>NC_052664.1:19375096-20003173 GCF_016802725.1 Solenopsis invicta
TTTGAAATTGTGGTTTGAAGATTGTACAAGATGTTCCAAAATTCGCGAATCAAAATATTGTACACAGTTTACACAAAATATTATATCACAGTTAATAGTGCCGATAAATATTTTATTATACTGAGACTGGTGCAATCCCAGGATCGAAACGTCTATATGTAATGTTTCTGTGAAGAATACGTTAATGTACACGCTTGTGTTTTGCTCTTTATTGGCATTATTTACTATATATTTGATTTATTTTAATTGAGCCTATTGGATTACAATACTCGAAATATTATATTAAGAAAATTTTCCAAGAATTAAATGAAAAAGTTGTAAATTTCTATTTTAAACTACAGTTGTTTTTTTTTAGATATAAGGATTCAGACACAATAGAAGGAATAATGAACAAAGAACTAAGAGTAAGAAATGGTTCAATATGCTGCATAAAGAAAGCGTACAAGACGTTAGGGAAATAACAAGACATTCTTTATTCAATATATTGAACAGTTCCTTATTCCATGTTTCCTGTTTCTGATTCCTTCTATTATGCCTGCACCCTGAGGGTTTAAAACTGACCAATTACAGACTGTGTTTTAACGAACGGTCATCCATCCATGAATCGTGAACGGTTACCTGATCGCAGGTAATCGTCTAAACGTAATCTGTGACCAGCTTTTAGACCTTTTATTTCAAAAATCACTTTTTGAAATAAAACTGTACAAATAACTTTTTTATTTATTATTATTTTTTTTTTTTTTACTTTTTTCGCTACAGTATTTTTGTTTCGCGAATTTTGGGACATTCTGTACAATGAGAAAAGTTATTAACTTGACTAAATTTTTCAACTCGATTAAATTTTTTCAGTTTATCTAGTCGTGTATTTGACTTAAGTACATAAAATACTTGAACTCCAGTTTAAGTAGTTATATATTTAACCTAACTAAATATATATTTAATCTAAATGTTTGAACTGAAGAAATTTCAATCAAGTTGAAAAATTTTGTCAAGTTAACAACTTTTTTTTTCTCAAACTTCTCTCAGTGTGTACAAGCGAGAAAGATTCAAAGTTTTATTATCATTACTTTTTTAATAGATGCTTTCAAGCCCTCTTCCTGGTTAGCTTAGCTATGCGAGGGCTTTCATTCGTTCGAAACTATTCGGCTTCGTTTTGCGTTCGCAGTCTGCTTTACGTAAACAACGTATAGTACAATAGAACGTTGTTTCGCCGCGCGACGTTTCGCGAGCTTCTTTCGCGAATGCGTTGCGTCCTTCACGAAAAGCTTCGCGAAAAGCCTTTTACTCGCAAAGGGAAATCTTCGAATCGCTGTCTCGCGGAGTTTCGATGCGCGTTCGACTTTCTAGCGCGGGTTTCACGCCTACGCGCGCGAAAACGCGCGCTCCAAAAATCGTCAAAGCCACTCGGTCACCGACGCCACTTATTAGATCATCGAAGTGATTAGATCATCGTAATTCGCATTCACGTCCGCCTCTGCGTTCGCCGTGCGAGAATGGAGATAAAAAAAGCGTAGCTGCCTTTTATTCAAGTACTATCGGCATAAGTGTTGATGTATTACACGATGATCATAACAAGATCAAACTGCATTGACAGCTGTCGCACCGGTAATCAGAAAATTGATCTTTCGACTGCGGGACATAAAATTTCTCGTTTGACATTGCCAAGAGACAAATAGAAGCGCGCTGCAATTACAACGTACACAGAAATAAAGAACATTCTTGTTTTGAGAATATCCTTACTTTTTAAATGTTGAACATTGAAAAGAAATTACATAGCGTTAAACAGACATAATTTACACGCATAAAGAAATTTTGTATAGTTTCAGCAAGAAAAATATATTTTCATTATTTAAAAATATATTTTACTGAAATTTAAGATTATCAAATTTTGTAAGGAAGATTAAATTGTATATAAGCAAGATTATCATTATTTCATATATACGCGAGAATACAATTTTTTTTATACGGAAAAAATTAATATCAAATTAACAATCATATATATATATAAAAGCAAGAGTAGAAAAATTTTTTTAAAGAACTTGATAATGTTAAACAGACGTAATTCTTGTTTACATGAAGAAACAAGTTTCTTTATATAAGCAAGTTATATTTAAGATTATTAAAATCTTTCAAGAAGATTTTATATTCTTGCTTATGAAGACATTATTGTCGATTTGATAACTTTTTTCTGCGTATGTATGAAACAATGATTGGAGAGAAAATATTACTTTGATACTAATATCTGATATTGTTTTTTCTATGTATCGTCTAAATTATTTCCGCATGAATTGAACGTAGAAGTATTAAAAATTCATCTTCCTTAATTTTTATCGTGAAATACCTGGTTTTCAAACGGGTTTCAATGATCATAAAACTTAATAAAATAATTATAGATGCTGAAAGTCCATTAAGATACGAACAACTTGCTTCGATATAACGTATCGACGTCCGGTATCGACAAATAAACATTCGAAGGGACCAGTTCAAATAGCAACTGGAATGAAAAATATACGCAATAGTAAATACATGTGTATATACATCGTTATAACCTCTGTAGACACTTCCGTTATTTTTTCATTATATTAATCTTCCTATATATATATACATATATCGCTTGACTTTTTTAACATTCTTATTAAATTAGGATTGCCTCGCGGTAAATAAACGTAGGAAGCATGCATCGATACACTTCGGAATCTATTGTCGAAACCAGGCACTGTCTACGTTGCAATTTTGGAACTCGGAGCGAATGCATTCGTAGCACCGAGTACGCGCCGGCACCGAAGCAGATCGGTGAAAGCACATGGTACCACGCATGTCGCGAGTTTCAAGTCGACGGATTTTGCAACGCGCTACCGATCCGTATGTCGAGATAGAAACCACGGTTCCGCATCGTGACACCCGCGCCGCAATCTTCAAACTATCGCGCACAATTTTTTGTCACAATGTTTTGCAAAGAGGCCAATTCGTGCTCGTCGTTTGGACGCGTAGAGAGAACAGGGCCTGCGGCGCGTCACTCGGCAGATAACGTTATTAGAGATCGGACCCTCGGATGAAGAAATATCGGTTAATGGACAGTTAGCTTCGTTGGCGGCACGTTTGCGCAATTAGAAAGATTGTTTGTAAGAGTCGGAGTTTGGTTTAACGCATCGACTAACGCGGCCTTCATCGGCGTCACTGAAATTCGTTCCATATGGAGTGCGAAACTCACTCAGCTCGTTTGGCGACTCTTTGCGAGCTTCGGGAACGTACCATTTATTTGAAAAATCATCATTGAAATATTAAGGCTCGAGTTACGAAAAGTCGCGTTAATCGAAGCGTTTTAATTTTAGCTTCGCTAGTTAACACGCGGCGTTCACGTTCGACGCGGAAAAGTTCGGAGAATGAAGTAGTTTATTTTCTCGTCGAGGCGCTTGTTCTCGATGTAGCCACTGTATGACTAACCAGGAATGTTGCACATCGTCTTTTGTATACTCGCGTTTATTTACCCGCGGGATAATTGTGCGTAGAGTGGAGCGCGCTATGCCTGCCAGCCAGGAAGATCCTAGAAAGTGTTCGAATTGATAAAAAGCCGTACTTTCTACGCGTCTGCGTTGCGGTATTATGACTTTTTTTTCGATTCGTTACCGTTGCAGCGCGGACATTCAGCGAATTCCGGTCGACCTTTCGTCGACCTTTCTTTCATTTGTTGCCCACGTGTGTCTAAACAGATGTATGTGCGTCTTCTTAACATCTTTATTAATGATCAGTTTCGATAATGCCTGCTGAATCGATAAGTTATTATTAATGATTTGATGGCTTTTATGAAAGATTTATTTTCCAACTGTTTCACGTCCTTATTCAATGAAATGTCGGGATTACGTATCGCAAAGCTACGGATTTTTCAAGAATCTGTTTTCAAATTCTCTGCTTTCTCTTTGTGAAAGATCTCGGATTTTTTAGAACGATTTGAATACATCGAAAAAAAGAGTTTGGCGCCAATAAAGTTTTGGTGAATTAATTTCTATTAAATGCTTGATCAATATAAACAAATATTTAGTATTATAATTACATTAACCCTCTATGGTCCATTTTTCTTGCTGTTTTCTTAGTCCTACCGGGCGTCACTGACGCTTGATAGTGTTTTTAAAAGAATTTTTGGTCTCTAAAAAATCCAAAAAAAATTCTAGAATATAATTTTACAATTGTTTGATACGTTTGAAATGTTTGCCACTTTTTTGTACTCGTCAAAATTTTAAGCAGAATAATTCAAAACTGAAAATTTTAGGTCTTTAAATTTGGGCTACGGAGAATTAATAGTAATCAAACATAACAGTCACCATTTGTTTACTAAATGGCTACCAAACAGTTACTAAATATTTGATTATATTAATCAAACATTCAATTGAAATTATTTAAAACTTAGTAACTATGGTTGTGTTCCAAAATTTACTGTAAGTACTGAAAATCTATAGTTTACGTTACGTATACTATAGTTTTTCAGTACTGGCAGTGAATTTCGGAACGCAGCCTATATACAGGCTTGATTATTATTAACAAACTTTTTTTTTCGGTACAAGCACAGTGCATCGTGCGACGTTTGTGCAGACGAACTAAGTATTGATGCGAATTCTTATTTCTGGAAAGGAAGTTCCAATTTCGCGTCTTATCTAGGCATTAGAGCGGCGCGATTGACCTTCCAGACTGATGCGCGATTTCCGGTCGCTCGGTTTCGCAACTCGATTCCCGCGTTCTTTTTTTTCGCGGCGCGATACCAAAACGTTATATAACCAATTATAATACCGCGCGTAAAACCGAGTTCTGACATGCATATTAAAAGATATGACATACTCTCTCTCTCTCTCTCCGATTTCCTTATCGCGATATTTGACAGATGCAGCTGATAACGGACACGCGTTATTCGAGCGTGTTCTTCTTGTGTCGAGCAATCGTCGTTGACATTACAACTCAGAGTTATGCGCGTGACATTCGTGTCACGAGTGCTCGAGATTGCGACGCGAAAAGTGATATCATCCATCATTATCAACTTGCGCTCCCAAAAATAATGAGGATACCGGAAGTACTCGCCTCTCGATTTACTCGTCTCGCTTTTTGCGCGAACCGTTTAACTTTCCTCGCGTTTGATTTTGTAATAAACAATTTTACTGAAATACAGGCATGAAAATAATTATGTTGAATCATTTAAAAAAGTTATATCGAGTATTTACTTGGTTGCTGGAATGTCAAATGCAGCAACAATTTGCAACTATTTGCAGCAACAATTATCGTGCTTACGCATTCTACATAATTATTTTGATAGCCCAACATAAAATTATTTTCTGTATCCAGCTAAATTTTTGCTGCAGTAAAATTATTCTTTCCGCATATATGTACGTACCTACTCATTCGAGTCACGTTTACTGTTAATTAGCTTCACTTATTATGACGTGTCTTCATATCACGATACAATTATCGGGAAAACACTTTAAAATAATAAGTAGAGAGTATACGTAAAATAGTTTATTGTATCATTTTACTTTAAGATAATACAATGTACTATTATTGAGAGAAAAAATTCCTAAATTGTAATATTTATTCGAATAGTTCTAATAAAATATTTACTTACGGTACAAATATTTACTCTATAAGACAATATTATATTTAAATTAAATTAGTGATTCTTGTATTAAATAAATTTATATTTACATTTAGTAAATACGAGTATATATATTTCATTAGTACTATTCGAATAAACATTTATTAAAATTTAGTCATTTTTTTCTCTGTGTATTGTTCTGTACAATGCCTATATATTTAAAATAAATTAGTTATTATTATTAGTGATAAATTAGTTATTAAATCCGTTTTAAAATAAAATTACAACAAAGTGATAGTAATTCTACTTTACTCTTACCTTTAAGTGTTTATACTTAAGACTGAAAATGTGGTAAAATTGTGTGGTGGAATAGTATTAACCAAAATAATCTTAAATACACTCACCGATGATAATAATGGTCCGCACACATAAGATCTTGAGAGTTTTATCCTGCAAATTAAAAGCATACTATTAATGGAAATGCAATCATTGGCAAAGGTTTTCATTTATAATCAAGTCTTTTCTAAAAAGTTACAATATTTGATGAATTTGTAGCATAAAATAAACTTTTAATATCCTGTATTCAATTTTGTGAGTGTCTCTAATAATTAATTAGAATTTTTTTTAGATAATATGTTGCGCATGCGTTCGATGTTGGAGAAATTAGAGACGCCGCTGATTCAGGTTCTCGCGTTTTGCAGGTGAAGCCCCAGGCATGGCCAGCAGATGACTGTTAGCCGAGCCGGTGCTCGTACTCGACTCTAATATGAGCGAAGTGGTGGCAGTGACGCCGACTGGTGGACCTACGCGCCAGGAAAGCGTGACACACATCAAACGGCACAAACTGGCCAACTGTAATGTTCCTCTCGTGCACGGTCGGCCGAATCCGTCGATCAGTCCACGCAGCAGACTGACCACGCATCAACGAAACCACAGTTTGGACTTCAGGTATCCGCTTCGAGCCCCGCGAATACTCTGCGAGGTCGTTCCGCGATACACGCGCGAGCTATTTGCGACGCGTCTGGCGCGCGCCTCCAACGTTTCCTGGCACTTGTTGAATAAAAGCGATCGTAAATTTGTCACGCGCATATGACCGACGACGCCGCGATGTCCACGACACAGCGGAGCTGATACGAAGTGGAAGTTACGTCGTATATAAATCAGAGGAATACAAGCCGAGATATTTAAATTGGTGGCGGCAGCGTCATCAATATTAATAATCAGCGCAACGAGTAATCGCAATCACGCGCGGCTCTGTCGTATCTGTTTCATTGGTCGCGCTTTCGCAGCCGCCAACTGAAAACTAGCTAATGTTTTACGCACGCAATTCTCTTCGGTTGAAAAAGAAAAAACTCACCGGAAGATAAATTTAAATAAGAGCAGTTTAAATACTTATAAAAAGAAGTAGTTTACTACACTATAAATAGATAGATGATAAAATCTAGAATCTTTTATGATGTAAAACAAGAAGAAAAAAATGTAAAGTGTATCTACTATTAAGAATTTATAAAAACAACGCAACGTAACGCATCAAACGATGCAGGCCAGATGCTTGAATAATAATGATATTATGAAGAAAATTATTAAATATACATATACGAATGAGATAAAGTAAGCTATTATTGAAGGATATTATATAAATAACTGATATTAATAACTGATGTACATGTGATAAAATAGAGGAAAACTCTAATAAATATACGTTAATTATGTAGATTGGTTATATTATAAAACATTTCTCTGAAAAAGAGTTAAAATTATACACTCTTGTGTTTTATCTTTTTCTTCACTCTCATACCATGTATATTGAAAAATTCAGAGTCAATTACAAAGTCCGAAGCAGTCTATATAGCGTATGACTCGCGGAAGTATTTTGAGCATTAATTATAAAATTATTGATTATTGTTCCTAGATCAATGGGTATTCTACTACCGCCGGTGCCTCAGGCAACTGCAACAACGCTGACGCATCATCACAGAAATCGGAGCTTGGACTCCGCCCTGCAACGGATCCCAGAGGTGGACGTTACACCGAGTCCGGAATGTGAGAATCCCGCGCCTTCGTCGGTCTCTAAAACGACGACGGTGACGTCGTCATCCTCGGGATCATGCGGAAAGGGCGCGCGCACCGCGCGGGAACGCGAGGATCTAGCCAGTCTCGGCTCCGACGATTCCGGCATCCTGTGCGGCTCCGATAGCGGCTCGAGCGACGCCACGAACGCGCCTGCCACCCGCGAATCCAGCGTGGATCATCTGCACAGCCGTGAGAGCCTCGACTCGTCCGTGTCACAGCCGGGTGACGTGTATTCGGTCGACGCGGTGGACGGTATGGAGAACAGTGCCGGTGTGGTATCAGTGTCAATGTCAGTGCCGGTGTCGCCCGTGGAACTGTCCACTCGTTTAAGTGACAGTCCGGCGTCTCCCGTATCCCCCGAGAGCGAGACCAATGGTGATCGCTCCCGGTGCGACGACCCAAATGGTGATGAATGTTGCTCGCAGGAACCGCGACCGAATGTGAATGTGCGAGAACGCGATAGCGACAGTCAACATGATTATCAGCATCAAGAATGCATCAATAATTATCAAGGCGCTATGCAAGTGTCGTCATCACCGTCCGTGACCGATACGAGTCAGAGCGAGTTGGCCGGAGCGGCCATGACCCTTTGCTGTGGCACGGCTGCAACGCAGCAGCAAGAAGTAGAGACGGTCAAGAAGCAATCGGATGTTATTCGTCGACAGAAGCAAGAGACGAAGCAACCGAAACCTTCAGAAGGCTGTCTGCTACGACTTTTCGAGAGTCAAATATTTGACATGTCCATGGCTATCTCTTATCTGTTCAATTCCAAAGAACCCGGCGTTCAAAGTTATCTAGGTATAGTAAACGTTTTAGAAAAAAGATTAATTTTTCACGCATCATATTCAAAGAATTTATACTATTTTCATCACATGTAAGACTACAAATACTCAATATCTCTATTGATAGAAATTCCCTGAAATAAAAATTATTTAACGAATACACATCGTGTATGTTTGACAATAAATATGACATGTGACGCATTGTAGGTAACAAGATGTTCAGTTTTCCGGATAATGATGTGGACTTTTACTTACCGCAGTTAGTTGTGATGTATATACAACTTCATGATGTGACAGAAGTCCTTTATCCATATCTTGTTTATAGGTAAATATAGGACTTGGTATTAGAAAATAGTTTGATTGCATAGTTTATCAATTGCGACGCTAAGATTTAAAACGAATCAAACTGCTTTGCAGATGTAGACAGTCAGCAGATTTCTCGTTAAAATGTGCCTGGCTGCTAGACGCATATAGTTCCGATGCTCATTTGCCGTCAAAGAAGAAGTCTCATGGGACCAAATTGAAAAATCTTATCCTGTCAGATGAACTCAGGTAAGATCAATAAGTAAATGGCAAGAAGCAATGAGAAATGTTTGATAGAAACGATTGTGTAAATTTAGAATAAAATAAATTTTTCCCTAAATACGTATAATATTTTAGGCCAAAGGGAAATGAGGGTCGAAAGCAACGTGTCACTGGATTGCAAGTTCCTGCGCCATCACCATTGCCCTCGACGCAAATTCTTACGTCGCCGAATAAGAAAACCCACCAAAGATCTCAGTCCGACGCTACTGGATTGTTCCAGACTATACGCCGTAGTCATTCCGGTAATCATCCAACTAAACACGTGCACCTTATTGAAAAGGATAAATTATCACAAGAATTATTTTCACAATGATAATTTAATCGTTCAATGGGGTATTCTTCCAGGTATAATAAATAAAGTAAGTCTTGGGGACCTGAGCTCTGGTCGAGCGTTTGACAACGGCTGTACCTGCTTTTATTCCTGCCAAGGTGTGGTGAACGATCTGCGAGGCCAAAAAACCGATTGTTTTTGCAATGTGAGTTATTGTCTTACATGAAGAAGTGAGAGTTGTCCTTGAAGCGATGCTTTAATGTAAAATTTTTACGCCTGCAGGCACCCCGACTCGCACCAGAACTCGAATTTATTCAAGCTCTAATATCAATTGGTAAATTGCTCGGGACTATCCCAACAAAGGAAAGTAAAACCGTTCAATTAGTGGCGGAGCTCAATACGCTTAACTTGAATCTCCCTGCAAGGGTGTGGCTTCCTCTGCACAGTACGATACCGCATCATATCGTGCGAGTTCCGCCGCAATACGCCGCCGTTCTTAACAGCAAGGACAAGGTACAGACATTTCGCTTTACTTTCTCAGAACTGCAGCAAAAGTTCATCATTTGAATATCGACTTTTATGTTGGTACTATTCTAGGCACCTTATATAATATATGTGGAAGTATTGGAGGTGGAAGATTTATATACATCGCCCGTGCCGACGAAAATAATGGGCAGTTCGTTGAGGCATACTAAGTCTGAGGAGAATTTAACGGGCGGCGAGCAGTCCAACATATCCACTTCAGATAGTCAACAGAACTCGGCGGTACGACAAACACCCGTAAAAAATATCTCGCCTTATTCTGTTAGGAATACAGATGTGGCATTTAGTTTCCCTGATGATGATCCTAATGATTGTTGGAGTCAGGAAGATGACGAGATCACGCAGCAGGTGGCGTATCTAATTCGCACAGCCGTACATCTCTTTATTTCCAATTTATAATGGAAATTCTAACTTTCCTATTTGCTTCTTTCTAGTATTTACAGCTTCGTAAGCTAAAAGATCGAGACACCATATCGCAACTGAGTCAAGAATCGTCCGATAGCAGAGAACCGATCTTTGTACCAGGCGACATCAAGAGAAGATTGAGTGAAATGGCAGCTACGCCAAGCGCGACTTTCAGTCACGATCCCGAAGATCCATCGGCGGCGGTTCTCAAAGAGCCATGGGAGCAAAAGCAACGACGCATAAGAGCTTCCAGCCCGTATGGGCATTTGGCATCTTGGAGATTACTCGCGGTAATCGTGAAATGCGGTGATGATCTCAGACAAGAACTTCTCGCCTCGCAGTTGCTCTCAATGTTGCAAAAGATTTGGCAAGATGAACAAGTGCCCCTTTGGGTACGCCCGTATAAGTAAGTACGAATTGATATCGAAAATTTCCGTCTCGTAAAAAAAGTGAATTGTCGCTCTTTTCCTTCTTTCATTGGGAGAATAATTATTAATTATATATTATTACATGTATTTTGTTAATATATTAAATTTGCCAAAATAATTCGATGATTTAGTTCTTAAATGACAAATTGATTTTGTGTCACAGAATACTGTGTCTGTCCAACGACAGTGGTCTGATCGAACCAATCTTGAACACCGTCTCGCTCCATCAAGTGAAGAAGCAGTGCCAATTAACACTTATCCAATATTTCGAACGAGAGTTCGGCCCTTCTACCTCAGAGACGTTCCGTGTGGCACAGAGAAATTTCATTCAGAGCTGCGCCGCGTATTGCCTGGTCAGCTATCTCATTCAAGTAAAAGATCGTCATAATGGCAATATTCTGCTACACAGCGACGGCCATCTAATCCACATAGATTTCGGATTCATTTTGTCGACCTCGCCGCGAAATCTCGGCTTTGAGACCAGTCCGTTTAAACTGACGCCGGAATTTGTCGAGGTGATGGGTGGCAATCAGTCCAAGCTCTTCGAGGAATTTAAGAGCCTCATTCTTCAAGGCTTAATTGCGGCACGGAAGCACATGGAGAAAATAGTTAACCTCGTTGAGATTATGTTGTCGGGTAAGTAGTCAGACTTTTACTGTTTACACGCTCGTTCGCGTGTACTTTCTCGCGTATCACAATGGGTTTCATTGATTTTTTTCCACAGGTTCTCAGCTTCCGTGTTTCCGCAGTGGAGGGGCGGCGACTGTTCAAGGTCTCAAGAATAGGTTCCACCTCACGTTAACGGAGGATCAATTGCGTCGGCATGTTGAGGATTTAGTCGAAGGCAGCATTCACTCGTGGTCCACTAAACTCTATGATCGATATCAATATTTTGCAAACGGTACTCTTTAATATCAAGATTAACGATCTTCTCTGTCTATCGCGCGTTTTGTTTAAAACTTTTGCGAGGTCAAAGGAAAAGACATCAATCCGATATATGTTGTGGGTGTTTCTTCCACAATTTTTACATACATTTAATAACTCCGTTGACCAATCCGGCGGTCGCCAACAAGCATACATTCAAGCCAATTTACCGCGTCTGAGAAATCTATTCCGTACTATGAGTTGCGTTAAAAATGCAATAACGTAAATAGACATGATTTATCTCCTCAATTTGGTGAATGTATTTGCTTTAATTGTGCTATATTTTGAGAAACGGCTTCTATTAGTTTCGATATGTAAATAAAGAATTGTAATTGCATATAACAATTGCACGATAGCGGGGAAAAAGACGGAAAGTTCTTTCTGGGCATGAGAGTTAAAATTTGGTTGCAACGCTGTTTTCTAGCATTCCACAAGCACAAATGACGTTTTAGAGTGGAAAAACCGCTTTCCTCTTGAATATGTAGATAGCCTCGATCAGGCTAACGTATAGAATTCGGGTAGATTGCCATTCTTTGAGTTCAACGTTATTCCTTACTTTTGTGATGGGTAAGAACGATATGAAATATTTTTAGCAGAATTCAAAGCGATCTCGATGTTTGATAAATTAAGAAACTTTGACGAGATGAATGGAATATATCAATATCTTAAGAGAACATGACTTACTTAGTTGAAGAGTGTGAGCGCTTCGTTGAAAGTTAAAAATATTTATCGTCGTTTGAGAAATTAGATAATGAAAGAAGGAAATGATCTATGAGAATTTTGGTATCCACAGTTGATTACATATATCCACTATATATATATAACGTTTTTTGTTCGATACATTAAGACTGCTGTTGTTTACGTATGCCTCGATTGACAAGTTGCAAATTAGCTATCGCCGCAGCGCAGACGTGACGTCATTGACTGAGCGCGTTGGACTGCTAAATCGAGTGTAGCTTATATAAACAGCGTAATTTGTTGAAGGTGCCTTATTTGTGTAGAGAAACGTGGAGACGATCAAACCTAGACACAGTGAAGTGATGTGTTAACGTGGCAATCTTAGCGTGGAGCTGATTGAGCGTAAAGCGGACAATCTGTAATTTGTACATAGCAAAAAAAAAGAATGAAGGGAAAACATTGCTTAGACTTTCGTAGATAATTCGCGGCAATAAAACGTAGAGCCTACTAAGCGGTAGGACGAAATCGGCGAATCTCCATCCCTGGGGGATTTTAACGCAATTCTGGCAAGTGCGCGAGAAGGCTACGTACAAAATATAGGCTCGGATATTAGCGGGAGGCGAATACTCAAAATATTTCCTATTTCGTAGATTAGTACTCTTCGATAAATACATCTAATTGTACACGCGGTATGAATTTAAGGACTAAGCATTATACTATAGCGAGTCTTAAGGATCACATTTGAAAGTTTTTACATGTTCTTATATTACGTAAACATTCATTCCCCCTTCCCTCTCCCTTCCCTTTCCATAGCTGTGAATGCGAGGAGCGTCGTAGTTGCGTATGGAGGATAATTATTTAATCGTAATTCCTCGCGAGTGACGTTTTACGTACATATGTCCGTTTAAGTAAATTATATAGATATATATATAGATAAACTACAAAGAGATATTGTACATATATATAAAATGACAAATTTTATCACCTTATTATGCTATATCAGTTAAGAATTTAATCGAGGATGAATGTTCGAAGCAAAATCAAAGTTATGGCTGGAGCCAGCCCGGAGTACTAGAGAGACCTGGGCCCTCTGACTTCCAAGTGTCTTATGTCTTTCTCTCTTGCTCCCTGTCTCTTCTTCTCTTATCATAACCGTCTCATGATAGACAGGCAGACCAGAAATCAGATAAGATTATAGGATGATTAAGAATGCGAAACTAAATCCGTCAATACTCCGATACATTGGTTCTCTTTTATTTTCGATTTCGGCAAACTCTCGTGAAAATTATATATTATATGTGTAATTAATATGAGGGATTTTAACATTCTCATTTTTTATGTTATGCTGTGTAAGAATAATTGCGAAGAAATATGCGAAGGGGGTTTCAACTTTCTCACCCCTGATCGATTAAACGTGCCCGCGAACTTACTTCCTGTTCTGTCGACACGTGAAATGTCAAGATCTCTGATTTGCCTTGATCTTTCACCTCATTACAAGCTATTGATAATATCCATCATTGAATAAATACGAATGCGATAAAACAAAGAGAATTTATTTAGCACCCAACTGTCATTTTGCATAAATTTGTGTAATCGCATATCAATAATTATGATGTAGCGATTGTTTAATGATTCATCAAATTATATAATATATAATACATGTACATATATTATGTATATATATTATATATAATATATATATTGTATAATATATTTATAATATATATTATACAATACATTAAAATTATATGTTATACATATAATGTAACAAAAACGTTATTGCCTAAAATGTTTGGTATTAATTTACCATTGTTCCGTAAGTTCAAACCTAACGATACATAAATACAATTGTTGCTACAAGATATCATTATGGTATCAGTCACAATAAAATTGTAAATTAAAATTTTTACACATTTACATACATACCTGATATACGCCTACAAAGACAGTAAAAATAAAGCAATAAGTATATTATAAGTATCACAATAAGTCTTAAGTTAATGGAGATCATGGAAATACAGCCTTATATTCTAGAGAGCTGTTGCAATAAGTTAGAGGGCAAAATAGCTAGCTTGTCAAGAAGATAGTAAAATGGATGGGAGAACCAGGCGAGCATCGAACGGGCAACTACGCCCATGGTGTCTGGATACTGATGAGTCAATAAAGCCAACAGTGCGGTGAATGAGCATAGACCGGCGGTGAAGAGGATGAAGAAGGGCAATTCCTTCTTCGGATAGACACTGACGTCGTGGAACGATGGCAGAAGTTCCCGATCGGCGCATTCGGTACACGTCGGATATGGGTAGAACAGATGCCCACGCTCGAGTGGATAGGGCAACATCCTGAACGTGCCCTCCCACGTACAGTGGAGTAAATTCAGGGCACCCTCTATCTGTTTCCAGTGTGCCAGATGGAAGAACGCGTAGGCAATCGCCTCAGAGTCGCCACGTTTCAGCACGTGTTCGGGAGGAAGGATGAGCGGTTTCATTTCCAAGAGATACTTGGGTACATGGGGATTAAATTCTACCGCTCGATGGATCGCTTCCACCGCCGACATCTCGGCGGTGGTTAGACCGCGTTTGCTAGCAATGTCAGGCGAGAACTTGTCCGCTACCAGCCGTGCTTTTAGCAGCGCCGCCGTGTAGCAGATGGTCGCTGATTTCGGCAGGCTGATGTCGTCGTACTTTGCCAGTACGGCCTGTACGTCCGCGTATGCTTGCATCTCCAATAAAGTCTCGATCAAGTTCTCGTGAATATTCAATACATTCATGATCGGGGGTACCTCCTTTGTGAGATCGCGAAACATCTTCACCGCCTCTTTAAGCTTCCCTAATTTCCTCGCACACATCGCTAGTCTTCTTTTAATATATATTAATACATTTGTATCTCTTCTGTGTATTGCCTCGGCTATCGAGCCCTGGTGTTGGGTATTCTGTGACTTTCTGTAATTGTTCTCAGCCACTTTCAGAGCTTGTTTCAGAATCTTCTCTGCCTCAACGATAGTAGTGGCTTCTTCCTCAGCAAGAAGAATATAAGCTGGTGCACAATCAGGATTACGATCAAGAGCGCTATGCGCAGCTTGTATTCTCACTACTGGATTGCGCTCTCTCCAAGCTGTTTGCATGATCTCATACTCTGCTTTACCTGTAAAAGAAGAAATTATCGACTTTACTTTCTTAAAGCATTTAATATCTTAAGAACAAAAAAAGATAGACTTAATCTCTCTAATTAATAAAACATTTCTAATTTACTAATTCACAAAGGCTATCTAAATTTTTTGTACAGTAATGTCATAAATACAAGACATTTATGGAATAAATTATACGTAATAAGTTATAAAAAACTGAACAAAGCATCAGGTATTTCTAAGTTAATTTTTTTTTAGAAAAAATAAAAATTTGAATCTTACCAGTGTCTCCTTCACAGGTAAAGAAAGTCTGATGATCCTGTGCAGATAAATTCATGTCGTAGTATGTGAGAGGCTCTTTGTTGGTAGCCCAGTAAAACCTCTGATACTCTGCGCCTCTGAAAAGATTAATTGGATTGCGCCAGACTTTACATTCGGGCACGTTCTGATGACTCGAAGAGCCTCCAGAGCCACTGAGGCTCGTACCATTGCCATCATTATTGCTGTCACCGCCGCCGATCCAGGGCGAGATGTGGTTCAGTGATACTTGTTCGATAAACGAGGTGCCATACTTCCTAAAGTACCACCACTCGAAGATGAGGATTAGACCAGAGATGAGAGACGAAGTACCGGTGAGGGCGACGTAGAACTTTGGGGTTAGGGTATTCAGGAGCAATGTCGAGTCCCACATGCTGGTGAATAGCAGTGCCATTTATGCTCACTCGAAAGAAACTACTCCACTCTGCTTGTTACGGTCTGGCGACAAGTCGTCGCTATTCTTGTCGTCACCGTCGTCGTGAAGCACCAGTGTTCACCGATGTTTATTCACATTCGGATTACGATGGCTAACGCCAAGACACTACGTAAATCTTTCTATCGTGTCGTTATGTATCTGATCTCATCTGCGAACTAATCTCATGTACCCAAATGACAAGTGCTGAACAATTCGACTATCCGACTTAGCACGCGTGCATCGCCACGCATCTCCCGTCCCTCCCGGCGCGTAGTAAATATTTTCGACCGATGCTGATGCGAGAGAGAAGCCTGAGAGTGGCCATGCCACGCTATTTAGCCGATAAGAGTTTTCGAGACGCCATCTCTACAACGTGAACATATACTACAATATACAGGTTAGACTTCGGAAAGCACGCCACCCGCGACTGTTGGCATACCTGGCAAAGGAAGCGCCGAGAGAATGTCGACACAAATTTCAAATTTTTCCTATCCTAACGGCTTTCGCGCGACTGACTGATTCGTCGCACTGTACCTACCGATAATAATTTAGACGAACGCAATGAGGATGAGACGCGAATACCAAATTGTAGAGACGAATAAACAGTAGATACGAGTACACAAATTGACTCACCGTTCGCCGCTGGTCGCTCCGTCCAGCACCGTCTCGGCCGCGCCTCTCGAACATTAGAAATCCAAGATCCTCCTCACGACGATCTTCCTCTCGATTTACACTTGGCACGAATGCGCGATACTTCGCCTTCGACACTCCTGGTATGTACAGACTCACATGCATACTCACGCTCGTCGAAAACTCGAGATACAAGATACGGAGCAACGGAGAAGATACGAAACACGATTGAATGCAACACGACTTCGCACCATGCATCATATCCGACACGACGCGGCGACGGATGTTGGTACGAACGCGCCCGACACTTCACATTTCATTTTCAACACTCTACGACCTACGACATTCTCGTACGGGACGACGAGAATGCAAGTTGAAATGCGCCGCGACGCGTAGCGACGTCGCGTCGTCCTACCTACCGACCGTACTGCGTAGCACTGCGTAGCGCTGCGTAGAGGCGGCGCGAGCCGCGCCTGCGCCGCAGCGCCGCCGCCGGCCGCCGCTACGCAGTGCTACGCAGTACCACGCAGTACGGTAACGGTCGGTTAGTCGGTAGGTCAGACAGGACTGTGCGACGTTGCTACGCGTCGCGGCGCATATTTCAACTCGCATCCTCGTCGTCCCGCACGAATTTCGAGAGTGCTGCGGAGTGCCGAAAATGAAGTGGAAGTCGGGCTTTCGTCAACACTCGTCGTGTCGGATTCGAGACATGGTGAAGTCGAGTCGCGTTCAATCGTGTTTCGTATCTTCTCCGTTGCCTCGTACCTCGAGTTTTCGACGCGGGTGAGTACCGAGAATGTCGTGAAATGAAGGGTCGTGCTGCGTGCGTTCGTGCAAAGTGCGAATCAAGATGAATCGTCATGAGAAGAATCTTGGATCTACGAGAGCGGCGTTCGAGACGGAGTTGGGCAGAGCGACCAGCGGCGACCGGTGAGTCAATTCATTTATATCTACTGTTTATTTACCCCCAAAATTCAGTACTCTCTTCATCCCGATTGCGTTAATTTTAAAAAAGAATTATTCGTATTAAAATAGAAATTACTTAGCACGCATATACATGGTTAACATTACATACAAGCGTTACGAGAGTTTGCAGTTAGATGCTAGCGACGCTAGCGAGTGTCAGTAAAAATCGTTTACCACATTAGCTGAGATTGTTTACCGTACATTAATGCTATTAGCTGATGAGTTGTTTATCGCGCAAGGTGGCGCAAGGTTGTGCGTCGCCACTGCCGCTGCCACATACGTTTTTGTTTCGCTGGCAGAAGGGTGCTATATGTGCTTCTGTGAATGTTTCGTATTCGAATTGTGCGGTAATACGATAGCACGAGTGCCAATTGTGGTGTCGGACGATCGCCTTAGTACGTGAATTACGATGTTGTATACAGAAATGATCGTACTCGTTTGTAACGCGCAGATTTATACACTTGTCGCGACGCTTTACGTTCTCGCGCGTGTTCATTCGAATGAGATATTTTGTTTTCGTAGTGTCGCGAATGTTGAATGTAACGTTTACTAGTCGTCGTGTAATATTAGTTAATAAGTAATTCGTGGTAGTTACAAAATTCTTTACCGGGAATGAAATGTTTAGTCTATAAACCACTGTATCCACGCATTTATTCAAATAGCTCTCATTGCTGTTCATCAAATGACGTCACACGCGTGTCGTCAGCTCTTCGTTACTTTCGTTTTCCTTGCTCCTCCATTGTTGCTTCTGGTCGGGTGTTTCGCGCGTACGTTTCGCGTTCTCAAGTGCAAATTGTGCATAGATATGATGTCAAAAGGAGTGTGTGCAGTAGCGGACAGTCGTTTTAACAAGTCACGGTGCGATGCTGCGTAAAAATAATATCGTAAGATGCTCTTTTGTGTAACGGTACCTGTTGCATCGCGACAAGTTACATTCTCGCGCGTTTTTCGCGTTTTACTCGCGTTTGCGTATATTATCCGCGTAATAACAGAAATGCCGAATAATTTAAAATATCGGGCGATTGTTATTAACGTGCGATGTTCGAGGAGAGTAGCAGAACGAGATGTCAGCAAACTCAGCGAGAATAAACCCGGTATATTATTTTATTAATTGAGATATCTCTGCGTGTGTTTGCATTTAAATTTTTGCAGTTTGAGTGAAAAAATAAAAGTCAATTTTTATTCCTACATTTCATAAAACATTTATTAAATATTATAATAAATGTAATAAATTTATACGAATGAAAAAATTATAAGATTACGATTATATAGAATTATCATGTGATTGTGATATGAAATATTCTCATTAATACGTTTATTTTTGTTATTGCAGTAACTTCTTTGATATGTTCTAAATTATAAAAAAATGTTTAAAATATTATTTAATGTATTTTATTGTATTCAAAATTAAGAGAATACACACAATAAAATATATAATAATATTATTAATCTCACACGTTTAAAAACTAAGCGAAATGGTAATTTAATGAATATTCTGTTTATTATATTTATGAATAATTATGTTTATTATATTTTTCAGAATTTGGAATGGAATACAGTAGCAGCAGTAGAGCAACAGCAATCGGTGAGTGAATTTATTTGACGTTCTAATTACGTACAATTAACTAATTAAAGTAGAAGACATCCATATGCTTTACATAATTCAATTGTTATAAATTCTGACAATCTCTATAAATCCCGTAGGTAATTTCCGTAATTCAGAAGAAAGGTGGGTTAAATAGACGAAAACGTCTATCAGATTGTTTGTTTGCCTTTGCCTATCTTGAGCGTTGCTTCATTTTGAGCGTTTACGCGTAAAATATAGATAATTTACATTTACACAATACGAACTATGCAAACTACATTTTATGTATCATTTATGTAAATAAATCGAAAAAGATTCAAATTTTATCAGACATAGTGAAAATTATATTTCATTTTTTTTATTTTTAATATATATTTTTCTTCAGTTCTATATTAATAATTTTATAAATCAATTACTTTTTCTGTATTGAGTTATTCAATTTATAATAATTTATTGCTTACACTGTTTACATGAAAAAGATTCGTGTAAACCCAACATGAATAATATGTAAATTATCCATGTAGACTGTACACAATTGTGAAATTTACGGCACAACTCTGCTTCTAGTCATAGCACGAAAGAGAATCATGAAATCATGGATATTACCTACGGGTTTTATAGACATAGCTACATAGTTCATCATCCACAGTTTGTGGACATAGAGGGATGTTCCAAAGTAAAGTTAGCTAAATTGCGGCTGTTCTTAGACTTGTCGTTGTTCTCTGATAACATTTCACTCGAAAGTTCTCTTTTGGTCGATAACGCTCGGTTAATAACTAGATTATAACCTTTTTTAAGAATCACAATGAATACGATATATATTGCATTGCCATTATTATCTTATTATTATTTATTATTTTAAATTGTGCGTTATTTTGTGTAATAAACGTAAATCATGTGACATTTTGTATCACAAACATCATTTTGAGTTACACGTAATTTTTAATTTTACTCCATTTAAAACAAAGTACATAATAAAATTTTGAAACTTAATTTATACATATATATATATATATATATATATATATATATATATATATATATATATATATATATATATATATATATATATATATATGCAGTTATTATATATAAAATTATTTGTAAGTGTGATTTTTAATCGTAATTTTGCGATTAAAAGTCCAATTACATACTTATCGCTTTTCAATTAAAACAAAAATTATTATGATTACGTTATATTACAAAACCGCACGTCTTTATTTTAATAATCATTAGTTAATATGAGAATAATGGGCGGGCCAAAGTCATTGAGAATATTTCATTGATTGCGTTCAGCGGTAAAATCAACTTTGCAACTGTTGTAAAATTCTTTAATATGATTGATTTTTGCTCTTAGTTTTTGCCAAATCTGAATGTACAAACCATATCATCATATTAAAGAATTTTACAATAGTTGCAAATCCGCTTTTTCCACTGAACGTAATCATTGTTGCCGACTTTCTTGTGATTTAACAGCGGTAGATGGCAGCACGGTGTTATCACACTTGTTTTACGTTGATTTATTCGCTACTAGATGAAACTGGATGGTCAATCGATTATCTACTAATTCTCACACTTGTTTCATAGGGTATCTTATTTTTGATACACAATAAAAAATTTTGCTGTGTCATATGTTTATTGTAATTTATCACATAGACTGCAGGCACGAATTTTTTATCATCTTTAATTTTTAATAGAAAAACTTTAACATTAAAACATTTAAATGTTTAGAATTCATAAATAATAATATTAATAAAAGAAAGTTACTAAAACTGACATAGTTTTCTAAAGCGATATATCCCTATTTGTCGGAAAGTAATTTTATTGTTACTTGTAAAAACATGATCTGCTTAGGTAATTAAAAAAGAAGAAAAAATTTATACATACATTCATAGTTTGTTTAAAACTTTTTTTCTATAAATTTGCTAAAAACGAATTTTTCAAAAACTCGAATAAAATTTACGCAAATTTCCTTTGCAGATTACATAGTTTAAATAGTAGGATAAATATATTATTGATAATATATTATTTTACATGTTTGTAATGTTCTAAAACCTTTCCTCTAAACTTTTGTCTAAGTAAATAATAATAAATAATAATAATTTCAAGTCTTTATCTTATGTTTATATTTTATTTTATCTAATAGTTATTAGATTGGGAGCTAGATATTTTTAATAATTTAGTTAGTCATACGATAAAAATAAAAAAATCAAAAATAAATATAACTGAATTGATACATTGTAAATATGTACATTATCTTATATACAGTTACAATATCGCAAAATTTTAGGTAAATTTTGTTAACAAAATTTAAAATCACAAGGGTTAAAATGATTTAAATTTATTCGGTTTTAATTAATATAATAAATATTATAACGTATTAAAGGATAATTAATATAAATATAATAATTATATAATTAATATAACATGATATAAATATAATACGTAAATATAATTATAAAATGTTAATATCCAATCTATAAAATACGAGAATATTTTGAAACATAAGTATGATGGGATTTAACTTTCTTTCTGTGTTAATCTTTATCCAAGGACGATATCTATCTCTACACGAGCGACATAGAAATTCTAAAGCTTACGATTACGAGCGTTACGTAAGTAGTACGAGGAAGCAGATAACCGGAATAATGGAAACGCATGGTGGACAGATAATAGGTTATACTACGGACACGCGGTTATCTTATATGACGCCTCGAACGTCAGCAAATCCTTCCGCGCGTTCGAAGGTCTTTCCTTCTGTCTTTCTTCCTTTCCACGAGCGCGTGGCACTTTGCTCGTCCCAATAACCCACTTATCGAAGAAGCGTCTTCGAGACGTTTACCGCGAGTACGTCTTGCGATCTTAAGTTTAACGAAAGAATCTCCAATTAATTCTTAAAAAGTCGAATCTTTCTAGCAAAAATGTTCAAACATTAACGATTATAGGATTTGCAAAACGATCGAAGAGCATTAGCGTACCAAATTTCAAGAACTCGGATGCGTAATAAAGCCACATTTCTTAGATAATGTCAAGCGAATTTTAATAGAATTTCAAGTCGCGGCTAAGTGACAAAGACAAATATGATAAATGATGATTTCTTACGACATTTCCGGATAAGAAGATTCAATATAGTTACGACCGTTTCCTCTAATGTAGATTATTTTTAATCTCGGTTTAACTTACTTTTTATTTTTTTCTATTTACAAGAGTTGGAAAAAAAGTTAGTTAAATCGAGATTAAAGTTAATCTATATTGGTAGAAATGGACATCGGAGAGTCTCTCGTTAAATTTAAAGCTGTCAACAAAACACTCTATCACACCTTAGTCTATTCAAAATAGCTCGATTTCTTTTCCTGCCCACTTCGTCAAGAAATTTCTCGTGAGAGCTCGATGAGAGAACTCTATCACGTCAATTCTCGCAACTACTTACTTAGTAAATATCAATTAGTAATATAACATAAATGTGAATTATAATTTCACATTTGGCAATTTTACGTACAATTGTTTCGTATAACATGTGTAATAAAACATGTTGTTACAAAACACGTGTTATAAAAAATGTTGAATGTGAAATTACAATATTGATATATGTAATGTTACTGTTGGTGCTTACTGGATATTGATACTTTATTGAGTCTTATTTTCGTCCACTTAGCCTAAATTTATGGAAATTTTTGACTACGCCATTAAGATGTGAATACAGAATCAATCGCGTCGAATTTCTCGCGAATGTTACTTTTTTTCATAGGATTTTTTTATTTGCATGTTTACCGTAAACTTTAATTGTTAAATATAAATAATTGATTCATTCCTAGATTTCGCATGGAAAGCTACTTTTAAAGCACGTTGCAATAATATTTTTCCCAATCGTACTTTCCGCGAGCGGATGGAAAGGATTAAACTATTCGGCTAAGCCGATAAAAAGACGAATAAAGGCGAGGCATGTGATCGTAAACAGCGTTAAATGCGAAAAGCGCGATAAAATGATTTTCGACGAAGGTATTTGTGTAGCTGTGAGTAGACGAGTTTAAAGCCGCACGTAATTTAGTAACAATCAAGGAATAATCCGTTTTACAAGGAAATCTCTTTTTAGCGATTTAATGCTTTTAAGATCATTCATCTTCGATCTTTTAAGATCACTAACATTCTTCAAGATCAAAAGATTTCTATGCTGTATCGCTTGTTATTTTTGCAATGCAAAAGATAGAAGAAAAACGGCCAAATTACAAGCAACAAATTTATTCTCCTTTAATATTACATATTATTATTATTGCTTTAATATTACGTTTCGACTATATTTAGTTCTTCATCAGTTAGCGGAAACAATTGACAATTATTTTAAACGCTGTTATTTATTAATTAACAAATTTATATCGCGATCAACTTGTGTCTAGAGTTTTATGAAAATCTATATTAACACAAGAGCCTATGTTATATATTGTTATGTATGGTCATGCATGACAATAATAACTTTATCCTTAAAAGTTGAGTGTTGTCTTGCAATGATATGGACTCTTACAACAATCTCTAGACACAAGTTGATCGCGATATAAACTTGTTAATTATTATGCGTTTAAAATAATTGTCAATTATTTCCGCTAACTGATGAAGAACTAAGTGTAGTCGAAACGTAATATAACGCGATGTAAACTTCAACAAATTCTAGACACAAGTTAATAGTGATATAAATTTTTTAGTTAATATGCGTTTAAAATAATTGTTGATAGTTGATGAATACTAACTATAAGTATAGTCGAAACATAGTATTAAAGGAATAATAATAAGATGTAATATTAAAAGAGAAATTTGTTTAAAAAACTACATCATCTAGTTGCTTGTAAATTGAGCGCTTTCTTCTATATTTTGAATCTTTAAGTTCATTCTTAATTAATCGTGGAAAATATATCACTGACATATTCAGGTATATAACTTGCTCGCGTCGAGACGTCATTTTCCGCGACGTCTTTAACATGATAAGTGCATCTGCATTTAAATATGTTTGACTACGACTCTGAGCGTCCCACCTTTTTCCTCGCTTTCGAGAGACATTTTCCTCTGCGTCGTCGTCGATGAAAGGATGATTTTCACGGACGATCTCGCTTGTCGCCAATATTTCCGCCGCCGTTGTACGCACGTCAAAGGAAAGTAAAGAAAGTCTTGAATCGGCTGCGTCGCTTCGTTTATCCCTCGAGAACGAAACGCAATACTCGGAAACAGGTGTCGAAGTAAAACAGGGGTGGAAATGGTGCAATTTATTCAGTAAAAAAAAGTAACGCGTCTGGAAGATGCAGTTTTGCATGGCCATTGGCATGTACATTGGAAGAAAAACGTATAAAATGCTGCCAAATCCTTGAATACAATAAGAACAACGTAGCGTACAAATACAAAGTTCCGGTAATTTGAAAACGTAAACGAGTTCGAAATGTAACAGGAGAGAGTTGCTGAATGCGTACCGATCACATGAATCGTACCTCATCAATATTAATATTTTTACATAATATTAGCAGCATTTAGTGACGAATGTAAAATGATGAGAAATGAGTAATATAGATCATAGAATAATGTAGTCAAAAATTTAATAAATTACATTTTACTTTGTGCGTGCTAACAACACACAAAAAATCGGGTACGACTAATGCTTATTTTTGGACAAATTATATAGCTGATAATTATGTGATAGTGTAATTTTGTATATTAAATTTCTATATTTTTTTATAAAAGATTTATTGTAGAATTTTTTACATATTTGCAGTTATTAGATTAAATTGATATTTTATAAAATCAAACTTTTTAAATTGTTTCGCAAATTTTATTACAATAAATAATATTATTGTAAGACTGATAACTGTACAATACTAAAACCAATAATTAATATGAATAAAAATGTGTTAATTATAAACATAAAATTAAATCAGATTTGTTTTGACGTCATTTTCATTGTTATTTATTAATTGTTAAATATTGAATCTGTTGCGTGATAAATTATTAATAAGAAAAATAATAATTAATAATTCCTTGTATTTTTATTTATTTCAATTAATTCAATTAAAAAATAATACGATTTATAAAACCCATTTATTTTACGATTTAGGCGATCAGTTGTCTAAATTGTATTTTTTATAGCGAAAAGACTTATAATAAATTAAATTGTTATTAATAATAATTATTAAATTGTTATTGTAATAGGCACTTGAAACATTAATCTACAATTTCTAAAGTTTATTTACGCACAAATCAGTGCCAAATGATCAATATAATAAAAAATAGTTTGTGGTACACATTCGGTAACTTTCTTCTATCTGTTTATTTTCATGCTAAATACTTTCGATTGAGCATTTCCTCTTCCAAGCAAACGTTCAGATTGTAAATTGTATTTGCCATTACACACGCAAAAATGAAAAACTGTTACAATTATTACAATTGCCAGTAATAGTGGACACGAAAACTCGTACTTTCCCGAAAAAAAAAAAAGGGAAACTTCTTTATACGCCGCCATCCTTTTCCTTTTCCTCGCGTCCATGTATGCTCTTTCTCCAGCTCCATACCTTCGTATAGTGGTACAGTCGATCGGTGGGTCGGTCACTGAACCGCCGCCTCCTGTAACCGCCGCCGTCTCGTCCCATTCCGTCTCATCCCACCAGCGGCTGCCGCGCGATCGAGCCGGTACCGTTAGGATCTCGCCGCGATTCGCCTGGAAGCAGACAACGTGGAAAAGCGAGCCGGAACTGCGCGTATTGCCCCCCTCCCCTCTCCCCAGATCTCGCGGATCCGACCGTGGAAATTTCCCGACCGATCCCTGACCCCGGAAAGCAGGATTTCGATTAGCGTGGTTAAAAGATTCAGATCGGGATACGAGGTCGCATTCCCTCAGCTTCACTTTTCGCTCGCACAGAACGGGGGGATTCGAGAGCCCGTCTCTTGCCGATTTCGGTGAGGCGAAGGCGTGAAACGCGCTCCACTTAGCACGCTGTCTTAAGATGTTCTTCGCAATGCCATACCTTGGATACCAAATGCAGAATCGAATGTAGAATCGCGTTTCGCGATTTAACAGAAAGGAAAAATTTGGCCCCTTTGACGCTCGACATTTCATCTCGGCCGAGCGAGCAATCGCGGGATTGATAACGCAATTAAAAATTCGCTATTCTATTTGCTATAATTAAATCTCTCGGCTGTTCGGCCGAGTTCGTAATTACGTGCCTCGAAGTTCGCCGCGCGTTCGCGCGCACTTTCGCCACAATGTATTCCTATAATCTTCTCTTTCTTCTTCTTCATCTCTCTCTCTGTTTCTCTCTCGCGGTTTCTCGTGTTTCCCCGCGGCCACGCCTCCTGTCTCTGCGTCTCCCTTTTCCGGTGGTTTCCAAGGGCTTGCCGAAGGCGGATGCCAACTTTGCCAAGTTTCGGCGTAACCGTATAACGAGGTATATATGACGTTGCAACGGCAGTCAATCTCGTATCGCTAACCGTACTGTGTGCACGCGCGCGTGCATTCGAAATGCAACGAAGCTAGACATTTTAATGGTGCACCGATAGATATATTCGCGTTTCCGAGCTGCTCAAATGCTGTTTCGACGATTTCGGAATGCGAATACGATCTCGGGGAAGACTAAAGAAAATATAAAAAAAAAAAAAAAAGAAAGAGGACGGATTTTTCCAGCATTGCATTAAACTTTTTTCAGACGCGGATACTCATCATTCACGCCGTCCTTCCAATCAAACTTTTCAAACGCGATCGCGCGCCTCGCGGGTCGCCCGGAAGCAAGTTTCATAACTGCGTCAATGTGGCTAATGCAGTGATGAATCGGTATTTTAGTTTGAAAGGAGGCTTCGACTTTCTGAGAAAAAAAAAGATAGAATTGCGTAGAAGCGCGGTATGATAATTTCATTGTTATGGAGTGATATTCGTTTTTGTTTACGGGATGCAATGCGCGTGTGTGGGTGTTAGCTATTTTTGTTATAACGGATAATTTAACTTGACTAGTGGTCAAAATGAGGTTTAATGTCTCACAATCTTCTGCAAAATTTGTTATTATTTTTCTTTCCTTACCAAATTCATATTTCCATCTTTCCTGAAAGTTTAATTAATAAACAATTGCGATATCGCTTCTATTGGTTTCTATCTCGTTCTATTTCTATCTCGTTTCTATCTCTTCAGCGAAAAGTTAATAGCGATAAAGCGATCTTACACATCTGAGAGAAAAACGCAAAATCCATCTTGTTTCAATAAAGCTCTTATCGAGAAAGAAGTCGGGAAATTAAGCTGTACTTTTTGCGGCATCTATCTCCATATATATAGATATATGTATGTATGTATACTCCCGCTCTGGCTTCCCTTTACGAGTGTAGTTAACGTCTTCGTCGTTACATTGACCTAAATAAACGATGCAGTCGCGCCCTAAAATGCTGTGCAATGTTGGACTTGCCAACGCGAAAAGAGAGGTGCGTGGGTGAGATCGGAAAGTTATACGGATATAAGTTTTAGTCCCTCACCTCGTGTCACCTTTTCTATTATAAATTCTCCAAAAGAATTTTTAGCAAAACAATATGGTACTTAAAAAAATCCATCATCGATTTTTATTGCTTTACGTAAGATATGATGTATCGAGGAAGTAGCATTCCGAATGAGACAAGTATATAATATATACAAAAAGACATATGTACATATATATGATCTACATATTTAAAATAAATATTATAAATTATATGAAGTTATTTTGCTCTGTTATTAAATGTTTCAATTTTTACCAAGGTATAAATGTAAGAGTTTCTTTTATGTGAGAAATAGATATTGTTAAATAATTTATCTTTTAAAACAGGACTCGTTAAGAAATGCACATTTCGGCCGATTTTCAGCTAGCGTTATTCCCTTTATCTCATCAACTTACACGCAGTCCAAATCGTCATTTGGATTGCACAGGAAGTAGTGAGGTAAGGGGAAAGATCTCTCTCTTTAAGCTGAAAATCGACCAAAATGTGTATTTTTTGTCGAATTTTGTTTAGAAAATAATCTTTATTACGAATATACTAAACAGTGAAATAATAGTGTAAATTATAATTTTCATAATAAATGTACAATATTTTAATAGCATATTTTGAAGATTGATTAGAGTAAAAAATCCTACTTACTTGTCGTAATTACAATGAGAGTTAAATAACTGGCTAATCCGCCTAAAAAGAATCAATAAATTTAATATTAAATTGTTTAATTCCAGCAAAAATAGAAGTTTCTCTTTATTTTAATGGGAAAATAGAAATTAATTTATTATTATTTGTCAAATTTTTTGCAAAGTTCAAGGAAAGGAAAAAAAATCATATGAATTTAATTACTCGTGAAAAAAAGTAAATTGCCATATTTTCTTTGATTATTTAATTTAATTCTCTCGATATTTTATTTTTAAATCATTTGCACACAAATTTTTCTCGAAATACAGAAATTGGAAAAATATTACAACAAATAAATGTATATATTTAAAGCAATAAATTTATTAATTTATACGAAACATTGAACTTTATTACTTTTGAAAAATAAAAATGAATTTTATTGCTTAAATAAACGTTAAATTTAATATGCGATAATAATCCGCCATTCATTGAAATTAATTTCAGATCCGTAGAATAGAATATTTATCGTGCATTTATTTCATAGCATGTTAAATATTTTGTGGCGACGCGACGAATTGGGACATGATGCTCGACGTTCAATGGTCGTTTTTTTTTCTTTTTGCGATGTATACCGCGCGTTGTTTGCGCAGTGTTACCTTGCTGGTATTTATGCGACTAGACTAAACCAAGTAATGGCGTTCCGGACGTAGGACGTGTTGTCTTTCGAACGCTCATTTCCTATAAATAATAAGCGATTCAGCACACGCGGCTATAATTATTTCTCACAAATCGAGGCGACGACTATTTATCGAGACAGATATTGCGCGCGATTTATTCGCTTAAAACAGAAATTGAAATAATAGCGGACGACAATTGTGAATTATTGCCTTATTGCGATATTAATTTTCTTCTGACGATAATGATTTTTTTCAATATTTCGACTCAAATAGATTTTTAGTCGACACTTTAAATGTTATAGATTTTGTTGGAAATTTACTCATCATTTTCGGATAGAAAGCATGAAGTGGTACATGAATTATCATAACGAACGGTACAAGTAATGAAAAACCGTGATATGAATCAGTTGTTTATAAACAATACTGTGAATTTCGTAGAATTAACGCTTTCGAAATGTATTGCCAGTGTGCAATACATTTGAATTTCGATTGTATAATTCGGGACGGTTCATTACGTTTTAATTAGCCATTAACTCGATTCGCGTTATACCACGGGGCATCAGAATTGAAGTTGCAGTTTCCAAATTTTTTCGCTCGTTAGCGAAATATCTCGATTACGAAACGGTTCGACTCCGAGCCCAAGCAATGCACGTAGCATCGCGTTTAATTAGTAAGCAAAATTGTAATTAAGCCTGTACTTTAAGGTTTATTACATATATCATAAATGCGACGTTTGCATAACAGGATTGATTGAAATACTGTCTGTCTGTGTGATTTAAAATATTTAAACTTATTTTTTGGAAAACCTTTCTTGAATTGTGTCGTTATGGCAAATTAATAGCAGTTATTGAATAGCAATTTATCGAGCGAGCAATGCAACGGCAATACTGTATTTCATAATATATGCACCCTATATATGTATTGTAGTAGGTGTCAATTTAATTAAATATTTCCACAATTTCTGAAAACAATTGCATAATTTTTTTTTTCTTAACTATAAAATTTTATAAAAGAAATTAATAACAATTTTTTTCTAATCAAGTGAGATTATACAACTATATAACATCAATTGAAATATTTTTATAATTTCTGAAATAAATTAAACAGTTAAGGAAAAAAAATAATGAAAATGTTTTTAGAAATTATGGAAATATTTCGTTAAATATCTACTTGAATACATAAAACATTTGATGCATATTATAATTTACTTTTTGCAATAATTACGTATTTTGAGAGTTACTATAATTTGAATATATTTTAGAGATTAACGTAACATCAAAATTCTACGTATCGGTGAATGTTAAATTAGTTTTTGTTACAACTCGAGTGGATTAAATTATTTATAATGACGAATGTTACATATAAATATATATTTCTTAAAATCATTGCCTTGAAATGGATAAACTAGAGAGCAGATTAGCGATTGAAATATTTAACGTCGAAACAAAATCTCGATATAATCATCTGTCGATTTATTATGCATACAAAAATGCTTATATACGAAGGATATACAATACATGGTTTAGTTATTTACTGACATGTTTTATGTTGCCTTTTTTACAGGGACAATATTTTTAGAAAATGCGATTGACAAAAACATGAAAATATAATATCAAATATCGAGTATGTTGTATCATAAATTTGCAAAGTCATTGTATAGGTGAATTAAAAAATAATGGAGAATAAAAAAATAAACTGAAGAATGAATCTGTAACAAGAAATACTATTATTTTTTTAAAACAAAAAAACTTTTATGCAAGTTTCTTTATGGCGTTTTTACATCTCGTAGACAGGTAGACAATAAAGATAAATAAAACACTGAATTTTACGTAAAATAAAAATATATTGATATTTATAAATTACGATAGAAAAAAATTATTAATATTAATAAAAGTAATTGCATTTATTCATGTCAGTTGCTAATTATATTTTAATTTTTTTATAATTTATTCATTAACATTTATTGATAATTCGGTTTTATATTATTTGAGATAATAGAATAAAGTAACAAAAGGTCCAGTAAATATTTTGTTGTACAAAACAAAAATTTATAACATAAATTATTTCAATTATTTTATTAGTTAACTGTTGCATCTGTAAAGAAAACATAATGCTTTTTATCCATGTGTGATTAATTCTCAATAAACAACAAATTCTTTTTTGGAAGAAGTTAAACATTAAAGTGGCTACTTCTTGCAATGAGGTAAAATATTCTTATACTTGGTTATTGCGCACTACGTGCTGAGATTTCAAATAAAGCAGCAAACGCGCGCGCGCGCGGTAAAAATGTAATTTAATTCACTTTATCGTTAAATCTCACTAGCTCAAGTGATAAAATACAATTCGATATATTGAATAATAAAGTTATTCTGATTATCTCTATGTGAGATAATTCGACTATGAGTTAATACTATTTCGTTTAGAATTTTAATACAACTTTTTTTCAATACTTATTTCTTTTTATTACAAGTTTAAATTTTGGATTTCCGGATTACTGAAAAGAAGTTAAATTGTTTCTAGTAAACAAATGTTAGCTTCTACAGTGTTTCGAAAATCTGTTAATATTATATATCGTAAAATATTGCAAAAAACAAATGTACTGCCGGTTTGCTTATCATTCTACAATATCGCGCAAAGAATTTATGTGTATAGAAGAATATATATGTATACCTATATATTTCCGAATGAAAGAGATTCTATTAACGCGAAATAAATATGGGAGAGGTGTTATAGGCGCTACTGGCTTTTCGCATATCGCGTGCCAAATTACAGCGCGACGATTGTCACGGGTAAGTCGACGCGGACGCGCGTGAACGCGAGCGTTTACCTCGCGCGCGCGTACCGCGTCCCAATATTCACTCCGTCGACCGACAAACTGCATAAAACACGTGCTTCGACCCGTAAATTCATCGCCGGGCTTCGTGCGGTAGTTTGCCGTCGTGGTAATTGATATCGCAGTTTGATATCGGCTGACGTTGTGTCGGGAAAGAGAAGGAGGGGAGCTCGGTATAGGGACTGCATAGGGTGAGGAGAGAGAGACTACGAGAGCCGACGAGAAGGATGCAAGGGGAGGCCGGTGGCGGATAGCGGTGCAGGGGATGAGGGAAAGAGGGTGAGGAATGGTGAGGACGGCGGAAGGTGGATAAGAGAGGGGGAGGATAGCCACGGTGGGAGAAAGAGAAAGAGAAGAGGTAGGTAGGGGAGTTATGGGGATGGGGTGTACGAGTAGGGGAGGATGGACGCGGTCACTATGGCAACCATGGCTGGGTTTCAGGGCTCCCGAGTCGACGAGATGGTTTGGGTAATGTTCCAACGCGCCTTGGAATGGATTTCTCTCGCTTTGCTACCAAATGGGGTTAGTCAGTACTAAGCGCACGCCCGTTTTCTTCGCGCCTTTTTCTTCCCACTTCCTCCTCTCTCCTGTACCTCTATTTCAATACATTCTTCAATGTTTTTTGAATATCGCTAAACGGGGGTACTTCGGACATATTGAAATTGCCATGTCTCACTACGTCTCAATCTATGAATAATGATAGCAAGAGAGGACAATTTTTAAATTTATCTGCTACATAAATCACGTTTATTCTTATTAAAAGTATAAACAACTGTTGCGACATATTTAGAATTCCTGCTACGACGATGAGACGTGATTGGAGTTTTCAATCCAATCTTTTTTAATACTTTTTTTTTATTTTTATTTTGTCGAGAGTATAGTGGATAATGTATAATAGAGAAAGGAAGGGGGTAATGGAATACAGATTTGATTTTTCTTTTAAATAATTTAGTAAATATTAATGCGATACGATTCTTATCAACACCAGTTTCTTAGCCATTGTTATATCAAAATTACACTAGAAGTTCTTCGAGTAGACCGAACATAATTCAAAATTTATTGAAGGGGGAAAAAGGATGGATTTGTGAGACAGGATGCGTGGCATATTAACAACTAATGTCATAAAGAGCACTTATAATTACAAAAAAATCACAAATTAATGATTCTTTGTAGATCTACTAAGTATACTCTAATAAATACCACAAAACAAGGTTTTATAAACATTTCATAAAATAGGTATATTTCATTTGAAAAAAAAATTTGTTTTAATAATTTCTTTGCTGTTAATAAACATTACGTAACGTCTGCTACTGGTTGTATAGTTGCAAGAGCGGTCTTACGCTCGTAATACAGATGACTGAACGACTATCTCACGATCCCTCTCACTACATAATATTTTATATGTCGAATTCTTATACAGATTATGGCATACGTTAAATTCTGTTACATTATTTGATATTCAAGACTTTCAAAGTAAAGTTAAAAAATTAATATCTGACATACTTTTCAAAATTACGTAGAGAACATACATGTGTAAATCTGCAAAACTGAAATTCAGTTTTTATAAAAACGCAGTGAACACTAATGACCAGTAAGCCTTCTACAATGTTTAAATAGACTGTAACGAATTTTAACGGTTGCGTCTAGAATTTAACGTGAATTATACGAGATATCATGGTATTGCATCTTCCTACACGTATTTCACAATTCCGACTTTCCTCTACTATAATTATAAAAATATCATAATTATTAAAGTTATTAAAGTGATGTTACAAATAATTTTTATCAAACGTGTGTGTTCGCGAATTGTAAAATTTATCTATTTATACTTTAAAATAGCAGGAGGATAAAATTGCTTAAATTCACAATTTGAAATTCAATTGACATGGCTTTAAAAAATGAAAGAAACATTGTAATCCACTGTGAATTCATAAGAATTTTAAGCGAGATTATTAATAAGGTTCTTCTTTCTCTCTCTCTCGCCGTATCATCTCTGTTTCGTTGTCACAAAAAGCCTGATAACCAGCATCTTATGACATACACGTCGTGACGGGCGAAAAATCGCGAGTCGCAAGCTTATTGCGCGTCGTACGTTATCCCTCGTGTAGCGTGTCCGCTACGACGCGATTCTCACGCCGTAAGAATGATGACAGAGAAAGGAAGGACGGGGACATGATGGCTAGATGAGAAAGTGGTTAGACCTCGGAGCTGCGCGAACCAAAACAAAAAAGAGAGAGTAAAATATAGAAAAAAGCGAAGTGATATTTATTATGTATTCTACGCGCATCTATTTAGAGAATTAATACAAAATAGTAGTATATATAAATAATACAAAAAGGTAGTATTTGTTCTGTAGAATTGTATATGATGTGTTACTAACGAAAAATATCCAACAAAAACAGAAATAGAGCTCGGATTATACGAAATCTCGTGGCAAAAGGTGAAAAAAACAATCAAATTAATGTTGAAATAACTGAGCTTTTATCGATAATTGCATTTACATTATTTAAATGCCAGATTTTCTAAGGAAACCAATTTCTTTATTTTAAAACAATTATCGATAATTTCTGGTGTATTAATTCGACTTCTGCGATATGAATACTCGCTGATATTTATTTTTAAAATTTCCGTGAATTTTGGATTTATAATTAATTAAAAATAAAAAATAACAACGTTGTTTAAAAAAAGATAAAGAAATAAAGTATTTTGCTAAGACTTATTTGTAGTCATGAATGACCTTGGGAAGTTTTGATCAATCAAATTTTAATAGAGATTCTAAGCTCGCGAACGAAAAGAAAAGATTGTAAAGGATTGAATACGTTCTTGATCATAATTTTGATGTTTTTTCGTTGAAAAAACACCAAATGTATGTCGTGTTATGTAATGTTATAATTGATGATTTTATTAATTTGTTATTTATTATCTCATTTTTTTTTAATTTGCTAATGAGATTGATAACTATATCAAATTGTAAAATAGATTCTATTTTGATTATATTTGTATTGTCTATTATTCAGTTCAATTTTTTCTTTGTATGGCGATTTTTTATATTTTATAATGCAATGCATTAGAATATAATTCTATTTTTTTCCGTATAGAGAGAGATATGAAAAGATATATATTGAACCGTAATTATTTTACGTTATTTACTATCGCAAGTAAGGAGGTAAACAATAACAAATTTTCTTTTGAATTTGTGAATAATATATTTTTTGATACAAAACAGATTTTATATATACTGAAAATTGTGTAAATTAAAAAGAAGCAGGACTTTCCTGATTCAATTTCACAATTAATGCCCTAAATTATGTCTGTATTAAAATATATACTTTTAAATTTCTCGAAATTATAATGGGTTTCACTCCTTAATCAAAACGCAAATTGTATAAATTCTATATAAACTACATACTATTTAATTTCACATTTCTTTCTCACAAAAATGCATTTACGTGATACGAATATAGAATTAACAAGACATCTCCGTTTATCTAACAATATATTCACTTTCATAATTAAAATTTTGAAATATGAAAGAAGGATTTATTTTTTACATAAAAAATATTTCAGATACTTTTTTGATTAAAATCAATGTTTCTTTAAATCTTTATTTCAATCTCAATATTCTCGATATCTTTTTATCTAAATAATTCTACTACTTTATATAAAATGGTTTACTCAAAATTTTTGCTAGAATGCCATGAATCATTCTTTCATGATAGTTTACGAACTGTATACAGAAAACGGTGAGCGTATTATTCGCTTATGAATGCCCAAAAGGATGAACATTTCATACAACGCGCGAACGAGTTGCTTTACTTATGCAAAACACTTGGAAGCTTCTTGTCGGTATATCAAAGAAGCAGAGAAAAAAGAAGGAGAAGTGAATAAGTGTACAAGGATGTCGGTATCGAGGTCAAATGCCCTACAAAATAGACGAGCCGTTCGTTTGCATTCGCTTCCTCGTGTTTTAGCATATCGAGACTTGCTGAACTACTCATACGTCGACAACCAAACGATCGATATACGATATTTGCCCCTGTATTATTTCGACAAACCATGAAGCCGTTGACCCATTAACGACACGTGTCGCAAATTCGCCGCGCGTTTATAAGGTCCTTCCTCTCTTTGATGAAATCAAACACTCGGGGAAATTATATTACATTGCTGTGGACTCCAAAAAGCAAGTTGCAATTTTTACACTTAAGTCTGTAAAGCGTGTAGTTTTCACTTTTTACACATTTCTATGCGAGTAATTTTTGTACTTTTTACACATTTAGATGTGTAATTTTACACGCTTAAACGTGTATCAATGTTAAACTATATGTCTAAACGTGTAAAAGTACAGAGATTATACGCATAGAATTGTATAACAAGTGACTACACGTTTTACACACTTGTGCCTATTTCTATATATACTCAGATTAGCTTTAATCTCGGTTTAACCTACTCTTTATCTTTTTCAAATTCTTAGAACTAAAAGATAAAGAATAAGTTATCACTGAGATCAAAGTTAATCTGCGTTGGTAGAAATAGGCATTAATCGTATAAAAATTACACTTGGATTTAATTGTGTCGTTTAATTCGAATATACTTTCGAAAAGATTCTCTCTTTGAGAATAAATCTATTGTAAGTTGCATATATTCCAGATTTGATTTTGTCATTGAAATTAAAATTGGAACATTCAAGCCGTTCGATATATACATCTTTATCATTAGCATTTATGCAAATGTAATATATATTTTCGCATTTGTGCCTTAGTTTTTGTCGAGAGAGAAATCGGTACGGCATTGGTCGTTATTATTGCAATTCAATTATGATCTATGTCGAATTATTAATGAAATGGAGTACCTGAATATATTACGCGATTATAGATTAAACTGCTATTACAGAATCGCAATTACGATGTTGTGTGCGTCCCATTTCAAGAGATATCGATTAACATTTCGCGCTCGTTAGACAGACACGCCGATTGTCTCATCGTCGATCACGCGCATAATCATGACATACGTCATGTATTTGTACGTTTGTTTATACATTGGAGAAATTATGCGTTTCCACGCGAACAAATATTTTTGGTAGAGACCAGGTTTCCCCGAGAATCGATTCCAATATCGTGCGATACCGTGTGCATTATATAGGACATTTAATAATTAAATCAGCGATTTTTTCGCTTTTCAACAGAATTTAACTTTTTTTCTTGTAAAAGCAATAAGATTAAACTTTTATATGCAAAATTAAATTTTTAAAATTATAATTTTTAAAGCGTTTTAATTAAAAAATGCGGTTGTTTTGAAATATACGAAAGTAAAGAACTATTTTACATGTAACATGTGGCGAAACAGCAAGTTGATAACAAAGAACAAATTAACAACAACCGTTGGCCATATACATTTTTACATAAAGGAAAACGTAAACATTGTTACACAAAATGTGCGCAATGTATAAACATAATCTTTTTAATGTGAACTTTAAAAACTCTTGCTTGCATGTTTGCAAGTATACAATTAATACTTAAATAACTATATTTCAGATATATTCTATTTTATTAAATAATATAATGATTAAGTATTTTATTTAATATATTTAGTGTATGAGAATATTAAACAGTTAATATAAAATTCATTAACATATTTTAAATATACTAGATGTGATAATTAATTTTAAAAATAACTTTTAAAATTTATATATGGACTTGTGCAATTTATATGATAAATTCTGGAAATTTATCAATGTCATAAATTTTTTATATACGTTATTAAAATAACATATACAGCATGTGGAAATTAGAATCGCGCTATTCAGATCATTACGCAAACGGCGAAATGTAAAGAATTTACATTAAAAAATTGTTTAGCTGAATTATTATTTTCATTAGAATTTAAATTTAAAAACAAATAAAAATGTTCTTTATAGTTAACGTTGCGTTTTAAAAAAATGAATAAAAAATATAAAGAAAAGGCAATCTCGTAGAAGTCATCCACGTAATTTTAATATGATTCATTGTTAAAATTTATTTTATTGAATCACAAAATCATGGAAAAGCTTTAGTTTTCTGTAATATATAAGAGAACCTTTACTCCAATAATTTAGTTTTTTTTTGTAGAAATATCTAATCTAGGAATTTTATCTTGACACACAGGACAAAAAATAATTTTGACTTAAGTAGTACAAATAAAATACCTGTAGGATAAAACTGTAGGAAAGTCTAATAGAAGTTTAGTTACCGTAACGTTTGAAAAGAAATATCTGAGATCTTTCGAAAGATTTTCTTTGAAATCCTGTTCGGCAAAGAAAATAGATTGACTCTAGACTTTTGAAAATATCATTGTACACGTAAAAACTACATTTTATCAGAATATCGATTTTCAAAGCCTTTCAAGGCATATATACTTTTGATCATTCGTCGGACTACATTTTATTTTCTTTAGAACGCATGCACAATGTTATGTGCACAAAAGCCTTGTAGACAACCAGCAAGTAGAGTCTCACAACATCCTTCTACCGAGCCAGGCGAGTTCAAGAATCTCGATGGAATTTTGTAACGTTTCTCGGTAGACCGACGAATTTCGGGCAACCGGGAATAGCAGGTAGGCGAATCCGGTCGGATGAAGCCGCCGGAGTCGAACCGTGCGCAGGGAAATTCGAGATATCCGTACCTCAGTCTGTCGCACAAACGATCCTGTTGTCCTATGTATACATGAGATTAATGCGGTCGATCCGATATACATGATGGTCATTCAATTTTGCGATCATATTTTATGTAAACAAAATTTTATGTAGACTAATTACAATACAATCGATTTTTCTAATCTCCAGAAAAAAACCGACTTTTTAGATTAAAATTGATGAAATGTTTATAATAACTTACGAAACTATTGAATATAAAATGTTGAAGAAATATATGTATTATGTATAAGAAGTATGTGTGCGTATTCAGTTCTTGGAAGAACGTACTAAAATAATTAAAAGATATCGAATTATCTAAGGTGTCTCCTAATTTGTAAAATCTTTTTCAAATATTTTATATAACAAAATTTCGCGCTTCGTTAAATACAAAATATTTTACATAATTTTAATTTACAAGACGGTTATCTAGATTCAATATTGAAGATCAGAAAATTGTAAGAAGAAGCCTTTGTCTCTTGAGGAATTGACGACATTAATCGAGAAATTTCACTGAACGGGAATTTTAATTTAAGACGTAATTAGATCGAGATGTTGAATATTGAAGGTGGAATCTAGAAGATCGTAACAGATAATTAATCTTTGCGTAATCGACAAGATTAATCAAAAGATTTCATTGAACACGGATTTGAGAACACCCTGTATATATGCCAGGTGCGCACGAAGCCCCGATCATGATGCCCGTTTGATGGGGCATGAATGCATTGCCGACGCGTTACTGACCTATCCTCGCCGAGTGCCGCACAAGTAGGGTTCATTTGCGGTGGTCACGTGCGGTGTCGTGGATCTTGTTATGAGAATAGCTTAAGCATGGCGAGCTGCCTACGTAATTAGTTCAAACTACTGATTGTTGGGCCAGTTCCCCGATATAATAATAAAAGTTGAATTATCCGCTTTTTAATGCGGATAAACCATTATTATTATAAAAATGCATACGTTAAATGTGTTGTACAAAATATAGATCGATGTGAATATTCTGAACAATAATTTATATCTACGCGTAGATGATAAGAAAAATTGGCCATACCGATATACCACTTTGCTTTTGAATTATATTTCTTAAACGAAGATTAAAAATAAAACTTTGGAAACTTACATACAAATTGAAAGGTATCTTTTATTAGATGATATAACAGTTTTTCTAATGTCATTTCGAATTTTGCAAATTGAACTTTATAAAATAAGCAAAAGTAAGCGTCTGACATAATGAATTCCAAAACCGATATAATTTCAGTAATGCTGCATTTTCCTTTGTTCTCTTTTTACATGAGTCATCTGTACAAAATACAAGTTAAGGTGTATGAGGATTTCTAGAAGTCTTTCACTGTGATGTAAAACATTTTTCGTCGATTTATATCTTATGCTGTTTTGTAAGACACAACATATAATGCGATAATATTTAAAGATTAAGTTAGGTTATTAGTTTAATAAGTAAATCTTGCATAATGCTCTTTTACTCTATCCTATATGATTTTTATTATTTGTCTTATCGATAGCTGTGCCGATTTATGCTGCATTTCGATTTTATGTTTAAATTCACATTATGAGAAAAATAAGAAAAAAAGATAAATAAATAAAATAGCTTTGAATGTTACAAACATGTAAAATGATCTAATATTGTTAACAATATATACTCACTATTGTTTAAACTATGCAATTTGCGACAGAAAATTGCGCAAATTTTATTCTTGCTTTTGAAAAATTTGTTTTTAACAGGCTTCATATAGGAAAAGCCACTGGCTGGATATAACATGTAAATTGCATGTTTCTATTTCTTTAATTAACCAAACAAACGAAATGTATTTTTATCATTTAATAAAGTTTAATTTTCGAGGAATAATTAAGAATGTGCCGCTTTAGAAAATTTATGTCAATATATTGACAATTTTTCCTCTATTATTAATGTATTATTAGATGATATTCATTCATAAAAGTTATTTTTATTTTTACTGTACTAATGACGTGAAATTAACTTTTCTGGAATAATCGTAGCACCATATGAACCATATAATATCACATAGCTTTACGATGATCTCATAAAACATTCAGTAAAGACGATTCACGATATATTGACGTGAAATATTCGACACGATAATCTGACACGTCAATTAGCATGCGCGAATTTTCAGTTCGTTCATCCGTTAATAGAAAGTCCATCGTGTGGCGTGATATTTTTTCAGCGCGACGTATGGGCTACTTGTTGCGCATTTATCTCCGATATCCCATTAGCTTAATAATTTTTCGATTAATTGTTCTATTCGGATTGATATAGCAGATTTTTCTATTCCGTATAAAATATTTACCGCTTCGAAAATAGTTACTATTTCCGCTCGACTCGACGTGATCTCAGGAGTTTGGCTAATTAATTACGATACCGAACTTTAAATACAGAATGCAACGGGCATCGCGCCACGCCAATATCGGGAAAATTCATTATCTTACTCGGCACGATTCGCGGGCTGCCGTGTACGAGAGAGGAGGTACCTGCGTTTGATGTGGGCTTTATTGCGAGAACGATAAACGTCCATCGCGATTCGGAGCCGATATGTCGGGTGCGCTATTATGGAGTAACCGCATCGTTGCGCGTCGAGCTTGCGCACCGATGGTAAGGGGAAGAGAAAACGGCTTAATGGAAGAAACAAAGCGCGGCGCGCCGTTATAGGAAGTTATTATACCTCCTCCTCTTCGCTCTTCCCCCTCCCCACCTCTCTCTCTCTCTCTCTCTTCTTTTCCACCCTTCTCGCTCTCGTTCTCCTCTCTCTTCGTATATTTAGCATAGCCAACTGGCGCAACCCAGGCCGTCGGCGATACACTCGATTTGGCATCCAGCCACCATTCCCACGCGCGCGATGACGTCGCAAGGCTGCGTTATCTAACGCAATGCCGTCCGTACCGCGTGCTACCTTTTGTTCCTGTTTCATCGCGCTTTACGCTCAACATTGTTTGTGAAACGACCCGAGGCATCGTACGTCAACGGAGACCAGTAGCGCGGTATTTCAGCAATTCAAGCAGTTCGTAACTCCGATCGCGTCGGCAAATACGAACCGTATTGTGAAGTTTTCACGCGATAATTAGATTGACCAGTGGATTTACAGAACGCATTGGGTGCAACAATAAGAAATAATCGGTCGAACAGATTGCAATTATTAGCAGAATTATTGGAAAGTGTTAAAGTCAAGAGAGCAAAACATCACGAATAAAACATCACTTCCTCCTGGAAACAACAGTGCTATTTTCGCGCAAAACATCGATCGCACTATTTAATTATCCAGCATGAAGACAAAGAGGAACGTATCTCGTGAAACAAAAGGAAAAAGATGAAGGAGCACAAAAGAAAAGAGCGAAATATATGAGATGGACTCGGCGGCGCGGTTTCGGCAATAGTAATGCGGGAAACGTGCACGCACGTGAAGATCCACGAGAGAACAGCAACGGAAGATCGCGTGCTTCCGCGGGAAAGCGGCTGCTGATCGTGTAATATTGTATAGCTTGGCAACAACGCGCGCTTCGCGATCTCGTCTCTCTCTCTCTCTCTCTCTCTCTCTCGTGTTCACCCAGGCAACGTCGCACAACGCCTGTCCGTCGCGAACAGAGTGCACGAACGGTGCACGCGTGGATCGTTGCGTGCGCGTGTACGCGAACGCAAACGTATCGCCGCGCTGTTACAGAGGGCTCCGCCGCGCCGCGCCAGGGCGAAGGGTGGAGAGGAGAGCGGCGGCAAAGCGGCCGAGAGTGGGGTCGGCAGCGGGGAAACGGGAGGGTTCAGGGAGGGATACACGGGGGGGAAGGTCGGTCGGGAGGAGAAAAGGGGGAAACGTCTGCGAACGCACGTAGCGGAATGAGCGAGACTGGATCCTTATGCACGACGACCGCTCGCAGGGATGAAAGGACGACTTCTCCCCTTCCCTACCGTATCTCTCTTTCTCTCTCTCTCTCTCTCTCTCTCTCTCTCTCTCTCTTTCTCTCTAGTTTGCCAGTTGCGAATCAGGTGCTCTCGCGCCGCCGTCAAGGCTACCCGCCTGTCGAGAAACTCCTCGCGGCGTTTTCGAGCCGGGAAACTTGCCGAGCGCACGTGCTCTCGATCCAATTAGCCGCGCCCGCGTCTCCGTCGGTTTTTCCTCAGCGTGGCGCGCGTTTTCTTCTTTTTTTCTTTTTTTTTTTTAGCAGCGATGGCGATTTAAAGGACGCTTGTATAGATTAGCGATTGATTACTTATAACGATCGACGTTTAGCTTCCGGTTAAGTAACAAGTTATAGTTACAAGTTAAAGCTGCTAATTACATCATGTTAAGTAGAAAAATGATAATGACTCTTTTCCATTACATACAGATGTCATCGTGTTGTGTTGAAACTAGCACGTGCATATTTATCGACATTAAAAAATAACATTTTGAACATTTAAAAGATTGAAGAATGTTTTATTATGAGTTTCCAAACATATTTCAATTGAATGTTTCTCTAGAATGACATAATTGTTTCTAAATAAAAATAATAAGTAAAATGTACAATATTTTTTAAATTGTTTGTCACCTTTATCAACAAATTTATCAGTTTGTGTAACCGCTAAGTTAGGCTTGCGCGTTAAACAAAAATCTATTGCACATATTTCAGAAGCGATTATCGAGTAAATAGACGGAAGATATTTGATTAAATGTCTATTAGACTGTAATACTGATTACACAATTACATTTAATTAATATGCTGTAGGGAAAGTCACATAATACATGATGTCAGAATATTCTTTACTATGGAATAATTAAAAATTATTCTGCTAGATATTAAATAAATAAATGGGCAAAAGATTGTATTTCAAATACAAAATAGAGACGATCTTACTATTTGATTTATAAAATACAAAATGCTGGTAATCTTTTGACTTGAAATACAAAATACAACTTATATTGTATTTTGTATTTTGTAATTCAAATACTAAGATTACCAATATTTTGTATAATGAAGTGCATTAATGCGGTCCTTTTTCGGTGTAGACACTCCAGCAATTTAACTAATCATGTGTTGCCATTGGCTTAATGAGTTCGCCTGATTGGCTAAGATTGCTGTGACTTTTACACTATCTACACCGAAAAGGGGCCTCATTAATGTACCTCATTGTACTTTGTATTTGAAATATTTTTTGTCCAGCCCTGGGAAGATAGTAGGCATTCGAACACATTCTTCGATAGTATTTATAAGGAAAAAAAGAAAAAAGTAATTTTTTAAAGTTGTTTCTCACACTTAAAAAGCTTTTGCTCCTTTGTTTTTAAAATTGCAGGATAATGGCAAAAGAATTTGTTTCTTTAGTATATAGCAATTCCTTTAATTCTGAGAATATTCTTCTCAAAACTCGTTGAACACTTCGTGAATTGCGAAAGATCCGAATAGAGGCCGGGGAGTGCGATTTGGGTCATGACCTACATTCTGTACTCCTTCTCTACTTATCCTTTCCCCTCTCTCTCGCTTGCGCGCTTTCTCTCTCTTTCTCTTTCTCTCTCTTTCTCTATCCTTATCTCGATCTATCTGTCTCTGTTTGACTCTTCATTTATAATGCCAGCTCGTGTTAACCCGGTGTCATATGTTGTAGTGATCGCGCACAGATATCTTATGTACGTTTTATGCTTAACGACCGCCACACATACTAGAATGCAAATGATCATTAATTCGATTTATGACGTTTATCTTTAGTCGTTATCAACTCGTAGTTGAATTAAGTATCCTCTCGTAATATCTCGCCGTGATATGAAAATTCACGAGACGGATATGACTTTAGAAACTTGAAGACCGTGTTATCATGGCGACTTGAGTTATTACACGTACATGTATACAGACTGTGATTATTTTAGAAATGCGATGTGGACTGATTTCCTTGGATTTTAAAATGTGCGCAGTAGAAAACATTTTGTATTTATGTTAAAATTGATCCTTGTTAAAATGCGTTGTGTGTTGCATCTTTAACATATCCAAATGTTAATTTAACATAATGTAATTATGTTATTTCAACATTTTGTGTTAAATTGATACTTTTAACGTTAAAATAACTCAGTTTATGAGCAAATAAGCAAATAACATAAACATAATGTAGTTTTAAAACAAAGTTCAAGATAAATGAATAAATTGTATCTGCCAACATATTATATTACATTATAAATGTTAATTTCACTGAAGAAATATGACACTTTATTTCCAAATTGTATCAAAGGATTACCTTTTTTCGTGTTAATGTTTTAACATAATATTTGTTACTTTTTAATATACTTATTTTGTGTTAAATTAACACAAAGAGTTGAGTAGACTGTATGGAACATGCGATATATGTTAAATTTAACACAATTTTTCAACCGTGTGACAATGTTACACTTTTTATCTTTAGATTTTAATTTCGTTCAACGCGGATGAATAGTTGTGAAAAAATTTCTGCCAACAAAAATAGGAAACAAATTTTTCTTACAATATCTCAATAATACAGTGAAAAAATATCTTAATTCAATTTTTAACAATATTTTTCTTTCAAATAAACTTTAATAATTCCTAAGACATTTTTATTACGTGACAGCAATTGTATCATCCTCTGCATCATCCTGTCTTTCCAATTCTTAACGCTTTCAAGAAATAGCAACACACGTCGAACTTACGTGACGTTATTTACGCGGAAATGTATGTACCGTTTGTTACGCGCATCAAACTTATCCGCAGGGCTGCGTTTGTTGCGAGAGAAATATTGCGAGTACCGAGTATTGCCGGTACGTTGCAAATTACGCTTTTCACGACAGTCAACGGACATTTGTCATCTTCGCGGAAAATCAATTTCGGAGCGCAGAAATGAGTTTACCGTGCGAGGAGTACCTGAACGGACGTTATCGTGTCGCTTTTGCGTGAGCGAGAGATACGGTGCCGCGCGCGCGAATCGGCGACACGACGGTACTGATATTTTATTCCGCTCCTTTATACATCGTCGTCTCTTACGACATCGTATATCGTTGCGGAAACGGCGCCGTGAAAATCTCAAAATTGCTCACTTCCCTTCCCGCACGCCCCTTCCTCCTTAGTACGCGCGACGGTCGCTTTAAAATTATAAAGCGCCATAAGTAAAGTTTCTACTCGGGCGGATGTTGACTCGGTTAACATTGCTTTAACATTACTTTAACATTGTGGGGGCAAAAATGACGCGAACGACGGCGACGGTACACCCCCGATGGCACACTCATCGGACTATGTCGACCCGCGGTGAATTCCACGGTTAACGGTGCGTTTAAGAATGTTTTGGTTATATAATACGAGATAAAAGTCATCAAAATTTAAAAACTGAAGGCTTCTTTGATTTATTCTTTTCTTTCTTAATCAATGACAACAAATTTTAGTCGCAAAAGCCCAAATTTTGGTTCTGAAACCAGCTGCAAAGAAGAAAAAGAAGACAATGGAAAAATTTTATTTATGATTTTTGCAGCGAAAATGACCATATTTTACTGCAGTTTTAAATAAACACTTAAAACAATTAAAATATAAATAAATTAAAACATGGATCAAATTGATCATTTACGTCATAGAAAGTCAGCGGTCTGCTCGAGAGTTAACTTGACAGTCAACGACATCGTAAGATCGCGCGCATTTATTGAGTTTAGTAAGTCACTTTTTATAACATTAAGTATCATCGTGTATCGAAGATCGCCCATGCGATCGACGGCGATTGTTCGCGATTGATCGAAGGGTAAAATTAGGGCAACAAATTCGACCTTCCTCCCTCCGACAACCTAACATTTGAATGCTGAAGGGCAACGAGGTGCTTGTACACGCTGAATATTTAAATCGCTTGAAAATTTCAGATGAAATAAACAGGTGTGCGAGCGGGCATCCCGTAATCGTTTAGATCGCCCGTTGATATATCGAGTCGGGTACCCGTTACTCAAAGGTCTTCTTTTTCCTCTTTCCTCTCTTCTCTTTTCTCTCGTCTTTCTTTGTCCTTTTCTCTGCACCTCTTCGTCTTTTCCTCTCTCTTTTCCTTCTCCTCTTACTTTCTCTAAAATGCTAAATATACGTCAATCTTCAACTCACGCATTTTTTTTTTATATATAAATGTTACATATATACGAGGTGTTTTTGCAACTGTATTATTTACAATTCTGTTGTTTTTAATAATATGAAAAAATATATATAAAAGATTGCATTTTAAAGAAGCGAACATGATAGACAACATTTTTTTTCGTGTTAATAATTTATGAGATTTCGAGGTTATCAATATTTTTAAAGAACGGAATGGCATATTTCCATTTCATTAACATAATAACGTAGTTCATTAAAAAAAAAACAAATTTCATCATATAAGACATGTTAACCTTAAGCATAAAAAAAATTAAATATTTAAAGACATTTGAAGGTCAGCATATCTATGGTTAAATTAATTTTTTCCTAAACTACATTATCACACTGAGAAAAAATTGATTAAATTTTTCAACTTATTAAGTTTGTTCAGTTAAGTTTGTAAATATTTATGTAGTTAAATATATTGAAGAAATTTAGTTTAATTTAAATAATTGGATTGAAGAAAAATCAAGTTGAAAAATTTAGTCAAGTTAACAATTTGTTCTCAGTGTACGTTAATGAAAATATGTCATCACATTTAAAAAGATGTTGATAATCTCTAGATATATATATATATTTTTCAAGTTATCGGAAACATCCTGTACAAAAGTACTGCTTTTTTTCGTAAGATTGAGCGATAAGTTGGAGATGATCGAAATGTCATTCGCTTTCGTATGGCACGGTCTTGCTCAAGACCGTTTTAGCTCCCGTCGTTTTCTCGTTTCAACAAGGTCGCGTGCAGATTTGACGGTAACGAGTAAATACCGATAACCTAGCAATAAGCCAGAAACTTTCTCGCGCGACGACGAGCGAGCGCCGGTGGGTAGAGAAGCACGAGGCACGAGGAGCGAAGAAGGGAAGATTCGCGCAACGCGAGCAGGGGATAGACGTAGAGCACGGGAGGTCGAGCGTTGTGTAGGGACGCGTGGGCCGCGAGGGGCAGGGGGAAGAGGAAGCGGCACAGAGAGGGAGACGGCAGGGTGGGGGAAATGTGCTATCGGCCGCAATCAGCAGCTCGGCGGCTCTCAGTTTGTGTCGGATCTCCGTCGCAGTCGTTTCGTAACATTCGGTTTCCGTCGCGCTGCGCTCCGTTTTCATTCTCTCTTTCTCTCTCTCTCTCTCTCTCTTTTTCTGTCTTTCTCTCTCCACCTTTCTCTCTCCATTTCTCCCCCGATCCCTCCCTCCCTCCCCCCTGTAGTCCGTTCGCCACTCGCCCTTGTTCCTCCCGGCTCCCTCGATCCCGTCAACGACACCGAGTTCCGCCCAACGGGAAGCGACCACGATTTTCGTCGAACAAGGCGCGTCCTCGATTCCCGTCGCTTCGTTTTACGCGCGTGAAGTGTACGCCTCGGCTGATAGAAAGATACGAGCGAAAACACGAAAGAATCTCAAAGGTGCGTGCTCTTCTTCTTGCCGTCACGCGCGCGCGTATATGTATGTGTGCGTGAAACGAAAACGCGTGCGTGATGCACTGCCGTTTGATTGCCGCGCGAAACGCGAGGATGGTGCGAGATCGCGCGAGGGTTTACGAGGACGCAAGAAGGAAGGAAGCGATGCAGCTTGGTGTTCTCTCGATTGTCGTCTTTGTCACACGCGCGCGCGTGCGCGCGATAAACGCGCGTTATCGGGATATATTCGCGCGAATATTCCGGGACGTGTGCGCGCGCGAATGATCGAAGTGCAGATAGGCGCCGCCGCCGAATCGCACGGCTGACCCGTCGATCGAATTCGCGATTCGCGCGGAAGCGACGGACGTCACGCGCCGCGCGATAAGCGACGCGTCGCGTACTTATACACCGCGAGATTGATTAGCGGGGCTCGCCCGTGACTCTGGGCTCATTTCGACGAAAACACGCGACAAAACGTGGATCTTTCGCGTCGCGCCAAGTGTGTTTGTCGCTCCGCCGTCGCTCGAAGCTGCGCGCGACGGGAAAACGTCACGGGTGTGTTATCTCGATGAATCACCGGCTTAAGATTTCGTCGATCGCTGTCGCGAGTTTAACGCGCTCGTCAATGCGAGTTATTCGAGTTAGCCGATGCGTATTGCGACCATATTAAGGGAGGCCCCGGCCGTGTGTCTCGCTCGCGCTTTCAAAGAACCCGCATCCACCTGAGTAACGCGTTCCGAAGCGTATGAATCACCCGACGATTCCCCCGGCAAGGTCGTTCGCGTCGCTGCGTGAAACGAGAGTTCGTTTTTAATCCCAAATTTATCGCATTTCGTTCTCAAAATACATACACGCGTGGTTGGTTTCTTTGATGAGCGGTATATATTTATTAACGGCCGAGAAAGTTTACGTTTGAACAGATAGGGGGTTCTGAAGCAACGATGAAAATGGGAACTCCGCTAGACGCAACGATGGACCGCGATGGGATCGTTTTTTTTTTTTTTCTTTCTTTTCCGAATTGGTGACGAGTGAATCGAGAGCGTGCGCGGGGTTCGAGCGACGCACACTTGTTTTACGTAATGAAACCGCGTTCGCGTCTAAGGGGGAGAGCGAGTGCGTTCGCTCACTCGCTCGCTCGCTCGCGCGTGCGCCGCGTGTAATCTATCCGTCGTCGTCGTCGAGGCCCCGCGCGTCGCTCCGGAGTTCGGTCGACGGCGGGGTGTCGGTCGACGAGGAGGTGGAGGAGGCTCTTCGATCATCGGCATTACTGGCCTTCCTCGTGCGTCCTCGTGTCTCGTCGGAACGGCGGCGGCGGCAGCGGCGGCGATCGGCTGGCTTCGTGCGCCGCCGCCGCTGCCGCCGCCAGTCTCGCACCAGCTCGCGCGCGTCACGGATCTGCGTGTTGTTGTACGCCTCGACCTCGGCCTTCCTCCGCGGCTCCGACGAAATCCGGCAGTGGTGGTTAGCGCGCGGAGCGAACGGACGGACGATAGATCTATCGTGTCTACCTGTCGTAATCTATCCCATCTGTCTACAACGTGTTTCTCTCCTGTGTCTTTTCAGCGCGGAGGAGAGGAGAGTTTACGTCTCGCGCGCGCGATCGCCGTCGCGTCGTCGGACCGCGCGCCGTTGTTTTTCGCTCGCTCTGGCGCGTCGCATTATCCGTCGTCGCCGGAGAAGTACCTCTCGTCCCGTCCCGTCGGTTCGGTGGTAGTGGTGTGCGCGCTTCTTGGATACGCGGTCACGCATGCACGCATGGACAGGCAACGGCGACGCGGCACTGCCCAATGATGGCCGTGCCGGGCATTACCGTTGACGTAGTGATGTATTATTAGTGGTGCGCGTCGCGGGAAAGTGCTGTGTGCCACCGCTGTGTGCCACCGCTGCCGCCGCCGCCGCCGCCGTCTCGCTCGCTCGCTCGCTCGCTCGCTCTTTCTTCTCTGTCTCGCCGCTCACTTCACTCCGTATCTCTCGGCTCCGATAATAGCGCGCGGAGTGTGCTCCTCGTCGTCGTTGTCGTCGGAAATCAGTGATCGCGGCGAAGGGAAGGCACGATACGTACGCGTATTTACACGTATTTCGCCCCTCCCGCCCGCCCTACGAGTTCGCGCAGTGAGAGTTTCGTATATTTGCAGTGCACGACAGTTTCGTTCGCTCTCTGTGTGTGTATTATCATATTTGGATATACTCGTATTATCGTATTTGGATATACTGCGATCCCCGCCGCCGTCGCCAGCAGCCAGCACACGTCCACCAGCCCGTCGCCAAGCAGGCCACGGCCCGTGGAGATCGTGATTCCGGTGAGTACAGAACGTTCGTTGCCTATCCGTCGTATTGTGCTCGTTCTCTCTTTCGGCCGCGGGATCGATGCGCGATCTCGGAAAACGCGTGACGGGCATGTCGCGCGCGCCGTCGCGCTTATCGCTCTCGATCGGCTGCCATCTTGTTATTTGTAGCCGTCGCGTAACTCGCGCGCCCCGCGAGCGTGTTCGCGCGGCGCGGAATCGCGCGCGTCGAGATCGCGCCTGAAGGTCTGAACGTGTGAAATTCCCCTCCCCTCTCTTCTCCCCCCCCTCTCTCCCTCCACGAGCGATGTGTCTCTCTACTCTGTGATATCGGAAATCACGGAGCGACCGCGTTATCTTTCCTCGATCGTTTCTCTATCTAGCGGAGCGGTCGCGGGCGGAAATCGTCCGGCTGACGACTGACGAGACGTTTCGGAGGCGGACGCGATTAACGACGCGCCCGTTATCAGCTCACGACAAAGCGGACGTGACGTCTCCGTTTGTTCGCGGTGATTCCAGAACGGGCCGTCGCCGAGGCATTCCGTTTTTTTTAATCCCCCCCGACGCGAACGAGATGAAAAACTCTTGCCGGCGCGGCCGTGTAAATATCCACGTCGCGAAAGCGGCGTCGGACGACACGAGCGGAGCAGCGTCGCGCCACCCTTTTAGCGAGGCTTTACGCGGAATTACATCTCGTTAACACGAACAGCTTCGCGAGTTAAAGCCGCGCTGGTACGCGCGGCGACGGATACGACGCGATTTCAGCAATTTGGCTCGAAAACATCGCATTCCGCGTAAATGACGCTGTTTAATAACGAGGCTGGGACAACTTCCACGATTTGCAATCGTGATTTCCGTTCTGACTGCGCGAAGAGTCTGTTTGACGATCGAAGCTCCAGTCAGTCTCACTTTCGATCGCAGTAACCGTCTTTCACGCGGCGACATTGTGTCAGGAAGATCGCGCGTTATCTTAATGAAATTAAGTACGTTGAATTCCGAGTAGAGATTTCGCGCTGTAAGTTGAAATAATAATGGATTAGGAACACTCTATTTTTATTAGTTAGTATAGCTACGCTATTGGAAACTTTGTGTTAAATTTAACATATGTCGTAAACGGCTCATTTAAATTTTTCGTGTTAACTTAACACAAGATTAATAAGTTGGTAACATAAATATTATGTGAAAAAGTAACAAGAAGAATGTTATAGTTTGACCAAGTTTGTAAAGGAAATAAGGAAACATATTTCTTTAGTGAAATTAACATTTATAATGTGTTGACATGTACATTTTATTTATTTATCTTAGACTTTAAAAGCTACATTATATTTATATCATTTGTTTATTCGCTTATAAGTTGTATTATTTTGATGTTAAAAAATGTTAAATATCAATTTAACATAAAATGTTAAAAGAACGTAATTTAAGGATGTTAAAAATTTAATGCAAAAATTTCAACGAAGACCGAATTTAACATAAATTCAAAATGTGTTCTACTGTATATAATGTTAGAAATAATAACTTGTGCTTCTAAATCTACTGTTTTAAAAACTTTGCTACAAATTAATATAATTTTAAATATTAATCTGGTAAAATATCAAGATATGAATGGCGAAAGTAAAAGTAAGCATTTTCAAACGCAATCACTATTACGGTGAATACAATTATTTTTTAAACAATCGTTTACTGCTTACGTAGCAATAATAACTAATAGCTGTAATTTGCTTGGTTAAAACAGCCGTAAATATATGGTCGGCATCGAAAATGACTATGAATTACATTTAAATTATGGTAATTATATAACAATTTTTTTTCTCCCAGTGCGATACGCGAGATTGCGATAATGCAGTCGGCGGCGCCGAACGCGTTAGCGAAAGCTCGCGAAAAATACTTGCGCTTGTAAAACTCAAGTTTTATTTGATAGTGAAAAGTTAACGACCGGTACGCGGATTTTATTTCTGTACTCTCGTTTCGGCGAACTTGCGTAGTGCGCGTGGGATTTTGGCTCGCGCACAGCTGATCCATCGAGCGTTGACGTCGCAAATTGATTTTCTTAAGCAGTCCAGTGTTTCCTTTGTAATCCCACGTCAAGTTGGTTTGGACATAGTGCTTTGCGGTAGCCTGTCGCAATTATTTTTCTTCGAGTATTCAAATCGATGTTTACAATTGGCAAACTATTCTTGCGCTCTTCGTAAGTTCTCCCGAATAAAAAATTTTTTTAGCTCTCCGCTTTGTTATGACAGACGCGAAATGCTTTTCTCGCTCATTTGCGAGAAATCACTTGCATCGCAAAAGATTAATACACCGAGGAAAAAATTTAAGGAACTAATATATTTAGATCCAGACGATCAACTAAACGTTGCACCTAAAGAAAAGTCAAATTGATGAAATCGTTTCTTTAACTTGGTTTTCGTAAGTTGAAGTGAAAACACTTTCGAAGAAAATAAAAATTTATTTGATTTCAAGAAATGACATTTGTTCAAATTATTTGTTTAATTTAAACAAATAATTTTTTAATTCAAAAGATAGTACTGATAAGTATGTAGAAAACAATTTAGTTGCTCTGATTTTAAAGAATATTATTTTCATTAAAACAGAAATTTGCACACTCAAACTATTTTATTAATTGTAATAAAATAAACGATTAAAAAATTTCTTCAAGTTAAAAAACTATTCTGTAACCGTATAACAATGTATAAATTTTTTTCATTTGAACAAATAAATGCTTTTTGACTCCAAGAAACTTTTCTCTGGGTGTGGATTCATCCAAGAATTATTTAGTTTTACCAAAAGGTATTTATTCATGTAATTCAAACTTTTTAATTAAGAATTTAAGTAAATCAACTCAACATTTAGTTGAACGTATTGGACTGAATATTTTAGCAGTTGACAAATTTCTTTTTCAGTGTACATTTGTGTGTCTTTAACGAAATGGGACAACGCCGGCGTGTTCCGTTTTGCGTGATCGGAGTTTCTAAACATTATTATCTTATTACCAACTCTCAACTTCTAGACAGCTATCATGAGAGTTAATACGAACCGTAGCAAGTGTGATGTAGTCTTTTAACTTTGAAATATATTAATTGCAAATGCAATGTTTTACAGTTTAATAACAAAGTGTACAAAGTAAACAAATGCGTTTTCCGTTACGCGAGAATTTACTGTTTTCTAAAACGCGGAAACGTATTGCGATGTAATTGAAAGAGTTTATCTCGGACAGTCATTTTTATTACAGCTTTATGTTCATTTTGAAAAATATAGTTACAGGAAACGATAAATGAAACTTCTTAAATCTCCCTAATTAGGAAGGAAATTAGTAGAATCATAAAATATGCGATCCTGTTCCGGACGTAGGTATTATAATCGTAAGTTTCGAACGTGATTCGTGACTCCGATCCGAGATCCTCTGAATTATTCACGAATCCATCGTAAAAACCGGCAAATCGGCGACGGACGCAATCTGGCGGAGTCGAGAGCCGCGTATTTCACCGTGCGGGAAAAATGGAGTAATCCGTAGAATCATATTCTACAAAAGCGTACGTGCGCGCGCGCGCGCGCGCTCGTGTGTGTGTGTGTGTGTCGTGAAAATGGAAATATTTCAGACGCGTCCGAGGAGAAAGCGATTCGAAGCCGAGACTTGGATGTCACGGTATAGTTCGCGTTCTCTTCGCCGCGAACGATATTATTTCTGGCACGGCACCAGCCGGCGACACCGATCGATCTCGTCCTCGAACGGCCCGATCGCGAACGTCATCGTCATGTGTGCATGCGCTCGCGTACGTGCGTGCGCGTGTGCGCGCTCTCGCTCGCGTCGTGCGATCGATCGCGAGCGAGCGCGCGTATTCACCGTCCTTTCGGCAGGAGGAGGGAGGTAAGCGCGAAACACGTTTATCGAGACCCCGGAAATAATTACTGCTAAGCAGACCAGAGTTGTCGGCAAATTGAATTGGCTTCGAGTACCGGCGCACACACACACACACACACACACACACATACACAGTTCTCTCTCTCTCTCCCTCCCTCCCTCTCTCTTTCTCTTGGCAACCATCGTCGTCTGCCGGTCTCGGATACATCCGAGAAACGATCTCGCCGTAAATTCTCTGCCCGCGGCTCGCCAATGTTTGCAAACAAACTCGCGTGTCAGCGTCGCATCGCTCTCCGCGATTTTATATTCCGCTTTCCCGTCACTGTCGCGCGTCGGCTTATCGTCCCCCAATTTGCTTCATTTGTACGCACCTTCCCTCGAATCGTAAAAACGTAAAACGCGTAATCCTTTGCGAATATCAACAGCGTGATTGGACTTCGATACCTGGGTACGTGCAGTTCTCACGAAAGAAAAATTAAAATCGCGTAACTTTGTACTCGGTCGTACGATTGAAGATTTATACGATGCTTTTTGAATCGTGTACAACAAGTATGATTTCTTTCTAGTATTAATATATTTTTACGCTTGTTATGGTTATTTATACGTTGAACGGGAGATATATTATTTTTTACTGTAACAAATGGTAATTGCAATTAAAATCATTAATGTGTATATACGTGTAAAACAATTGGTACGCAAAGGGATATATGAATAATCGCGCTCATTAAATCACTGTTACCGCTTTAATAACAATCGCAAATGAGAGAAATACACCGCATAAGCGCATGCAATAGAGTAAATAAGTCACATACGGCATATGCAATAACAAGATGAATATTTAATTAGCGCAAAACAGTCTCTGAAAATGAAATAATAACGCAGAGGGAACCTCGGGAAACGATACTAGCTGCAAACTTAACTCCGACGATACGTAATATTTTTGCCGTCATTTGAGTAGCGTTCGGTGACTACGTAGCGTAACCCCGAGTGATTCGATTACTATCAAGTAATTTATGCAAAGCAGCTCGTTAAACGAAGCGGATAGGGAACTTTTCGACGGCAGAATTATTTCTCTCTTTCAAAGACCCGTTTTATTGCTCGCCGGCTGTCCCGTCCGTCGCCGTCGACATCTTCGGAACTTCGCCGCGCTGTTCGGCAAAACTTTTTCTCGGTCTGTCAGAATTATTATTATCTCGAGAATTATCCTTATCTTCTGAAAAACGCGCTTTCATCGCATGCACACTTCTCGCGGTTTATCAAAGTTATATTAGTCAGTTGATAAAAAGTTGAAGGAGGAAAAAGTTGCGTGTATTATCGTCACTATACTGTTTACTACAATAGTTTGTCAGTTTGTTAGCTGCTATAATCTATTAACATTTGTCCTGCTGCACAGTCCCATTGCACAATCGATTGCGTATTATATGGTATGCGTGGTATAACATATCGTTTTTCTTGTAACCCAAATACACACGGAAAAATATTTTTGATCAAGAAAAACGATTACTCAATTTTTAGTTTTCTCTTTTTAAATAAGTTGTCTTTGCAAAGGATATTTTCTCGATAATAGTTTTATGATGCGCTCATTATTTACTTGAAACAGATAATATTTACTTAAAATAAACTTTGCACACACACACAGAAAAATATATACTTGAATTAAGTAAATATTACTTATTTCAAATATTTCATAAGTTTATTAATAATCATCAAATTTATTCAAAATACATTCTGAATTCTAGTAATTTAATACTAATAAAAATATTAAGTTAAAACATTCAATTTATTGTTCTAAATTTTCTTCGGTACACTTTTATGATATTCTTCGAAAGAATATAATTTTTTTAGCATATGATGGTGTAAGTTTTTCTAAAATTTGTGATGAGATTTTAAGACAATTATCAAGAAAATATTCTTTGTTAAAGATGTGACCATTACCCGTAGAACAAAAAAGTAAATAGAGTAATAGTCTTTTCTGGCAACATTTTTGTGTGTTTAGCTTTACGACGTAAATACTTTTGTATAAAGACGTGTACTGATTTATGGTATATATGTAAAAAATATGCTACATTATCAGGCATTTATTATCGTTTCTGGAGTGTTGTCCTATCACCGGATCCGCCCAGGTATCATAGAACGCGATACTTGAAGTTTTCGTGCCGTTTCACGTGAAAGCGACCGCGCTCTCGACCGGCACACGTGTGCGATTTCTCCTCGCTACTGCACGCACATTCTTTCACGATCCATCGGCGCGAGCACGTTCATTGGCCGACATCCAGTTTTCGGCCCGAATCGTCGACATTATGATTGGGAATGGAGGAAGCTCTGCCAACGGCGGGAATCTTTGCGCGGTCTCTCGTCTTGTGTTCAAGAGACGCTCTTAAAAGTAAAGAATAGAAAAACTAAAATATTAAGTAGAAATTTTTCAGATATCGAAAATGAAGAGCCAAAAGCTCAGCGTTATAATTTGATAAAGGGTTTTTAATTATCTTTTTAAATAACGTCTAGCCGCGGGAGAAGTAAGGTATTCATCGGCGGAATATATGTATAATACCATGCCGGTCTAGCAACTTTCCGATCCGCCGGTATATCTCCAATATGTTTTATGGGCCAACTCGCTCCTGACCGCGATTTTCTGGTCTTGCTTGGTGAGCATACGGTACCGGGCCGAAATTTCTCCGGCTTGATGTTTCCGCGGTGCTCGCCGGTCCGTTAAGTGCGTTAATGAGATACGCGAGGATAAGCCGCGACCCAGATAGACAGCGTGTGACTTGGAGCGAGGGAAAAATCGTCAGCCGCTTAATTCGCGATTGATCGTAGAACCGATTATCAACGGATAATCGTGTGAGAACATCGTGCGATTAGAAGGTGAGAAATGTGATGATTTATAAAAGAAGAGTATATTAATAGAATACACATGAATAATACGGCTTCAGTGTTGTATTATGTTTTTATGAATTAATGTAATCTTGAGATAGCATGTCAACGAGAGCGCACTGCAAATCCAAGTGTGTACAAAAATGTCTCATTCACATGTGTTATTTAGTTTTCTGTTTAAAAATAACACACTTATGCAGAGAGATCTCCTTATGCAGTATAAGCGTGTTATTTTTACACGGAAAACTAAATAACACACGTGAATGAGATATTTTTTACACACTTGGATTTGCAGTGCAATCGCGATAATTACATTGATATGGATAATGTATGGACAATATTAATTTCTATTATTGAAAAATATTATGCTTGGAATTTGATCGTAGCAAGAATCTTTCTCCATCGATGTTATTCTACTAAAGTTTTTATTCGCGACAGGCGAGGCGCTTTGTAATTGCTAATCAAGAAGTTCACAATTTTTGTTTACTTGAAGTTTTGGACTTACGAATCCATTAACAAAGTAAACCAGGATTTTGTTATTTAACCCTGAATTACCCTGGCGGGGTACAAACGTACTCCACATAGGTATATAAATAATTCTCTCGATTGAAATATAACTGAATTGTCTGAGATTACTATAATAAAAGAAATAATTAAAAAAGATATATCCTAATATCAATGAAAATTAGAAAAAAATCTTTATTTTCTTTTACTTAGGACCTTACAAATTTTATTTGTTACATTTGTAACAAATGATTATCTTTTAGCTTTACAATGTTTGATTATATATACCAGACAAAAAATACCAATTTTTGAAATTTTATTTCAATTAAAACTCTTATCAAAATTTGGGATACAAAACTACTTTGTAGATATAGTTGTGTAAATCATATTTGTTTAATATAGTTGAGGGTTACAGTAACTAAAATGATCAACGGATTAATTGCATTTCTGTAATATACTATAATATAAGCATATTTTTGCAAATATTGTATACAAATTTTTTCCCTAACATATAAATAATTTCCATGTAAAGCATTGTTGGGATAATGTGCACGAAAACTTTGAACTACCGATGAGACGGTTTAATCTTCTTTCTTCTTTTTCCTTAACCTTGAAAAGTTATCGGGTTCCTCAATTGGTTTAGTATAAGTGAATTCAAGTTAATCTGAAGCCAATATAAGGTGTTAGCTTGACGGTATTAAAAAATACTCTCTTTAAACGTCAAATCATATTGTGAAAATGTTTTTAACGTTTCTGACGCTTTCCAAGCATTTTTCTGATGACAAATAATTTTTATATAAATATCTTTGGAGAGAATTGTATCAATTAAAGATTTTTAACTTAAAATGTCAAAATATATCAGAATAAAAAAAAATAGATATCTTATCAACACTATAAAAATAGAATTTAAACCATGTTGAAGGAAAACAATGAATTGAATAATAAGTTTCATAAAAAGGCCAACAGCGTTGCTGTTAAAAGCTGGATTTATTACATGATTCGTTTCGTCCTCCGCTTCTCGTTTCCGGTTATTACGTGAGAAAGTCGGGCAAGAAAAGTCCTACTTGCTTCGCGGAGATCTTGTAAGAGCAATAGGAAAGAAAGAGAGAGAACGAGAGAGGAAGAGAGAGGAAGAGAGAGGAGAGGGCAGAACCAGTGAACGGATCCAGTTCAGAATTCGCCCCGTGTGTCGCGCACAAATCTCTTGACGTTCCTAACTCGTTAACGATTCAATCTTAGTAATTTTTAATAATCGACGACATACTATATCCAGGTATCTGCGTGTCGTAATTACACTTGGAACGAACAAAATGAGATTTTTACCAGAAGTTAGAGAATTCTCGGAAAACTTAATTAGAACTTAATTAAAAGTTATCACTCAATCAATCGCATTGATCTGTCAATTATGTTTTATTATGCGACGTTAATTTTTCTTTCTTTCTGTACTGCCTTTTTATGTTTGCAGATGTAATTGCTTTCAAGATAATTATTTCAGGAAAGTTTATTTTTTTCACACTATACGAAGGTAAATATTATATACAAGTGCTCTTATTTAAAGATCTATCTAAATTTATCTACATTTATCGTTAAATTTTCAACTTTTTACGTTTTAATGCCCCTTTTTTTTGTTTTGGAGTAAAACGCGTGATAATTTACGAGTTGACAGGCAGATACGTTGCAGTTCAATTTCACAGTCGTTCGAAGCAATGGAAGTTCGGATTACTGCGCGGTTATATTGAATGAAACGCGATCCAACTTACAGGCAGCAGAACCAACACGCTCCATTCGCTCCTAAAATACCGCAGCTTTGTCGCGGCAGCATTCTTCAAAGTGTTTTTGCGACAAGAACAAGAAATATTTTACGAAGTAGCGCGCGATTAATTCGATACAGATGTGTTGTAGCGCGTTGGTATCTACGCGAATCTGCAGTATCGGATTCACGTGCGGTGTATGACAGGAATATTGACATCGTGCGATATTTTCAGGCTCCGCTTGTGCGCGAAGCTGCCGTTAGATGATAAATACTCACCCAACGGAACATTTATCGATGCAACGCGTGACATCGTAACGCTGGCACGGTAATAAAATCTATATAAGTTTAATCTATTTTAATCTATTTTAATTACGTTTTTATTTTATTTATTTCCATGGTCGTTCAGTCTTTACTTTTCGTTTTTGCATTTCGCGATTTATTGCATATTATTTGTATTCGCGTGCTCTTTGCGCATGTAAATATAAAATTAATTAAGTGCAAAGGAGGAAAAGCAGTTTATTCGTGAGATTCTTTAAGAAGCTCGCGTTGCGCTATGCGCGCGTCGCTTCATATTCGTGCACTGACGCGGAAACCATAACGCAGATCGGAACGGCAGTTCCGGATGATGCCAAGATAATGGCGGAATAAAACGCGGGAATCCGAGCGATTCGAGATGGAGATGTCGAAGCGCGAGATTTATCGGCGTGTGGATACGCGCGCGTGACACATATATATACGCGTACGAATTTAACGTGAGCATATCTTTCGCTTCCCGGGCCTGTCCGGATGCTTGACGTTGAACAATGCTCTCGGTTAGGAGCCACCATGATATATTCGTAGTCTATCGTCGCTAGGATGACGCTGAAGAATCTCTCCATTCTATCGTGAGCGAGCATGAACGAGGACCAGAGACGGTTGAGAAATGAAGAAAAGTATAGTTCGACTTTTATACACGTTGTATACATTATCAGTGTATTTTTCAATCTTTAGATATTTTTAATATTGTAGATCACACATATGTGAGTGTTATATTTATATATATTTATAAAAAATATGTTGTATGTAACATGTAAAGTATATAGATATTTATAAGAAGGTTATTACACATATATTACATTATGTGACAAATTTAAACTTGTTTTTTAGACCATAAACTAGACAAGATGATTCTTATAGATTTTTTTGTCACTGAAAACGAATTCGTAAATGAAATTGCTGTATCACATTACATGTGAGAAAATTTAATTTAAATTTGCCAAAAATGGCACTTTTGAATACTTTTGTTGAGCTCAAATAGCTCAAAAATATGACGTGAAAGAGCAATTTCATCAGCGGATTCGTTTACAGCGACAAAAAATCCATTGGAACATTTTGTCTAGATTATGGTCTAAAATTCGTTGTCACACAGTGTTATTAGTATTATACCCTTTTACTTTCTACTTACTTTTTCTCTTTACGTTTACTTATACTTTTTACAATGTATCGTCACTGGTTTCATGCAACAGTGCATTTACGCAGGAACATTTTACGATATAAAATCGAATAGTCGAACTGGTTATACGTGGCTGCAGTCACACATGAATTATTAGATTTGGTGATTTTTCGCAGCGCACATATTTTATATACACATAGATCGTATCTACGACGTATAGGAAGTTTCCCTATATACCGCAAAGGGATTATGAATGCTAATTTAATTCACTGCGTCGAAACACTTTTTTTGCTCTTATTCCGAATTCTGAAACGTAATATTTTGCGACTCTTCCACACTTGACAATATCTTCTTAAAAAATAAAAAAAAAACGCCAAGATTGGAAAGTAGGTGACGTCACGTCAAGGTAATCCGTTTTTGCGAACGCGCCGCTGAACGAGTATGTATTCTTATCAGGTTTGCGCTGCCGTTATCGGAAGCTGGGATGCAGGTAGTTAGAAATAGAAACGAGGCATTTGGATATTTCCGGCGCGCGTAATCCCACGTGTTGGACGATGAGTGCAAGGGTGCCTGCTTACGTCGGATTGGACGTCAGCGGCGGCAGGTCGGTGTCGGAGGGCGACGGCAGGAGGGGATTGCCATCGTAATAAAGGATCCGATGACCCCGAACAATCTCCCCGTCGTCGTCGCGCCGAAAAAGGATCTTGCATCGAGTCGGGGGTGCTGCGCCGCATTCTTGCGCTAGTTTGCGTCGCGCTTTCTTTGAAGGAAAAAAAAAATGTTGACAAAACGACAAAAACGCTTGACTAATTAAAGTCACTTTGCAATTCTAATGACATTTCTTTGTAATTATCGCTTGAAGTTTGTCACAATAGAATTATTTAAACGGTGAGCTTTATTTCAAGATAATTATTTTGGATTCTCTAAAATATGCAAATAATAGATTTGGCCTCAGTATAATTATCTGGTTTGAAAGGTCTGAAACATTTAAATGACAGGTTTTGCTCGCATCCGGAATAATTGAAATATCTCAAATGGTATTATTTTACTCTGAAATCACAACATACCACGTATACAAATGTAACATGTAAAAGTGTTAATTAGAAGTAGTAGAAGTAGGGTTATTGTGCTTTATAGCGATATGGCCGAGGCAATATCATTCTTATGCGTCGTGGTGAATATGAATGCGACTATTCTTGGTCACGCATGGAGACGCCTTTGGCTTCGAGTTATTTCTAGTCGTACAGTGACGCGAAACGCGCGCTCTCCTCTGCGGTGCGGCGAGAGCGAACGATTGCGTCGTGACCGCTTTACGAATACAGTTTTTGTAACACAGATTCTCACGTCTATGCGGTCTAGAACGTCACCTTTCTCGAATATCGACATAGTCGCCCGCAATGAAAGTTTCTCGCCAGTTCTTTTCCTTGCCGTGAACCTCGACACCGACCTGAGTATCCGACATAATTGTTCATCGCAGTTGTCTATAAGTCATTGCATTGTTACTTAATGCGTATTGCGGCTAAGATAAGACAAAACAATTTTTCTTTTACTTTTTCCTTATAGGACCAACACAAGACAGAAATTTCTTTTTTACTTTTTTTCTGAATTTCAGACAAAAGATTCGAACGTATTGTATGTTCGACCCATTCACTCGAATAGTTTGAAGTAAAAAAAGAAGAAGAAAGAATTCGGATCAGGCAGTAAAGATTAGAAACGCAGCATGCATGGAAACGAAAGAGCAATTTTTCACGAGTCTTCTTTTATGTATTGATATATAAAAAAAATTTAGGTTCGAATAATTCGAATCTGAAGTAAGTTTGAATATATCTTTACTTCGAAAGGTTCAAACTATTTGACGTTCGAACTATGCTGATGTTTTCGAATCCTACTTTTTACAACAAAATTAGTATTAATAATAACACAATAATATTACTAACGTATTGTTATTAATAGTAAATAACAATATAATTATAATTAATAGTAATTATAAGTTCTACCCGAGGGAAAAGAGATATTATTATAAATGACGGGAAGATGATAAGGAATATGGAAATTAACACGGATGCTATTATAGAATTTCGTAAAACTGGTTTTGCGAAATAAATATCAGGTTGCGAAAAAAATGCGCTTGTAAAAAAGCTGGAGTAAAATTCGTTTGCCCGTGAAAAGAATATTTGATAGTTCTGAAACATTTTGTACATTAAAATAATAATCCGAATATAAATTCGGTATATCTCCCTCTTTCTCTTACTCTCTCTTTTCTGGAAAGGTTGCACGCTCACCGAGAAAATTACAGTGTCATCATAATGGGTAAAGCGTAACAAAGTACGTCAAAAATTTCATTACTCATCCTGTTATTATAATCACTTTATTTGTTCTCTACTTCTAATCTCTGGCGTCGATAGCAAAATATCTAACAAAGTGATATTGCACAGCTAAATATACTATCAAATTAGAATCAAGCGGCGCGGCGCGGCGCGGCGTGTCTTAATTTTATCTCGCTAATGATGCCTCTGCTAAATGAAATATTTCGAGCAAATATATGCGCGCCCGAAGTAATATCTTCTCGAGTACAGGTATATGTATGTGTAACGCGTGCGTCAGACGTGCAACACGTACGCGATCGCGCGATTCTCGCTCGCAGAGCATCACTGTATTTCGTGGCGTGAACCCCGTTGTCCTTGCTCGCCCATAGTTTGTTTTCCGGTTTAACGAGCAGTCCTTGCCATACGATCGCGTCCTTTGAGCCCCCTCGCGTTCCGTCTCTCCTTGTCCTGTTTCTTCTGAGCGCGCGCCTTGTTTATGCATGCTTTCTCTATTCACGTGCAATTGCCTTATGGACTACCTTATGGTCTGTGCCTGACGTTTTCTTACGAATAGTTTTTCCCGGAGGAAAGCCTGAGTGGCGTACTATTGATTTAACATTATTCTTTGTAAGCAATGCGAAAAATATTGAAACATCGCTGTAAAATGCCCGCTGGTAAACGTGTTTGAAGGTGGATTAATAGATTTACGCACTTTCTCCAGTATTGAAAATTTTACAAACTACAGAGAAAACATTTAATATCTCAGTTAAGAAGAAACTGAAAATTTTGTGGAAGAACAAATGTAAAAGAACAAATGTCGTATTATATATAATATATAATTGCAATTTTATAATAATAATAATAATAATAATAATAATGAAACTGAGGAGGCGGTCTTCACTGCTGAAGATCCGCTTGTGGCACGCAGACTACAGTCCGTTGTGCCTCTGCAATTTTATATTACACTGAAAGAAAATTTTTTTTTAATGAGAAAGATACATTTTTTAAAACCATACATTGTAATGCTAATATTTGGTTCTGTAGTTTAAGTAAAAATATTTATTTTTAAGTAAATGTAGATATACCTATTACCTTATGTGCATAATTTTGTATTTTTACATTTTTTACATTTAAATAATGAATTTACAAATAAGCTGATAATATTATTAAACTTAATCAAGTTGCTTTCTTAGATTAAAATATCTAATTTTTTTGAATATAAAAATAGTCTGAGTAAGTATTTTCCAAACTGCAAGAAAAAAATTGCTTTATTAAAAATTATTTCTTCATTTTATTTACATCAATATTTATAATTTAAGAATTTTTTAACTTGACTGCAAATAAATAATCTATTAGGATCTACCGAATAACTAATTTTTTGTATTAAATAAAATTTTTTTGTTTTACGATATTTTTTCTTTCAGTGTAGACTTATAACAGTGCAAATTCTTAATGATATTACGAATTTTTGCATTAAAATAATATTACTTGGATATAAATGAAAATAATTTCAAGTTTATTTTTATTAGACACCTTTTGGCACATTTTATCTTTTTGAATTTAAGTTAAAAAAAAATACATTGCGGTTGATTTGAATTGTGCACGTGCAAAGGATTTACGGATAATCGATCGAGATTCGTTATCTATGACCCGGATAATTGTGTTTCGTTTTTTGGCGTTTTCGCATTATTGGTATTCGGCCGTTCTCTCGTGTAATGTAATATATAATAGTAGCCGGCTCGCTTTAATTAGTGTCGTAACTTCGCCGTATTCATTTGCATTAACTCTTTTTTTCCCCTCTCTCACAGCTCTGATTTCCCGTTTCGACCCGCGATATCTTTTGTCGCCAGCCGGCGCTCGAACTTCACGAGGAATTATAACACGAAGCGATAAAATCGCATTGATTTTAATTAGTTTTTTTAACGAATAAATTTATTTGGGTTAATCTCTTTTAGATAATCTCGATCGCGAAAGATATACGTTCGACACGTCATTTTCCAGCGAAAGAATAAAACAGAAAGTATAAAACTCATTTTTTTAAATAATTAGCTGCGTTTTATAAGTTACACGCAGAATTTCAATCTCACGATTGTGAAATCTTATGAAAAATAAATCCACTTAAAAAAATGGATTTTATTATGTTAATCGCTATTATACACGATGTATCGCGTTGCTTTCATGCTCATGGTTCCAAACGCGATGGGTGTAATTAGAAATGCGGGAATATCGCGTGTATCTCGCCGTTCTTATATGAGTCTGCTTGGCAACAGTACAACTTTATTCTTCTCGACTTTTCTCTTTTCATCACGACTGCTTAACCTCTCTCTTTCTCTCTCTCCTTTTTTTCTGATTGTTTCTGCACGAGCTTCGCCGTAGCTTCTCTCTCTCTCTCTCTCTCTTGCCGTTTCGTACTCCTTATTCTTTACCTCTCTAACCCTTTATGTACCACGTGATCTGCTTCTTTTATTCCGTCCCCTTGATTCTTCCTTTTTGAAAAGAACGGATTGTTATAACTCTACTGGCGATCATTTCGTCGTTAAATTGCTGTACTAACACACCGCGTGTTACTTCATTTTGTGGAAATCGAAGAATCTTCTTGTTAGCAAACCACTGCTTTTTGTCTATAAACGTTGTCGATATCCTTTCCCTCAGTTTATTCGGATTCTTAACAAATTGCGTTTCGATCTCTAATTGTTATTTATTACGAATTATTCAAATTATTAATATTAAGTTGTTTGTGAGAAAAATTTATGCACGAAATTATTTTGACGAAACTAATAATAATAACAAATTAACTGTCGATTTTTTTTCTGAATCCGCTTTATTATACGTTGTGAGTATTTTAATGTATTTTCAAAGAGAACTAGATATTCGAAAACTTCTTTTTCCGAGAATTTTGAACATAACATCCGATAGTTTAGTCGAAATTTATTTGGTTCATTAACGATCGCGGTCGTATATAAATAGACAGATGAGTACACGCACGCGAGACTCGTCACACTTTCAATGTCACGATTTCTGCATAGCTCCGTCTGACACGTACATATATTAGATTACTTTGCTGACATTATTTCCTATTTCCTTAATCGCATTTATCTTAACGCTTGTTTCGCATATCGCATGTACATAACGTAATTTCGTATGTACATCTTGATACACTGACAATAGAAATAATTTATTTGACGTAGAAATATGTTGAAATCATCGTCGTATGATTTAATGAAAATGTTAAGAGAATTTACAATATTTTTTTAATTTATCGAAACTGTCATCTATGCCATGTAAGACAATTATTTATTGATGCATTGGTTTGCTTTATCAAGAATAAAATATTACACAGAAAAAAAACAGACGTCATTTGCTTACACGAAGAAAAGAATTTTCTTTATGTAAGCAAAATTATGTCTGTTTAAGATTATAAATTCATCCAAGAAGATTTTATATTCTTGCTTATATATGAAACAATGAATTGTTGATTTAATAATAATTTTTTTCTGTGGACTAATAAAAAAATAATTTTTTAATAAGATTTACGATATGAATACAGTGTAGGAAAAAATATGTAAGATACATTTTACATATGTAAGAGACATCCTTTTTAATTGAAAGTTACTTATTGGTGAGATTCCGTTGGAGTGCTCTTTTAATGGGCAGTGAAAACTCTCGCGGGAACGAGTATCTGTCAGCGCGTGTTTGTTTTCTTCCGACGAAATCATTCGAGTAAAGTGCACAGGTCGTCGAGATATCCCGACGAAGTCGAGAGGATTTTAGTCGCTGACTCGCAGGAAAGAGCGGGGTATGCCGTGGAAAGGGGGCAGGAGGGAAAAAGGTAATAAGGCGAACAGGGACGGCGACTGACGGAAAGAGGAAGAGGCGTAGGATAAAAGAGGAGGCGGCGGGACGGAGGGAGAAAACAGCGGGAAGGAAATACCGAGGATCTTCGAGTCTATATCTCACGCACGCATACGCGCGCGTGCGTGCACTTGCGTGCGATATTTTAAGCGCGATTCTCACGGCGCAATACATGTCGACGACGCCTACGGCGACTGCGGTGTTACATCGTTAATTATCGATCGCGGTCGATTGACGATTTATGGGCGAGAATTAGCGGAGAGTACTAATACCAGGAGAGTCGTTCGCAGCAATCGGTGAAACGTTTTCTCGGTCGTTACGTGGGAAGTTACGAAGTTCGTTTGCGATTACGTTCACGTGACGCGCAAAAGCGCTCGCCGAGATCTCGACGAGAAGTTTACAACGAGGAGAATCAACGTCGTTGCTTCTCATTATTCCCGGCAGACGATTAACTTGCCGTACTTCACCTTGCTATCGTCCTCAATTTAGAATTACTGTGATTATAAACGTCGCACTTTTCGTTACTCTTTATCCAGTCGCGAAGAAATTTAAGTTTTTATTTTGTATTGGTATTTCATTCCTTTATGACTTCGAAGTTATTTTATTATCAACAAAAAATATGTATGCAAGGGTGGACGAAATACATTGAAAATTGTATTTAAATACAAAATACTTTCAAAATGTTTCCTCAAGTACAAGATATAAAATGTTTTCAAATTAAATATTTAAATACAAAATGCAAAATACAAAGTACTTTTTTCTAATTTTATTTAAAATGGTGTAACTATCTTAATCTTTTTATATTTATATTTATTTCTCTTTCGGGAACTTTAGTTTTGATTGCGTTTCAATTTCAAAATTAAACTTGGAAACTATATATTGTAACATGTATATTAGAAGTGATTTAATTTAATGTATTTATTATTGCCTTTCGAAAAGAATAGTGTTTCAAAAGATGTATTTGAAAGAGAACTATATCCGCTGAAGAGCCAATAAACGTGGCAAATAAAGATAATCTGTTCACTGGACTAGAACACAAAGATGTGTTGTAAGGAATAAATGCTTTTTTTTACATTTAAATAGTTACCTATCTAAATTTGACATGCTTTTGTTTTTATCATTGAAAAATGGTATCAACTGCAGATTAGAGCAAGGATTTATGTTGTCCAATCATACTATTATTCAAGATAAAAAAAAAACTATCTTCCTCCTCATTGGAAGATTGATTGGCAGTTTGTAAATTTTTAAATGCATATACAAATAAAATTCAAAATAAAAACTCTCAAAAAAATATTTAAATACCAAATGTATTTAAATTGTGTATTTTACACATATTTCAAATACTGCCTACCCCTATATGTACGTATGTATTTATATAATATTTATGTGAACGTAATGCGCTATTTTTGTATAAATTGCAATACAATTACCATTTGCAGAACGACATGATTTTTGAATTATAATTACATGTTCTAGACGTGGTATAAAACATCATTCTAGTACGATACAATCGTGCTTCATTAATCTGTGCCATTTTTCATTTCCTATCATGTTTCTCTATCGCATCTATTCGTCACCTCGCCTCTTTGTGAGCTACAGATTTCGATAAACGGCATTGGATCACGATGTTTCCTTTCCTCCCGCGCCATTTACCCGACGACACGTTGTATATCTCCGTGGCTCCCCCCCCCTCCCCCTCCCCCCTTCCCTTTTCATCCTCCTGCCTTTCGCAACCGAAGATTACGTCGGGAAGAGCTTTGTCGTACGCGAGAGAGAGCTCCATCCGGGTTTGTCTTCCGGCTATTCCGATCAAAGGATCGATCGTCCTTGCCATTCGTGAATTCCGGCGACCGCGCGCGAGATCGTGTGCGTTTCCACGAAATTGGTCGGGTTCAATCTTGAGAGGGCACCCCCGCATCTCTCTCCCTCTTTCTCTTTCTCTTTGCCGCTATTCTTGAAACTGCTGCATCGGGCATCGTACGTACATACATACACATACATATACATAACCTTCCTGCATCAGACGGACCACCCATCGGGATCGAAAGATCCTTTTCCGTTTGAATATCAGACCCCGTGCTTCAGGAATGTACCGGGAGTCTAAAGTGGATTTCTTATTATCATTTGATATTTATTGTTCATCTATGTACTCAGAGATAAGGCCCTATCCCAACGTCATGATGATATCACATGTCACATGTTTAGACAGAGAGTGTATGTGCGTGCAAGAGAGAGAGAGAGAGAACGTTCTATTGGGCATTTTTTTTCTTATAAAATATGCTTGGACATTCTTGCGCGTATCTCCCCCCAGGCCTGTTCTGTCTGGTATTTATAACATGATTAAAAGTTAGGTGCATCTTGTTTTCTCGGCCGCTGTATGTTATCCAAAGTTTTAATTCGCGTTACTCATGTATGAACGGCGAACGCAGATGCGAATTAAACAGAAAATTAAGTCGTCGCTCATGCGCGAGTATTGTAATTTCACTAAAGACACGTGCCATTTATATATGTACGACGTGACAAGATGTTAATCAAACGTGAATGAGTTCTCGTTATCTATCGGACATATTGGTCGGACGCGACGATGTAAAGACGCGTCGTCATTAGACAGTCGACTCCAATTATCCGCGATTCGTATCGTCCGATAAATAAGTACAAATAATTGGATCGTCGGTCTCCTCTACTACCTTGCCTCATTGACGGCGTGGCGGACGTAAGGGGGAGCAGGAACGGTGCTATTAAGGATAACGAATTAAGTTGCGAAAACGCGAAATGGGACAATCCGGTAACTAATTGTAAGCTGACGCGAAAATAATATAAATTCAAATAGAAAACAGTGTAAACAAATATCATCTCTGAATCGATAAAGCGTTGGCGTAACGCAACAAAAGCGGTAAATAATGATGGGCTAAACAAGCGATTATTTATGTCACGAGAGTCAGTGGAGGTGGAAGAGGGAGGGTGGGTTGCAGAAGGAGATAGTCAGAGACGGATGAGAGAAATCTGACGAAAAAGGGAGTACGAAGAGATACATCGGAGCGCGCGGGTCCGTGTTGAGGAACAAGAGGCGGAGATAGCCGCGTAACGGTTAACGGCCGACGGCAGGAGACGTTGGAAAAGGCGAAAGAAGCGAGAGAGAGAGAGAGAGACGTAGAGGAGAGAGGAAGAAGAGAGCGGAGGCGCTATGGAGAGGCAGTCTGCTTCTGCTAGCCTCGACTCCGGTTGCCGTGACGACCCATACCACCCGCCATCATGCCGTCCCGGCATAGTCACAGTTACGGTCCCGGACTCTCTCTTTCTCTCCCCCTCTCTCTCTTTCTCTGTCTCTCTTTTTCTCTTCCTCTGCCTTGCGATCGACCCCTACCTCGTCCTCCACCACCGCCGCCGCCGCCACCGCCGCGCCGCGCCGCGCCGCCGCCCTTCTCCGCTACGAGCACGACGGGCCTTCTCGTCGAGGAATCTTCGATCGTGCTTTCTCTTTCTCACTTTTCTACTCTTTCTGCTCCCGTGGCAAGGACCCATTGCGGTTTTCGGCCCGCGTTCTTCCTACGGTGCGAGATGCAATTGCTATGCCAAGTATTCAGCGTGATGTTTTAGTTTCGCCCGAGTAGGTAAACAGTAAATCGGCTCTTCTTCCCGACTTTTTTTTTTAGTTTACCGGTAATCGTAGGTATTCGAAGGGTAAGAATAAAGATTAAAACTTTACAGAAATTTTGCCTCGTTATTTTCTGCCACTGTTAGATATTCTTTAAAACTGTTTTTGTTGATAGAAGGGACATAATGGTTGACTATTATTGTTGCGTCTTTTGCATTTTATAGTCACCTGAATTATTCTACGCTTCATTTTCTGCCACTGTAGATATTCTTTATAATGCTGTTTTTGTCGACAGACAAACAGCTTGACCATTATTCTCGCGTCTTATGCCTTCATGGATATTCTATTAAGCCCCTGAGTGGGAACAGCTACAGTATTTGTTTTTAAGGGACCTAAGCGCGTTAGGGTTGTAAGGGTACCTAAAGGTCTGTGGTTAGTGACTATCGATCATAAATTAAACCCATGTCTGACAGTTGCCACGTCTCTTTTTATGAATTTTAGGTATAATTGATTAGAAAAATAAGATATCATCATTCTTTAGTTTAATGATATTTTAATCGATTATTTGACTAAAAAATTATAAAATCAATCGGTAATTGGTTATAAAGATAAAATAGCGATGTCAGTTTGATAATTAATAATATGTGAATAAAAAGTGGATTCGATTAAACGTACAAGTGAATAATCTCGAGACCGGTTTTAACCGCCATAAGTACATAAATCTCCGATTAAAAATAATCGATCGGTCATTCGCAATAAAGGGCGGTTCGCCAGATCCTTTAGCTTATGCTCGTGGCTTATAAACAAAAAGGGCTTTGCCTTTCACACGATTCCGCCGCCCCTCTGGTCTTTTGATCCTTTTATCGGCCGCCATCCGCTCCGATGATTTAGACAAGCCGGTGTAAATGCAAATGCAAACATGCAGTTTCAACACAGCCGGCGGGTTGCTCGGGCTGCGGCTCAAATTCTTTCACGCGGAAGCTCCGCCGCGCCTTCCCGCCTTTTCTTCCGCTTTCGTACACCTCTGTACGAATCGTTATATCGTCTATGGGGCACGGTAATGAGGTTAACGCGGTTCGCATGTCTTAAGCTGTTCTCTTCATTGTCATGCGACACCGCTCTCCCGGAGACTCCGCCAATTTTGCACGGAATTATTTTAGCCCCAGAGTTATCGCATTACCGAAGCAATTAACGTGTAATATTCTTTAATATTTTTTGAGAGACTTAATTTATTGCCGCGGATACGCAATTTGTGGCACAAATTTATATAATCTTATCTAAAGATTTTTATTTCATTACGTTCGTCTGCTCCACATTTGATTTAAGGATAACAGGAAGATCTATTAAAAGCTAATAAAACTGCACTTTACCTTTTTGTTTTATCTCGATGTTTCTTATTATCGAGAGATAAGTTTATTACGCCCGACAATTTTTTTCAAATATATAAGTTCTAGTAAATAATTTTTCTTCTCTCTCTTTCATACACATAAGACACATCGATATGTGGAACGAGATGGGAAATGTATTTTCAAGACCGAGATGCAGAAATTGCTATTGATTTATGTCGCGATTATCCTTCTCAATAATTATATACAAATTACACTTGCTGTCATAAATTGTGCATACAATTAAAAGTTTTATTACTTAATTCGTATGATACGTGTACGCACGATGGACATGAGCACGAATTAATTACAGAGTGCGAGGTTGTCATCCCGGTATGCAGATACGTTACAGCTTGGAAGAAAATAGAGGTGTCATCCGCGATATGTACGACGTGGCAGTCAAAGTGTTAAGCGCGCTTTCCGGTCTCGTTTTCCCTCATGGCTGGGAATCGCCGCGATTAACCGGCGGTACGCCCACGCGTGTGCACGGCCGGGCTCCACGCTCGTGTGCATGCACACGTATGCATGCGCGCTTGGGACGAGGACGAGGGAGCATACCTCGGAGCCGGGCCGAGTGCACGCAGGCGCTCCGCCATGCGCCCGAGCGTGCCACATGGCCGCCACCTTGGCAATGCGTTGACCCTAAAGTAGCGCGCTACCATCACCACCACTACCATTATCGTCGCCAACACCGTCGCCGCGTCGTCGGTGCATCGACACGCGCACTCGCGCGCGCGTACGACCGATTTCTCGGTGCAGCCTGGAGCGAACCGCTCAAGAAACTATCTCATCTAGAAATTACATGAAAGAAAGGGGAAGGTTGCGCTGAACTGAAGGTTCCCGGAATACCTTTGCAATTCTATTATATTATCGAGGTAGACATGACATATTTACATAATTCCTTACAACCTTTTGCATAATTGTTCAAACGGCGAACGATTGAAATAACGGAAATTCTTTAAAATAAAAATCCATTGTGTTTTCCTTTAAGTAAAAATATAATTCTATTATTAGACGATGTGATATTGGCACAAAAATAAAATTGATTCTTTTGTTGAAACTTTCGACACTGCGAATTACATTACTTTATGGTTTAAAGGACTAAATAAAATTGGTTTTCATTGATTATATTTTATTCCTGTTTGATGTTATTTTTGTACAGACCAGTTTCCATTGATAAATATACGTATGTTTTTAATCATAATATTCAGTCAGTTCGCTCTTGAGATGCATTTACAAATCACATTACAAGGTCAGATCTCTCATTTGATTTATACAATGTTTATGTAACAATATAAACAGTATATTAAATATCAGTTATTACTTATTAAGCATTTTTAAACTTTATTATTTAGAGAGAGAGAGAGAGAGAGAGATTTTCGTTTTCTTTCTCTGCAATCAGTTGCTTCACGATACAATTGTTAACAAATATCTCTTTACTCACAAGTTGATTATCGAGTCGGAATACGAGGACAAACTCTCGCGGTTACAGACTTTACGTGGCCGATGAATAACAATGGATCTCGCAATATTTCAATATTTCTTATTATTATTGAATGCTTAATTGTTCGATCGAGTGCTCGTGAGTAGACTTTGAATGTCGTTTGCGAGTCAATTACGAAGAGAATATCAACAGTCCCATCTCTCCAGTCAGATCATAGCTGTTATCTTATCGAAATCGTTCGCGTATCGATTGCTGAGGTAGAGGGTCAGATTACAAAGCAAATATAATGCCGTATACAACACAATAGGGAAGGCAAGTCGATGCCCGCAGCATAAAAACGAGTTTCTTTAAAGAATAAAATACTTTCTACATCTACGACTCTTTCTCAAGAATCTTTCCTTTGCTAACGGAATATATCATGTTATCAAATTGATTGTATCGTTGAAAAATATCGGAAACGATTTTGTATTTTTTTGAACTCGTCAATTCCCGTATAAACAGATAACATTTTAAAATCTACAAAAAGGCATAAAACTATAAAGGCACAAATTTTTTAATATCTAATTTAGTATCATAATTAATTCGCATATTTTAAATGGGACACTTTAAAAAAGTGATATTCGAAATACTAGAAACGAAAGGATTTAGAATATTTTGTTTCGTGTTTCTCGGTTCTATGATAATTCCTGTTTTAATTTTTCATTATGTTATAATTTTACAACATACTTTCTCTTTTTTTTGTTTGGAACAATTAAATTCTTATTACAATCTAGGTAAAATATCTAGAGTCAACAGACTTTGCAACACGCACTCGTTACGTTTAACGTACTACGATGACGTGTTACAACACAGAATTCTGACGTATCTAGTATTTGCCGACAGTAAAGCGTCATAAACAAGGACTATAATAAGACGAAAGGCGCATTAGTGGGGATTCTAAGCGGAAGAGAGAAAGAGGGAGGGAGGGAGAGAGATGGATAGATAGAGAGAAACTATAGAAAATGAAGAAAACCACCTGTAACCACTTATCTGCTACCACTTATCTCTACAGTGTTTACAGATCGGGGATAAAATTGTACGAATCTGATACCGCGCGGAACGAGATTATTAAAGTATCACGTATCACATCGCACACACATTCATCGTCGTATCGTATTTTTCTCGAGTGCGCAAAACTGCTTCTACTCGGAACGTGCAAGATATCAGCAAAAAAAAATCAAATTAATTATCCCCATATATAAAAATTAAACGCGTTTAATAATTTATTCTGAAGCTAGACGCTCCGTGTTGTATTGCATAATATTTGAATATTACACAATATTATTGATCGCCTAGGAGACGCTTTAGAAAAACATTATCGCAAAAAGTTTGCTAGGGAGAATGAGAGATGTAAGATTTAAAAAAAAATAATAGATAATTTATCGATCATTTCATCGAAGTCATATCGCAAGTCGTTACGCAAAGTGGAAGAAAGAAGTAACTTGCTTAGCAGAAAGCATCTCTATATAATTGACGATAGAACTTACACGATCTGATATCGAATCTGGGAAACGATGTTTGAACGTAGGGCGAATTGTTGGGAGGAGCGCGGTCGCTCGAACAAGCGACAAATATAGACGGTGGCGTTACGAAGTTCGCTTATACGTGCACGCGCGGCGTAATTACATTACAATTAGAAAGCAAGGACGCACTTTGCACCGGTGGCCTGTGTTTCGGGATGGGCGAGATGCGTCTCGCCGGGTTAACGCATAGCTAACGAGTCAGAGATACAATTATTCATAGACGATATAATATTTAGCTTATTACGAAACGAAGATTAGTACATTTGCGGTTGTTTTAAAAAAACTGATTGACTTAATTTTGGATAAAGCACAGCCCGCGATCGCGATGATTGACACTTACAGCCGTTATCGTAATAAGGATCAATGATCGTTGTCATAATCGCGCACGCAAATATCATGTTCCTCTCGACAAAAGCGAAATCATCGCGCACACACTCGAAGATTGATGTTTGTCCATCTTCTCGGAAAATTTATTCAGGATTGATCATTAATGATACATGAGAGAGAGAGAGGGGCGGGGGGGTGAAGCTACGCCATGCGTGATAATAGTACGAGATGTGTCGCGGACGATATTACACTATCTATAACGCATTGAACGCGTAACACAATGGGACACACCTCATGCGGCACGCGAGCGCCATTAATTGCGATTAACAGGGAGCTTTTGCAACACTGTGCTTCGAAGTAAAGCGAATTGGTAAACGTCGAAATGCCTCAAAATTGGAACAAAGGGACCGCGAACCGTTTATGATAATTTTTGTATCTTGCTAAAAAAGTTTTTGTAAACAAGGAAAAAAAATACCTTGTATCAATATTTCTGTATCTGACTCGCTGTCTCAAAAATCTCTTATATATGTATAGTAATCTTTCATTATTTTAAACCGAAAGAACGGTTTAAATTTGTTGAAAATACAGAATATGAAAATAATTATATAGGATCATTAAAATAATTACATTGCAGTGAAAAGGGTATTTGGTAACTATCGTATTACCAAATTTGGTAAAGTTACCAAATCCTTTTTTCACTGCAATATAATTATTTCAACGATCCACCGTATTTTCATACATATTTTTAACAAAATTGTTCTCTCCAGTTTTTTTAGTGTACTATAATAATATACATATATTATCTTACTATATTTGTTGTGCTTATATTGAAACACGTATTTTCGTAATGCGCAAAAAAATGACGACCGTGTTGTCGCGGGTCGGGCAATCCGTTTTTGCCAAGGATCGAAACAAGTTTTTGAGGCAATCAGCGGCGTAGTACGTTTAAAAATAAGCGCCGACTGGTCGAGGAAGCCGTTAACTCGTTCACGAGTGAATCGATAGTTTAAAGCGGTCACGATCCTCCACGAAGCTCTCCTCTCGATTCTCCCTATCCCTCCCGTCTAATCGAACCTCTTAATTTATTTGCGCTTCACCCAATTATCGGATGTACATCGTTTAACGCATAATTTATGCCGCGATAAAACGGATAACAGCCGCTCGCGACACGCACTTGTCGACCGGTAATTACGTGGTCAATTATTTATTGCAAAATAATAGGCCGGGCGATTTTTTTACATATCGCGGGAGCAAGAAAGCCATTTGTCGATGGTAATCGCCGGTCAACGCGTCGATTGGAGTAATTGGTTTCGCAGCGGCAAGAGGATAATCGACCGTCGCGAACGGGATGCGCGGTGTTAATTCCGGGCAGAATAGGTCGATTTCACGTGAATCATTTTTGCCGTTTCATCCATGGATTTGCTCACGTGATAAGATCAATAACACTTCCATTCATGTATGCTAGGAAACTACTGAAATGTTAATTATCGGAATATTCCTTTTCTTTTGATCGATATTTAAAATGCCAACGGAAATATTTCAGTTTGCATTAAATCCATGTTGTTACTACATCTTTATTGTTTCTGTTATTTTCTTCAACATTTATGTTTTTTTTCTATTTATAAGTTTTTCGTGCACCTAATCGATAATAGATATATTATTAAACCTTAGTCTGCTCGGATAATTGGTTTCTTGTTATATTCGTATTATTGAGGCTGCATTCGATAAAATTTTAATACCATCTATCCGAGGTAATTTTGCTATGTCGAAACGTGAAAACTTTTAACTACGCTATGCGAAAAGCAATCCGAAATTGGTAACGAAAAAAAAAAAAAAATGAATAAAGCATCTTGCAATTACATTGACATATTAAATTTATTACTTTCAATCAGCGCGAAATAATGATATCAAATTAGGAAGGAGAAGCCTCCAATCGATTATTCACTTAAAATTTTATTCGCTTTTACTGCAATCGTTCCAATTTTCACGGCGATCACGTGTACGTGCTACTTCGCTCGCAACTGAGAGATTAACGATCAAATCCTTTATTACGCAAACGGAAGTAATCTATCAAAATGAAAAATAATAAAACTTTGGAATGAAAGAGCCGCTACAATTTTATATCGTATACAAAATCAAAGCGAAGCTTTTTTTCGATTTCTATACTCAACGTATCTACAAAGCGCTTTTCACATTTTCATTATATTCTGTGTATTCCGATATTTCGTGATGCAACGATCACTTCGCGGGTTATTGTTGGAAGTCGTTAACGCGAAGAATTATCGACGAATATTCGTTCGAGGAAAGAGGAGCGCATAAAGAGAGAGAGAGAGAGAGAGAGACTCGCTTCGACGTTGTCGTGGCGCTTGACGAGGCGGTCGACGAGATAACGATCCTTCTCTCCACGGTACCCTAATTAAATTGAATCACGGAATTCTCCGGACCAGGAAATATCCAATGAAGACGTGCATTAACAAATTAAAGTGCCTTCGTTCGCGCGCGCGACTCTTGGACACTTGCCAGTCTCTCCCGTTTTCTAGCGCCGATAAAAAGCGCTTCTCCGTTGAACGTCCGATAAAAATCGCGCTCCCATTACCATCGTCTATGTCAATTATCGCACGTACTATTTATTCGTTGGCACGGGCGTCTTTAATGGCGTCTAATTTTTCCGAATGCCAATTTCGCGAGGTCGCCTGGAACTGAGCCGCGTGTAGTAACGAGGTAATCCCGGATTTCACGAGAATTGTATTTGTACAAGTTAGATGAATCTTTGATAAAAGTAGACAGATAATTTAGCGTTTCGCTGAAAGAGCGGCTACGCATTGTATTTAAATTCTACACGATGAACGACGAAGTGCGCAAAGATATATTTTGCAGTGTTTTTTCGCATCTCGATTTTTTTTACATTTTGTTATTGTTATTATATAATTTCGACGTTTTATTGTGATTTTTCTTCATTTCAATTTATTATTTCTAGATATGATTTTCGAATATATATTTGTATTATAACATAGTTCCACGTAAGGGTAACGAATGAAGCACATGCTGCAGTAAGTTGAGTGAGTGTAGTGCGATCGATCTGCAAAGTGTATGCGGTGACGTAGGTTGTCTGTGCCATATTTGCCGCGGGGAACGCTTGGTTTCCTTCATCGCGATCTATCGAATTTGCGTCAATTTACGTCGGTAGGTCGCGATATTAATACGAACAGAATATATGTAGAAAGGATCTCCTTAACAAGATTTTCAATATCTCGGAAAGAGAGAGAAAGATAGAGAGAGAGAGAAAGAGAGAGAGAGAGAGGCCGGATAAAATTAAATTAAAAAGAGAAATTAAATTACAGCGTGAAAGTAATAAAGCCGGTGAACGAATGACTTCAGGTTCCGTTCCAGGTTCTTCTTCTTCTTCTTCTTTTTTTTTATTTTCGCGCGAGTTTGCAGTTTTATGACGTGCCAAAGTTGACTGGAACTTGAAGCTTGACTAATCGATTCATTGTCGATCGATGAAACTTCGGCGTGCCGTTGTTCCACCAAAATTCCTGCGAGATAACGGACCGTCGTTTACGGTACCGGCGTGCGGCGAACGCACACGTGTACCTTCAGCCGTGTATGTTCAGTCGTGACCTCGTTGCACGGAACCGTCGTATGATCTGCGACCCGCAACCCGTTTTCTAACGAAACTCGTTCGCGCGCGAGTTATAGCACGACGGACGCATCGATCGATCGCGGATTTTTTTCCCCCGCGGGAAATAATCGGGCTCTTTTGTCGGGCGATTGCGCCGATATGGCGTGGATCTTTTTTAAGTGGAATCAAAGTGGGAGAGAGAGAGAGAGAGAGAGAGAGAGAGAGAGAGAGAGAAAGAGAAAGAGAGACCGAGCGACTTCTCTCTCATTCGATTTGAGCCTGTGAATCTCGAACCCTCTTTCGTTTCCTTCCCCTCCTTTCGCCAAGTTGCTCCCTTTCGCACGCCGTTGGCGGTAGCCAACCTTTTAGTACTTCGTGCGATTTCATCGGGGTGTATCTCGTTTACGTATATCTCGTGCAAATATTTATACGACAGTGAATATTTTTGTTCGCAACGCGCGCATGAAAAGAACGCGCCAATTTCATCCAACTCATCCCATTTCGTTTTATAACTGTATTTGAATCTCATAACAGCCGGAGGAGCAAAAAGTATTCGCGTTCGTTATCGAAGATTTGACATTTAGAAAATTGGTGTTTGTGTTAAAACAACGTAAATTGTGATAATTCAATTCATTAACTTGAAATTCTCTCGTTATTATCAGGTCCAAAGGTTTAATAAATTAAATATCAAAATGTATCAAATGCAGTTTATCAAATGATTAAAACCATTGAATTGGAAGTTGAGAAAAGTAATTAAAATCAACACTTAAAAACATTTATTTACATCGAGTCAAGGGCTCGATATAAATATCAATTATACATTGCGAATGATTGTAAAGTAGAAATAAATATCAAAAATGCGCAATATTTGTGTTTCGTGAAATACGCTTTACAATGGAATAATCTGAATTGTTAAATTTACGACAAAAATTTTTTTTCTTTCTTTAATCATTAATAACGCATCGCATACAGTGAAATTTATTTATTGCGTTTTTTTTTTATTTTTCACACAAAGCCCATAGAACTGTCACGAACATACATTCGAATAAAAATACGCATGCGGAGATAAAACGACAAATATTATGTTTAAGGAAATGGCATAAATTACAAAAAACTGGAATGCAGCGAGATACAATTCATTTTGATGAAGAGCCGGACAGCTCTCATAAAGAGAATTAAGCGACAATTTTTATTATTTCGATTTGAATATATATTTTTGCGGTGCGCGCTTGCGTCTAAAATATTTTCGTGGAAAAAAAAAACGGTAACGTCGTTACCAGAAATTTTCAAAAGACAATCATCGGCCAATATTCACAAGGTTTTTTTTTTTTACTCTCGCCTAGATTCCTGAAATCGTACGTACAAAGACCATGGAATTTACACGCATCGCAAATTCGCTATCATGGCGGTAAAATAGGGTGTCATCGAAGGTACGCGTAAAAAATAGGTTTCCATTTCGCGGCAGGCGAGATCGCCGACGGATCGAACGCGGAAACGCGCGGCACGCCATTCTGTCCGATAAAAGATGAAAGCAATTTGCAATTGCGCGCCTCGCGCACTGTTTTTCAATTATCGGTGATTTCTCCCTATAAATACGTTACCGAGCGTGCGTTATTCGCGCGCGCGTGCGAAGGACGACTCGGAACCAAGGGCGTAGCCACTGTGTGTATACAGTGGAGTGAACTGTTCGATGGGATTTACGAATAGCTTTGTGAAGTGTAACGCGCAACGGCATCAAACGTTAGCAGCGTCAAACGACTGCGGCACGATCGAATAATAACGCGACATTCCTGATTTTTTAATTGATCGATTTCTCTCGATTTCGCGTGTAAGTGTCCGTGTAAATCCCAGCCACGCCAGTGGCTCGGCGAGGCGATTAAGCGAGAGGTAGAGACAAGCGCTGCCGAGAGAGCTTCGCCAGCGGATGCCGATTAAACCGTAAAACGCAAATCACGAGATGCCTACGCCGCAAATACGTCGACGATGGGATAAACCGACATCGCGGCAACAGACGGGCACGGAGCGGGATGAATCAATAAAGCGCCTCGCATCGCATCGCATCGCATCGCATCGCATCGCATCGCATCGCATTGCGCGCCCGGCTCTTGACAAGAGCGTTTACTAGACGGGCGCGCGAGCTTCGTCTTTTACTTTTTGGAAATCTCTCGCGGGAGGGAAGTTCGCGTCTCGACGATATCGATTGAGTAATATAGATTTATTGCCTCGCGACAAGTTCGTACCGCTATGATATAAACGAACGATGTAATTTTGGCCGATGCCTCGATTAATGTTAAACAGACTTCGCTTTGAAAAAGTACTTTGCAACATTGATCTGATAATCCGTTTGATCTGTTAATTACGATCTGACTTCTGTTTGATCTGTTAATTGCAATTTGCGTGTTTCTTTACATGCGATTGAACATTGAGAATGTTTGTATTACCTATCTTTTCTTTGAAATACACTGAGGAGGAAAAAAAAAGTTGTTAAATTGACAAAATTTTTCAACTGAATTAAATTTTTTTAGTTCAAGTATTTTGTGTATTTGACCTAAATACTTGAATTCAAGAAATTTAATCAAGTTGAAAAATTTAGTCAAGTTAACAACTTTTTTTCTGAGTGATAGTATTATGATAGAGTCGTACACTATAGAATAAATAGTTGCACTTGGAAAAATGGGAGCTCGAGCAATTATTTTTGTCTTTAGAAACGTGTGAAAAAATATTCAACTTACTGTTTTTGTTGATTAACGTAGTACAGTTTTTATTGATTAACAGACGAACGTGATAGAAGAGTGTTTTTCGAAAGAGTTCCGTTTATCTTTATAATGTTTTCTGTTAATTAATGAAAAACGGTAGTTAATCGATTAATAAAGAGTGCTCGAGAATTTGCGCGTTTAACGAGAAAACGCTCTGATGTACTTTTTCAAAGAGATACCTTCGGTAGGCGATTTGACAGAAATTCGAGATAGAATCGCTCCGCTTGTATCTCTCGCCCGGCTTTTATCCGTTGCTCTCACTTACGAGATGCTTCGTGGGAAGAAAAAACGTGGTCGTAAAGCTCGCGCGCTACGTCGGCGGCAACCTTTTCCGCGGGTGGAACATCAGTTTTTAGTTTTACGATCGCTCGCACACTTCTCTTGCTTGTTTGCGACAGTGATAATGTTGCTCGTGAGCGAAGTACGCCCGCGACGTCCGTTTACTTAAGCTTCTAATTCGCATTCGAGTGTTTTGCAATCCCAGCGTACTTTAGTAGCTTCCACTGTTTAATGATGACATTTCCTGTATGCACATACACATTTTTTTTTTTAATATATTAAAACCATAAAACCAAGCGTTTAATGTACCAAAGCTACATATTTGTATCTTTAAATAATTTATTCGTAGAATTTTCTTACGCGGAAAGAATACTTTTGCTAAAATATTTAAAAAATTAGTTAGATGCGGATCAGAACACAATTTTTGTTAGTTTATCAAAATAATTATGTAGGATACTCGAACTAGTTGCTAGAATGTCAAAATTTTTTGCAGCATTGCTCATCATCAAGTATTTTTGCGTAATTGGTCTAACAAAATTATTTTCTGATTTGTATCTGATTAAGTTTTTAGATACTCGGGCAAAATCGTTCTTTCTACGTAGTAATTGCTGAATAAACATTCGACATGTTTGAAGTCTTTTGTAAAAGACATGCTAATTCTCGACGATAGACAAGGATTTGAACAACTGGATAGCCAGATGTTGGTTGCGTTTTATTTTTATTTACCTATCTGTTCTCGAGACACGTACGAGACTCCTGATCGTCACCGTGTAGTATGCAAAGTCAATGAAGGTAATTGTACAATAAAAACAGTCAAGGTGTAACGTGCACTTTCTGATGATATAACTAATTATCGTTGGTCCATGATACGTTCACGCTCGCGTATGGTTTATTAATTTTATTATTGGAAAATATATCGCAGCATCATACGCCGCATGTTCAATTACTCCGATTGACTGTGCCACACACGACTAAATATCGCGAATATCCTTGTCAAGTTGTACACGCCAATACCGTATTTCACGCTCGCCTAACTCGAATATACGATATGCGTCACAACGATCGGATCATAATAATGCCGGGAGGAGGCGCGATAACGCTTTTACGATTGCGCTCGATGATGTACAAGGACACGCGTCATTTTGTTAACAATGGGATTTTCTTATTAACGACGACGAGATGTTAGCAATTAGCGGCTGCGTAGTCTCGCGAGTGGTTTTCTCTCGCGGTTTCTTCGATAAAATACTTGCACGTGTCTCTGTATTATACTGATGAGATTAATCGCGTTGCACTCTTATCCTCTCTCTCTCTCTCGCTCTCTCTTTTTTTTATGGTTATCCTCTCGTTGGAAATTCCTTGCCGGCGTCAGCTGCATTTACAGTTAGTATCTACCTTTAGATACAGGGATATGTGACAGGTATATATCCATCATACAGGGCTATACACATGTCTCTCTAGCCCGACTATCATGTACATTTTCTCGATCTTTCCTCGCGAGATTAAAATTTATCAAATTTCCATTTTTCTTTTTACTTTGACCGTTAACAACATTATAAGTTTATTTTACTTCATAAACGCTTTTTTTTAGATAAAAGGAAAGTTACCTTTACGAGTTTAAAAGTTTTTTGTTTTTGGAAGAGAGATAATATGTAATTTATATTTTATGGTAAAATACATAAAACTTTTCTTCTGCTCTTAAACGTAGAGAGCCTGCTGAAAAGATTGTATTTTTAGGTTATCGACACTTTTTCTCTCTCTCTCTCCCAAAATGTCATTTCTCGCTTTTATATGTCATATATCTTACTTATTCGCACACGGGACATCTTTTTCTCTACTCTCTCAAATCTCGATTTACAATATATAAGCAAGAAATATTATTTCTCTTGTAATCAATCTGACGCGAATAACGAATGACTCGTGTTCGCGCATAGTGCCATTTAATCGGTTCTGTCACCGAAAGCACAAACGCACGCTGATGCACGCGCGCGCGCGCGCGTTATCGCGAGAAAGGGGTGAGCGATCGGACGCGAGCGCAACGGCGAGAGCGTGTGGCGATAGTGTCTGGCGAGGCACGTCCGCGATATACCAGGGGATCGATAATACCCGGCAACGTGTAGCTGGATGTGCCACACAGCGGCACAACGCGAGCCGCCGTACACACGTATATATGCACACGGGGCGCGGGTGCACTCACATAGAGAGAAAGCGGCGGCGTTCACGTGCGCCGCACCGCCCCGCGCCCGCCCCGCGCAGCGCCGCGCCGTGGGGAGTCGGACCGAAAGGAACGAGGATAAATAGTACGATAAATGACGGGTCCTTTAACCCCCTTGTTTTGTAATTGATCTATTTTCTTGAAAAAGTTGTACAAAATAGGAAACTTGTAGCAAAGAATGGAAAAACTATTACACTTGAAAGAATTGATTGGTGTATTATTCACGAAACATCGAGTGACGTAAATGTTATATCGTTTATTTAAATTTAAGCGAATCATTTCAGAATTTCGAGATTTGATTATGGAAATATTTTACCATTGAACATTATTAAAATAACGTAATCGAAGTTTCAGTCAAAGGGCCGCTATTTTGAGAAATTAATTCCGAAAATATTTTATGTTGAGTAATAAAATTTTGCGATTGATTTAGAGTCCATCAAAGAGTTTGTAGTTTGAAATGGGTTATAAAAATATTTTTATATTGAATATGGAAATTTTGAAATATGATTTTGAGGTTTGTAAAATCAATGTATTATAATCGAGAGGAATAATCTCTCGAGGCGGTTAAGAAAACAGTCTCTCTCTCTCTCTCTCTCTCTCTCTTTCTCTCACACACATAGTCGTTGCGTGATTTGGGACATTGAACAACACAACTGAAAAGCTTCTCCTTTCGCTTTGAACGACCACTTTGAAGCACTTTGTGCGAAGCACAACAATCACCCGCTTGTATATTTGCATCACTGAAAGTATCTAGTCGATATTGTTTACGAGAGAGAAGGTTCTTTCATTCTTTTTGCGCGATAGAAAGATTATTATTTATTTGATTGAGATACGCGTATTAAATGTAATATGCCAATTAAAAGTCGGTACTGTTGTTGCTCATTTGCAACGTCACCATTGAAAAATAAAATATTAAAATCGCGACGAAACAATTCTAGCAAATAATTACGGATAAATAATCGTTTTAATTCGTTCGAACTAATTTGTCTCAAAATAAAATTAATGTGCGACATTGATACTTTTTTCTGTTGATTTATTATATTTTTTTTTTATTAAAGAATATGGCAAAAGTGTCAGGAGACGTTATGTTTTATATTGATGCCAGAGCTCCAAGCGTTATGCAATACATAACATTTGGTAATAATAAAAATGGAAAACAAATTACAAATAATCCACAGTCCGACTTCTCGTTAAAAGTAAATTTATTGAAATTTATTTAATAGTCATTTAACCGCTGGTCGTTTATTGATATACGTGATTGTTTGCAAAGACTTCCTATCATCTTTGTTCTTCGACGATCGAAGCGTTTGATCAGGGAAACGAATAGAAATGTTGCAAATCGCAGTTATACCTAATGCGTACGGCGGTTTTTCCTTTTACGTTGCGTTTCGTTTTTAATTGCCAGGAGCAACAGGTTCATCGGGAAGACGAGCGGCGGGATGCCGCGGGTGCTCTTTCAGATTCTCGTTAAATTGTTCTACGCAGTTCACCAGCGTCGTTGCCATGTGGTAATGAGTGTCGTACTTGATGCCCAAAGAGACGTGTTAACTGAGTGTTAAAAGCAAATATAAAAGCCGGAGTCAGAGCCAAAGACAGTTTTAACATCATTAAATTTGGATAAACGTTTAACGCACAATCCATTTTTACGTAATATGATATTAATGCAATTTAAATCTTCCTAACTGCATTATTCTAACAAGTTTTGTTGTCTTTCCTGTCTTTCAGCTCTAGTGTTCTGATGTCGAGAGTATATTTATGTAACAAGGTCATTAAGTACACGAGACATTCCTCGCATTTCCCGCTATTCTTATTGCACAATGTAATACGAATTATTGAAGCAACTCTTATCGCAGTCTTGTATCACAAACGGCCGCCCAACGGCGGCCTTCGCGTATCCGTGAGATCAGATCCGCGCGGATCGTTAGATAGGCTATTAAAATTAACACGCGTAGACACGGCGTGACTAGCGGCCGTGCGCAAGAAAGTCGAGAAAAAGGCGGCCCCGCCGCCTCTCGCGCCTCCGCGTCCCGAATGAAATATCGTTGTACTGGACTTGCTCGAACTGGTTCCCGGTTGGCGAAGAGGTGGGATAAACGTGAGAAAGAAGGACCCGTGGCAACGGATACACGTCGAAGGGAGAAAGACAAAGGAGAGAAAGAGATAAAGGGATAGAGAAGGAGGATCGTCGGATTAATAGGAATTCCGAGCATAGTGCCGAGATAGTTTCAATCGGACAAATTGAGGCAATCCATTTCTCGTCGTCGTCGTCCACGATAACGCTATATGCTGACGAACTATAGATTCCAGGCCTTAATTATGATTTCATTTTCTCGCTTATAAACACGGAGCTCGTTATGCTGCAAGTAACGTTAATACGGTGCGATTATTCAGGCTAACTGCCGGGGGAGCTTTTGTCTCTCTCTCTCTCTCTCTTTCTCTTTCTCTGTTCAAGAATTAATATTAAATAAAAAAATTATTAGTTATTTAATAATGATGATGTATATTTAGAAAAAAAATTGAAATTATTTTATATTAATGAAAGCAAAGAACTCGTTAGTAAGCTTCGTAAGAGATAGACAGATATTTTAATAACTGATATTGATTTTAGGTTTTATATTATATCAAATTAAGTTGGAATAAAGAACAATGAAAAATGGGGGGGGGAGGGTATTATATATGAATTCGCGCATCAGTTGGAAATAAATAATACTCAGTAAAACGCAATTGCCATCAATTATCTGTACAATATTTTTCAATGAAAAATAACGTAGGCGAAAGATTAATCAAAACAAAATGTAATAATTATTGTATAAGGCTTTAATACATAAATTCAGAATTTTGTTTGCTTGGATTGTTGGATGAAATCAAAATGGATGGATAATCATCGTTCGAACGTATTTTATTTAATGGAATGTGTTGCGTTAAAAAAAAACAGATTTTTTTTCATTTCTAATTTTGTATATCGAATGTTTGTGAATATTTTACGCTTTACCGCATCATTTACACGATGATCATGTAAAATACGCTAAAATAGAAATTGCCGGATACTTTGATTATTTATCATTATCAGAATCTAGACGTCTCTGACGTTTCGTCATCGGAAGATGCGTCGCGAGACGAAATCTTTAGTAAAGCTCCGTGACACGAATCGACTCTTCGCTCTTCCGAGCAGCTTGTCAAAGTTTCACACTCGTCGGATCGTCTCGTCTCTGGCGCAGCAGCGGATCGATACATGCAAATTGAGAGCTCGTTCCAAGCGGTGTGAGCGACTATTCCCGGATTACGATTTCAGGTCAAGATCCTGATTATCGAGTTGAGTCGATTTCCCGGATCTTGCTGTCCTTCGGGGGTTAACCCGCTGGTCTTCCGGAACACGTGCAAATTCCGCTTAGTCCTTACTCGAAGCCGCGATAATAGTTGAATCGATCGCATGCGAGATAAACCCATTCCTTTTCGAAATCTAGCCAACTATCGAAATACGAAAACTTAAATCTACATCGTTTATAACAAATGATGCCAAATTTTGATACTGCCAAATATTATACCGCGATCATTCATATTTCGAAAACTTTCGCCCTTGTGTTATTGAAATAAATCGCCGATGTTTTCGCAGAGTTGACATCGTATTATTTTCAAGCCAGCTAAACGTCGCGTCGCGGGGCGTCGTCGCGAGGGCTAAAACAAATGCAATTGTACACGACAGAAATCTTTGACCGTGGGATCGGATGCCGGTAGTTTCCGCGTTTCCTACAGAGAGTCTCGCGATTGCACAATGTTGTTCCGGAGAATTCTACCGCGCGGCTCATAATTCTCGGGTTCGCCGGGTCGTCGTCTACGGTTTACCGAACCTGATTCAGCCGACTTGGTTTTCTTAAAGCGGATGGAATCGTAACGACGCGGCGCAGCGCGGCGTCTTGGGAGCTGCTACAGCGCGGGGCCACCGCTCTGCCATGCCACTTAACAGCTTTCTAGGTCGTCGTACAAAGCGGGATTTGCATGAGAATACGCGTACATGCGAGGAGCCGCCTGTGCATATACGTCCTGCAGTATACGTCCTACAGTATACGTCCTGCTATTTGCTGGAGATTCTCACTGTAAAATATATGATCGCGCGATACCTCGATGCGCGACGGCGCGGTGCGACGCGGCGTTCTGCGACATGCGATTTTCGACTGGGGACGAACAAGAGAGCGAGCGATTGACCAGGGAGTGATCGTTTATTCGCGACAGCCCGGCGCGTTTGTCCGTCGGTGAATCCACGTTGATATTCCACTACACGTTTCGCGCATTTTTGCGTATTTAAAATTGCGCAGTTATAACGTGCATACACTCTACGTGTTCTTTTCTCGTACCGTTCATCGCGAATCATTGCGATGTTAACTCTTTCACGGCTGATGGATTTATACGTTCTGTAAAAGAGATAAAAACGATTGCACGAAGCGTTTGCGGTCGAGTTCATAAACGAGTCATGATAAGAATTGTGGTTTGCTCGAAGAAAGCGAAAAGAGCGAAATGATTAAATATGAGAGATAATCGGGTTTCCTCTTGAGATTTTTGTATTTCTCCATTTTCGCGATTCTCGGTCTCAGATCTTGAAAGCTTCTCCATAAAATATGACTAGAAACGATTTTTTTTTTCATCAATATTCTAAAATGTACTTTGTACATTCTTTTTTATTATTTTAATTAATCCACTATACATCTATGTGATTCGCTTTTATTTCGCGTAGCATTGATCAAACTACGAATTAACCATTTCGCATGTAATGCATACATATATCCAATATAGATAAATAATAATGACAATAATAGTAATAATAATTGTTTTATAGATTGTTCACGGTTTCGACGAGTACGTTATAAAAAAACGAGAGAGAGAGAGAGAGAGAGAGAAAGAAGAGCATTGATCGCGTCATAGATCGTTTACTCGTAGCAGTCGTTGTAAACGTTTAGCGGCGAGGTATTTCGTTGATATTCATGGACACGCTTCGTGCATTTTTATTCGTTTTAACCAGCTCGACGAATGGAGCGTTGACGTGTATTCAGGTAATCCCGCGTGATTCTATTTTTTGTTGCGCGATATTCGGCGTGAATTGCGATTTTCACTGTCCTTAATAGATGTATGTTCCGCAAAAACAAAGATAACACAACACAGTAAATATTTCATAGAGTTTATTCACATGTATATAACAAATACAGCTCGTAAAATCGATCGTAGCTCATTAACTCGTAATAAATTACAAACAAATAAATAACTTTGGATATATAAATTTAAAATTTACATCGCGAAGTGATACTGACAAAGGATAGGATTGGAGAAACGCGCGCGGAGAAACTTTTCTTCCAAGAAAATTTCACTAGATAGAATAATGATAAGCTCGAGAGAAATATTTTGTAGCCGGATAATAGCGTATTCATCTTTCGGATCGAAATAAGAAGAACCGATCGCGTCTGATTATTCGTTTTCTCAAGTCAAATCGAGACGAGCTATTTCTTTATCTGTCTAACGGAGAGATTTCGATGGGATGACGAGGAAATCGTTCTTTCACGACGAGAGACGGACATTCCTTTTCTTCCCATCCCGTCTCATCGCTTCCTTTTTATCATCTTTCTCTTCTCTTTCCGAATCATCCTCCGCACCCCTCTCCTTAGAAGGATCCCGAAACACGCCGATTCCTTGTTCCGCTCGAGTTTTCACGTCGCCTTCGCCTTCATGAAATTCCTCGGTCGTAAAGCAGATGGAGAAGCGACGGTATTAGGTAGCCGGTGAGCGGGAAAAACTTTGACCTCGCTGTGAAACGTTCGTCGCCCTTTTCTCGGCACGAATGAGTTTGCCTAACTCATTGAGGAATATATTTTTTTCTTCTTCAAACGGGCTTCAAACTGTTTTATTATTATTACTACTTTCATGACGGTGCATTTTCAAATCAGTTTTATCGATTACGATTGTCAATGCACAAATGTCTAATCGTGTGTCTCTCTCTCTCCCTCTCTCTCGCGCGCGCGCGTCTGTTTTAATTAAGATTTACCAAGTGATTATCTCGCAGTTCCCATCGTCTTCACGTGTAATTCGGTATCTTTTTCGCTTACTCTTTAACGCGCTCCCTCATAAATCCGAGTCGCCATTGTTGTCTCATAAGTTGGCGAACAAAGTAAACGAAGCAATTTACGTCGATTTACCGTGACGGCGAGTATTGGTGAAGTTTAACGAGTAAGCCGGTAAATTGATTCGGTACACATCAAAGCTTCATCGAAAGGTTAATGGGTCCACGTGCCGGAGGCGGAAGCGGAGGCGGCGGTGGCGGCTGTACGGAGAGTCGCGCCAACTGCGAATGCCGCGACCTCGCCGCACGATTTTCCGAGGAGCGTCCGCGCAGTGTCCGCGTCTTAAACTTTGACATTTCCACGATCTCAGCCGCATTTCCGCGGCTTCGCCAATTTTCCTGGCCCGCCTCTCTCGCTCCTCCTTCCCCCCTCCCCCACTGCGAGTTTCCCGCGTAAATTGTATCTTCGAATATTCCGTACTAGTATGATTGAGACATTCCTCGTCTAATTGGTAAATGAATTTATTTCTCTGTAAATGAGAGGTAGTGGTGCAGCAGTTATCGAAAGGTCACGTGCATTATTCATGAAAACGGGAATTATATCATTGCAGAGACGACTGTACCATTTGTACAGATTGTTCGCAAGTTTCTTCAAGAATTTTTCTTTTTTTTTACTTTTTTTTAAATTGCTTCGAGAGTAAGTTCAGTTTTGATATTGACTGATTGTTTACTGATTAATCAATAAAATTTTTAAGGCAATGCCTTCGCGTTTGAATGTCTCGTTTTCGCGTGTATTTACATCGCTTTAGCTACTCATCGATCTCCGTCAAAACCATTCTATTGATTTGTCAGCAAATCATGCTAGAGAGCTCTCGTTTAACGGTACATTTAATTTATGCGCTGCACTCGAATGACAGCAAGAAATATTAAAGAGTTATGTACTACTTTGTACAGAAACGTTTTTTTTTTTTATTAGTAGAAATCATTAATTTGTTTAATAATTTATGATCATATCATATTTATTTACTTGCTAATAAATAATTTTAATGTAATAACATGTCCGTAACAAAGATATAAATATTTCCGGGATTGAGGTTATCTATTGATTTCCATTTTATCGATATTGATTCTAATAAAGTAATTATATTACAGCTAATTAGTTAATTTTAATTTTAATTAATCTTTTTTCTTTCACGTGTTAATACGTTCGATGTTCCTTGCACAAATATTTGAAATATTTAAAAGAACTTGAGACCCAGGAAAAATCAGTAAACTACCGAATTGTTAGACAAAAAGTGCAATTCGCCACGAACGATGAATCTCATGTTATCGGATTTCAATTCGCTCGCGGCTGTCCTATTGACTCGTCATTCGGCACGATCGCGAAACATCGGGTTGCAGTTGCAACCAAAATTCGTACGCCGCCGCCGCCGCCACCACCACCACCTCCACCACCTCCACCACCACCACCACCACCTCCACCACCACCATCCACCACCACCATCACCACTACCACTACCATCATCCCCGCGTTTCCGCCGACTATGATTCGTCGGCGAGGGAGCGTCGGGAACGGGAAGGGCGAAGGGGGTGCGAAGGGGCGAGCAGGCGGGCAGGCGGCGGATGAGGCCTCCCGATCAATGCAGCGGCGGCAGCGGCCACGACGCCCGACGATCCCGACGCGGAGCGTCGCGACGCTGGAGAGCGGGAAAGCCCACGCGGCGCAAAGCATGGGTGCGCAAAGCGCAGTCCACTTCCGGTATATACTCGCGCGGAATCCCGACACGCGTTGTGCGCCCTTCCCGGGGATCATCGTGACGCCCGTCGCCCTCTGCGCCGTGTCGGTATCCTCGCCGGGGTCAGAAACACCCACGTACGACCGTTGAACTTTGCGCGTTTGAGCTGGCTCGACGTGAGAGGGAGGGGGAGAGAGAGAGAGAGAGAAAGAGAGAGCGAGGCGTGTATCTCGGAGAATTGACGACACTCGGTACAATCCGCACTTGCGACTCCGCCGCCGTCGTCCGACGGAGTCTCGTGTTTCTATTTTAATCGTAATCTCGGGAACGTATGCCGCACAGTGCAATATTCCCGCTTTTTCAACGTTAACATTTCAAATTAAATTTTTACAAGTTTAATATTTAATTAAATTAAAGTACGTATTCATGTGCTCTTTTCTATTAGCTAAATAATTCTATGGCACTACGTATGAAACATGTATTACGCGCTGCATTAAATTGAGAAAAACAAAGCAATATTTTATTTAGGGAATTACATTTGGTTGGGTCTCGGTAGCGCGTTTTATTAGCAAATTACACATAACATTTATAACATTATTATTACGTTAAATGTTTGATAAAAATAATTACACGCTTTTCGAGAAATGTACAGCATTATTAAAATTTAACTGTATGTTACAAGATACAATATAATCCGGGTCTCGTGTTGGAAGTCCGTTGAAAGCTTTTTTTGAGATATGATAGAGTGCATTATAAATTACCTGTTTGTTATGCAATCTATTTAAGGTTTACATTTTCGAAACGTCCATGATTCTTACGTAATTACCCTCGAAATAATTAGATTCATTAATTCCATCTTATTTAATGTGTTTCTCAAATTAAAAGGGTTGCATTACGATTCTCGTGAAAGGATTTCCTGAATTCCTGAGAGTTTGGTTTTTTTTTTTTTTTTTTTTTTTTTTTTTTAATTCCATTTTCCATTTCTGGTTTCAACAGCTTTCAGGCTGAACTGCGGCGCGGCGCGGCCGGCCGCTCAGCTCGCTCGCTCGCTCGACGACTCGTTTACTCCGGTTCAAGGCTTATAATTACTCGACCCGCAAGTAGGTCGCTTTCTCCTCGGCACTTTGCGCCACCGCGCGCAAAGACTCGTTCCCGCCTCGCCGGCCGACATGCCTTATTCCGCGAATCCCCGATTTGCTCCCCGACCGCTCGCACGGACGATCCTCGCGTTATGAAAGGCCGCCGAAAGTAAGATTTGCGGACTTTATCGAAAAGCGAAATTGCATTTTTCGATCGTTTTCAAGTTAAGGTCGGCGATTCGTCGATATTCTGCCGTCGTAGAACGATAGTAAAAAAAAAAAGAAAAAAACCAATAAATTGCGTTTCCTTGAGAATCTCTCGTGATAACCAGTTTTCTCTTGTGATTCATAATTTATGTGTTTCGATATATTTCTTTTTTTGTCGTCTAAATTTCGCCGGCGTTATAAGCAAGGTTCAATGGTAACGATTTCAGTTTCGGACCGTGTAAATAGACCGCGTCTCGTGATTCCAATATCCTTGGTTATACCAGCGCGCTGATTTCACCGATTGTGAGCAAATGTCGGAACTGTCAATTGGAATAACGGTGCATCCTTGATCAACATTCGGAGGGAAGGGAAACAAAAGAGAGCTCCCGCTCAATCACCCGCGACAGAGGATCTTCGCCGGTCAATACGCGAGCCAGTCGGCCAAGAACCGGGGAGGATCCGCTAACGGTAGCGAACAATTACCGCGCCGGTAATATTAACCTGTGCGGGAAAATTATATGCCGGAAGAGCGGTTGATGCACGCGCGGGACTCCCGCGTGTCTGTCACGTATTGGCTTCTACATAGCGTGCGCATAGCTGCATCGACGTTGCCACGATGTTGCAACTCGCGTTTTGTTGTCGCAGGGGAGACACGAAGTTTCTCGCGGCTGTGATTTCGACGGAAGCGACGGTTTTCGATCGTGTATAACGCTGGCAAAAATTATGGCTTCGACGTATCGCGTGTTTCTGTTTCCACCACGTAAACCGACGAGTTCTTCCGTGAGTTTTTTGGCGATAACAACCGACCGATACTCATTCTTATTATCGTTCTTTCAATCATCATCACAAAGGAATGTAAGTTTGATGGAGAGTACAGTTTATTATACATGATCCGAAGGGAACATGACAAGCCTACAATCTTAGATTTAGAAAATTATTGTGTGCCAAGTTAAGTAACTAAAATTATTGGTTTTGTTATCGTCAGAAAATTACTAATTAAAAAATTTTTAAGACTACCTCTTAAATGTGTTTAATAATTGTGTTTTAAGTTTATGCGTGGTTTCAAATAAGTATATTTTAAATAACTACATAGTTAAACAGAGAGGATAGACAAAATGTGAAAATCTGAGAAATACAATATTTATTTTATTAAAAGATTGGCGATTTGTAATACAAGTTTTATTCTTGTTTGGAATAAAATCATACAATACTTGAACAGTGCAATGTTATATCATTCTTTTGGCAGAACATCTTTTAAGAGATATTATAGAAGATGCTTAAGAGACTTTGAAGGAAAAGGTATTTTTCACTTTGCCTTAAAAACTGCTCACAATAACTTAATTCAGGCAGTTACGTTGGAAAAATGTTTAAGTTTTAAAGTACAGAAGGTAATTTTGGAAGATATGTAGTTTAAGAAGAAATTTTTTTCTCCAATACACTTATGTATTTAATTTAAAAAAATACTGCAACCTTTTATTCATGACTATATAAATATTATATGACTTTATTCCAGCGAGAATAGAATGGTAGAGATTAATCTCTTAATAATAAAAAAAAAAAATTTATATCGTAGGCATTTACATTGTTTTGTCCTCTGTACATAGTTAAGCTACTTTTTCCGTCAATTTATAATATCCGTGATTCTTTTTACTTTTACATTGAAAATTGTCACATTGTATAATAGTAATTAAGATAAAAATGATAAATCTGAGCAACGTATCGAAGCTACAGTGCTTATCGACGTTGCGATGCGCTTAGAACCCGCGCGTGCATCAGGAGACGATAGATAAAGGGTTAACGTGGTGCCGACGGTCGCAGCGGATTGGCGGTGAAAATTCCATCTCGTCTCGCTATTAAACGGGAAGGAGGTCTTATGTCGCCGCTACCCGGGAGCCCGAATAATTTAGTTTCCGTATACAACCGCAGCAGAGATACCCGTTAGAGCAGCGCGCGTAGGTAATTATAGCGTCGGAGTGCGGTCGCATCGCCACGCGGGCGACCTATTCTGCGGTGAGCGCATGCTGCTGCATATTGCGCGTTAGCCTGTGAACGACCCGGCAACGTGCGCGCGCGCGCGCGCGCGCGCATGCACACATACCCACCCCGTGTAAGGCTGTGTACCGAAAAAAGTGCGGTATCTCTTTTCCTTTCGGCGCCGACAATCCCTCTCCCCTGCCCTCCCCCTCGCACAGTCTCGACACGTGTGCGACACATGTATGGCGTTCGATGTACCTCGTCCTTTGAACCTCGGTGTTCTCACCTGCTTGGTGGCCTGTGCAATTCTACCTGCACGCACCAAGATCGCCGTTTGAGCGGAATAACACGCGACGAAGTAATATCTGCGACGGAGAAGGTGATTTTTATTACGGAAAATAGATTTATATAAATATGGATGTTGAAATAAAAATCTATATGAATGTAGGAGAGAGAAATAAGATAAAATCAAGAAAGGACTCGCTTAATTAGTGATGCATTTTGATACGAGAATCTCGAAATTTTGCCTCAAAATTTCTCGTCTCTCTCTCTCTCTCTCTCTCTTTTTCTCGTTTAAGATAATTCCAAGATTATTATCTATCATTTGTTTTTTCTCGTCGCCTCTCGTCTTGTTTCATTTCTCATTTCATTATTTCTTTTTATATCCACGTTAGTCACAAATAATATGCTATCTCTTTATGAAAGAATAAATGAGATGAGAATAGTCGATAGTCTCGAACATCTCGACATAAAATTCGAGAATCTTACGAAGCGAGAATCTCAGCCCGTCGAGATGAGAAAATTTTTCCACTCATTTGTTTTAGTCGGGAATAAATCTCGATATTTTCTTGTTTTACCTAGCTCGAATGCATCACTATTCTTAATAAAATAAAGCATTTATTTACTATAGTAATTGAGCATGCTTTTCGGAAATGTTTCCAAGAATAATGTCGCTGTAAATAATTTATGATAAAACATCGATTAAAATTTTATTGATGCATAATTATAGTTAATTCTTTTTTTAAGAGGCTATATAATTTTATATAGTGTTACGTGATTGTACGCGTGAGTGCGCGCGTGTTTCGACATACGGAGAAAAAAAAATTTCATTTGAATTAGTACTCCCATTTATTTGATTGAAAGTTGTTTCATTGAAACGATATGCTTATATGAAGCATTATTTGTTTGAATAAAAATGTTGTTTCATTCAAACATCTATATGACGAAAATAACACTGTTATTAGTCATATTTATCGATTCAAACATTGGTCTGGACCATTTCAAATAAATTTGTTTGCCTACAATAAAATTTATTAAATCCAAAGAAATCGTTTTCTGCCTGCACTTTGCAAAGTTAACACGTTTTTTTTTTTTTATATATATACGGAAACATCTTTGACTATCAATCAATAGTTTATTTATCCCTTTGGCAGACGGATCCCTTAATTACGAGCGGAGTGTCGCATGTTAAAATTTCACTCGGTGCGAGAAAGAAGACGAGAAGCACGCGAGGACGTTGAATCAACATTTACCAGGTGATCGCGTCTAACGATCTCCCCTTATCCCATACGTGAATCAATATCGACTGGACTTCGAGCCGATTGGTCAATAATCGCGACCGTTATATAATCACGTTGCTATACGATGTTACGCGTGTAACGTAGTTAATAATGACGATCGTTATGCTGACCGGTCATGTCCAATCGATTCCGCTCGCGAGTGCGGACGTGTAACGAAACGACCGTATAATTCTGGTATTTCAGTATTCGGTAGGATTAATCGTTCCTTCGGCATTCGGCGCGCGGAGGAGGAGAGGGGGAGAGAGGGGGAACGGCAGTAATTGATTGCGATGCCGTTATTGACCGTCGAAACAAACTTTATTTGTTCGGAATTGGCTTGTCGATCGCGATAACAGCAGTCGTAAATCTTCTTTTCCGATCCCGTATAAATGCCCTCTTTGAGATTTTAAGAGTAAACAATACAATTTCGAAGAATATACACGATGGTTGTACACGATAATTACAATAACGTCGAATAATAATAATAATAATAATAATAATGCTATTTTGGCCATTACATGAAAATTTTATTGCGACAAAGTGGATTTTTTTTTGTAATTACCGATATGAATCATTTAATAATCGATACGTTATGCGTATAAATGAATAAAATACGAGTTGTAAATATGATTATAAATAATTAATAAGGATTTTAGTGATAATTTCGTGCTGTAATATAATGTGATTTAATAGAGATTTATTAATAAAGAAAGTGTAATGACAAAACCGAAATCCGCTGAAGTAGTTCTTCGAGACGGCGCGGCGCATCCTCGTTCAAGCCGGCTGGTCCTACGCAACCGGAAGGAAACGAGAAAACGGCACCGAGGGTTCTATCACGACAAGTTATGCCATCACCATGACATCCACCTGGAACGTCGATGACTATAACCCGTCCGACGTTTCACGATAGCCGGTCCTCATCAAACCGGTTTGCGTATCGAGAAGTCAGCACGCAGACGGAAACGCGATCGTTCCATTGACAGCCCATTATCTCCCCTTCCCCCCTTTCTCTCTCCTCCTCCTTCTCCTTTCTTCGCTTTCCGTGATTGGCTTTGATCTCGAAAGCTCGGTTCGTGAAACGATGTTCTAGGACCACAGCAAAGACAATTGCATGGTCCTTTATTTGCTCAAGCCGGATCTCTGTCAACATGCCACAACTGAGGCAATATTGTTACACTTGCGAGAGTTATGTACTAGTATTATTAATCATAGTGCAGTCGCATATCGCACAACGGATGCCTCACTACAAGACATTTGTATTTTAAAATGCGAGAACAATTGATGTCCAGTTTGCAAGGGACAAACCTGATGGGAATAAATACAATTAATTAAGTAAAAAAAAATTAATTAACTTTTGACTTGTTGCATGTTAACTATCGTATGTTAAAAGATATTCGTTTTTGCATTTCGAACTATCTCAAAAGATGCCGAATTGAAATGTGATGTAAACACTGAAGTATATTGACATTGAGGGTATCGAATAACGCGCTCGCGAACAAAAGATTGACTCGACAGGCTATCTTGGCAGCGAGATATTTCTCAAGTTCTATAGACGTAAATAGCTTCGTTCTCGGTTGTTTTAATGGGATCGTGAGTTTCTCTCCTTGCATATGATCGTTAGTGTTTCTCCTTGATTACAATCTTGCATACTATAATTTCTGATAGATCCGATCGCGTTCCGAAGAAAACTTACGTTCGATCGACATTCCATCCTTTTCATGATAGAGAATTTACTTAACTTTCGATTTCATTTTCATATAATTCTTTGACTGGAAAAGAGAAAGTCGCAGGGCAGTTGTTGCAAATACGCGACACGTGTGATTCCGTTACGAATGTGTTCGTAACAAGGTTAAATCAATTTATTTTGCTATATTATTAATTTTTGTATATTTTGGATATTAATTTACTCCAACGTATCTCTCAGATATCGTGTAATTGCTTTTATACAAAGCATCTCGCTTTCATCACACATTACGTTCATGGTACGTTAAAATTCATTTGTGTCAGCCTGAAGCAGATTCCTCTTTAAATAAAATGTATTTAAATAGCGAAGGAATGAAGTGGACACTAAATGTAATAGATCTGTTTCTACGTTGCTTAGTACGTAATCAGAATCTCTATTAATATGTCATAGTGGGCGGGAATTGTCTTTCGGTTTCAGATACAAGCAGCGACGCGATCTCACCGCGTGTCTAGAAAGAGAATAACTTATAATCCGGTAGATTGGTTTCAGTCGGTACGCTGGCTGGCTGGATGGCTGGCTGGCAACTATCCAGCAGCTGAGGATTTCACTGGCAATCGTGTAACACCGCGAAATGCACGAGTTTTCATGACATATTCCTCTGTCTCTTCGAGAAGTTCATATCGTGCCATTGAAACGTGTATTTTCATACAATCAAGGAAATCATTTATTTATTGAATTATTATCATTAATTAATATTATTATAATTAACTTTGAATTCTAATAAAAATTGAAACGTTATTAAATGAGAATGAGAAAAAAATAATTTATTGTTGTTATTTAAGCTATTACATTTAACAGTTTAATCTTTGATATAGATACGGGAAGATAAGAAAAATGGCACGGGGAAAGAGAAATAATGTAAAACGATAAGGATAAAAATGACGAAGGTGATACCCGCACGTGTTTTTTAACGTAGTCGTTCGCGCGCGCACGTTTAATATCGTTAATGAACTCCACGGCCGCTGGAATGGATCACCCCTGACCTTTTTCGTCCGTCGAGAGTCGCGACTACCCTTCATCCAGTCAATTATGTCCGTGGTAAAAAAGATTATATCTACATCGCGAATAACATGCGCGCTGTTTACCGAATCTGCCATCAGATGCACCATCACCGATTATCCCTACCAAAAGCGCGAATGACGAAATTCGTTCGAGCACACAAACGCACGCGCGCGTACACACACACACACATCCGCATGAATTCCGTTTATAGTAATGTTCTTATTAACGTTACAACGCTAAGCAATGCGCGAAAGCATATCGTACTTAATTACGCCTTCGGAACACTCGACTGCTTCTCGCTTCTGCTTCAAGGTCACGATAATCCGAATCTCTTTACAAAGTATCTCGGTAAACCTGAACCTGAATGTGCAAGGGGTTGATTCCCAGCAGTTTGCCAGGTGTGTCAAGGTCGTTACGAAGGATGCAATCGAATATTCACGATTCGGTTTAACAGCTTGTTTCTTTAACTCTTTGCAGTCTATACTGTTTCTGCTAAATAAGCAAATGTTTCGTTCTCAATTTTATCTAATCGATTGATTTGACACGAATGATAAAATTTTTATTGTTTTAAAAATATTTTTGAAAAATTATGCAATAGATTATCGCATTATGTCAAATCTACTTAATATAAAATTGCAAATGATTAACAATTGCAAGTGGCACTTGACTAAGTTTCTTCTCACGATTATTTTGCATTATTACAAATTCTATATTAGGGGCATCTTAATTGAGATGCCCCAATAAAAAACTTATATTCGTGAAAATAAACTTATCTAATTTGATTATAAAAATCAAGCATTTTTTTATATTAAAATTGGTTGTATATTTATATAATCTTGATTCTTATATGATTTTTATTATAACAAATTTTTCAGCGAATCAAAATTTGTGAGAAAATACGGAAAATGTTATACAATTGCTCGTTAAACGGTTTCTATGTGAAACGTATGAGTTTCCACTGAAATACATCTCGTCGAAGCCGACGAAACGCCGTTCGTGTGACTCGAGTGTCACTATAAATACGATGCAAAGTTATGTGAACGAAATCTGCTTTTCGATCTTGCGAACGTATGAGAGTCGCTCGGAAACAATGAATTGGCACGAGGCGAGGAGGCATCGCTCGATGCGGCTCTGCGACGATTGCGCGCAAAACCACCTCCGGCAGTTAAAACATTAAAAGTACCGTCGATTTTGCTCGATCACGATTTTAAATCGCACATTCCGTCCGCTTATCTTAATTAGGATCCGCACTCCGCGCAGCGTTTCCTAAGCGCGGAGAAGCCCATTGCGGATTCAAAAACATTTGTTATAACTGACGTACAAAAAAAGTACCATGTGCGGAAATACAGTCTGACGAATTCTCCGAATAGACGGAATCGAGCAAGACTGTTTTGATAATAAAGGTGGAAAAAGTGAGAATTAGAATTGCAAACTCCACACGTGTGCTTCGTATTTTCCGTAAGACCTTCACCAACACTCGCCGTCGTAATGTGCAAATTTCTCGCCAACTCTTTTTTTTTATCCTTATTCGCGAGGAATGTTTCAACGAAACACCGTCGGTGTTTGCGATCTTTAAAGACAGGGAAGGGGATTATTAAAATCGGTCAGCGAATCACGAACGATTCCGATTGCAATCTCGCGCATCCTTCATGCCGACGACCTTGACACACTGACAGACAACTGGGGAATCGGCTCCTGCATTCAGGTCAAACGAGTACCGGCGTGACAATGACGCTCGTTAAGAGAGAAACGAGATCGTCCGCAAGCGAACGCGTCCGAATCAATTATACGAGCGATTGTCGCGTCTGTAATCTGGTTGCGTTCCACCGGAAATTTGCGTCGAATTAAGCGCTCTCGAAAAAAAAAGATTGGCTCGCGAGATAACTGCCTTCAATCTGGTGCCGGATTTAGCGGTTGAATATCGACTGGAAATCCTTGGATACGTTTCTCAAATTAATTTCGCATCCACTCTCCCAATCCGCGTATTTACGAAAATGTTACCTATGAAGCGTTTTATCCGTGTAATAATGTTTGTTTTGTAAACACTATCGAGAAATCGCTTCAAATCACGAATTAATATCACTCGAATATTACACGAGAAATGTAATTGCATTTCAGTAACGTTTATATTTAATTATTAATGTATCAATCCGAGTATCAATCCCGAGCTCGAGTAATATCGGATGAGTGTTTTTAAAGCTATTTGATTTAAATGGATTTTCTTAATAATTATTTTTAATAAAGATTAAGATAAATAGATTAATGTTTTTAATCTTGTAGTAATTAACGGAAGTACTCTCGCAATATATTTAATTTTTAAAAATTTATAGAATAAATAAATAATACGTGATGCAACGCTTTGTGTGATGGTAATTACACATTTGTTATCTCTAGCGTAATTTAATGTAGAACTGAATACTGCTTTGATTTTGAGTGGTAATTCTGCAAATTTTTTATTAAGTCTCTGTATTGCGCGTCCATTGACGCGTCAAATGACTTCTTTTAAATAGCTCCGGTAATTCGACAGGCAGAGAGTTATTCCGATTAACGATTAGTTATTAACGATCTGCAGCACGATGGCTGTACATACAATGAGACCAGGTGCTCTCTGAGCAGTTCCTTTTTTCGACGCGCAAAGGACGACCGGATCGACTTGTTAATTTTACGCTCGCGCTGTATAAAACGAACGCTACACGTGCCGTATTTAAATTCTTCTCGCGTCATCGAATTTCTGAGAATTGAGACTCGTAGAAACGCCGTTGACTGAAATTACACGCGTACAGCGTACAAAAAATGCTCAAAAAGAGAAATGTTAATCCGAGCTGTTGATATTTTAATTCCGATATGCGTATGTTGTCAGTGTGCAACTTGATATAGTGTTTTGAACTAATTTTAGCTTAACAAATTGATTATTTTAATACATTTATTTGTCCATTGTTAATAATTATACAATTACAATCTAAAAAGTTTAGTTAGAATCAAAGAAAATTTGATTTCTCGGCACACTGAGAAAGAAAAGTTGCTAACTTGACTAAATTTTTCAACTTGATTAAATTTCTTCAATTTAACAATTATTTATGTATTTGACTTAAATACATAAAATACTTGAATTTTAAGCATTTATATATTTAACTTAAAGACATAAATATTTGAAGAAATTTAATCAAGTTAAAAATTTTAATCAATTTAACAACTTTTCCAGTACACGTCTTTTCAATTTTGATTAAGTGAAGTTTTGAATAAAGTATAATTTAGAAAAGGACAATAAAAAACGGATCGAGAAATAAGAGAAAATGCTATTTCTTTGTTAGTCGAAGTGAATCTTTTGATGCTTAATAATATCTTCGTATTGATTATTAAATATATTTTTCAGTTCTATAAACTACGTGCCGGTATGATCGGATTTAATACGTAATCGTAAACTGAAGTTGGAAATAATTTGAATTAAAATTAAATTGATTATCAAATTTAACTATGTTATAAAGCAGCTCAAGAGATTTATTGCGAAAAATGTCACTCCAGCAAGGTTTCGAATCTGGAAAAGAAATCAAGTTAGGTTTATTTAATTGAGTCTATTAGCAAAAGCCGGATGCTATTCGTTTAAGTTATTGCAGTCATAGATATGGCGGTTACGATATGTCAATTGAACCGATATCTGTATTTTTCTCGATACTTATTGTCATTAATTCTCAGCTGTTCTCTAAGCGATGCGTTTTCCAGGCTTCGTCGCTCGATCAGACGTATCTCCGCGTAAAATGTACGTGACCCTGACATCGCCTTCGGTCGGAGCGCGTCGCGGTATATCATGCACTCTCGTTCACAGGCGTTTCGTCGCCGCGCGTCACGTCATTTCGCAATCGCGCGAACTCCCCAGCTGTCGGCACCCAAGAGAGACTTGATTTATGGTCGCGATTAGAACCGCGACCGTAACTGCAACGATTCGATGGTGTCGAGTGAATCGTTCGAAACGTCCTCGACGAGCGTCAAGGGATTCTTTAATACGAAATATTCTTTAATTTCTAAGCAAAAAAAGTTAATTATAGATGAAGTGCATTAGTTTATATTAATTAATCGAACGTAATAAGTTGTACTTAAATCTAGCAATTTAAACGTCTTATCTTTAAGTAGGTAAATGGAGTGGTCACAGCATTCCAAGATGCTATCAAATGCAGGATTAGAAACTTTGTTTTGGTCGTTTTGGAAAAGAAAAATGAAACGTATTGTTCACAAGTTTTACATTTCGTTTTCTTAAATATCTCTCTGTCTCCCAAGGATTTAATTAATATAAATTTAAATACCAATAGCATAATGTACTAGTGAAAAATATAATAATAGTGATAACATTTCTTTGGGATATTTTCAGCATTCCATTTACGTAACTCTCGACTTACCTATTTACGTAACTCTCGACCACCTTTCTACTTAAAGGTTAATTAGATTATAACGACATTTAATTAAAATGCAATTTAGAAATCGCTTAATCCCGAATACTTAATTTTTGAATTAAACTTGAATAAATCAGAGGCTTCAGAAATTGCGCAGTTTATTTTTACTTATTACAATTTAGAAATCATCTCTTCCAGGATATTCTCATTTAATTTAATCTTTGGAGTTCCCGTAAATATCGACGTGTATATATCAGTAATATAAATTGAATTCTGATAATAGATTTTTCTCCGCGATTTTATTTTTTCGACGAGACCATTTAACCTTTGCATGACTTCTGTTATTACTGACGCAAATATATTCACGATGACATCATGGGAAGACATCGTAATCGCGATTTTTTTCTTTCTCCCTCAAAGAGATTACTTTCGTTATTCCGCCAAGTTCTCTCACGTTCACGCTGTACTCTTGATTCTCGACCGAAAGCGGCGGGCCGTTCCATCACCGGGCTGTAACAAGTCGCAAAACGCGTGTGGTCATTTAGCTTAAATGAGACATTCTTCTCGGCCTATTCGCGGAACAAGAGAGATAGAGGAAAGAGTCGTCCTCGTCGTCGTCGTGCATCATGATGTCGTTATGTACCCGCCGTTTTCTCCCGTGTTTTCGTCGCCGTGGCTCACGACTTTCGGTTCTCTTTGTCAGCACCCTCGCCGCTCTCTGCCCATGATCGGCCGACATAAATCCCGGACAAGGCGGAAAAAACGTCTGTTTCGGGCACGTCCGTTCGAACGCGGCGGGAGTCAGAAAGATGCGGCAGAAAGAGAGCGACGGGGGAGAGAAAAGAGTGAGAGTGAGAGAAGGAGCGAAAGAGAGCGAGGATGCCGGGTCGACGACGTTTGTTTCGCGGTCGTTGATATTTCGGTACTGTCTGTCTCAACCCATCTTCAGCCTCCTCTCGATTTCTTTCTTTCTATCGTACGCTATCCTAGCTCTATCGTCCTTCTATCCATCCTCCGCTCCCGCCAGCATTTCCCTCGAACGATTTCGACGAAGTTCTCATTTTTTTTTTCCTTTTCTTCAACGGACGCACGGCAGAGCTACAGAGATCGGACGAGCATGAAAAAGAGAGAGGTAGAGAGAAACGGAAAAGGAGGGAATGACTATGGTTCTGGTTGACCATGAGTATCTCGCCGACTATAATCTTCAGGTAGATCCGGCGTAGAGGTACGTGAGTCATCTCTCTTTCTCTCTCTTTCTCTTTTCGCTCGTCTCCTCTTTCATTCTCTTTTCATTCCTCGTCCGCGCTTCTTCTCGCTCACGCGTTTCGTTCCGCTGGCTTCTTTCGCTCGTTCGTTGAACGGCGTGGAAGCGTGCACGATATCACCCCGTCGGCGAAGACGATTCGCGCAGCGTCAACGCTCTCGAAAAACGACCGCCCCTTAAACTCTTGTTTTGCTGTTCTTAAATCGTCGCGCTTCAATCTTTAGCGGCGCAACGGCACTTAGCGCAGGCGCTAAACCCTTTGCATCCGCTAACGTTGAAGCCTTTTCTTCAACATCGTGTGCGTGCGTGCGCGCGCGCACTTGTTTATGTGTGTGTATGTGTGTGTATATGTGTGTGACAAAAGAGCAGAGAACATTAATATTCAATTAAATTGGGATAATAATTAGGATAAGAATTGTACCTTCGCACAATTTTTTATAGACGGAAAGCCGTTGTTCTACACCCGTGCAATATACTTTTGCATTTTACTGAATTTATTACAAATTTTTATATTAACGTTCGAATGAACATACTCGTCAAGTTTTTATTCACGAGAGCGCGAAAACCGATTGAAAGAGAATTTTGGCTCGTTCCATTGACAATTACATTTGCTTACATTTGCTTACATCTCGTTTCATACAGATCGATAGTTATACCATCGTTCGTTGCATATATCCGCTCATCGTTTGCATACAATGTGCTGGTTAAACTAAGTTTTAAAGTCCCGTCGTTAAGAAGTTTGCGGCGAGTCAGTTAAGATCGAGTCGTGAAACGATCTCCTCTTTTTACGTCGTCTACCGCGTGGCGATAAAGCCGATATTAATGACGCTATTTGTTTTGGAATGCAGGAAAGATTCTGTTGATACGCGTCAATGTATACGTAGACTTATCAGTATATGATATATGCACAGCCCATTTCCCAGCGATAAGTGGCTAAATTTCAAGAGCATATTTTACTTACCGTGTAGATGAAAAAAAATCATGTAAACATGGGTACGGAGTCGCTTCCTTTCCAAATTATATGCACTTTTTATTTACAAGAGATTGTGGTAAGAACACTTAATTAAAAAATTTGCTGAAATTTGCTGATTTCCTTCCGCATGCCTCGCGATGATGTCTCAAGGGTTGTTGGGAAGCTCTCAGAATATTTCGTATTTTGTCAAACGAAGTGATAATATCATTTCTAAGTACTTGCATAGTACTTATAACAGTAGCATCATAAACGAAAGTTTTAACATGTCCCCATAAATAAAAATCCAAAGAGTATAAATCTTCCTGCGAGAGGATATAGAAATTGGAATTTGCTACGTCATTGATCGATGTAATTATTGTTGCGAAACAAAAAGCGTTAGCTTGATGAGAAAGCTTTTTCACGTTAGTATAACTTTTTTTTCGTGTTTACAATAAATAAAACATGCTCTTAAAGTTTGGCCATCTATTTTTAAAACCCTCTGTGCCGGGATGTGTAAATATTTTCGTAGTTATATTAATATTTATTACTCGATCAGAAAACTGTTATACAATTTAAAATTTGAATAAAAATAAAGCTATTAAATTGAAGTGAAATCAAGATTTTTGTCAATGCTGTTACTCCGTTATTTATGCACAAATGTGTAAAGTAAAAAACAAAATATAAACATGTTTTAGAAACGTTTCCCATTCATTGCCATTTAATGTCGAGATTACATTAAATAAAACGAGAGAGATGAGAATTTTTCTTTAACGAGTTTCTCTCTTCTTTGGATTGAGTTTTATTTCAAATTGAGTTATCAACCCGGCGTCGTTCGTCTGTTAAATTTGCTCAATTATCTTCTGTATATTACTCAAAAGCCATCTCGATGCATGGAGAGTTCAATTGACTCATACGGCAGAGGAGACTCGTCACAAACCGGAATCACATCGTGCGAGTCTTGAATCAATAGCAGGTCGACGCGCACGGGCGACGCGCTTATATGTGTACGTGTATATGATTTGCTTGTGCATTGTGTGTGCCCATGTGTACTGTAAATGCTGACAATGTCGCCAGTTGTGGAGTTATCGGCCGACGATAACGATGACCGATTATCTTTTGTCACATTAGCGCGGTTATTATTTACGAAAGCGTGTTATTACATTATAGCTGTTGTGCGGATCGCTCTTTTTCTCTTACATGTCACGTATCGCATTTTACATCACATTTTCCACGTTTCCTTTGATATTTTTGCTCGGTTTATTTTTGGCGTGTTATTACTTTTAATATTTCCGAATTGACGTACGATACGGAGAATTTCGTCCCTCCTGCTCAAAGTTGAAATAACCGGGTGATTGTCGCTTCTTTTTTGGTTTGTATTATCGGGATATTGATTTATCGAGGCGAGTCTATTTATTCTGCTCTACTTGTATCAGATTAGGTTGCGTAAATACCACGAAGGTGCTTTAGCTGTCACTTTGAACTGTGTTATTTCATATCGCCTTTAGGTAAGGATAAAAGTTGGATCGTGTGTCGGAAGATCGATCGCATCGAGCGAACGTGGGCTACTTCGCACCTACGCGATCGTTATCCGTCGATCGGTATATCCGTGTACAATCCGCGCGCTATCGGCCAAGTTTTGCACTCTGTTTAGAAACGGTTAGGTGTATATTTAGCGACATTTGTGGAACGGATGCTGGCGTTGGCTCCGCGCCAGCCACACAGCGCCGCCGACCTCGGGGATTACACAGCAGCAGCAGCAGTAGCAGCCGGTGCTCTTCGCCATCCCGCGCGCGTTTCCTCGCGCTCTTTTAACTGGTTCTGTTGTTGAAATGCTTTTCTCTCTTCCCCCCCCCCTCTCTCTCTCTCTCTCTTTCTCTCTCACCCTTGCGCGTGCTCGAAACAATCGGATCTCGAACGGGAAAATACGTCCGGCGCGGACGGTTTTTTTGCGGTTCGCGCGCGATTATCGCCGCGCACTGTGTTGTTTACGAGGGATAAACGCGTTCTATTATAGCGGAGCGATGTTGATAATTGCACCACGTTGCATTATCGTTGCCGTGGACGTACGTGCGATTCAATTAGAGATTATTTAATTTGTTTACATAGAGAGAGAGAGAGAGAGAGAGAGAGAGAGAGAGAGAGAGAGAGAGAAAGGGGCTCGCGCAGCCTGTTATTCATTCGCGCCATAGATATTCATTACGTATTTACGTACCGAAGACTTAGTTGTTTGTAGCATAATTACTGTATAATTCGATAGTTATTGTTGAGGTAAAATTGAGTCATTAAAATGCGACGTGCGCCGGTTCGCCCGGGTCCGCCTTTCATTATTGATACATTTCGGTAGAATTCCGCGCGCCGGCTTCAACAGCGGCATTAACGAGACGCTTTAATTGCACCATGCGAATTGCCGATGAGTTTTGCCCGGCATGCGCGCGAATAAATTCGTCCCAGCCGCCGCGCCGCCATTCGTCACATAATCTCCGGCGCGATAGCGCAATCTCGCCCGATCGATTTCCAATGTCGAGCGACGACCCTCACCTTCGCGGGGGCGTCTATCCATTTCCGTCGGACGCTTTCCATCGACGACGCGAACTCGCGATCGGACAACGACAATCGAACGCGATACACCGCCGCTCGCCGCGGACCTCGCTGCCGCGACCTTGAACCGCTTTGAAGATTACGAGGTCGTCGACCCGACCGCGCGCGTGGAATCGCTAGACCGCCTTCCTCCGTTGAAATTACGCTCGTCTCGTATCTCGAACGAGTGCGTCCCCCGTTGCTGCCCGGGCTATTCATCTCCGTGCCTCGATAACGAAGCGATTTCGTGCACGCTGGCCCTGGAGCGCCACGCCACGCTCCGCGCCGCTCCGCGCCGCTCTGGCCGCGCTGCAATGGTTATTAAAGTTCGTCAGGTACGAGACCACACCTTGTCGATACATTTAGCGGAGTGTACTTTGATTTCACAATTCCTGAACGCGCACTGCGCACGAGCGCATTGCCGATGGAATTTTCAAACTGGTTATTTGCGTTATTGTTACGCGCATTACACGTGGCTGGCGGTATTCGCGATTCAAATTTGCTAAATTTGGCATGCACCGTTTCGAGAGAATGCGCTCCGCGCCGGCCACGCCATGTCGAGCCGATCCCGTATTTCCGCCAATCGGGATCGACGCGCTAATCGAGAACGATGTATTTTGTTTCCAATATCTCCGGGTCCGGGCGTATCGTACGGGGTTTGACGTTCGTCGCGTGACCGAATCAGCGGTTGCCGTTCATTCTTCGTGCCGGACATCGCGATCTCTTTTTTTTCGTGAAATATAGATACGCGCGACATTCAGCGACTCGGCGAATTTAGCATAGTGTCGTAATGAATTATCATTTCGGTCCCTTTGAAACTTGCGATTCTCAGCTCGTGCGTTCCCCTCGTTCGTGCCCCGATAAAAGCGCGCGCGCGCGCGCGGGTTCAGCGCGGGCGCGTTGATTGTTATCTGATCGGAATATCTGGCAACGTAATTCGCGTAATTTGCATTCGGCGGGCGGTACAACCCTTTTGCAGATTTCGCGGAGGAGCGCGGGTCGAGGAGGAGGAGGAGGAGGAGGCGGCAGTACCGGCCCCCGCCTTTCTCATAACCTCGATCGTAAATAACCGCCCGTAAAACCCCGTCCCAGTTTCGCGGCGGTGAAACGATGTCGGTGCAGCGCGGCGTGCTCGGCTTTCCTTTCCGTCGAACGGACTCGGAGAGAAAGAGAGGGAGAGCGAGAGAGATCCATTGCGATTATTCTCGGGGCATCCCGTCTATCACGATTTCATTCTTTGATGCTCACTGATCCCGAAGCAATATTTTTCAGCTCTCCTCTTCTAGCATTTTGTATATATTTTTATTTGATAAACTTATCAGAGATGTACGCGCACGAAAAATTATTATCAGTCAACAATTATATTCTCATTGTATCAGCAGGAATAAAATCTTGAAAGAATTGGATAATCTTAATCCTCAACGGTACCTTGACTCTTACTGCAGTAAAGTATCATAACAGATCTGATGGGGTCAAAACGTCTTCAATTGACTTTAAACGATTGTCGCGCTATTGATTGGTTTAAGTAAAAATTTATTGAACATTCTTTAAATTATGTAAAATGTGAAATTAATTTCATGTTATGTTACATTTTTACTCTAACATAGCAAAAAATTATCGAACCCAGAGAAATGTAAAAAATGACTTTTTCACTTAAAAAAATCTGTTAACTTTTTAGATTTTTAATATAAAAAAAAGGTATACTCTGCAGATATAGCACTTTGAGAAAAAGAATCAGTGTCATAGTGTATGTTTAAAAAGAAAAAGGTATATATTTTGGAGCATAAGAGGATAATTTTGACACGTTCCTGGCCTGAGTTCCCTCGTATTGAAGGAACTTAGAATTATCGATATGTGGCCACAAAAGTCCAATGTTACAGTAATAACGTAGAAAAAAATTAGCCGAAACTTTCGTTGGGGTCACGCAGACTCCAGTGATCGTTAAGGATTAAAAAGACATAATTTGCTTACATAAAGAACTTTGTTTCTTCACGTAAACAAGTTAAGTTTTCTTAAGATTATCAAATCCTTTCAAAACTTTATACTCTTGCCTATATATGAGAATATGATTGTTGATTTAATAATAATTTCTTTCTGTGTGTATCGGAGATTACATATGTCAGCGATACTAATGTTTTATAAGTCTTTGTAGTGATGTAGTAAGTGGTCCCTAGACGTTCAATATTGTTGTTTGTCCGAAGGCTACATTGAATTGTTTTCAATTCAGTCTAGAAGAATATCGTGCAATATTATTGGACGTCTAGGGATTGCTTTATACTTGTTATTTACATACGTATACGTTACATACGTACGCCAAATCTGTATGCATCGCTTCGGCGTCTTTATAAGAGCGAAAGATCGATTTTGAGATTTAATGTTACTTGACGAGATATATTCATTTCCGCGCGATTGTACGCCGCCGCGGCGCGGCGTTTCCCGCTTTTTCGCGACTTAAATCCAATCGGGGGAAGAGAAGGCAGGCGCGGCGCGTAGATTCCGCATGAATAATTGAGCGCGAGTTTGCTGCCGTGAATGAAATCGAGGCGTGGCCGTCCCCGCCGGCCGGCCGGCAGCCGCACGGTCGATCGCGGGAATCGAGCCCGCAATAAACGAGCTACTGCCAGAGGCGCGAGGAGAGTAATCCGCAAACTTTTCCTCTAAAATTGCGAATCGAGACTTGCGCGCGGAACTGGCGCGGGCTGGAACCATCGAAAAACGCGAAAGTGTATTGCGCAAAAATAACAATGCGCCAAATGAATCGTGCGCTTTAATTAACCCTCTTCCGGCGACGAGTCCATCTCCAAATTGAACCGTTCTAAAAGTAGAGTAGAGTTTGCAGAGGAGAGTTCTCTTGCTTTATATTTCCAAAAAGTTTCTGAAAGTTTCTAGTGCATTTCAGAGTTCTGATTAAATGGAAAATTTAAGGATAGACATTTTATATGCATAATTGAGGATACAGCCAGTTCCATATGAATACACGCGATTTGACAAAGGAAACAATTTGTTTAAGTACTTGCATTTAATCAGATATCTAATTTTGACTAAGGAAGTTTTATAAATATAATACGCGCGTGTGAACATTATTGTAGGCACGTACACCTAAAGAAAACTTATGTTTACATTGATGAAATCTCTTTTTCTTTTACTTGATTTTTTTTTAAATTGGAGTGAAATATCTTCAAGAAAAATAAAAATTTATTTTATTTCAAGAAATGACGTTATTAGCCTTTTTTTTTAAAGCAAATAGCAAATAATTTTTTAATTTAACGAAGGTACTGACAGAAAGGTTTAGAAATAGTTTGATTGTTCTGATTTTATACATACAAATTAAATACATTTCTTTTATTTAAAACAAGATTTGCGTTGCACCACTCAATTATTTCTTTTAATAAAAGGAACAACCAAAAAATTTATTTCAATCAAAAAAAACTTTTTGTTCTTTTTTTCTGAACAATGCACAAATTTCTTTGATTTCAAACAAAATTTTTTTTTACTCGAAGAAACTTTCCTTCGGGTAAATGAGAAGTGTTTTGGCCCGTGTGCTGTTTCATATATTCCCAACCTGTTCCGGAGGCTTTTATTCCGCTATTCTCGTGGTTCATCTCGTGCGCTCATGAATTTCGAACGCGATGGATCACGGTAACTGGGTGAAAACGGGTGGAGGAGGACGAGGAGCGCGAAGCAGACGTGGAGAGAAGATCGGGAGAAAGAGGAGAAAATAAAGGAAAAAGGCCTGGAGGGATCGCGTGTTGGCCGGCCATTGAGCATTCCTCTTGCTCGGCTACACGCCACGTATTAACACCGGGATTTTCACTTATATTGGCTCCTTATTGCTCTATGCTCTTCTTCTCCATGAGAAAGACGACCCCGAACTAGTTTGTCCTGCACCGACGTAAATAATTTCTTTTTCGTCCTGTGGTCATTCACGACGTAACTTTGTAATAAATCGATGGACCGCTTCGTCGAGTGTGATCAACGATCGCATTCCTTGCGAGCATTCCTCGCTGTCTTCCTTGCTAAAGAATGCGTCGCAGGTCGTCGTGTTGACTTCCCTGTCAATTCACATCAATGACGTTGTGAAAATTATGAAACTAATTTTAGAAGACTAGCCATGTAAAACACTCGAATAAATATAAAATGGCAAAACAATTTCATATGACAATCGAAATTCGCAAATTGACGATTTATTAGATATAATAAAACTGTAATTACCAAGTCACAAATTTAAAAAATCGCTCGAATACTGTAGCGACGTATAATTGCAATGCTGCGACATAATGTTCTGAATTCTCTTCCTTTTTTTTGTCATCTATCATTAAAAAAATGGTCTTGCAAATACAGCCACAATTTTTTGACTGCAAGAAATTAACTGAGGTAGATAAATGATTAACAAATATTATCGCATACGTTGTATTTAACCAGTCTAAATAATAGAGACAGAATTTATATCTGAACTATTTGTGAACATTGGAAAGAAAACTTTTCCGTAGTGCATATTCATAGTAAGGCCAATCTTGTTATAAAATTTAACTGTATAATTGGCGGTGAGACCTAAATTTTTTATAAGGTATTGTTAACCGTTGCTGCTATAAATTCCATATGTGACAAACAATATTTTAATAGATATAAAATTAGCGATAAACATGTTTGTTATGACACCTAGAAATCTATTTATATCAGCGAAATATTTTGTTGAGCGATATTTGTTTTACGTAAGTTTTTCTTGCATTGTGGAAAGAAGGGACATTCGAACGAAATTTTCGATTGATCTACTAGTGAAAGATTTCTGAAATAGAAACCAAAATTTTTTCTCTTATCTTATAACATTTCCTCTCGGCAGATTATCGCGATAACTGCCCTTAGCGCGAGGATTGTCCAACCGTGCTCGGGACGAGAACTCTCGTATAAAAGTATACGTGTCCTTTATTTCCAGGCTGGCGAGCTCTGCCCCCTCGGAGGAGCCCCGTGAGTGAAAGGAAACGCGGAAACGGAGCGGGCTTCCCTCCGGCAATTACCAAGACGATCTTTCACGTCGCCCGGAAAGCGGAGCTTGGGGATAAGGATCGACGGATGGGAATTTATATGTGAGTAAACATACGTTATCACACAAGTACTGATGAACAATGAGAAACGGTGTATCGCTTATCAGCTACGTATCACGAATGCGGAAAGTTGTGTTATTGCGTTGTTGTTAATTGATACGCGCGAATTTATTGCAATTATCCTTTTTTTATAATAAATAATTCCAAATTTAGTCGACATACTGGCAAATTGTTTATCACGCTTGTTCACAACGTTTCGACCTAAGGTTCAGGTCCTTTTCAAGCCAGTTAAACAATATTGAATTATTTGTTCAGGAAACACGACTGTCCATGAACTCTTTCCAGAAAATTCATTTATAAAGTAACGTTTCCATTGTCAAAAATCTATATAAATTAATAAAACGTTTTTTATCCGTTCTTCTTTTTTTTTTATTCAAAATACGTCGCGCGGCGCTGTCATCTATGAATCAAGTTTCGCCGCGTTTAACTCGACGAATTAGTCCTGGCTTTAGGTTGAAACACGAAGCGACTTATTTGCATAACTCTATTTCGTTGTGTCGCGTTGTATCGACACACGGTGATTAATCCTCGTTTAACGGCGATAAATGCGGTCGTCGTTGATTCGTTTCGCTGTGGTTTTACGACACGGTACTCACCGCTCGTGCGTACGAGCTCGAGTGCTAAAAAATGGTGTGCAGCTTGAAGCAATTAGGCTTGTCTCGCGGAGAGCCAATGACCTTGTTACCGATTGAATGCAATCAGAAATGGCTCCGCGACTGCGCGAGCGGCATGATTTGCACTTTACGCAATCGTTTAACATACTTTATGGACTCCATTGATAATTCGCTCTTTCACGCGATCTGTATGCCGCAATACGCAAATCTATTTGACTTTTATTGTTAGTATTGAATCGCAAAACGTTGGCAAAACTTCCAATCGTAACTCGTAATTTTTTAGCGTGTTTTGTTATAAAATAATTGAAAAACATCAATATTGTGTCGCAAAAAGCTAAATTGGCTACAAACAAATTAACTCTCGGAATAAGAAAGACATCATCGTTGAGCTGTCTACTATGATATGCAATACATTTTTTTTTCATTTTTTTTTACCTTAAAACTTATAGGAAGTTGGACTGCTTTTGCAGCCATGTATTCAATTTTAAACACATTTAAAAACATGTCGTGGAAATATTTATGGATGATTTAGAGATAACATGAATCAGATTATAGATAATTAATTACAGGACGTAATGGCATTTTCAAATATTACTAAAAAAAAAAAAAAATTATACCCGGAGTGCAATATCATCACTATGCTAATGCCATCGTTGAAGTGATATGAGTTATAGCATGAATATTCAGTGATAATCGGGAAGTTGCTGGAATTAAATACACTGAAAAATGAAATTAAAAAACTGAAATATTTAGTCCGATATGTTCAACTAAATATTGAGTTGATTTAGTCTCGATAAAAAGTTTTCAGGATTGATATAAATGAATTATATTTTTTTTTGTGTAACTATATAATTGTTAAATCAATCCAATATTTAATTGAACGTAATCGGACTAAATATTTTGCTAGTTTTTCAACAAATTTTTTCGATACAGCTATTATTTTGTAACGAGAAGAGAAAAGAGTGAACAAAATTAAATAAATAAAACACTATATTATAGAAAAATCATTTTTAATAGGACATAGTGTAAAACAATATATATGTATAAACTTGCAAAAAAAAATTTAAAAAGGATATTAATTCAGCTAGTTGCATAACTTAATGATATATATTTTTGGAATTATAACCTTTTGATAATAATCGAGGCGTTATTGAAAAAAAAGAATTATGATATACATCCAGTTATGTTAATTAGAAAATTTTTTAACATTTTTATAAATTCACATATGTTAATTTTGACAGATTCACAAATATATTTTTGGTAGTTATATGCTAATTAAACTAGATATCTCTTTTGCAGAGTAATATATAATTTGTTTTATACACATACACATGTTTATTTATTACAATAGTACTTTGTGTTAATAAAAATAATAGCTATTTAATTTCAGTAACTTCTCGATTGTCATTCTGTATACATTTGTGAATTAATTTTGTATCCAAGTCACGACAGTGTGCGCAAAGTGTATGTTTAATCCGCGTTGAGAACTTTGAATGTTACACGAACGGTGGGAAAAAAATAGTGCGACTACAAACGTGTAGACGTCCACACTTGCAGGTGCGAGTAGTTTTGAAGGATGAAAATCCAACACAAAAGATGCTTTCTATACAGCGACTTTTCCACGTGGTTTAACGTGTGAACTCACTGGAATTTTTCCTATCGAAAGATTTATATGATTTATGCATGTGTGTATATGGACAGCGAATTTCTTGTGGTTACTCAACGATATAAAAATGAAATATATAAATGATTTTGAAGCTTGAAAACTCGATTAAACTTCAACTTTCGAACGGGTTGTAAGCTTGTAATATTGCGTCGGAATTAAAAATCGAAATGTTAATTTGTCGTCGGCAAGGATCGTACTATCCATCCATTTCAGTAGATTAATGCCTATTAGCGCCGCTTATTAAAGTCGCAATTTCGTTCGTCGTTCTCGTGCATCGTGTTATTATACGTAATTGACAGGTCAACTGATTAATCGTATTGCAACCGCAGTACGATTTATAATAAAAGCGTACTCATGTTGACCAAAATTAAATGAAACTCATTAAATTTGTGTATTTTACATCTCGCGTTGCATTTATGGTGCCTGGTCGACAATCATTCGAACGAATTTCAGATAGATGAGAAAAATGAACAGAGGGACGTAGATTATGCGCGCACGCGAGACACAGGATTCGAATATAATATAAATAACAAGGTCCATACATCTCAGTTACACGCGAGAACCGGACGATGCATCGGGGACTAGCTTGCAACGGGGGCATGCAGAAACGGGAATGAGCGATTTGCGAGCGAGCTCCGGGTACATTGAATTTAAATTATCCCTCGTATTCTCGCGGGGATACGCGAGCATTAAAAAGAGGCGCATTATGCGCCGCGAAAATACTCGGGTGCACGTTTATCTCGCGGCTGCGTTTCGGTCTCTGTGTCATTTACAATGAGACAGAAGCAAAATCGAGAAGCGTGTGTGAATGGAAGAGCAAAAAGTTGACACGGAAGCATTGTAAAGTGTCGGAGGTTAACGTTTTGAAAAAAAGCTGCCGTCCTGCGTAATTCGAGAAATAGTGTTTATTTATTTTCGAAAAAGAAAGAAGAATAGGAAAATTATATTTGTTACATTGACGTTCACGTTATGCATCTTTTTTTAAATGTTACCTCTATTTTCCACTTTTACAACGAAAAAAATAGCGATGCATTTGAGCTAGGCGAGACGAGAAAATATTAATACTGAGATTTAATATTCTGGACCAAAATAAATGATTGAAAAAATTTTTTCGTTTTAACGGGCTGAGAGTCTCGAATTCCATGTTGAAATATTTGTGACTATCTACTGTCTCATCTCATTTGTTCTTTTATAAAGAGGCAACGTGTTATTTATGACTAGCATGGATATAAAGAGAAATAACGAATTGAGAAGCGAAAAGAGACGAAACGAGAAAAAATAATAAAAAAGATAACGATAAAAAAACATATAATAATTTCAAAAATATCTTTGGAAATATTATTTTAAACGAGACGAGGACTTTAAAACGACATTTTAAAATTCTTGTATCAAAATGCATCATTACTGAGAAAAAAGTTGTAAATTGACTAAATATTTTAACTTGATTATATTTCCTCACACACAATTCAAATATTTATATTTAATACATAAAATACTTGAACTGTAAGCGTTTATATATTTAACTTAAAGACATAAATACTTGAAGAAATTTAATTAATTTGAAAATTTTAATTAAGTTAACAACTTTTTTTCTCAGTGTATCGACAACATTTGATTATTTCTTTCACAATTGTTATTTATAATTGATAATCATGAATCGATAATTACAAATTTCAAGTTTCCAAAGCTCTTCGCTTAGAAACAATCGCTTCAGTGAATTTTCTTTGTTATCTAGTTTCAAATATCTTGGAGCTAGCGAAAATTTACAAGCGTCTCGAAGAGTTTATGTCTGCCCACGTTCGTGAGTGATTCTTTGGCTATTCAAAAGCTTTTCAGACTATCCGTCGACCGTTTTCGTATCGGCGACGTTCCCTTTCAGTGTCGTGAACAAAAAAAAAAAGAGAGAAAAGAAAAAGCGCCACGCCGCCGCCGAACTCGCTCGTCCCGACGCGCAACACCTGTTGAATCATTAGCCCGTCTGCGAGCTTAACGAGGACGGCAGGTAAGTCAGTGAATGACACGGCCGTGCAGTGCGCGTTTACGAGCTGTCTGTCTAATTGGCACGCACTCGCTTTTAAAAGCGTGGCCGTCATCGTCATCATAGTCGCGATGTATGGGCCGTCCGTTCCGCTTACGATCGCCGCGGGATAACGGAAACGCGCTACAAAATAACGTTACAAACCGGATCGTAATAAAAATATCCCGGCTTACAATGGAGGTTCTGTTAAAGGTATTTGAAATTCTTCATAAACTCATATGTAACTCCGTTTACTCGTGACAGATGGCAAAATAATATCTTCGAAGCTGGAGAGTTCTTCGGCAAAAATAATATATGTATTTGCGCATGAACCGTTCGAAACTTTCCGAAGCGCGGATGACACGTCTATTACTCAAAGAGAAAGGCTCATTTCTGATAGATTTATTATTGTAGCTCACGAAACTGATATATTTACCCGGTTACGCGCGATCGCCAATCTCCAGCATCGTTGTCAGGAAATGTGATCATCCCTTTTTATTCTTTCTTACCCTCTTTCCAGCAAGCAGCTTTCAGCTGTTCTCGATTCCCTTAACGACCCCCGAGGTCGCCGGTGAAGTTTCGACAAATGTTGCGATCAAACGGCGTAGGAGAATATCACAGAGCGGCGAATAAACTGTTGAATCGTCACCCGTATAGAATCAGTCTAAATCAACCGTTGGTATCTTCGCAGCGTCTTGCAATTCCGTTTGTCTTATTCGTGTCTTTTTGATAGTTGTCTTTTGGTTGTTTCCTTGTTGGCTTGGCGACAATTTTCTCGACTTTAACGAACAAAGTTCGACGTTTACTCCGTCTCGCTGAGCATCGCTCCCACTAACGCGATTTCATTTACCGCCATTACCTTTTCCATTTGTATCCTTCATTCAAATCTAGCGCAACGAATGATTACTAGTTTGATTACTTCCAAGATGCTAAACAGGGTTATTGATAAATAACAATTTGATTACAATAATTTATAATATATTATTAATAATCGATGTATTATACATTGTTCATTATGCGTAGATGATTCCCTCCGATACAATTCGCGTTGTGATAAATATCAATTTTATGTCAATAATTTAGGAACAAGAGTATATTAGCAGCGAATTACGCTGAACACGTGCCAATGACGTAACAAGATGAATCGCGGCGGCGATGATTGTCTCTGGACTGACATTCGGCCGATAATTGAAACGAAGAGAGGAGAATCTCGCGTAAAGAACTCCATTATGCCTACTGCACTTAACAACCGGCGCGTTTGCTGCGGTGCGATAAATCGCGTCGCGTTCGATCGCGTTCGCGCTCCCCCGCTCCTCTTTTGCCCTCGTTAAAAGGTTTACCGTCTCTCTCCGCTTCTCTTTTACCTCGTACGTTTGCCTTTTGAGCGTCGCCCGGTGATTTAAACAGCATGGAGGTGGACCGGAGCGCGCATTACGCTTGTCGCAATAGTAATTGCTGAGCGCGCTTTGTAAAGGACCAACCAGCCTCACCGCTTCTCCCCTTTTCTCCTTCTCTCTCTCTCTCTCTCTGTCTCGCTCATTCTCTGCTGTCTCTTTTTCGCTTTTCGCGCACGTCCGCGAAGGCGAACGGGTGACACAGAGAGAAAGAGAGAAAGACGCGCTGCTCGGTGCTGCTCATTATACGATACGAGGGTGTCCGCCATGTATTCTCGTTCTGCTCGCGCACATGTACAATGCACCGTAATAACGCCGTCCAAAAGTCAGCTCTATTCCGCGGAAATAGAAGGAATTTGTTGCTCGGCTCTCGGTTATTAAGTCCTCCGGACTTAAATGAAAACGTGACGTGCACGTAACTTTTAGCGACCGTATTATCCGTATTACGCCGTGCGATCGCGCGAGATTGCAATTTCTCGGACGGTTGCAGCGCAATATATTTCAATCTCTTTATTGTTTAACTGTCGATACCTCTCATCTCGCCGGTGAGGCAACCGTGGCGTTTCTCATGCTTCATCCTCCGGTATTATCTATATAGACGGAGGGATATCTGCTGGGGCTGAGACGGCTTATATACATCATCCGCAAAAAGAGATTCCTCGCTCGTTCGAAAAGCGCTCGCAAATTTTCGTCCTAAGGGTAAAACAGCCATCATACCGAGATGACGTCAAACGGAAGAGAAGAGGGAGACGTGCGTGCGTGCGTGCGTGCGTGCGTGCGTGCGTGCTGCGTGCGTACACACCTCCCGCGTGTGCGATGCGTCATTTTGGTTGAAACTGGTACCACGCGGGAGGAGATGCACGCGCGCGCGGGGTGAACGCACTTGCGCGCTCGCGCGCGCACGCGAAATGGAGAGAACGAGAAAGGGAGAGCGGAGCGACTGCGACGGAAAAGGTGGGTGAAGCGAGAGGGAAACAGAGACGGGACAGAGGCGGCAGATAGCGGGAGAGCGAGGGAGCGCGAGAAATTGTAAAAGTGAGACGACCGACCATCGATCCGGACTGCACTTCCCCAGACTGCACCCTAACCGCCAAAACAGAGAAGCGTATGGTCGTTGAACGCCTCTTCATCCTCATCACAGCTTCAACCGTGTTATCTTATCTCTTTAGTTCCGGTTACGTTGACAGCGCGAAAGGCAAATAAACCGAACGTGACTTTCTTTATCAGATGATAGCTGCACCCGCGGTATCGGATGTCGAACTATCGAAATTGCATCGAGTTATTAAGAAGTTATCATTAAAGATTATTATGTAGAATAATATAAATCGTAATTATATAAAGAATTGTATTAAATGTTGTCAGATTGTTCGGTAAACGAGAGTATTGACAAATTGTTATTAATATAGAATAACGCAATATGCATAGAACTTGTTTTGTAATTTACGGCATAGTTACTCGACTGCCGATCGAGTTTACAATGGCCAGCATTGGTACGGTGCTGATTGGGACTTCTGACTCTCGCGGGAGACAATAATGCGCTTTAAGTTCACCGAGATATTATTCACAGTTAGGGAACGGCGTCGATTGGAATTTAGAAGCAATCGGCCAATAGGGACACCGGATCGATGGAGGGGTTTATGGACTCGGAATGACCGTCTGGCGTTTTCTGGGAAACCATCTTCCCACGATTACATTGTTAGAGTTTAGTTGAAAAGTATGATATCTACTATCTAATTAATTTTTACAATAATTAGCGTAATTATTCGCGAGATTAGATGTTGTGGTTAATTATCAAAAATCTGAGAAGTTACGTAAGTCGAAAACTGAGATGCATTTCTATATCGACGATTTGTGAAACTATCGTAACGTTGATATCGCACACGCGATAACTGATATCACGTGAAACGCGAGACAAAACGTAAAAATGACAGTTACTATGTCAAAAAATTAATTACTTGCTGACAGTAAAAGATCAGCGAAACGGAGTTATATTGAACGGAAACGAGAGAGCAAACAAAATTGTATAAAAGTTTTATTGTTCTATTCAATCTATCTGTTGTTACGTTATTATTTAAAACCGTAACAGAAAAAAGACAAAATAGATTGGGATAGAATAAAATAGAATGTGTAGAAGGGAAAAGAAAAACACGTTTCGCTCTTGATTGTGTCAGTATTTATCGGAAATTTTTATCATTTCTTAAAATGGGAATAAGATTTGCATTTCGGTACGAAAGCGAGATTATCACGTTAGCGCGAGCAATGAGAGTATCGTACGTGTGAAGCATCGCAATTCACGATGGAATAAAGCGCGAACGATTGGACGGAGTGCTCAGTGCAATGATTAACGATAACAGCTGCATTTACGGATGGCGGGAACGTGGTGGATGATACACTTTTTGCATTTATTCCGCGGCCGCGGGCGGGCGAGTTCCATTTTATTTATTTCGCGAGATATGCAGCGCCCGATCTCCCTCCGTCGTCCGTTGCCGTCGTGCAAGTTTGTCTGCTAAGCTCGTTGAATTGAATTGAAAAAGTTCCGATATATTTCCCGGTTTTGTGTTGAAGGGGAAATATTGAGATACACCACGTACGGAGCGCGCCTCACCGCGTTGTGCCGCGCGGAATAAATCGTCGCGCGATTGAATATATTTCTTGTCGAATCTCTCCGGACGACTAGACGCATAAAACGGTACGGTGATAAGCCGCGAATTCGTTCTCGCGTGTTCGAGCCGGTGTATAATGCCACTTTTTTAATGCCGCATTAATCCCGAAGACGTTTTCTCGAAAAATTTCACGTTTTAAAAACGCTTTAACGACGCGTTACCACGTTCCGCGTTACCACGTTTATTCTTTTTTTTATAAAGCTGGGCGCCAAGTTCACACATCGATTTACCATGAGGTGGATTTAAAACGATGAAATGTGAATATTTTATATTGATATATTTATTTACAAATGTGTATTTTCCTCGATATTTTATTACATTAACACATGCTTTAGGGATATATCATTCAGCGAATGTAATCCAATTATTTTTGATATCGCTTTTTTGATAATTTCTCCAATAGAATGTGACAATTCCTGAAATTCGATGTCACTTGGTGAACGAACGAAAAATTGAGTTCAGTTCAATAGATATTACACTCTTCAGAAGTATAATCGGTGGGAATTTTTGAGTATTTGCCGATTCTTGATGTTCGAGTTCGGGGGACGATAATTAAATCCGCTTGATCACTGCTCGTCGTGCACTCGGAGACCCGTGAGCTTTGAGCTCATAAAGTCCATGAACTGTCGAACGCGAACCAATTACCGTAACTAATTAGCCATTTGGGCTTCGGGAGCTTTAGACTTCGCTAAGTGAGCACGACTATTGCGCGAACGGGAATGGAAACGGAGGACGGAGAGAAGGAGATACGGAGGGACGGAATAAGGAGAGACAAGGGTATCCGTATTATATGTAGATGTAGACTTAAGGCACACTCGTGAAGCCTTTCTCGAGGTTTAATCCTGTTGTTGCGCGTCAAGATCTTAAATTACGCTCGCAGTAAACGGTAACGATTCGCCCCTCGACGTTATTTTCGTATCCATATATTGTACACACGGTGTTTGCTTTTGTAGCACTATTTTGTAATCTCTCCGCTCGTTACCGCGTCCTGACGAGCATCGAGGCTTTTTGTTGCGGCGCGCCGTCGGGAACAGGATCGCGACGCTAATTAATATCCGCGGGAGACCGAACGGAGGCAGCTCGTCCAGGAGGCGCCTGGAGGAGCGTGAGGGAAAATCCATTGTGGGATTAAATAAGAGCATCTAAACCGAGGCCCCGAAATGACGATGTCACTGTCGACTTAATGCCGCAAACCAGACATCCTGATCGATGATCGTGTGCTCTCGCATGAATCGACGTAATCTATCGTATTTGCGCGAGGCACCTTGAAGCGAGACAGCTTGCCGCGCGGCCGAATATTCGCTTCCCATCGATTGTTTTAACTGCCACATGTACATCATTTAAAATTTTAATTAACTATATATTTGAGTAATCTCAAATATATATATCTCGAGCACACGTTTGCTTTTTTGAACATTAATATTTGCTATGATTGATCAGTACTCTTTAAGTCTCATAAAGTAACACGTCACTACTAAAAGAGTGAAAATTGAACTTGTGCAATTTTCGAGTGATACACTAATGAGAGTAAAAATTCACTCTTGTAGTGTGAATTGAATTTGTGCAAATTTTGAATGATTTTTTTATTTTACGAGATTTAGATATATGTAATTTTGCATTTATACGTAAACACAAAGGACAAATTACAGATTAAGGATTGATAATTACATATTTTTATAAAAGAAGATGTCAGAGATAGGTGAAAGGCGACTAACAGTTATTTTCAATTGACTTGTGTAAGTTATAAATCGATTTACGGCTACCGGAGTTCTACAACAACAGAGTTGAATCGGTTTCGAGAGAAACAGAGAGAGAGAGAGAAACAGGAGGGGATGTGGGCAAGCGGAATGCGGAGCGGGGAGCTACGCTTAACACAACGAACTATGCTATGCACTAATGCATAAACATAGCGCATACTCCCGGGCTCGCCGACAGAAGCGATTTCCGTATGGTTGCCTGTACCAATTAGCATCTACGACAATTAAGCACGAAACACGATATCGAGGACTTATGAGAGATAGAATCAATGTTTTGCTCTATCTAACGTCAAATTTTATTTCGCTTATATTGTTTTGATTAGGTATTTAATATCGAGTGTCACTTAATTATCGCGTACAAAAAAACTAATTTTTCATCGACAATTAAAAAAGTTTTAAGAGTGAGGTTTTAGGAATAAAAATAAGGGAAAGATTAGTATACTTAACTTATAAAATATTTTATTTGCTTCGTAAGTTTTTATTTTTTTACAATTTGCATATCATGTATTTTTTGTGTCAACGCTAATTAACTTCTCACACAACTGCATACCTTTCGTCAAAATTGTATATTTGCGTGGAAGGAAATTTCTCTCTTTTGACTCGTTAAGAAGTTTCCGAAAACGTAAAATAAATAAATAGAAAGAGAAAGAGAGAGAATCGTCAAATTCAGTCGAGACTGGAAATCTTGGTACCTAATATATTTTATTTTTACACTGAGAGAAAAAATTACTAAATTTTAATAAACAAGTTGTTTGGATACTTGCAATGAATATATTTACTTACTAAATGTAAATAAATATTTATTTAATACAAGAATTAGTAATGTAATTTTACTGTTATATTTTTATTGAATAAATATTTATGTACACCCAAGGACTTTGATTCTGTCCATGGGAAAATTTTTCAAACTGAGAAGTCGCTATCTTTCTACATACAGTTCATAATTAACGTAACGTCCAATAAGCTCTAGTCGTTTCATTAATCATGAATTGCGAGTATGTAGAAAGTGGTGACTTCTCAGTTTGAAAAATTTCCCCATGGACAGAATCAAAATTCTTGGATGTACCGTAAGTAAATATTTCATTGCAAGTATTCATAATTTTTTTCTCAGTGTAAGTCTTAAATATATTTTCAGTTTTTCTAAATTGCGCACCGAACTAATCTTTCATTGATTGGAACACAACTATAAACTGAAGCTAGAAATAATATGACATTGAATTGATCGTCAATGTAATAATGATGCCAATTTACTGCAAAAGATATTCCAATTAAAGTTCGAACCTTGGCGGGTGTTACATTAATACAACTACCAGGGCATGTGATAATATTCATTAAAAAATATATTTAACTGAAAATATGTTTAAGACTTATATATAAAAAATAATGTTAGGTAGCAAGATTTCAGCCTCGACCATAATTGACACTTTTTAACTTATTTGTGTGATTACACTTAAATTATTATTATCGTAAAGTAAAGCAAGCAAAAGCACGTGTCAAAAAAAAAAAAAAAACACGCGTGATGTGTGAGGCAATTGATTATTCCACGATTCCATAAATAGTCGGTTTAAGCGAGCGATTATCACGAGCCTGGACGACGACGGTCCGTGGAAAAAGATTGCGATTACGCGACCGTAAACGATGAACGCAATCGTGCCGTAAAATCGTCTGCTCGCCTTGCTGCTTGGCTAATTCTTAACGGTAATATTTATTAAGTGCGATTTATGCAACATGTCTGGAGCGTCGGAGGAGTTTCGAGCTTATTATCAGTCGAGAATCGCGAGGAGCGCAACGCCGCCGAGAATGCACCGAGAAACAAGTATTAAATCGATCAAAAATTACATTTTAAAACTTTCTGACAATCTCTTCACTTGTCCAGAGCTCTTTTGATCGAGAGTTTGCGAGACTGATAGTTTCTTATCGATATTTTGATCTGTCGTCCGCCGTGTCTCACATAATATACGTTCGACCAGTTCGCATTCGGAAGGAAAGAACTTCGTAACTCGTCAAGAGAACGTCGTTTCACCGCCCCAGAATATCGGATCCATTGCGAGCGTCTTTGTTTACGGTGATTTTCTTGCAAGGCGGTTCGACGACGTCCTGAACGACGACGACGACGACGACGACGACGACGACGACGACGAGCAGTAAGTAAGTTTCTGACGGGAAATCGATGTCTAAGCGCCATCGTGCTCGGCGGCGGCTGCTACGGTAGATTGTGTAAGCTGGTTACAACGTGCGCTGCACGTAATAACGTCGGTGGGCAGGGTCGTTTTACCCGTTAGGTACTTTAAGCGCGATTTCTAGGGTCTGCAAAAGAGTTTGTAATCTGTACGACAATTTCCCCATTTTCTACCAGCAGAAAATTGCAAAGTCATATTTTGTTATAAACGTATATACGATTTATTGGGTAAACCAGTACTAAATTAGAAATAATCTTACGTATTTTTTTTTCTATCTCCGTTTCTGGAATTAATTCTAAAAGAAAAGTGAGTTTAGAAGAATTCTGTTGGACAAAATACGTTTATTATTATTGTTATTATTACATTGGGTTGTGATTGTTGACGTCACTTTCATTTAATTCTCGAAATAGTTGTTTGTTTATTATTAAAAAAAAACATTTTAATTGAACTTGGGATGTCGTAAAAAAATTTGGAAAAGTCAGAAAATTTTAGAATAATATTTTATATTTTTAATAAAATAGGAAAGTTGCATATTTTTTTATGATATATTTTTGCAAGGGGGATGAAGACATTTTAAGACGATATGTCAATGCTGAGGATTTGTGAAGAAAATGATTCTGGATTTTAGCTATATTTTGCTGCAAAAAAGTGCTCTTAGGGAGAAAAGGGCCATGTCCTCTCTCTCTCTTTTCATTTCCTTCCGTCCTCTCTTAAAGATCTCGATCGCGGTTTTTATTGGCGAGATATGCGGAGCGAGCAATTTATCGTCGGCCGTGTTGAAAACGTGAAAACCGGCGCGGCGAGATTTACGCCGTATTTATGCATTACGACATAACTCTTCCGCGTTACGGACTGACGATGAAATAACGTCGGGACGGGATTCGAAGGTGTTGTCCCGTGCAGCGAAACGAAAAACGCCAGAGAATTCGCGAAGCGAGCAACATTCATAAATAACGTCATGAAGAATAATCGACCGAAGTATCGACGCGTCGCGGTTATCACGGCAAACAACAAGAATAAAACGTGAGTGAAATAGATTAAAAAATAACATAGACAAAGATAACAAAATAAAAAAGGGAGATAAAATAACGTAGCCAGCGAAACGGAAATGGTGGTACGACCGCGCGCGGTAAATTAATAATTCCCCGATACCGTAAATCGCAATACGCGTTTCGAAGTCGCCGTTGCCGCGCGTCTAGTATGCAACGGTCTCGCGTTTCACCGTATGTCGTCGTGCGCTCCTGTGTTGCACGGGCACACACGTGCATGCGCACTCGGAGAAACACGTGGAACGTGGAACTCGGCGAGACCATATTTTCTAAACGCGGCGCGGCGCGGCGCCGCGCGCGGCGCGACCGGCCGGGGAGAGCCGGGACGGACGGCGGTGGAAGCGCACCGAAAATTATTAACGTGCCCATCGGGGCTCCGACTACGTAAATTCTCCCGCGCGGGCCTCGCATACGCTCGAGAGCGATTTAAATAGACTGCGAATTTGCTGGAACGCGCGACGAGAGGGACCCGCGACCTCGCTCGCTGCCGGAAGACGCGTCTCTCTTTCTCTCCTCGGCGAAAGGCGGAATCGCTGCCGGAATCGCGTGCGCGCCGCGGAATGAAAATCACGCTGGACGGTAATTCGTCGGCCGTTCTGGAAATAGATAACCGGTCCATATCGCTGCCCCGCCGCGCCGACTCGTTTGGTCGTCTCTTAGATAGAACGGCAGGAGGTCACACCGCGATATTCTACGCATTCGTTGATCTCACAAGCGTTTTCCCTTGCTCTTAATATACTCCTCGTGCATAATATTAGTGTACGTCACGGAGGATCTTCTTGTGTAGAGTCAAATTCCTCAGCAGTTATTCTTGAAAGGCTTGCAACAGCGAAGTGCTTTTAATTTAATATTAGGAACTGTTCCCATTAACGTTCGGTAAAGTAAGCTGAGATTTAATCAATTCTACGTCTTTTCGTTGAAGCAGAATTAGATGGAAACAGAAAATTGTGATTAAATTTTCGCAGTTAACTTTAAATGATATTTGTGGAGAGACGGCTCTATCTGAAATACACATTTCGCGTGCACACGCTCTTGTCTTCTTTAATCTAAATTTAAATCTTGTTTCAGCTTTAGTTGTCTTTACGTTCATAGAGTTTCCGATGATTCCATGGACGTTAATTAAATAACGACGCGACGCAGACTTTTATTATCTGTTTGCACGTTAGCAAATTACGTGCGAAACGCGCGAAGGCTGCGCTTTGGAAAATGTCCAGCTTCGGAAACATATATACGCGCGCGCTTCGACCATGCCCGAGGAGCATTACAATATTACGTCATCGTGTTGCGCTTGTGGTTTACGAGCTTGAAGCGCGTAATGTATCCCGGCGGCGTGCCATAGCGAGCACGATGAAATAGCGTGCTTTTAGCGAACGGGGAATAACAAATAAGCCATAATAAAGCAGCGGGGATGCATCGGCTCGGCGCGCGATTCCTCCCTCCCCCGGTAACTTACTATACTCGGATTCTGCTGGGAAAGGGTTAAAGGGGCAACCGCGTCTCTCTTTCGGCTACCTTGAAATGGCTTTTCCATGGAAAACCGCGTTCGAGCGTCTGCACAACGCCGGTATATTTCTTCAGCTACAAATGCGCGTGTATTGCGGTGTATACTTGATATTTCACCTTAGACTTTACCTTTACGGTCGTAAATCGGTGGAGGTAAACGAAATTGCATGAAATTTACGCGTGCGTACGTATGCACAGGGTTAGTCTATTCGCAACTGTTGTACAGCGCATCGCGATGTGAAGTGGCCGTCCACCTTGGACGGACTCTCGACGCAGGGAGCCTTGCGCAAGATTTCGGTTTTACAAGTCGCAGCCACAAAGGCTGCATCGTGCGGAGGATTAACCGCGTGGCATTCCCGCGGACTGACTCTTGCGGTCGATCAACGTCGCGGCGCGCGGAGACTCACAGCGAGCGATCGTCTCTTTACGTGGCCTGTGTGAATTGTCGGACATACCGTTATCGATCGACGCGAAGGTAAATATATATATATATATGTATATATGTAAGAAGCCAAGAAGAAATGCTTCCGCGAGGAAGTGCCGCTGCATAAAGAAGCGGCGAGCCAGATCCCGAGGATGGGAGAAATGGGGGCGGTCGAGGAGGGAGACGGCGGAAAATTGCGAAGCCATAGCAATAAACTGTACCCGGGCTCTCTCGCAGGCGTCGTTCGCCATCCCATGCCTTGGCATTCTGGCTATCCTGGCAGGTCTCTACGACGACGGTGTATTCTTTCGACCGCGACGTTAGGGATAAATTGTGCGTGCTCTTTCGTGCCTCTTTTTTTATCATCATTTGCGTCGCTCTTCGACAAATTCAACTGATTTTCAGCCATTTTAATTGATTCACCGATCCTACGCTAATATCATTAGTTATCCATTTATCAAATAGCGTCGTATAATACGCCGACGGCGTGTGATATTGAAAAACGGGCGTATATATATATATAATATATATCAATCACAATGGCATCGGGTGCGGATTTGGGAAGGGAATTTCTTATCAATCTGCAGCAGTCCAATATCTTTGACTTAGCGCATTCCCAAAATCGTCGATTCAATTTCGCGCGTATTCCCCGTACGTGGATATCGTCTCGGTCGCGCCGAGCGGGTCCTTAAATTGAAAGTATCGATCCGATCGGTATCACCGGCTGGCAGCTTGACTTCGCTCACGCGCGAGAGGCGTATTTTCGAAAAGTACGGGAAGCGGATTACGAAAGTGAATTGTTTTTCACGCGGCGATAAATTTATTGTTCGACGAGCGGGCAGAAGTTCATCGTGCCAGGGCAGGTGCAAAACGATTTTTCGCGAGTAGTTTGTTCGCTCCCTCGCCGGCTGGGGGAAGAGAGAGAGAGAGAGAGAGAGAGAGAGAGAGAGAGAGAGAGAGAGAGAATAAGGCGGCGCCGTAGACTTTTCGCATCCCCGGCGTGGTGTGCGTGCCTCGTGGTGTACACACATTGTTGCCGTAAGCCGGTCGCGAGATCGATAACGGTGAGAACTCGAGGCGCGTGCACGCCTCTCCTTAACTGCTCGCTAGCACCTATGAATTATTTACCGCCGTCGTTATCGTCGTCGTCGTAATCGTTCGCTCGGTTCGACTCGATCCACGATTCGGATTCGGCGCACGGACGATCCTTACCCTTCGCCGAAATCGATCTCGTCGCTACGTGCTACGCGGCTAATTTGCTCGTGAATGTATCCGTCGCTCAAAGCGTTAGAGAAAGAGCGAAAGAGAAATAGAGAGAGAGAGAGAGAGAGAGAGAAGGAGAAAGAGGTATGAGAGAGAACAACGAGTCTAGCCAAGGCCATCTCGCGCGGATAAAAGCTGGGCGCAGTTTATTTATAGCTATCCTCGCGATAGGAATAACTGCATGGCGTTTACAATAAACGCGCTCGTAATTTACTATAACACGCGCGAATTTTCTCGTTATTTTTGCGCACGCAAAATTAAATTGACTTTCACGTCTCCCTTCGGCTACGCGATGTGTGTAACGAAGAGATACGATCGATCTCTTTCGATCGATTTGAAACGAGTGCGTCAAGTGAGCGTCTAATTTTTTTCTCGCAGCTCTACGCGCGCGAAACGTTTGCTGCAAACGCACCATTCTCCTTACGTAATAATTGTGTAGCTGTACATTAGGAACCGCAACTGTAATTAGCCTGCTGTAATTAGCACTATTTTTCACGTTTACGCCGGGCGATGTCGACGCGAAGCGTGATGAATTGTTAGACTTCCAACTTGACGTGGTCGAACGATAGTATCTCGCAGAGGGGGGAACGGTAGGAACGGAGGCAATCGAGACTGCTAATGGGAAGATTAATTCGATCTTCTAGTTCGTGCACTTTTCATCTTCCTCTCTTCTCATCTTTCGCCTTTGGCTTCCTCTTGATTTTATCGTTTTTCTTTCCGCGGAAGAATCGCTGGAAGAGAGGAGGCGTCGTAAAAATTTCAACTTGGTCGGCTTAACGGTCGAGAAGTTACGCTTAGTTCAAAAAATAGCATCTTTTTTTGCCGTGCTCAGCATTCGGCGCGGAGGAACTTTTGTTCATGTTTAGGAAGCTAAAAATCGAGCTCGTCAGATTTTTAACTTGCGGCAGCTAGTTATCACGTGTAATAAGCTCTCGTGAAATTTAATTATCATTATTTTCGTCTTATTAATACCAAATTGGATCCATAATGCTCCTCCGCTCGGGTTGCTTCTGCTTGTAATGTACGCGAAGTTAACGCAATAATTAATGGCATGTTACACCGCATGCGCGCGTAAAGTAACAATTAATTACATCACGTTGCCGCCCGCGCGCATAATATAGTGTCGATATATTACAAACAATCGTTAATTGCGAACAACAACCAAACAACTTTCCCGCTCTCATCGTTATTCACCACTGGTCACATTGCTTTTTTGGCTTTTATATCATGAACGCGTGCATTGAGAAAAGTATCGGATCACGTACATGTACGTTTTCCTGCTAAATCGCAATCACTGACCGAAACGTAGCACACAGGGTTGTATAGCAGTATACAACACTTCGTATAGAACGTAAAACAGTCTGTCAGATAAGTTGCGGCAACGGCGAGTGAATCGGATTTTAAATGGAAAAACTGACTCACGTACTCGCTTGCACTTGCTTCAATTGGTCCACTAATCCTAGTATCCTCCTGCGAACAACTTCGTTCTTGTCGCTCGTCACTATGTATTTCTCTTCCAAGTTTATGACTTCTTAACTCCTGTCTTTCTCGTTTAATCCAAGGTTTTTGTAAAACGTGATTTTAGAGCGTCGAGTATAACAGAAGTTCCGCATTTGATACAGATCGTTGTTATTGCAAAATATCGTTCCAAGTTAGGAACTGTTATAAACTCAAGACCATTCTGTCAAATTCTTATTATCATTTTACGAGGAACTATTTTTTTTTACGAAGTGCAGAATATCGTCATCTATAATTTATCCTGCGGGATACAGTTTTTTTATTGGCCACTGTCCCCCAACCGCCGCGATCGATCGTCTTCTATTAGTTTGACGTAAAGTACGTCGTTACACTATCGATTTTGTCGGCTTTCCACCGCGCTTGTCGGAATTGGGACGAAATCTGTGTCCCCTCTTATCGGTCTGGCATAAACGTGTCGTAATGATGCTCGAACCTACATGAATATTCACGATTATTCTGCAATGGAATCACAAAAGGCCGCTTTCATGAGGAGGAATATTTCAGTTTGATTTTTGTACAAACGTGGGCAAGCATCGCGCGTGATTTCTGTATCATTTTATTCTTAATGTTTTGAGCGGTTTTACGCTGATCTTCTCTAATAGTCTAATAGAGAGTTTGAAATTTAGGTCGTGAGATAAAACTCACAAAAACTATCAGAAATGTTGACCAGAAATATCACAAAGTTATATAACTTTTAAAAAGAAATATATTTATCTTGTAGAGCTTATTTCTATGAAATAAGGTTGAAATTTTTGAATCTTTTTTTTTAATGAAAAAAAGTATTAATAACGAAAAGATAAATTATTACTGAATTATATTAAAGTTAGTAAACAATTTTTCTAACAATATAATTATCTAATATATACATTTATTTAACACGCACGCATATACACACATATACACACACGTTTAGTCTCTTAAAAAAAAAAGAATTGATAAAGTGTTTCAATAAACTGATTATTATATCAGTAACTGATATTTCAGTTAACTGATGAAATATCATCGGTTACTGATATAGTAATCAGTTTATCGAAATACTTTATCAGTTCTTTTTTTAAAGGTTTCAATATAGGTATATAATAATTAAAAATAACATTTTGATTGTAAAGAAATACATAAAAAACGTATGTCTAGGTAATTTTATCACGTATTACATTATCTCTCGATGCTTCAGAGTCGAAGTTCATCTCTAGCCGTTTCATCGATAAGAGCGCGTCACTAACCAAATACAACTGGCATAAAGTAGTTATCGATGAAACGAATAACTCTACGCGACTACAAGGTTCTCGCAATCTTGACCTCGAGGCTTGACGAATCGTGGCGGTGCACGTTACAAACATTGCAACATAACGTGACGGCTTCGTTTGCCAATGATGATGTCTCGCACGCCAATATTAGACTCAGGATGATCATATCTTTACATGCCAGTAAGACAAAGAGGAAGAAAACTAAAATATTTATCATTTTTGAAGCAAATATAAGATATGAGTATTAACATCTTTTTTCCAGTTTATTATCAACATTATTTTATACTATATGAATCTTTTCATTATATGTATTTGCCATAGCTCAACAGAAAATTAGATGAGTTCAGATAATGCCATTTACATTCTTTTCGTGATGTAAATTATTTATTTTATTGTTATTAGTAATAGCGATATTTCGGTGCCTTTTTTCATATTGACAGACGAAATGAAATATTTAGATTCGTATTCAGAATATTTTTATAAAAATGTAACGCGCGATGAAATCATTTTATCTTTATTACATGTAAATAAAACAAGGATAGAGTGGCTTAATAGTGTGCTAATATCTATATAAACGCGTTTTGAACACGAAGCTTTATATTTTTAATTACGTTTCATAAATTTAGATATGAAAGTAAATTTGGAGAAATTTTAAAAATTTGCGAAAAGACGTTTGAAAATAAATTTAAGGTATGAGAACTAAGATTCCAGTTTCGTCAGAACGTCCTGACGTTTGTTCTCAAATCATTCACTTTGATGTATCTTTAAACGTTCTCACAAGTTTCCGGAATTTGTTGAAAAGCGACACCATCAACCGTTCTCAGAACAGAAGTTTTCGCCGAAGGGGAAGCGGTTTCGCTCGTTCGCGATTGCCGCCGAGTGTAAGGAGAATCATCGACACATATAGCGGGAGCGGACGGGGCTCTTCGACGCTTTACGGTAACGAGTGGCTCGCGTACGAAAGCCCTAATTAGCGTTCCCAGCAGGCAGGTACCTAACTGTAGATTTAAAGGCGTACACCAGCGTCGATCCCGCCGCCGGTGGGTAATGAACTCCGCTCCAGGAGGAACGGAGAAGAGAAGGAGGAGAGGATAGAAGGGGAGGAGACGCGGCCGGGAGAGAGAAAGCTGTGGCGAAGGTAGAACGGCGCTGGAAGGATACATTGCCGGAAGCGGATCTTGCGATAGGGTTAACGGTATTTCAAGAAGACGTTTGCCGACTGTCGTCGCGTGACCAGTTTAATTGGCGAGTGATTCTTCCTACCGCGATGGCCCATCGTGGTTCTTCACGATGTCAGCAAGATCTTGATCTTGATCTCCTCGTAACCATTTCCATCTACTTCTTTACAACGTCACTTGGATGACGATTCTAATTAACGCCGCGTGAGGTGAACATTATTTTGCAGTTTGATACTCGTGTACGAACAAGTTTCAGGCAAGTTAACCGCTTGAATACGTAATTGCTACGCAAGGAGTCGTGGAAGTCGTTCGATTTCTAGGTCTATGTCTTTGATTTCGACGAATCGCTCGGCAGCTATTCCTCTAACTTCGAAAACTTCCCCGCGAAGTTCCGCCCGCGTCAACTTCTCGGCGAAACGGATCGGCAAACGATATACATGCATAAACCGCGCGCGCGTACACACACACACACACACACACACACACACACATCTCGTCTGTACGTGTATACACCAAAAGTACAAGGAGATACGTATAATTTAATACAAGGGCAAACATTTGCTTTTCCGCAGCCAATCTCGACTCCGATTCTCGCTGCCGCCGCAAAATTCTCACCATTAGCACAGTTTTCGTCACAAATCCGTCTCGCTCTCGTTCTCGCGAACAATGCCTCGCTTCTATGTAGAATTAAGACGGCATTCGTTACGTGAATGGAAACGAGTTGATCTCTGTTGTTGCTACAATAAAATTGTTCTAATCCGGATATTTCATCGCTATAAATCAGCTGCCATTCGAATGGAATATCATTCTGACGGGCGCTTAGTGAACCGAAACGAGTCTTTACGCTCTTTCATTACAAGTAGAATAAATTGATGTAAAAAGCTAAGCTGAGTAAAGAATTCTGCTGAGTTGTTAAACGTTAACTGATACGTGCTTTCAACGACGTTAAAATATCCTGTGATAATCACACGTTTTCCGCGTGATAAATAATGAGCAATAATTATATTAATAAGACGGCTTATGGGAAACTGATGAGCAGTCACTTTTGAAGAATACGTGAGAGGCTCTTGCTCAAACAAGCAATCAATCGGATTTCTCGCGTGTCGCGTTAAGAGCATTCACGCATTCAATCGCTACACTCGCGATAATCCCTCGCGAAGTGATAATCCCTTCGCGCTTGCCGGAAGAAATTCGTGTCATGTTTGAATAGAGAAGACAGAGTGTCTCGATCGTGCGGGAAACCTGTCGCACCTGCCACCGAGGTCAGGGACGATCCTTAGTTGAGATAAACCCGAGAAGGCAGGCAGGCGAGCAAACTGGTTGGTTCGCTACTGCAATTTCCAGCACGATCAACGAGAGAAGGTCAGCGTACTTACGAAAGCCGGCGATTTCCCGCGCCGCGGGAATATCAATTTTTTTTTAATTCGCCGAACTTTGGACACGCATCATAGCTAACTGGCTGCACGATTGATAATGACACGTCCGCTTACTTTATGAGATTTTTAACGCGTTTCAGTTGCACTCCGTGTTAATTTAAATTCCGTCGAAGATATATTTCGAATTTGAATAAGTAGACGAACCGTTCATTTAAAATTTAAATACTTGGACTTGGGCATCTCTCGATTAAGGTGACTGCTCGATTATTTGTATTCTGAATTAAGTAGAACCGGGAATAGCTGTGAACGGTCGTCGCGCGCGTGCGAAGAACTTGTTGCTAGAACTTCTTATGGAAGGGGACGCAGATATTCAAGGCTCGTATGTAGATCGCGCAGCGTGGGCTCCGGGAGAACTTTAATAAATCCTCGAGGCGAGTTCGGTGTAAATTTACTTTGGCTGAATTTACGCGGTGCGGAAAGTGGGTTCGCGCGAACAAAGGGCGATTATTAATCGGTAGCGGCTACAAATTTGCGCGCGGTTACCTGGATTCGCGCGCGCGGGGGGGAGGGGGCGAGATGCGCGACGTGCTTTTGACACGCGGCGATTTCGCCGTTCTCCTTTGACCCATATATAACCCTCCGTTCGATTAATGCCACGGCTCTTAATTACGCCGTTTAATCGACGTAATTAATCGCGCGGCGGCCCCTTTGCTCCTATTTGTTCACGCGCGATGTTAATGTGCCGTTCCAACGAATGATTGCTGCGAATGCTGCGAAGTATCGGATCCCAATTTATGAGCTCGCCATGTGTTATCGGTAATTTCGGCGATTGTGCGGGAGTGCAATTGACGCACAGGTACATGTTAAATGACAAAAATTGTATTCCGAATTTTACAATGTACAGCATTTCGAATTCGAATCTGTTTTAAAGAAGTGCTATTCACCTACGCGGAAGGAACGATTTTGCTAGAGTATTTAAAAATTTAGCTAGATACGGATCCGACAATAAATTTGTTGGAACATTAAAATAATTAAGATGGATGTTTAAACATTATGAGCAGTGCTTCAAAAAGTTTGGACATTCTAGCAACTAGCCTGAGCGTCCTGCATAATTATTTTGATATTCTAACAAAATTATTTTCAGATCTGCATTTAGTTAAAGTTTTAAATACTCTCGTTAACAAAACCATCCTTTTCGTGTAGATTTTTACGATACTTACTTCATACGAGTATAATTTACGATACTCGGTGTACTCGTACTCTTTGATAAAACGTTATCTTTACAATCTTACGCATTTATCGGATATTTACATTTTAATAGTACTATCTATCAAATTTTGCGTAATATATTTTTTCCAAAATTGTCGTTTATTATATTGCGTTGTAAAACACTGTAAAAAATTCAGTAAATTTACATATAATAGATGTAAAAATTACACGGTTAGTCCCGTAAATATAAAAGAAATCATATTTTATAGAAATTATGTAATTCCATTATTGAGATAAATATATCTTGTACGGAAAATTACGTATATAATAGAATATTTAAATATATATAATTATCTAAATTTTTGTAACATTACGTAATACAACAATATATCGCTGTGAAATATAATGCGATTAACGTTCACTGCACATGCGTGAAAACTCTGCCCACCTAGCATCACTATATGTGCGGACATAGTAAGTAGTCATTCTATTGTTTGATGTGTATTCTTTATCATACAATCTCTTTATCATACAACATGTATGATAAAGAGACAATATTTGAATGTATAATATGTAATACAATTGCAAAGCGTATTGACATCATTTCTATAACTTTCCATGCATGTTGTAAATTTACTTTTGCAATCTATTTAATTACACATTACAAAATTAATCTTACCCTTCTATATTGCAAATTTACACATGCACGGAAATTTACAACTATTTAGTAACTTTACACCTATTATAGTGGGTAATTTTGAGAAAATTTGTTTACAGTGCATATTACACGCAATATTAGGATTGCTATTTTCAATAGCGTAAAGAGACAAATTGTTATATAGACAATCCATTATGATAATGACGTAATCATAGCTGTACGGGAAAGAACAGGTCCTGTGAAAGAGACGCGTTGCATTTACGGGGAAGTTATTCTCGCAGAGATAATAAATTATTACAGCGACGGCGTCTGAATAGGATCGAAAGATGAGTTGACTCGAAGTTAACAACTCGCTCGCTGTAGAGAAAGTAATCGGGCGTATTATTCGATTAAAAGTAATTGCTTCCTGGCGACCAGAAGGGTCAGTAGAAAGTTAAAACAAGTAGAAATGAATCAGTGAGCTTACTTTTATAATCAAAATACGAATTACTTTTTGGTCCTGATAACAGATTGTTCCGATGCGATCTGTCCTTCAGTGAATTGAAGAAAGCGTCTCTTACTCGGCAGGGTTGTTTGAATGCTGTGTTTCGTTGTAACTTCTTAAACTGCAACTTTAGATTTTTTTTTCCAAATTATTCTAATTAAATCATACACTTTAAAATAAACCTCACAATAAGTTTGGCATATCATTTAGGATAAGCATGTGTAACATGATCGATTTAAAGTTTGCAAGTTGTAAAGCAACAGGACCTTTGTAATGTTTGCTTACAGTGGAATTAATTTTATCAATATTATTAATACACAATATCATTCACCGTGCTCTATGTATTATAATATCAATTATAACGTTTAAAGCTTATAAACGGATTTTGTTGATTTTATCTAATAATTTCGACGAGATATAACGCAGATAATTTCACATCTACTTTTATGTAATCAAACTGTGTAAGAGTTTTCAATTGATGTGTAATAATTACGATTTTTCAATGCCGAAAGAGATAACATTCTACGTGCTTAAATCTTATTTTTAATAGCTATTGTATTATTTTATAACAGTTCTCTCTCTCTCTCTCTCTCTCTCTCTCTCTCTCTCTCTATTCCATATTTGTTTTATATACAGGAAGTATTACGTAATCGAAATTGGATAAATTTAATGACGCATATCAGTTGACTATCACATATAAATCGATTGTTGCATAATTCTTAAATGGATCTTATATGTAAAACTCAAATGGGTAGATATGGGCGTGTCATTGTCGTTTCACAAGTACCGCACTCGACGAGATCTCGCGAGATGAATGCAAGTCTTCTACGATCTCGTGTGCAACAGTTACCCGCGCTCTGTCTTCGCGCCGCTCGCTTTCGCTTTCGCTTTCTCCTTCGCTTAGCATCTTGCAGTAACGTCTCACGGGCAATTCTCTTGCGAGAGAAAGAGGGACAGAACCTGACTGCGAGTTATACGAGAGCAATGCCACATCAGGGCATCACGCCTATACGTGTATCGGTAATTTAATAATAGACCAAAGTCTATTACTGCGCACCCTATGACGGTTATTACGAGTCGGATACGAGCGATTGATGGATCGATTCGTGTAATGTTCAGGTACAGCGTGTTACGAATGTTACGTTCGACAATGTGCTATTATCTAATAACGTGATTTGTTTCACGCGACGATTTCGTATTTATTGGAAAACGCAACGGCCCACAATTCGCATAATGAATGTTGCATTAATAATTCGCACATAATTATCACATTTATTGTACGTATTCGTAAACTATTAAATTCAAAATCATAACTTTTGTTAATTTTCTGCGATTGGTGTTTGCATAGAGAAATATTTAGGTCTTTATACTCTAAGGGGAAAAGTCTTCTTAAGGATATATGGGCCATCTCAAAACATTACCAAAAATATAAAAATTTCATAAAATATTCTAGTATTACCTTTAAGTATCTATGTAAAATTTGAGCACAATTCACTTATTCGTTTAAAAGTTATTTAATTTTTTGTTTACTATTGAATCTTGTGCAAGATCGCGTTTTGGAGTACTTATTTGCAAATTTGGTGGGCAAATAGCATTACCAATTGAATAAAAATTTGTATATATGTATACTAATAAAAGTCTAATAAATATTCACACAAAAATTTATTTAGATCCACTTACTCGTTTCAAAATTATTTAACACTCCAGCAAAATATAGTAATTTTTAATCCAAAAACCATTATAATAGATCGAATTTTTTATTAATTCTTCTTCTTTACAGCTAATTTTAGGGTCAAAATTTGGAAATTTGCGATCAAATTTTTTTGTTAATTATGAAAAAAAAAGAGAATAAATCTAGAAAAGTCTTGAACTTTTAAATTTTGATAACTTTTAGCTCATATTGTATAATAGCTAAAAGCCTTAAGCGCCAACGATTTGCGATCTCGAATTGAAAATGAAGCTTGCGGCTCCGGAAGCTCAATCCCGTTATCATTGTTGCAATTCCGATCGACCGAAGGTGAAAACAGCGCGACGGTGTGGCGCCACAGATTGTCAAGTAGCACCTGTAAGAATATAGAGTCGTAAGGAGTCGATTATAGGTATTGGTAGACGAGCGGAATAATGACGAGAGCAGTCATGCGGCAGCAGTCCCGAGTGCTGGGATTGCTAGGGGAGAGAACGAGGGATTCTGAATTCGCAAATCTCGGTTGGCTCCTCCGTTAACTTCACCGTCACTTTCACACCGATCCGATCGTTCGGGCGTTTATCGACTTAGACGATACGAAGATCATCCTAGGATGTCGCCGAACTTTCTCCTCTTCCTTCTCTTTTCTTTCCTCCTCTCTCTCCTTTTCCTCTCTTTCTCTTTCTCTTCATCTGAATAAAAGTTGAAGAGAGAGGGAGAGATAGAGGGAGAGGAATAGAGCTCGTAACGAAATTACTTGTTCTGAAACCCAGAGAAACCGGTTCTCAGAGTCGCGACTCGAGAGTCTCGCTCGTTTACCTCGGTTTCCACTCTCAGGCACGAGCACACTAACGCAGGCAGATACCGAGATGCCAGCGTGAGGGATTAGAGACGGGTATGCTACGCTGCGCGCACACAGTTTTCCGGCCCTCGGAGGCAGCGACCTTGTCGCGCTCGTGCGCGCGCGCGCCGTCGCGAAAAAAAAAGGCTCTCGCACCTCTCTTCGAACAAAGAGCGCTACAGCATTTACGAAAAACGTGTAAAATAGGAATTGAAAGGAATTTGTGTTCCTTGTGTTATACTAAAAAGTACTAAATTTGTTGAATTAAAGAATTCAACAAATTTACCCCGTTCTATTTTGTTTGCTGTATTTTTGGTACACTGAGAAAAAAAATTTGCTAAAAAACTAAAATATTTAGTCCGATTCTTGCAACTAAATATTGTGTAGATTTAATTAATTCTTGATTAAAAAAAAATTTGAATGGTTGACATGAATGAACTGCACCTTTTGTTTTTGTGCAACTAAATAATTGTTGAATCAACCCAATGTTTAGTTGATCGTGTCGGACTTGAATATTTTAGTTTTTTAACCAATTTTTTTTCAGCGTAAATTTGCGAGAAGCGAACAAACTAAATTTTTATGAAACCGGTAATAATCACGGATGGCATTTATAGATGTTAAAATGGTACTTAACGATTATCCGAGTATCGACAGCTGGCTGAAGCCTTTATCTTTGTACATAACTAATAATATTATAATTACGTGCGTGATTAATTGATTAAATTACGTCGTACGATCGCGTACTGTATCGTGCATGTGAAACAGTTGTTTTTCGAAAATGTATCACTTTCTATCTCGCAGATGTAAACATCTATCGCGACAGTAAGAAGCGTCCCAGACTGCGATTAGTTAACTGTGCGTTTATCCTTTGTTCGAGCTGCGGGGTACGCATTACAATTCATTATAATGAAGATAGTCTGCGAAGTAGACTGCCTTGAGGAGCCATAATGAGCCGATTATATACGAACCGTACGCGCAGCGAGACTGTCTTGATCATAATGAATTCGCCGGGAACGAAGACGAAGAGCACGAACGTGCGAGCGAGCGAGCGAGCGAACGATCCGCTCCTTTCCGGATGCTGCTGGCTGGTGGTACCCGACATCGATGCATAAGCGCGAGTGGAATTCGAGAGTAAGAAGCCGACGGGAGGCTGGAATGTCTGGAACGAGCGCGACGACACGACTTACCGTTATGCATTTCCGCAAGAGAACGAAAATTACCGTTTTACTTGTTAAACCTTTTTCTCCGTAAAGAGAGAAAAAAAAGAGAAGACCGCGATGATTTTCCATTTACTTTCGTCGCGTCGCAAGATCAGCTGCTAAATTAATTGGAAAGTGTGTTGTTCCTTTACACATGCATGCATTTTATGCAACGATTGATTTTTTGCTTCTTTTTCGATATCGTTATCGAGTTAGAAATCCAGCTTGTTGCAAACGAAAATATTTGTTTATTTTGGAATATGGAAACTTTCTCCTCTCTTAAACTGCTTTGTTTTCGCGTGCACGCATATGTTTTTTAACGGGTTAAAAGGCTTGTTTCTCCACGTTCGCTTGCTACAACGAACTTTTCGATATCGGGCGCGGAAAAACGCGGCACGAAAAAATAAAAGCGCACTCGCGGATTGTCGATGCTAAATGCATTCGTAGCTCGATTCGGCGCACGTTCTCGCGAAGTGCGGTTACAACTCTTCGCGTTGAATTTTTTCGCATCGTTCGCGACGCGTCCTCGCTTCATGAATATTCCGGCGTTCATTACGGTGATGCCGTGCCAGGCCGTTGTTGCTTACCGGAACAGAGTCGTTGCTCGTTCACGTCCGAGCGACGAAATTTTGAAACTCGACGTTGAAACGCGATCTTTCGCTTTCAAGTCGTAGTATAATACGATTTTAACACGTTGCCATGGCTCAACTCGAATGAGAAATCTAATTGTTCTTAACCATATGTAATTGAATTGTTTTGTTTGAATGATATTCAATTAGCATAATTATTCATTAACGCGTCAAGAATCACATATTGCCGTTTAATGAAATTATATCCGGCAGTAATATCGGGATATCATGGGTAACAACGAAACGCCGCAGTTTAAGCGTATTAAAGATGAAAATACTTTGAATATAATATAATTATCATCAATACGAACGATTATCATTACTCGACATGTGAGAAGGCGATCGTTCGTGTGTCTTTAAACCGGGATTAACCTTTCGCGAAGTTTTGATGGATCACCTGGCATTACAAATTGCCGCTTAATCCATCAACCAAGTTCAGCAGTTGCGGCAATTATTTTAGCGTTCGCATGCGCCTCGGCTATTGTTCGTGCACTTCAACTACGTTCGGAATTGCGTGCGCGTGTACAACGACACCTGACATACGTATTCGTTTCACGCTGCGCTGTTGACTTCCGATTCGTAACAATGCCATTCGAGTTTCGGGAAGTGCAGTGTCGCGAAAGCCACGATTTTTAATGAAATTCTTTACGTATTCAGATTCGTCTTTTTACTTACGATTAGAGAGGAGTAGAAAGGTTTGAAATGATTAGAACATCAGTAAATTTTGATTCATATAGACATAAAAACGAACTGGATATCAAATTCTTCCGTTGGTTATTAGTGCCGCATATTAATAATTAAAAAACTAAACTAAGTTACAAAATATTAATACGTGAAACTGCTGTAACTTGACCAACTGTGCGGTATCTGGTTTTGCACGGATAATTCGAGAATTAACAGAGATGTGGAGATTTTTTAAATTAAAGAACTAACCACGATGAAAGAAAAACTTTATACTGTTATTTATTTACATTTTATAACAATAAAAAGCACTCTACTTCTTTATTTTATTTTATATTTTTTTGCTACTGTTCTATTTTTTTTTTTAATCTTTTATTTTATAGTAAAAAGCTTCCGAAACCCATTTAATGATCGATGGTTCAGTTAAATATGGTATGTCAACTAGATCACACTCGTAAGCTCGGCAAAACCACGATTTACATCTCGCCATGCATTAGGTATGCAGCAACGCCTCGTACGTTGATATTTTATAACTTTGAAAATAGCTTATTGTTAATATATAATATAAAAAGCCCACAAAAGAATTTCGCGTTCAATTCGTATTTCTCCGTATAGTAACGAGTTTACCGAGTTTCTACCGTGTTCACAAATCTTCTACCCCTTGAAAAGAATCGAGTCTAACAAACTTCTCTTTTCCACATTTCCAGATCTTGAATTCATCCCTGTGGGCCCCATATGTTATGGAATAGCTTGCACAACGATCATTCGACGTATGGCACTGCGATGAACAAGTAAGTGTACATAAATTATTTTTCTCAGACTTCATAATCTTGCGAATCTTTTGATTTCGATCGCCGGAGAATTTACTCTCTTCAATACCCGCGTAATTCTCGGCGTTTTATTTTGCGTTCATGCCGGCGGTTAATCTTATTCGGCGAGAAAGACCGCGCGCTCGATATTGATCACCTCGCGGATTCCGATCGTCGAAGCGTCGAATGACGATTAATAAGCACACAATCGGGCTCAACGAGTGGAGCGCTCCTTCATCCTTTTTTCCTTACGTCGACAGCCGTTTCTGCGTTTGCAATTACGATCGCGATCGTAAATCAGTGCCTCGATGCATTATTCTCGTCCGCAGCTGGAGGGTTTGCCTCTCGGTCGCCTCGTGTGACATAAACGTTATACGAGCGTATGCGGTAGTCTATTGTCATCGCATATATGCCCGACCACGCGATATAGTTACCTATACGGTTACAGCCGGGCGTTGTCATTGTCGAAGCGCGTAATTGCCTTTACGGTTGCACGTACGAACCACGAGGCTTCGCGGGGCCAGTCGTACAGGATATCGCGTGCGTCTGAGGTAGGTTAAAAAAATCTTTTGCGCGTGAAAGCAATTTTGCGATATGCAAGCAAGGATGCTACACTCATAGCTGTCAACGGTGAACTAGAAATAACGCCACTTATCTAGTGGTTCGAAGAAACCGGTCGTCAGATAGGCTACAGTAATTAAATATGGTTCGAGAAGTCATGGAATATCGTTCGTTCAAGGCCTTCTACATGCCTTGCATACGGACGACATTATTATTAATGAAGAGAAGCGGCACGGATGGTAAAACGGGGAAGAGGCCTTTGTTAACTCGAGCGTCGCGTTATCACTGTGCGATCGTCGTGCGACGTCGAGTTACGACATAACGGCGTTTTAAAGCTCCTCTTCCGCTCTTCTTCCTTCTTTCAGCTTTGCTCCTCTTTATCTTGTTTTTCTCAACGCGCATTGTCTAGTGCATCCGCGCGATACGCTCTAATCGTTAGCAAGAGGGACTGGATGTCGAAAGAATTCCGCTGACAATTATGTCTGGGTATACTCGTACAATTTCTTTATTATTCGTATTGATTATCAATATTGGAGACATCAAATATTGATGTTTGATAGAAATTTTTAACAGTATGTGTAACACAGTACTATGTGTGCCGTTTTATCGCTGCCATTACATTATTGAATACTAATAATATCAAGTTAATTTATGTGTACGTTCGATTTCTCATAATATATTTTTTATGTATAAATAAAGTTAATATATGTGCAAATTATGTGATTATGTTAATTATAAAGTTTCGAATTTGCATATTTATTTTTCTTTTCTTGTAATATTTGTAACATTTTTCGTGAATATACGTGCATACTGCAAATAATTAATTTTACATTATCGATTTGACTTTAGATTTAATTAATGTAATAATAGTATTATAATATATTATCACAAATCGTACTATATCATAATGATATCGCAACGTGAATAATGTAATATTAAAAAGTTATGCACCGATAATATTTACATCATTTCCATTCTCTGATTAGAAACAATTTTGAAAATTGCGATTTATGTAACTTTGCTTGCATTTCTATGAATCACGATATATCGAGTATAGCAATACTGATTACTATTATTACGTAGATATCGCCACTTAATAAAAGATTAAGGAGAGTGTACGTAATAAATATTTGTTACGAGTAAATATTTTATCCGATGTGCGCAATACGGAGTGACTCGTACCTCGCAATTTTCTGAGTTATCTCTGCCGTGAAGAATCTTGTTGAGTTTATTTTCGCTCTTTTAAAACCTCTGAAAATCTGGTGTTCCTTCAGGAAATTCAATACCTCAAAAGGAGAAACGCTTGTATAAAGTCCATTTACGTGAGCGTTTCTTCAAAGAGGAGGAGAGACAGGACGATATGGTTCCGCCATAAATCATTCTTCTTCATCGCTACCAGAAGTCTAAGCTTCCGACGAGAACGTATACAACAATCGTAGACAGCATGATAGTTTTGGATAGGAGGGGTTAATCCATCACCAGATCGAAAATAGTGGAATCTGGCATTGGCGATATGTATCGCGGGACGGTGGAGGGATGAAGGGCGGCTTCGCGGAATTGAATGCAACGAAAGGGCGCGCGTCGGCCGGCAGAAATTGAAACGTCGCGCGGAAATTGAACGGCGGCATAGGCGAACGAAACCTTTCCCCGGTCGTGCACTGCGATTCGATCGTCAGTGCGGGTCCCGACGCGGAAATGGAAGCGTCGCCGCTTGTAAACCGAAACCTTTATAAATCAGTTCAGCATTTTTCGCGACGACGACGACGCGGTTCGAGGCCACTCCGTTGAAATACTGTATGAGATCTTGCGATTGTTCGCATCTTCCTTCATGTACTTATCGTAACGAAAAATCTTTGGTTTTTTTTTTATACATTACATTTGGCTATCTCGAAACTGGATGGTAACCCTTCTTTTGACTATAGATTGTCTATCTACATAGAGAACAAATATTTCATTGGAATTAATATTCCCATTTATTTGTTTACGACTGAGAGTTGTTTCATTGAAACAACATATACTTATACAAAACGTTATTTGTCTGAATAAAAAAATGTTGTTTTATTCATATAACATTATTTCACGAAAATAACACTATTATTGGTCGTACTTTTTAATTCAAACATTATTACAAATAAATTTCTTACGGGTATTTTATGCGATGCGCAATGCGGAGTCACTCGCAGATCCTATTTGGCTATAATAAAATTTATTAGGTTCAAAAAAATTGTTTTCTCTGTGCATAGTCGATATTTTCTATCTATGTCGATGCGAAATCAATTTTTCTTCAACGATAATTTCTGTTCAAGGATTTCACTTCCGTTCAGAAGTTCAAAAGATAGTTTTTGAATGACGACTATTAATCATGTAAAAGAACGAATCGTAATCGTGTATAAGAGAGAATTTTGAAAAAGTAAATCAAATATTTTCCAGAGATATCCTCGATGTAATATTATGTTTAATATTTATGAAGATTTCAATATAAAGATTTTTATATATTTAGGTGAAATACTTTCTACACTATATTGAGGTAATTTCATACTATCGTGCGATTGAGCGAATTTGGAAATCGGGAATCCGATTATACGGAAGACGACTTGCCAGTAGCGAATCGTATACAATATAGATTGGGTACATTCCCACAAATGGATCTCGTGTCGCTCGCCCTATCCTTGCTTCGTGCAATTTTAGCCCGGGGACATCGCCTTATGTTACATTGAATTACCTCGATGTATGCAGTTGTGGCGCGTGCTACGAGAAGCAGACGGTGATACGTGTATTTATACGAGCACTTATCGCCGTGAGATTACGCCTCTCTAATCTCTATCGGAAGTATACATCGCCCCTGGATACGTTCGTGTATCTTCATCGCGTGTAAGGAAACCTCTTGTCATAGCTACATCACTGTGGCGAACCTAACACATTAAATACCACGTGAATTTTGATTAATTCTGCGAGAACCTAATTAATGATGGTACGATGTCGGATTCAATTAACAAATGTATATAACCGTTATTTTATGTTGATCTTTTTTTTCACATTGCTGTAATTAGTGGAATATGACTTTCATGAACTTTCTGAAAAATATGAACTGAAGTTCATTAATGCTTTGGCACTCCAAAATTTTTGGGGCGAACGCGAAGTTCGTCTAAATAATTACGACTTCGAATCAAAACTATATTTGATAACGCGGCTTTTATAAGTGTTTGATAATGTAAAAAGATTTAATAAACATTAGAGATTAAATATAAATAACAGCTTACATATAATATTAAGTCAATCAATAAAAATAGTTTTATGTTTTTAATTACGATAATTATACGATAATTACGATAAACAGGAAAATATGCAAATACGACACACCCGACTGAAAAAAGACCTAACAAACTTTAAGATGGCTTTTTCCATTTAATAACACAAATCGACACAAGTGTCGTTCTGTCTTTGTTATTTCATTGAATGTGAGGAAGGTAGAGCAACGTTTGTGTCGACTCGTGTCACTAATGGAAAGCAATCGGTATGGATGTGAGGTATTAATAAGTCTTAATGCACTTCATTTTTAGCTTTTACAAACTTATTTATAAAATTGTTACACGGTATTAATTATAGAAGTAGAAGAAAACCTTGATTGCTTTAACAGTAATGGCGCCAGAAATACTAAAGTTTTTTTTTAGGTAGCCAATTTTAAATTAATTAATTTTATCACTTGAAAAGATTAGTCTGTTTTTTTTATTTGCGACGCGCATAATTCCATATCATCGTATATCAATTAGGGATAGATGAGCGTGATAGCGTCGGGCATCAATGGTCGTTTAATATGTCAAGACTCGATCTGCACGTCCGCGATCGATTCTCCGACGAGTTCTCGGTAGAATGGTTAACAATTAAGAGGCAGCGCATTTCCTCGGGAAACTCACGGATCTACGCGCTTATCTTTCCCGGTTCTCACAGTTTCTCTCTTTCTTCTCCGTACCTTTCTATACGAGTCGCGTCGGCAGCCGTCGCTCTCGAGGCAAGTTATGCAGTCAAGGGAGGAACTTATTTGAAATTTAATGCTGGCCATTATTGCGCGCAAAGAGACTACTCATCGCTGCTTCGATTCTCTTCAACAGTCAATGACAAATCCATAACGGTTTGCGTCAATGAGTCTTCACGTCTCGACTCTTGTGTATATGCGTCGCGCGCTTTGAGAAAACGTAACTCCGAGCAGGCAATTTCCACAAAGCAGTCGTGAAGTGATTTCGCGCAGTTGATATGACTTTTCTAATTTGAACTACGTTTACGTTTACGCGACGTTAAAGTAAGAAGCGGCTCTCGAGCTTTAAAGAATTTTTATTAACTATATTCATATCGGAATATTTTTAACTGAAATTTCGAAAACTAATTTTCGCTCGGCGGACCGGTTGCAACATTTGTCTGAACTTTTAGCGCGTCTCTCGTCGCGCCGCAATTACTCCACTTCGCCATTTTGCAAAATAATCGTGACGAAAGGTCAGCCTGGAAAATTTTGAGGAATCGCCTCCGCGAAAATTTTCAAGTTTCTGCAATATACTATATCTCATTATCGCGCGTACACGCTCGGTCGTTTCTCACCGACTCGTCGACCAATCTTCGTCCTGCCTTCCGTCCGTGACAGGTCCGCAACAGTTTGCCACTTACAGCACCTTCCGCTCCCTCGGCTATAACCTTCTCTCATTAACGTCCGTTACTTCGCACTCGATTCCGCACCCGGAACCACCTCGGGGCTCGCCTTTCTCTCTCCCATTATTTCGCCGGCTCACGGAGGCAAGGATGTACGAGGATGGCAACGCAGTAACGCTTCTTTTTATCGCGAAACGATGCGGCACTCGAGACATAAAGAATGATTCGTAAATAAGAAATCTCGCGAACGGGGCTGCTTGAATGAAAAATGAAAGAAAATTCCTCTAGATAGTTCGTTGTTTGTCTTGATCTACAATTTTTCAAGATCCGTAAAGATGAATAACTCGGGGAGTATAATTAAGTAAGCTTAGAATAAAAATTCCGTTGAAGTTGCCAAGAATCCTATACAGGGCCTGTAATCGAAAGATTTCGCTCGACGAAAACATCCCGCATTGATCTGTAGCAGTTTCGCGCGAGCTTCCAGGCACGCTTGCAACCTTGTCCCATAAACGCGTTCGGTAATGGCTTGTATGTGTATATGTATGTGTTTTCTTGATCATGCGTCACTACTCTTTCCCCGGCACAGCATGTACCAGTGCCCTATTGACCTACATACGAGACATTTATTTCGAAGCGCGTGTCAACCCCTGGAAAACCACTAAATCGAGTCTGATAGCGGGATTGCATACAAAAATTTGCGGCTTAATGGAATCTATCGGATTGAATCAGTGTACGGCATCAGTTTCGTATTTTTTAACTCGAACTCAGATGATTCAATGCACTTTGTAGAAATTGTTTATTTATCTCTTTCCTCACATAGAAATTCTTGAGGATCACAGTTTTTGATTTCAGAATGTATTTTAGATTTTGTTTCTTATCGTATTTCTAAATTATTTCCTTAGGTTTTTGACTCGACTCGCTGAAAAGTCGTCTTGTACACAGAAAATCTGTTGTTATTGATACATAAATTTCGAATTTAATTAATAAAACAATTTATACAGTTACACTTTTTACGCTGGTACATTTTTAAGTATAATTTGAGATACATTTCCATTTCACGTTTAAATCCACATTATTTAAAATTCTGTATATTACTTTTCAGTAGAATTATAGTTATTTTTCGAATCGTATTATTTCCAATTCATTAAAATGCGAATAAAGCTTGTTTACTCGGCCGAAAGCAGCGAGCGGGAATGATTGGTATCGACCGGTGGCGGAAGCGGGCTGTCGTTGAACGATGCGGCGATGATTTACGATTATCGTTGTAACGTGCGCTCGTAATAAGCCGCAATCGCCTCCTCCTCGGCGCACCTGCGTGCCGCCACCGCCGTCGCGCAACGGTTGCGTCCTTACTGGGTCAGCACGCGCGCGTGCGATCGATATCTTCACCTTGCCGAGACAGGAGCGTGCACCGGCGATCTGACCTACTGACCCACAAGCGGCAGCAGGTCGTCGAGAACGAGGACACCAGACCCGCGCACTGAAAACCGGACCGCGCGCGGTCAGTTAGATGGAATCCAGTGCGACGTCGAGTGCACTCGATGATTGCCGATGATTGCGTTGATCGCTATTTCTATATGCGTTTTGCTGATAAATCGGCCTTAAGCGCTTCGCGGATAACCGAGAAATCGAATATTCAATATCGAATATAGAATAAACAAGCAAAGAGGAAAAATATGCGACAAAAATTCCGCAACAACAATGAATTTTACATTCAAACTTTTATAAAAATTGTTATATCTACGCGTAAACTATTATACTACTGACCATTTTGTTATCTTAATTGTCGACATCAATTTAGCACTTAATTTCGAAAAGAAACTGCTCACGGAGGTGAAATATGCATGTGAAACGTATAACGGACAGATCGATGCAAAAGTGTCAGAGCGATAAAACGGTTGTAAATCATATTGAATGGACCAAATCGGTAGCGCTGGCTAATTAATCGCGATGCCAAGCGGGGAAATACAGCGGGTGATTATTCCGGCCGATGGACCGGAGGCAAGAAGCGACTCCGACATAGATCATCGGACCGGGGACCGACCGACCGGGTTCCGGTAGTGCCTGCGGTTTGACGGACGGTTTGTCATCTACATCGACGATCATGGCCGGCGTATGGCTGATTTTGCGGTTAAGAACGTGACGCTGCACAAGAGAATGAATCCACGTAATAAACTCCGAGAGTAATGCATTGCGGAAATGATACAATCTTTATCTGCGTGTATATATACATATATATTGTATGTACATATCAGTCAGCCAAGTTTATGCATTTAATTGTTCGTGTGAATCATGCGAGAGAAATCTGACCCCTTTGAAAAGATTAGTCGTACTGCGATATCGATATTTTTTATTATCACAGATATATATTTAATTACGGCAACGTATTATATTGATATTTTGTAAACCAAGAATATTACTTTCACCGAAATTGAATGTATTATATTTGCATTTTTTTTTTTTTTTTTTATTATGAACATGTGTAAATGTATACAGTCGCAAATTTTACATACGATATATTCTACAGATGCAACATTTTTGAAAAGACTTTTCGAAAAGACGTTATTCTTTTTCTTCCCCCTTTGATTTAATATCTTTTAACAGTTTATCTATAACTCCTTATTTATTTCTCAAAAGTTAAAACTCATTAACAATATTTGTGACAACAACTGTGTTGCATTGCATGGAATACTATACATAGGTATGTTGTTTTTTTTTTAAGCTTGCGTTACCCTAAATAATAAATTGATGTTGACAAAGCGCAAACTCTTATTGTTGTCTGCGTTCTGTTCTCAAGTGTTCGTTATAGAGTTTAATCTAATTACGATAGTTTTCCATGAGTGAGATCGCGTAGCCAGATGTACTGCCGTTTAATTAGGACTGGATTTAGGTTTAGATCGCACTTAGTTTGAGAAGGCGTTCGCTTCAACAGACATCGAAGTCATTGACACAGGCCGCGAAACTTTCTCGGCTCCATCCGCCGCGCGCGTGCAGAGTGAAAAGTTTCTCGCAGTCGAAAATTACGTTTCCCGTCGTTCTCTCGTGATCTTTTATTATCATGGAGGGATACCGTTATCGTCGGACTGATGCCAGATAAAAGCGAAGTAAGGAAAACTCGCACGGTCGAAAGTACGCGGCTTGCTTATAATTTACCACTAAGGACGACTCGGACTTGCCCATTACGGTTCTGTTTTATCGTTTCGGCTTTTACGGTCGTGAAAGTCAATTTCGCCCAAAACTTACGGTCTGTTTACGAGCGGAATATGTGTTGCAAAAGACTGGAGAGCCATTTTCATATATAAACACGTACACGTACAATGGTAAACGCGTTCTCGGCAATTGGAAATAATACACAGGAACTTCAGTTCTCGATAAATTTAACGGCGAGCGAGAGTACGTTAAAACTCGCGGCGAGTAATAACCGAAAACCGAAATACAGCTCTCTAAAGCGCGGCTAATTCGCGTTGCGTTTTAACGTCGGCCGAGTTGAATTCACGCGGAATATCGTCGAAACAAAACTGAATATTGCTCGATTTGTATTTTGTATTTTTAAGCGAGAATAATAACCGATAACGAATATCCGACATACACACGGGCACGCGTGCGCGGGCGCACGCGCGAATATTACGGCACCGAGAGAATGCGAATCACGGAGTGGAATCGCGCGGAAAATCGTGCCGACATTGCCCAGGCAATTCCATTACAGTCCGCATGTCAATTCGATCCTGTCCTTTTACGTGTTTCCTTGCTTTGCCCCTTCTCCCCCTCCCCCCCCCCCCGCCTCTTCGTTCCCTCCATCTCGCTCGATTTCCACGTTTCGCGCGGGTGCGAGTTTTATGAATAGCGCATAAATGGTTTCACTAATCGAACCGTAATCAAGGGTATTATAACGGGATAATAATTTTCAGCCTCCCATCGCGCACCGCGCTGCTCTGTTTTTCTTTCATTTTCTAGCCCTCCCTCCCTCCCCTTTTCTCCTCTTCCTCTTTGCCTCTCGTTTTGTCTCCCCCCTCCCCCTTCCAATTTCTTTCTTTTTTTCTCTCCATTTTATATGGACGAACGAAAGCGCAACGTTGTTTTATAGTGCGGTATTATTTTCAGTAATTACTAGGAAGATGTAATTAAATCTGTTACCTTCGGGCGATCTATCCGTGCGAAAATACGCGAGAATAATGGAGCTAGTGATCGTTTTAAGTCGGCTTCGTTTACCATAACTTCCGATTGATATCGAAAACAAAACATAATACACGAATTATTATTTCGCTTAGAATAACATTTACATATTTTGAATATCGGAGAGAGGAAAGATTGCGTAGAGGAAAATGCCGTGTTTCGTAAAAGAGCCACTTTGATAATGTAAATATTCTCAAAAATCCTTGAATATTTATTGCTCGTGTTTATAGTCGCGTTTCTGGTAAAGAGAGATGAAAACCAATCTCGAGACAAGATGACGGTTTAATAAATAGAGCATGAGAATCAATTTGTCATTCTTTACGTCATATTTGAAATCGGAAATCAGTTGAGAAACTTTCGGATAAAGTAAGTTTGCTAGAGATATGATTTTTGTTTCTCGTAATGTAATAATCGATTTTCTGTCTCTTTTGAGAAAAGTTCATACGTATATAGTTTTTAATTCTTTTAACATTTTTTTTTTTGGAAACTTGGAGAACAATGGATTACATATAATGAAAAAAATTCTGACTTAAAAGTAGATGTTTAAAGCATAAAAACTGGTTGTTTAAAAGAAAGGTAAATCATAATCTTTAAATAATATCATAATTATCTTTTTAATTAACTTTTAAGTAGATGATCAAAAGTTATGTAAGTAGGCGGATTAATAGCACCCCAAAGAAATGCCATTATTATTATATTTTTTATTAGTATATTACTTTATAATTAAATTTATATTAATTAAACCCTTAGGAGAAAGAGGATGTAAAAGAGTGAACTTTAAACTAAAAACTTTTGCAAACAACGCTTTTTATTTTTCTTTTCCAGAACAAGATTTCTAATCCTGCATTTCCTCGTTGCTCTGGGCTATCCCACCTACTTAAAGGTTAATTAACTATTTACAGATTGGCATTAAAAAAACATTAAATAATTTACTGTCAGCAATATACATAATAATTACATCAGTCGAAGCAGATTTTTTCATCATGAGGGATGAAAATTGAGTAGTAATATTTTCACTCGTAAACGCTCTCTCAGTCGAATGGAATCAGCTATTATCGTAGGCGACGATAATCGGACTGCAAGACGAAGCGCAAAACGTGCAATAATAGCTCATTTATCAAAGCGCAAGGAACGGAATGTTCGGCGTGATTTTATTTTATGACGCGTTAAATATCTCGAGTCGATAACAGTTCTGCCGGTGCGCGGCCTTGGTGTTTGTTATTGCGGCGCACAGCGCGTTGTGTTTACACAAGGTCGTCGCGCTACCAGTGAGACTTGAGGCGACGAGTGGCGCGAGTTGCTCCGTATGTCATCGCGTATTGCCCCTTGAAACGTGATGCCGATAAGTGGGATCGAAGATAGCAAATGCCGTCGTGAGTTTTACGATTATTAAACGGACTGAGCATTAATTAATTGAAGGGTTTGCTGCAACGGTGGGCTAAGCTACATTTTACAAAAGTGGAGATGAATGTATAAAGACATTCATGAGAGATGAACCGGAGCGTATTCCAATAAATATTGTAGCAATAATTATGCAGATATCTTGAAATATTCATTTACCATCCAGTCTATCCTCTAAAGGACTCTAAACGTATTTTTAGAATTTATTTTCTTCGTTTTTACAAAATATGAGTTATATCTCACTGCTGCAGCGAGTTCTTCAATTATTAATTCGTGAATACATCGAGATGTTGCTTACTGCGGAGCTAACATTTCGCTTGATTCATATACATATAACGTTCGAAGCCGAAACGATAGAAAACTGTGAACTGTTTTTCGCCGTGCTCACGGGCAGTAATCGATTATACACCACGGCGTGTTTAACGATGTATTTGAAATTCGAGTGTAGCACGCTTGGATTTAAATATGTAATTTACCTTTTTTTGCGAGTGACAGAATGGAATATTACACGAGTCATCGGATCGAGTCATTCGAGTCACGAGAAACCTTACTGTATCGATCGTGTGTTAATAACTAGATTGAAGTGGAAGAAGAAAGCGTAACTTTATTTCATAACGCGTTAAATATTCACGTTATTCGCTGACTGGCGAGTAACTCTGGCATCTGTTTGGTAGCCGTCGCGCTTCGTACTATTGTTATTCGTACGGCGAGATACGAGTCGGCAGATAGAGAGAGATTCGAGCTGCACCGCGTATCGTGTTACGTGCGACATGTTTGCCGTAACACGGGTTCTATCCTAAAATTTTTTCAAATTCTTTTCGAATGATCTCACTTGACAAACAATGATATTGAACAGCCCCAGAGAGGCAAAAAGCCCTATCCTAATAAATCAATAAATCTGAATCCCGCTGTTTATTTATAATTAGACCCTCACTTAAAGACTTATTTACCTTTTTATATAATAATTCATTTATGATTTTTTTATCTAAGGGCTTTTTCACCAATCTTTGTTTAGCTAACCAACCGATTGGCTCATTAGAATTGATCAATCGCTTTTATTATATTCACATAACAGGCAATGCGATTGATCAATTCCAATGAATTAACGGGTTAGTTAGCCTAACAAAGATTGACGGAGGACGAGTAAACTACTAAACCTAAACTTTTTTAAAGTTTCTACACCATAGACATTTGCATGAATTGTACTCGTATTCAAAAAGTTCTTTGCAACTTATGTAGGTATTGATTCTTGATTTTTTTTTTTTTTTTTTCCCTCTAAGAAACCAACCAATCAATATTTTTATTTAGGGAACATTCATATTGTTGGACAAATTTTTACTAATACCATTTCTATATAAAGATCTTTATGAGTATTAATCTGCCGTTAAGAGTCGGTCTGTCAATTTTCAAGCGCTGCGATCGCACCTTTAGCTTCAAAAGTCGTTGTGTTGGAAAGTCGTCTATTTATTGAATGTTACGTGCATCTCGTTCGTAACAGTGTTATAGCTACCGAAACGTGATTGTTTCCTAAGAACAATTAGCGCTAGTTAGGTCGCGACTGTAAATGCATTGACTGTTTATCGAGTCTAGTATTCCGCACGATCTATCCATTTCATTTAGTATACGAGACTGAAATCGTATATGAAGCAGTTTAATTCTGAATTGAGCGACGCTACGTTATATGCTTAACAAATACAGTAATTAAGCCCACTTTTTAATATTTGTGAATGATGTAGTTTTAAATGCGAAGCACATTTAGTGCATCGCACACTGTGAAGAAGATATTTAAAATTTTGTTTTATTGAAATAAATCTTTATTTAAATACGAAAATATTATTTTTTATAAATCAATTAATAAGAAAAATAAGATATATTTCACAGAAACGTATATTTTGTTATCACGATTAAATTTTTTTAAAACTAATAAATATCGAAGAAAATTTCACAAGTAACATTTACTGCTGAATATTTCGACTTTTTTTTTCTCGGTGCACTTGTTGAAACTCTCCGCCATTGGAGAATTCATTTATTATGCTAATTTGTGAGAGTCCGCTGATATTGAGCAATTCAGAGTTTTTTTCCACATTACTTTTGCGATCGTATTTCGTTGGGATTTCGTCGTAATGCACGATAGCACGTTGTGTATGCGATTAACGTCAGCATTGTATAAAGTGCCATACTGTTATCCTATTCCGGTGATTAGTACATGATCGTAATTAACCATATTTTCGCGAGTGTGTTGTCTGAGTGCAATGACTAAATCTGAGAGGAGAAGGAACCTGATAGCATTGGACGACGGCAGAGCAATCGTCCAAGAGATGAGTAAATTATTTTCTCATTTTATTTATTGCATGTGGAATTATGTAAAACTGATTTCACGCATGAGCAGCAATGGTTTTTTCATGCATTAATTTATTCTACTACAATTTGCATACATTTTTATCTTGTAGTTCTTAACATAGTACTGCTGCTAATTTATTGAACTTTTTATAAGTGTTACGAGTAATATCTTCAGAAAATGCAATTAAGAGAATATCACGAAGATATGTATATAATATATTAATAATTTTATTATTTTATTTTTATTCGGATAATTTATTGTTCAGATAATTTGTGAATAATATGCGTGAAAAAAGAACCTAAAGAAATATTATAAGTACTTGTAGAATATTGGCAATTTTAAAATATAAAAAGTTATTTAAATTATTTCATAGTGTTTATCGCATGAAGATTAGAAAACAATGATGCTTAATTATGATACTTTAATTTTTCTTTCCTTTTCAAATATCTTAATAGAATTTATCTCTGTGTTTAATTTCTCTATATACTTCCAAGATCAAATATATAAGCTGCTATAAGAAAACAACATTTAAAAACTTGTGTATTTTACAAGCATAATTGAAAGTCGTATAGAAAATATCTCGCTGTCAGGTAGTATATTTTAATTTAATGAAAGAAACGCATATAAATATATTAATTGATATATTTTTGTATATTTTTAAATAAGTTAATTTTATTTTAATTCTTCGTAATCTATTTATTCTTATAATTTAGCTTTATATTATTTTAAAGACAGAAGTTATTTTTTGTTTTAATTAATTAAATTTATTTAATACAATTCAGTGAGATTCATTATTTTCTCATTATGTAATATTGCGAAATATTTTATAAAAGTCGTATTTTAATTCGTACAGTATTTCACGTTAATAATAGTTTCTCATTTTACAATTAGCTGAGTACCCTCTCAGTTCTTTAATAAAATGTATTCGTTGAACTGTATCTCAAGATACAAAATTATTCCAGGTTTTCATCTGATGTATGTTTTTTGATACGAAATTTATGATTTAATAATTATAAATTAATAATTTTTCAAAATTTTATTTTTGTTTTTGTCTACCGCTGATATCCTTTTTAATTTATAAAAATCCAAATCACATAGTTTATTGTCAATTTCAAATCATGATCCGATTATTCATGATATTATAAATTGTAAAACAGTCTTTTCTTTTTTTATTTCCATCAACATTCGGTCTGGTAGGTAGTCAGCTTATCGAAACGAATCATAAAAATAAATCTCTCTCTCATCATTTCTCGAGTTCAGCATAAATATATCTCTGCGCTAGAATTATCTCTCTGGGCTTCGCTGTGACGTTTCATCGGTGATGCTTAGTGCGTTTAACTTTATTCAGCGACTCGGAAGAAAATGGAACGCGGAATACGATAGCTCGCCACATCCGGGAGCGAGGGCGGCGTACCGATCCCGGTATCAGGTCGCCGTGTTGTAACGGGCGGTTTCGGAATTTACTATCGGCTGCCGCGATCATCTAGATACGGATTTTCCAATATTAATAAACGCTCGTCGAGAAAGTGTGTTCCGGGTAATGGAGCGCTCATTTCATACGTTATTAGCCGCGGCGAGCGGCGGAAATTTCGACGTGGGTATTACGCCCGGGGCTACCATTATTCCTGACAGTGATTGCAGCACCGTAGTTTTCCACGTGAACCCGATCAGGCTTTTATCGCCGGACGCGTCCAAAAATTACGTTGGCGATCGATGCGGAGCTCAAGCTGAGTCCTTCTCAATTTACTGGACCGAGAAAGCGAGCCGCCGATAAAGCGACCGTCGATCGTTAATCGATATACGAACGTATATCCTCCTGCACGCACGTGGCGGATTTACGAGCTATTCGCGAGATGAGTCCCGGACAAGTTTTAAGCGCTCCCTTCGGGACGTGCGAGATCGTGCATCTTCAGCCTGAGGATGCCAGGCTAGGCGAGGAGGAACCCGGTTGCGCTTCTTGTCATTTTAAGGACGCTCCTACGGGAAAATCCTGGCGAGATACGACATAGATACGCGCGTTGAGAGGACGGGGGGTTGCGGGATGAGTTTGTGCGCACGCGGCAGGAATAATATTAATCTTCAGCAGAATGAAGGGGAAGCGTGAGAAGACATCCCGGCGAGTCTCTCTTTCTCTCTCTCTCTCTCTCTCTCTCTCTCTCTCTCTCTCTCTTTTTCTTTCACTTTTTCCCCCTTCGTTTATCGGCGTCTGGATGATCAGAAAGGGCGTACGACGATTTTGGAAGATGTTCGAGAAAGAATATCACTCCCGAGAGTGGTCTCGGAGATCGGAAGGGAGCCGAGATATCGATCGGCCGATACGCAGCGTGCGACGCCAGTTTCGTTGTCTCGATGTAGAACGAATCGGTAGAGCCAATTGAGCACACGCGGCTATCTCGAGAGGACATGGTTATTGAAGGGTGCTTTTATGATTCTTGCCTGGCATTTATTGAAGTTTGCGACTGCTCGCGCGCGAGTTTCATGAATGATCTCTGAATGGAAAAATCCTCTATTCTTCGTCAAAATTAAATCCTTCGGATGTTATTACTTATTACATTGAGATTTCGAAGGCATTCTTGTCTGGTCCCTGGTGGGAAATAATTGAATACCAAATGACAAATGTGAAGATATATGAACCGTGAAAGTGTCTCTATCTGATTGCTGGCGAAAAAGGATACGTTGAATTTTTCATTTTTGTATTATACATGAAGTATTATACGTTCCAGAAAGAAGGAGTATGCTGCCATCGGAGATGTAATTTTATTTGAAAAGCATTAGAGATGTCGATATCTTTAATTACGAAGATGTTCTATATTTACATTATTTATGATTTATTACACACACATATATATATATATATATATATATATATATATATATATATGCATTTATTTATTCCGGAAATGATTTCTCACGAACTTATTAATAATCCCGGATTTGGCTTTAATTCAAATGACGTGATTGCGACCAACGTCACAAATCGAATTACACATCTGAGATTTCTCGTCGTCCCAAGTACTCTTCCGGCCCCTTCCGAAAGGGCCTCCACTTTCGCGATCGGATGAGAGTTCCCTCCGTTCTTCTCCCGCGAGATGATAATAACGCGCCACGGGACGCGAGACGGGCTTATTAAAATACCAATCCGAGAGAATGCGGGCCCGCTGGCCGCTAGCCAGCTCTCGAAATAATGCCGATTTGTAACAGGCGCCATGCGTTGAGCTCTCGGCTCGCGACTATCAACTGTAGTAGCGAAACCGACCGCAAAACCGACCGCAATGGAATAACGAAGCTACCTTGCTCGTTACTCCGTAGGATATGTCGCGCGTTTTATGATCTCGCAAGACGGGAGTTTTACGATCTCGCTGAACTTCTGTTCACGTTAAACGCTTTATGTAGCTACATTTAAATTGGTTTACTTGAAAATGCATTGAGTTATTAGGAATTTCGACATTGTTGGTCTCGGCGAATTATACTCGAGTCCGTCTTTCTTCCTTTCTTTCTTTATTTGAAAAACAGGAAGCGTTTAGTTTACGCTTGTTAATATCACGAGCGGAAAACGATAACGCCGCAAGTTTGCCGTTTTTTTTTTGTCTTCTAAACCACGTGTTTAGGAGGCACAAGAATTTACGATGAGTCGAGAATTCGATCCTCGACGGCCACAGAAGGCCCATAAATCGCAGTCGTGTGAATTCGCGCGGCGATTCCCGTTCCTCGTAATCGCCGTCGCGCTTTTATTCGCGGAAAAACGGTGCCGTTGCGACGCGTCGTGAATGCCGCCGGCGGCGCGGCGGAACGAGAGAGGAGAGACACGTACGACAAGAGAGCGGAAAAAGGATAGGAAAACAAAGGGAAACGTCGCAGTCGCGAGTTCGAGCCTGGAAAACCGGCTAAAGAAAGAAAGAAAGAGAGAGAAGTCGAAGGAAAATAGGAGTAGACAGTGGCAGAATTCATACGAATTGGAGGAGGGAGGGGAGGGAGGAATACGCGTTTTACATTACGCGAAAATTCCGGAGTCCATTCTCGCACGAGTAAATCCCGGAACTCGATATCGACGGCGAATCGAAGCCGGCAGACTTGAGAGAAAGAGGGAGAATGTATGGGGGGGGGGGAAGGAAACGAAGGAGAGAACGAAAACGACGTTCAACGACTCGAGCAAATGATGGAATTTACGATAATCTTTTCTGACATAGCTGATGGTTGATTATTATCCTGCAGACTGCAGGTGGCCGTGCGCGCATTAATTTAGTTTTATCCGCCGACGTGCATAAATTGCGCGGATTTCCTCGTTCATCGTGAGTTTCTCGCGATTCAAGAGCTACTTTATTTTTTCTTTGCCGTACTTTTTCCGTTACACTTTATACGTGGAATTATACCTAAAAAAAAAAAAGAGGATATTGGGAAATAAAAAAAAAAAAGAGGATATTGGGAAATAAAGAGAGAGAGAGAGAGAGAGAAAGCGATCGTGATGATTTAAATACAATACATTTTTAATTAAAGGTGTGCGCGTGGCGAAAGAGATTAAAAGAATGTAAAGTTCAAATATTTTGAAATATGAAAATATAGAATTCTGATGCGACGTTGATATCGAATAATAATGCATGAGAAAAGCTTTAGCGACTGTGCGTCGCTCGGAACTCGCTAAAAGCATTAGCTCGCGCTGATTTAACACGTGCCGATTTCCTGCATCGCGTGCCGCCTTGCACACGTAAGCGTTAATAATTCTTGTTATTGATGTATCGCGTGACGTTCTGCTTGTGCTGATATGCAACGCACGGGGCGTCCCGATGGATTTATCTGCATCAGGGGAATTTTTATATCGCAGTTTCGAGGTTCGGAGATAAGAACGGTATATATAGCTTTGATTAGAAGCGCTTGATTGTCGGGATATTAAATACTTTATCAACGATATTTGTTGACGTGTATTTAATTCAGCCAGCTATAAATACATCGCCAGATAATACATAGAATATTACAAAGCAATTGTGAGATTTTCTTCGAACTTTTTTTACATATTTTTAGATTTTTATATTCGATGTGTATAGAATATAAATTTCTATATTTAATAGTTTTGCAGAATATATATTTTTCGCAGCTACGCGGAGCTGAAGAAAAATTGAAATAGATTTAACAGAAATATTTATTGAAAGGATGTAGCTATAAAAAATATTATTTGAAACAGGTATTTCGAGTAGTAAATATGGAAAAGAACAAATAATATTTAACATTTTTATGTACATTGACTTGAAATATATTTTACATTTCGAAATGTCATGAATAAATAAGTTTTTTCTATTTTCTATTGTTTATTATTTTCTGTTTCTTGTGAACGTACAAAATAGAAAATATTAAAATGGAACACAGCACGTCTCATAGATAAATTAGATATAACTCGATTTCTATAAATATGTTTTAAAATTATTTCACTTGTTATTGGTTATCCAGTTACTTTTGGTAAGAAAATTGAGTTACATCTATATATCTATGTATGAAATATATGCTGCTTTTATTTATTTTAGTCGTACTATTTCTTATTTTATAGGAAATAGTACAACTAAAATAAATAAAATACTTTTTATACTGTATGAAAAATAGTAAGTCAATAACAGAAAATAGGAAGAACTAATTTACCCATGATATGTAAAAATGTCAAATAAATATTTTATTTCAAGTAAAGGTATTTATAAATGGTAAATTTGCTTGTTTTTATATTTATTACACAAAACACTTATCCCAAATAATATTTTTGTACAGATGTAGCCTTTAAATAAATATTGCCATTTTCTGTTTTAACTATAATAATTTCTCCGGAACTGCAGCTATTTTTACTATCTTTCAAAAACGGAAATTGAATCGATGCCGACAACGATATAGAACAGAAAATAGTTGATAGTGATTCATTTATGGATATTAATTTAGAGCGCAAAAATAATTTAACAATTTGATCAATTTGCATTCCGAGCGTGATGACGTCCCGTATGTAGTCGCAACAAAAACTATACGAAGGTACAGGCGGAAACAGTGTTGCGGCATTGACCTTGGCTACGTAATGAAGCTCGTAATCGGTAACGAAGCAATGGAATTAATCCCTGAGCGATTGTTTTTAGCGTTTTCGTGATTATATCTAATCGAGATTAACCGTGGGTTATTCGATGATAACAGACGATTAAGCATGCGCTATTGCCATACGGCGATTTCTATTAAAGTTCAGTAGGGATTGCGCGATCGAACAGTTTGGGATTACAAACATTCGAGTTTCACGTCTGAAATAACTTGTATCGTTGTACGAATTGTTCAATTAATGTGCAATTCATCCTCAAAGAATTGTTTTTGGAAACCAATAATTATCGCTAATGGAAATGAATCAATTTTCATTTATCTCCTATATCGTTTAATCTAATTTTGCTAATTTTCAGAATTTATATTTAAACTGTTTTGAATAATTTGAAGTTCCAGCGAAGTCTCTTTGAATTGTTTGTCTACCAGAAAACGCAGACTGTTAATGCTAATCCGTTTACCATGAGTAAAGCAGATTCAGACACGGAAATAACACACGTGCGTTCGTGAGAACCCTGTTTACAGTCGAGACACATAAGCATAAGAATGTAGCGGGACGTTAAAGTATAATGGACGTGAGGTCGATAGGTCTTAGAAAGAGTCATGTATTTTGATGTAATGCATTATGTAATATTTCGTAACGGCAGAGTTATCGAATCTCGTATACGTCTTCTTAATTGCGAATCGAACTAGGAGTCATGAAAGTTCGCGATCACTTTTGTCTCATCCGCGAAAGAGAAACTACTTTGTCGACTACGTGTAATTACAGGATTTCAATTGGATCGATTGTTATGTATCGCAATTCCGATGGCACTCCGCGTACAGTACCATTCCCCCGTTCTCATGAACTTCCGAAGTTGCGTGGGCTCTCCCCCTCGATACAGTCAAACACAAGTGCAATCCGTGAGACGAGAGTCGTCGATCGAGTCAGTCACACCGTCTCTCGCGCTCTCTGTGTGCTGCCAGTCGTATGGAAAACAGAAGAGAGTTTATGCCGCGAGGAGGAGGGCTAGTGCGTACGTGTGTATTCTTAGGCGGCCGGCGAAATCGGCCGAGCAGCCGTTACTCGGCGGTGCATAAATAACTGGTGACGTCAGGTCAGGTACGTGGAACCGTGGGACGGGGTTCCTCACGTCTCGTTTTGTCTCTCCAGTGACTCTCGAACGCGGTGGCGTCGCTTCTCCCGATACCCCGGCGAAGTCCCGTCGGTCTAGAGCGGCGCGACGAGAGAGTTTCGAAATCAAATCCTCGCTCCGCGAAGAAACATTGCACGCGGGAAACATTACTCTTCCGCGGCGATGTCGCATCTTTATATCGAATTAGATCCGCTTGTCAACTTGAAAAATGCGAAAAGCGCGGGGCTTCGATCTACTGGAACGAGCATAATCGGTCGCACAACAATTTATTATGCAGATGCGAGAGAGCCCGTCAGAGTAAAACGACGCAATAAATCGCGGCCGCGCATTGCGTCTCCTCGACCCTTCGCGAGATCGTTCGCAAAATCTGAAAAAAAAAAAAAAAAATTTCTAGTGGCGGGCGTGACGTGGGCGCTATTACGAGGAGAAGGCGGAGGACGAGCAACTTATAACGAGCTGCGGAGCGGCGTACGCGATTTTCGAGAGGGAAATATTCTCCCGTTATCCCGTGACTTCGCCCGAGGGTTTTGCTTGCAACCCTCCCCCTCCCCTCCTCTGCTTTCCAGCCTCTCATCTTTTCGCCGGTAGTCTCACTTAACTTTCTTCCATCGTTAAGGGAAGATCGGGAGCGATCCAATCTTCTCTCTCGCGTCTCGCTGTGGCGGCCTATCTTTAACTTTATTTTTGTCTTCTTCCTCCCCCTCTTCTGATTGTCGGTTTCCTCGTTTCGCCGATCGATCAATAGATTAAAAAAAAAAATTAAAAATGTATATTTTCATCTCTATATTATATTAACTGATTAATCGCGATTATTCTCAGAACAATGAAAAGTTATGTATTAATGTAAATTCATTTTGTATCAATTGAAGTAATTTAGAGGAGTTGAACCATTATTCGTAGAGCAATTATTAATCTCGAATGATAATTTATGTGATTCTATATAATTAATATGATTTTTTGGTGCTGTAATATTGTCTGTTTTTCAGTGAAATAATTCTCTACGTATGTATTGTTTTAAATCTAATTGTTTTTATGAAAAGTTTCCCTTATGAAATAACAAGTCAGTAAAGTAAGCTCTCTAGTTTTAAAAAGGAAATTTAATCTACGTAAAAAAGGAGAAATAGGAACACAGAGAACAGAAGGTAGATAATAAATGCGCATTTCTTTTAACCTTTTTCTGTAGATATTATGAATACAGATGAATCCGCTTTACGAATGTTACCAATGTACGGGATTAACAGGCCCCGGCTCTTTGTAACTAGGATTACATCGCGATTTCATTCGATAAGTTTGCTTAATGGACGATCAACAGGAATCTTTTGCCTCTGGACTTCCATCTCTAGCGCGAAACTTTTTAATTAAAAGAACAGGGGACGCCGCGGGATATCTTTCGCGAGAAGTGGAGAAGTTCGTGGGAATATTCAGATATTCAAGCCACCGTAATACTCTCTCGCAGGTGAATTTATTTACGAAGTACAAAAGCGCGGGGAGAGAGAGGGGGGGGGACAGCATCGCGATTCGTTGTAAACGCGGACAAACATTCATAACTCATGCGTTTGTTAGCGCTCGTCGCGTGCGATGCTACAATTTTACTTATCACACAAACAATATATCGCTTTCATAAAAGTATTCGCGCTTGTAAAACAATTATAAATGAGACTTGACTTGGTATTATTATTTTTTGCGAACACAAGTATCGTTGTTACTTCTGTAGCTTATAATTAAATATCAAGTCGGTAAGAAGTATCCTCTTCTGAAATCAAGATGTAAACAAAAATTTGATAACAAACATCGAAGCCAAATTACCGCCAAAGGGTTCGGTAAATTTTTCTTTCCCCTATAGAAAAACTTTTCAGTTCTTTTTTCTTTTTTTAAAAAAAGAACTTCGGTCTTCTGGTTTTATTATGGTTATTATATAATGTAAGAATTTTACGGAAAGAGGACCATAAATGGCGTTAATCTAACGATACAACGGAGAACATAAATTAACGGAACTCTCTTTTTAATTGTGCTTATGTTAATCGCTGCTGAAAAGCAAGCTGAATTTAATTCGACGCACAAATTTTGTCGAATGTTTATGCATATTTGCGAATTACGACGGGTAACATGTGTATATTGTTGTATCGACGGTAATCGAGAGTCTCCAGTCGTAGTGGAAACAAATCGATAACGAATCTCACGCCTGAAATAAATGTACCCGTGGCGCGCGCGCTACGGCTGTAACGGGCAACTAATTTGCGTTCGAGCCGCGGAGTAATTAACGCCGGCCACCGGATCCGGCGTTCTCTCTTGACACCGATAAATTCGATGATGTTTTATCACTCCTCTCGCAGCCGCGACAATACGACGTAAATTTGTAAATTTATCGCTCCGGCCCGGTACAAACAGTACTGTTAAACTCTTTCATTCTCCGGAAGGCATAGCTTTCTTGTTTTTCACACCATCTTTTCAGCCCCAGTCAAGAGAGCGTTTCAACGCTCCTAAGAACTTTTATCTAGTTTCACGCGAAATAAAAAAAGGAAATTACAGGCAATCTATTGACCTTTCGATATAATGATCTTTGGGGGCTATTACATCGCGCAAAGTTACGCAGTCGTGATTCGGAGGATGAGACACACAATTGAATTATTTCCCTTCGAATTGGTTCTTTTTCACATGGTGCTTCGCGCCGGCGACGATGGTAACGAGGCCAGCGCGTGTATTTACCCGCGTATATAACCCATTAAGTATTACCTAACCGCATGGGCGTGCGAGAGTCGGGAATAGAGCGGCAGATGCGAGGTCGAGTGATGTCATGCGTTCGACGTTCTCCAAGTTCGTGGGCAACGGGCGCGCGCGCGTTTATCGTACGTGTAACGAGTTAATGACGCGCGTTTCGAAAGTATCGCTTTCCACGGCCGAGGATATGCCGCTGATGTTACGCATAATAGGCAAGGATTATCACATTCGTATACGCGAAGTAAACGAGGAGTAAAAAAGAAGAAGCGCACGGAGCGCGCATGACATGCGGGAATTCGATGTGTCTATTAAAGGGATCGTTTGTGTTCGCGTTGTGGATTCGCGAGATCATAAAGTCTTGTGTCATTCGCGATATCTCTTTTGCCTTCGAGGAACTACAATTTATCTGCGAGTGGTTAAAAATGCCGGTCTCGGGAGTTCGTGATTCAGCCATAGATGGGACGGTGCAGTCGTAAATTCTATGATGGGGTGTAGCTAGGGATCCTCTAGCGGAACCAATTAGCGAGACCCGCCTTTTCTTGTCGTTCACGTGGTTTGTTATCGTCGAGTTGAAATTCGTGCAAAGTTTACGCTTCCCGTCGCTCGTTAAAGAGAGAGCGTAATATGGCCGATTAATTTACACAGATGCATTTTCTTGAAAATCCCTCAAAGGGAGTGTCAATTAGCGAGTCAAGAGGCCTTGACCGGTCTCCTCTTTGCCAGCAATAACAACGGCGAAACGATGAAACGACGTAAAAGCCGAATCATGCCAGCGAGTGTCGATTGGATTGCGATTGTGATTGGTAATTAACGATTACTTTTCAATCAATTAGCAAAGTAATCATCGATTTAGATTAGCGACTGCCGTTTAAGAAATGCTCTATTTATAATCGTCAATCGCAATTAGTAACCAATTGTAGCCAACGAGGTATTGCGGTTTAATTGGCGTAACAGATTTGCGGCCAAATTCTGTTGATATATTCTGATGACTTCTTACTACATTCTAGAAGTATAATAAATATCATAGCAGATAATTTTTGCTTTAATATTAATTAATATTGATTAACATTGTTCGACATTTTGCTGGATATCTTCCGTTCCAGATACGAGACATACAAGATTATAGCGCCATTGCTACCACAATAGCTAACGCCAATCGTAAGTGTGATTGAGTAATTGTTAATCGCTAATCGTCAATCGCAATTCAATCGCCAATCAGCAATCGCTAGGATGATTTGGTCTTAATTGCGAATTGTTAATTACTGAATCGATTACTGGAATACTTCGTGTTATAATAGATGTGGATACAAGTAACTTCAATTTGCTTCTTTCAACTACTTTTTTTCTTATAAAGACTTTATTTAAGAAGAAACCGCTATCATAAGCGACCTAATTTTTATATTTCATAACAATTGTTTGAAAAGTCGATATTTATTATCAATTCATTGATCAACCCTCCCTTTCTCCGTATCTGTATGTTAAAATATGCAGGGTCGCGAGTACTTAATTTCATTTCATTGAATTTAATTACAACTCAGACGATTTTGATTTCCAATATTGGAACAGTCGTAAGTAAGTAATAGACTACTAATAAGTTCACGAATAAACGGGCCGATGTTTTCGCACTGAACTTTAGTAATTAATCGAGCGCGGCGAAAGAACGGCATGGAAGTAGGTGGCTAAAAGCGGTCGCGACCGTTCCAACAAACTCTCTTCGTCCACCCATTTCTCACTCCGCCAACCCTTTCCCACCGAGCTCTCCCTTGCAGTATTTCATCTCACTTTCTCGCTACTTCCGCTTATCCACCACGTGCGTTCCCGTATACATTAAATTACGTTCGCACATTTCAACAAGGAATTTAACAGGACGCAAAAAGTCTAATTACAGTAACGAAAGATCTCAGGAATAACTAATTTTTCATAGGATATGAATTTATTTCGCAGAAAAAAAATGTAGGAGAAAATGCTCTTAACATTTCGTGCATCGCATAAACGTGTACGTAATGCGATCGAATTCCATTTTCCGCTGATAGTTTTTTTTTTTCAGTAGAGAGTGATTTTTAGATACGCGGATTTGGAAAAGTCTTTATCGTCGGGAATGGAGAAGATTTCGCTGCACTTTTCGCAGACCATATACGCGAGAGCCTGAGTCAGCCAACGCGAGCAAGTTCCGAGGACATTTAAATTTATTTGGGGATAGCGTCGCACGGCGTGGTCGTAGAAAATAATATGAAAAACAAATCGAGCGCGATGGAAAACGACTTTTTCATTTCTCGACGCAGCTATATATCTCAAGTTCATCTTCTTAAGCTTGAGCACTTGATTTAATTGTGGGAATCAGCCGACCATAATCTATTTTCTCCGTACGGCGATCTGAGTCACGTTCGTCGGTTCACATAATTGCGATGAGATCCGCTTGCCAGCTTGTAAATAGAGTAGGATGAGGCCAATTCGTCGTACAACCGGAGAGTAATCTATTGGGTTGAAGCGAGTGAAAAGAGTGACAACATTCTTTTCTTACACGTGGCGTCATTTTCGAGAAAGTCGAATTTGAGAATTCATCTAGTATGTATGGCTAAACACAATTTAACTCTTACTTTACCGAAGACGTAGTCGGGTACAAAATTAAAGAACGAAAGCCAGAATGCCATTTAGGTCGCTGCGTACATACTATACATATGTACTCAATATGGCCTAATTATATGTTCTCCTCGTTTTTACAGAAAGTGTTAGAAAAATGAATAATATAGTGATTCAATATTACATTTATAAGTTTATTAACATGTAAGAATACACAAAGAACTATTTTTGCTGACAATCCAATAAGTAAATGATAGACTTATTTTAACTTTTTCCTTTTAAATGATGCATTATGAATCGGAATTTAGTAGGTGGATTAAAATTTTTGATCTGAAATAATAAAATTATCGAAATCCATTACAATCGATGTGTGTACTCATTATCGATCTAGGTTATATTATAGTTTTACCATATAGTTTTTTTCTTTTAACTGGATGTTATAACAAAAATATAAATTGAATATACCGTTGTAAAGTATAAATACAGAGCTACAATAATATGAATTACGGAGATTGATAAGCATCGTTTGATAGTTATAGAACACGGTAGTATATAACTTTCCCAAGAAATATTAGATCGTGAGAAACGTAACCGAGAAAATTCCACTTTTGATCTCACTATCAACAGCAGAATACACAAACTGAGCAATCAATTATTGCAAACAAGTCAGTTTGTACGATACGCTAGCGTTATTTGTTCAATTCACCATGTAGCTATTTAGAAACAGCAAGTAGGCCATATTGAGTTCACTTATCTTATATGTGTATGTACATATACGTACATAGAGTATTTTAGAAACATAATGAATGTTTAATAAAAAACGAAGGACTACTTTGACTTGATCGTGATGCTGATCGGTTTATTGAGGCATTATGTTGTCGCAGTTTGCGCATTTACGAATAATTTGGCGAACTTCTGCCAACATATTACCTGCGAATCGCGTGGAATGGAATTTGATCGGCTATTTGTGCCGTAATGACCGGTCGCGAGCAGCAACGATGTTTGCAGAAAGAACGTTCTTATTTGCGCCTATTACCGCTCGAGCCATATCTCCAGCGCGCGTTTTTGTAATAAGATTTATCGGGCCGTAGGCAGCGCTGTGTGGATGTATCTCGCGCGGTCTGCTTTTGGTTAATAACACAGCAGGTCGGGACGGAGCGGCAGATACAAATTGCGAACGGTGCTGGCGAGCGAGCGCGCGAGCTCGAGCGCGCGAACAATGGAAGGGAACGATGCCGCGCGCTGGCGATTGTGTGCCGGGCGCTTTGGAAAAATGTAAACGGAACGTTTGCTCGGCTTGGGGATTTCAAATGGTACGGTAACGGACTGACGCTGACAAGTTTGCGATCGATAATCCTATAAATCCGCCGTCGCTGCCTGCTCCTCGTTCGAGCGCAAATAAATCGATGCGCTGCCGCCACGCGCTCCAGTCTTTTCGCTAATTAACCTCTTCTTCTGCCGCGTTCTTCGAAACTTCAGTTGGAAGAGTTTCCAACGCGTGAAACGTCTATTTTTGAAATTCTGACCATTGTGAGATATTATTTTACTTTCATAAATGAACCTTATAAACATCATTAATAATAAAAAAAAAACTAAAGTTTTATTTTAAAGAATATATATATATTTTTGTTTGGCGGAGCGGATCAGTTGTATACAAATATTCCTCCCGGTTATTCAACCCAGCATCACCTTCGCGAAAGACGCGGGCGATTGACGCCAACTTAATTAAGGTAATAGCCACGCGAGTCATCGTCTAATTAATACACGGGGCTCCTTTCGCGATCGTCAAACTCATTTTTATCGTTTGAAGGATGCCGGTGACAAAAAGCCGGCGAATAGCGGCGCGGGGATCCTCGATCCTTATCGCCGGGCGGCTATTAAGTCGTTCCGCGTCGGCGTGCGGAAGAGGAGCATCCGCGAGAAAAGCTGTAACAGGGATTACGAGCCCGACACCGGTACCGCTCGGTCCGTCTTAATAGCTTCATTCGATCGCGAAGGGCCTGAGGGGTAATTGATGGCCCTTCATTGTGTCCCGCCGCGAGAGCAGCGTTCACCGAACGCGGCAATAAGAGCCAATGTCCCTCTCCCGAGATGGGGAAATTACCCTCTTGTGCGTTATTAATGGTTTCGTAAGCGCCATCCTGGTCAATAAGCAGCCGACAAGCCGAATTCCTGTCACGTACGCATCCCGGAATTGGGTGTATTATGTTTTCTTCGCTCCTCGCGCGTCGCAGCTTCGGCAATCACTTGGACAAATTCCCATGTAAGCAATTAAACGCGTTCCTCGCAGATACGCGAGGGGTGTCAAATTTTTTCTATTACTTTCAAATGCAGTAAAAAAACAATTTGTAACTCGTCACCATTTTTCAAAAATGTTTTGAGAAATGTCCTGTGTACATCCTTAAAACGGAAGTGCGTCGCTTTTAAAAGCTCATCGTAATTCGACGTAATGTTACAGTGATTCTCTTCGACGCGACACAGCGATCGCTATGTAGTACGATAGAAGGGTGAACTAAGGTTCAGTGTCCTCCTTTGACAAAGAAATATTCTGCGCGTCTTCGTGTCTCCCCTCCCTTCCCCTCCCCCCGTCCGCGAACGCTCGTAAAGATCGACGCGATTTTCGCTCACAGCGGGGCTTTATCACGGTTTCTACACCGATCATCCGTTTTTCTCAACAGGCGTCGTGCCTCGTCGCCACCCTTCGGAAGCAGACGAAGACAAAGCACCACGACATAAATAATTTATCTCGGAGGCGGTAGCGCGGCGTGACGCAACGCGGCTACGTCGACGGTGTGCGTTGCATTAAATATGAAATCCAATATAAACTTTCGAAACGATATAAACCTTAAAGTACCATCTGGCCACTATTACGTTGCGCCTACATTCTCCCTGCGCAATAGCGCACAACCCTCTAATCATTCCCCGTCACTTCTTTACAACATTAGATGGTTCATTAAAGTATATTAATCTAAACTCCGGGGAAGAGAGTTATCTCGCACAGAAGCGCTTCGATTTCGTTTAGGAATAAATTTATCGCACTTGACGTTTAATTGAATAAGTTACAAAGCATATGGCGCTTGACGAATGTAAAACTCATCTTGCCATTTTTCTCCAGGATGCAGAGACAAAGCCGGCGTAGCTCGGAGGTGGAGGTTGCGCTTATGCGCCCTGTAAGCACAGCTGGCTAATAGCCTCGGAGCCCGTCCCCGACACCCTGCAGCCACACCAGGTAGGAATCTTTCGTTTACCTTGTATATGCGCGTGCATATACTCCGCGTCGCGCAGATAGTCTGCCGTCCGCCTCTCGTGTTTTACTGCACAAAATCAGGATCGCCGCCGTGTTCTCCCGAGCGTGAAAATATCCATGCTGTGCACGCCCTTACACGCGAGGCGGTAATTAGCCGTTAATCCTTTCGCCCGAGAGAGATTAAGGAACGTTCGTCGAAGCGAAGTAACTTGCGTCAGATGCCTTTGAATATGAAATTGTATATATTTGTTAGCTAACGTGTCTCGCGTTTGCACAATTATTATAGATCGGTATTAGGAAGTTTACTATCGGGAAAAACATAAAATATCTGGAGTTTTTAGGGGTTCCTTTTTAGTTATGAAATTTTATTTATTCAGAAAATTTTTGGAATTTCTTTATTTCTGTCTTTCTGAATGAAGAAAATTGTTTCTTTGATCACTTCTTTATAATGAAAAAAACTGTAAAATGTTGATAATTGATTAGCAACAAATACGGCATATATTAATTGCGAACAGTTTGTTATACGCCATTTAGATCATATTATGTCTTTTTAGTATAGTACTTTTTTCAAATTTAATATTCAAAAATTAAGTGATTTTTCTTCGTCATTATGTAATTAAGGAATATTAACATGCGCGTATAATGAAATAAATTTATTTTAAAGCTGTATTTAAAAAACTTTGTAATGTTTCTGGAATTTTAAATGAAATTCTTGGACAATCTGGAAATTCTCAGAAATTTTTTTTTTTTACAAAATTTGAATAAACATCTTGATTATTCATGAGGGCTAATACAAAATACTTTTAGAATATGCATATTTGCAAAGTATCTTATTGAAAAGGTTTTTTTATCAGGTCCTCTATATCCATGGAAAATTACCTGAGCGTTTTATCTGGAACCAACACATTTTCTTAATTGCTTTCTTGAAATTATAGGCTTAAGCAGTAAACATAACTATTACCATTTGTTGTTACGACAGGAATTTCGAAAGTGCCACTCGGCCATTATCGCATGATAATGGAAAGAATACAAATAGACTCGTTTACATTAGAATTTCGTTTGGTTAGCAATGAGGACACTTTCCTTGAGCTTTCACAGTGTGATTAAACCTGTGTCAATTGAGAATAAGCAACGGTTAAAATAAACTTTTCCACTGACAAGCTATGTTTCCTTCGACAAGCTAATTCGAGGTGATAAAAGGTAAAGATACAAAAAAATAATTTTTTTAAGTGTTACATATATTTATACTTAACATTATGAAGCTTCTATTTTTTTGTTATTTGTCATAGGCGTACTTAACATGTATTAAAAATTGTTCTTTTTTTTAATCCAAGAATAATCACAAGAAATATCAGCATTGAAAGAATAAAACTCACATTATAGCAAAGGTTTTTACTGATCTAGAATTTATATTTATTTTTTATTTGAAAATTTTTATCATAGAATCAAGTCATATTTTCATAATATCGATCTGTTGAAACTAGCTGGAAATAAAAAACCATTTAGATATCGTTTATGTTATAAAATCAATCAAGTATGATAAGAGTTTAAATTTGAAATAATAATACGAATTTTTGAATGTGAGATTTGAGTTAAAAAGTTTAAGCCATTAACCTCTTTATATAATACAAAAAGTTTATATTATTAATATGTATTTTTATAAAAAAATACTTTATATAATTTTATATTTATGTAATATAATAAATACAAATATAAATAAAAATATTGTAATAATAAGCTTAATGTGCTTCTTCTGTTTATTTAATATTTTCTTGGTTTTTCCTTATTTTTTGAGAAAATATTGATAAAATCTATATACGTAATGACTTTTGATATTAATAAATTATAAAATAATCAATAATATGTGTACATATGTATACATAATACATGTCTTTAATAATAATGACTTTTAATTGGAGTAGAAAAATAACTCCAGGTGATTATTTATGCGAAAAAGAGTATCTATGTCGAGGTCAAAGAATATATTATTCTGTAAATAACTTTATATTTATTCCTGCTTTGAATACATTTAGATCTAAAAGTGCATAATGCTCTACCACATATTTATAGTTTTAATTTAAAGCAACGTATGTTTGGGATGCGAATGATCGCGTTATACGCAATAATATCGCGCGAGAGGAATTGCGAATTGAGGCGATAATAAAAAGTATATATAGAGCAAGAGAGAGAGAGAGAGAGAAGCGGAAACGGAATTCGCTGCCTTCTTTCGCGAACCCAGCCACCTATATCTCGAAACTATGCGCGCGCATAAATTGCATAATGCAAATCAGCGTCGTTCCGGCCGAAAGCTCCGCGGGGGGGAAAAAGATCTATCAAAATTCATGGCCACCATGCCGGTGGATAGCGGAGCTTTCTCGTGTAAGCGCAACGACCGTTTCTTCCAACTGCATTTTTCGGGGCGGGCTCTCTACAGCTCCGGATCGTCGCGCCGGGAATTCCCGGCATCGAGTGGACCGAAGCACATCCTCGCGCCCATTCCTCGCGTATTCTGCCCGGGGAACAAAGTTTTATCCATCGTCGCCGAGCTGGCGTATGCACGCGTCCGGAGAGATGCCATTTCTCTCGATGCACGCCTCTTTTCTCTGTCGCAGCACAGAGAATTGCAGCGGGCGAGATGCATTTATTCATGTTTCGTCGCTTCTCCTTCATCGCGCTTCAAGGCGCGCTGTCACGGAGACCGTAAGTGCTTTGCGCATCTCTCTCGTGTGTTTCGTTCTCGCTCGCGAACAAGTGGGTGTTCATGTTCGCGGTTACGCGTTAAATAAATCTCGTTCGGTGCTAATCCACGAGTAAAGGGAGTCGGGCATTTTGCGCTTTCGATCGATGAACGTGCCACATGCGTCGCGACTGTGCACAAAATCCGCCGTATTTCGGTGTAATTTATTCTGACGTCATTTATTTCGGTTGCACGATTGTAAAGTACGGTCGACGTAATCTTCTCCGCGGGACGCTCAATGTAACGCAAATAAAATTTTATTTAAGACAAATAAACAAGTTTATTGCTTCATATAAGCACAGATCTGACCGTACGTGTATTTTTCGACCAATTCGCTGTTCAATAGAAATGTTCTTGATACGGGATTACGTAATCCCTTTCATGAAATTAATTTGATTTTCATAAATTTTGCTGATGAGAGAGTTATTTGCGTTTTTCAACGAAGCGTAGAGAATTCTAGCGCAATTATGTTAGAATTTCTCCGTTATTTTCACTAATTTGAACTGCTGTGCAGTCGTCATTGTGATAGCTTTCTTTGTCAACTAAGAATTCCTCCAGGATTTCCGGAATTCCGTTGATGAAAGACCAAGTTTCCGTGCGCTACGGGCGGCATATTTTTCCATTTTCTCGATGCAATCCACCGCACGAAATTGTTCAGGAAAACTCTAGCAATAAGGCGGCGGGACTTCGGATCGACAGATTCTTTTTTATTGCATCTCCGCGCATCTCGATTGGATGCATGTGTCGACTCGCTCACACATGTGCACATATCGGACGAATTATTCCTTGGAAAATAAGCGTGCATGTAAGATGAGATGTTTTTAACAAAATATCTACTGTCATTGATAGCGCTTAGGAATTATTAATATTAATATTAAATTTGTGCGAAAGTTCTGTTGGTTTGAGAGGCAACTTTTATTTCCATTGTCCGTGCCCGCAACACTATCTTGTTTAAGAGACACTAATTCCTATAAACAAATATTGCTCTATAAAATAAGAGAAAGTTTGGTATTGATATAGCATTCGTGAAAAACTTTTGTCAAGTGAGCATAAAGGCTGTAAACTTTCAATTTCCAGCATGGAAAACTGACAAGTTACAGCCGCAGTGTGTCTTAGGTCAAATTCAAAAAGCAAACCTGATATGTAACTTATCAACTTTCACGCTTATTTGGCATCTTTTTCTCTTGAAAATCTTTTTCAAGAGTGCTATATCAATATCAAATTTCTCCTTACTTTATAACTTAATCATTCTTTGCTGTAAGAATTAGTATAAAAATGGCTGCATGCATGGACAATGTGAGTTTCAGCATATTTGGAAGTTGTCGCTTGAAAAAACTGCCAAAATTTTTGCATATGCTTGATATTAAAAAAAAAAAATAGGTAACATTGAAAATATATATCTTATTTAGAATGAGAAGAAATATCATCACAATAATACACTACTATCGACAGTATCTTAGAATTAACAGTAATTAATTTTATAGGTATCACACAGCAATAATATAATTATCGTTATCGTTAAAATTATATAAAAAATATATTTTGCATAAGAGTGGAATGTCTTTGGCACACTGTCACCAATTATGAAATATTGAAATAATAATAAAATTTGAAATTATTAATAATTAATATTGTATCGATATTACAGCTAACGCATAAAAGTATCATAAGAATAATTTTTATCGCCGATGGTATCGACAGCGATGCGTTATACAAATTTTATAAAAGTATTCGCACTGTCGTGTTTCATAATCGTGCGCGAATGTCGGGGACGTATCCCATTTCGCCAGAAATCTTCGATAAACACGTTCACCATGCGCGTGAATCGGTAGTATCGAGTATCGGAGCGACCTTAGGATTTCACGTAGAAGCCTCGACGATTTCGAGCGTGAGCGAGGCCGACGGCGAGCGAATGAAGGAGACAGTAGATTGCGAGGCGGAGCGAACGATCTCGCCTTGCATGAATATTCAATATCGAGAGCCGGCGTGATTTCGCAAGCTGCTACTCTTTATCGAAACTTTCTCGTCGCTCGGCACCGTCATCGATAACCGTCCGCGAAAGGAATTCTTTCTTTTTTCACGATTCCGCCGCGTCGCTTGGGAAAGCCGATATGTTTATTTCTCCTTCTCTCTCACTGTTTATTTACGTGCTATTTGTTTATTATTGTTTGTTTATTGCTCTATTGTTCATTCTTCATGCATGAAATCAATAACTTTGATTTCTTTGATTGCCGTTATGAAGTTGTTTGGTATGCATATCGGCTGGTATGTTGGCAGAAGAAACTTTTTCGTTATCTTGTTATACCAGAGAGCACAGATATATTTAGGTTTAATGATAATACTTATTTATTCGCTGTTTGCTCTCGTAATTGTTCGTTTCATGAATTATATCTATATTAATTCCGCGCGCAAAATGGATAATTTTTTTGTCTTCTGCTGGTTGCGGGGCGAAATTCTCATTACGCTCGTAGGATTAATCGACTCGCTAACAAAGCGTCGACCCAGTTTTTAAAGTTGCATGAATCGAGTCGATCGCGGTAAACCGCGGAGTTACCATTTCAATTGTCACTTTCGCGACGCTTAATTATTCGCGATTTTTTTCGCTATTTCTTCCTTCTCGTCTCTCTTCATGTTCATTCTTTAAAAATTTACTATATTTATATCGATCGATGCGCGTCGATTAAAAATTTGCGCCATCAAATCAAGTGACGGTAGAACGCCGTATTGATTCGTTTCCCAACTACTTTTTTTTACATATTTGCGTAATATGATTAATTTTTGCGCACGATGGCATATAGCTTCAATATAAAATTTTATCGATATCTTCATTGTTTAAACGGGAAATGTCGATCACACATTCTCTATCCTTAAAGTACCATTATCATCATAATGCACATTTCAAGTTGAATAAATTTTAGTTATAAAGTTCTTCAAAATAACGAGTGCCTAGAAAGAAACAAATTAATTAATATAATAAAATTATTTTGTTAAATCAAGTTATTTTATTACGTAATAGTAACAATAATGATAAAAAGTGAAGTTTTGCTAAATAAGTTGTATCAAATTAATAAAACAATTTTCAATTTTACGAAAGTTAAACTTTGTACAGAGCTTCATTTGTACTTGTACATTTGCAATAGAATTATAATTATTAAGGTTCGCACACTCTCGGCACGAGGGTTGCTTTCCCTATAGTATACGCAAAAGCGAAAATTTGGCGAATTAATTCCCCGGGAACTTCAATCGTGCTCGTTTGCCGGGGGCGGAAGGACATGTCAGCTGCAGCAGCCGTCGCCGCTTTTGTATGCATGCTTGCGGAGGCCGTGCAACGGGGAAATTCGGGGCCTGGCGTCGATCGTCCGCAGTAGCTAGACCAGGAATTTATCCACACGCGCGCTCGCGCCTGCCGGCCGATATTAGCAACAACAATTGGCGATAACGGGCGCCGATAAACACGCCCGTTGAACGACGTGTGGTCGACGCAGCGTAACGAAACGCCGTTCTCGATGAAACAATGCGGGACAAGCGAGCGAGACGAGCTTTTTTCTTTCTCTCTTTCCCCTCTTTTGATACGTGAAGCACTTTTCGCGCTTCAACGAACAAGATGTGCGTTTCTGTGATGGCTGCTCAGTTTTTTTTTCCTCTCTGTAAAACTAATTGCTACGAGGTAAAATTCAATTGATCTTTATTTTTTTTTTTACAAGCACAAAGAGTTAAGAAGAGTTGGAAAATTAGATAATCTTTGGCTAATTCGAATTCCCTGTGCGAATATTTTACTATCGATAACAGCAGGTTAATTACTGATCGCTCGGCGATAATCCCGTTGACGAATCGATGAACGGAAACGATAACTCTCGTGTCGATTGGTGAGCACAGGTGGTCCATCGCGGTCATAGACGTGACCGCGGGCTCTACGTTGTATCGATGATGCATTTGCGCGAATACGGATTGAGTCGAACGTGTTCGGGGACGGGCTGTAATTATTTGTGTCACCGAATCCGTAAATCGTCGCCGTCACTCGCCGACGGCCGCACCAAAAAAAGCGCTAAACTCGCCGCGTGGTCATGAATTCTTTCCCACCGCGCTAGCGGTGAAATCTATTTCACCCGCTCGAAATTCGTGGCAGAGAAGATGACACGCGCGCGCATACACTCGCGTCGACTCGCGCTGTGTCGCGTGTTCGTTATTTATCGCAAATTCGGGGAAACGAGCCAGAAATATACGCGAGAGTCACCGTCAGGAAATGCAGCTGTATGCACGATTTATTCAACAGTTTTATTATCGCTCGCGTTGAGATGATCGTATCTGTGTTCCTTAAATACATCAAAATCGATAATACCAGGGTATTCGCGAAGTCTTTTCCTAGCTCCTGTATTTCGGAAACGGTTTAAAATTATGAAACACCGCGAAATATGCTCTCGATCATTTCGAGGGGCTATTCTTTCAAGGGGTTGGGAGAGAGGAGGAGTAGAATAGCTCCTCCAAATAATCGATCTTAAAAAATATACAGAATATTTTTTTAAGTATGTCACATGTCTCTCGGATTTAGATAGATGGAAGTGATAATGTCCATTGTGTTCTCTTCTCCATTGTGTTTCCTTATTTTTTTTTATACACTAGATAAGATAAGCGTCGATTTCGCGCGAACCTTCATCGATGACGCGATCGTCGTAAATCCAGATAATCGGAGAACAACGGAAAGACTCTCCCGCTTGTTCCGCTTGGACTACGCGCCCGGAGCGTAGAGATTTACTCTTACGTTTTGCGTCTTAAAAGAAACGCAAGTTTATTTACGAGCGCCGATTGTGACGAAACGGGCGTGATGGCCCGTAAATCCATCAGCTGAGTAATAACGAGCCGAGTGCAACTGCGGGCGACTCGGCCCTCTCGTTCGCGTATCCTCTGCTCGTACTCTCTCTCTCTTCTCGACTCGCCTCGTTCCGATGATAGTCGCCGCCGGGACGCAATCGATCGTCGTCTCGTTTCCATTCGGTCGCGTGACAACGTTTGCGATCGACGTGTTATCTCGACGCGTTCGCACTGCAACCGGATCGATCGTATTGCGCCAAAAGACGCGACGTTCATGAACGATTATTTTATCTAATTTTTTTCTATTCACGAGGTTGAGTCAAGTTGACTTTTCAAATGGAAAAGCAGAAATGGAGATCTAAAAGTCTTTTTAAAACAGGAAACGCAATCATTTTACCATAAGAATGATCTGCATTAATTGTATAATTCAGTTAGATTAATATTAATATCATTATCTATTTAATATTATTAGATCAATATGGTTTAATATTATTATATAACTGTAATATATGTACTTTAATAATGAAAGTATATTCTTCCGCATGTACTGCGCTTGTTTTTTTTGAAATAATAACGATAATTTATAAATATTTATAAATATCCTATTTCTCCTAGAAACTTTCCTTTACTTTCTCTAGGAAAAATTCGTTTTTATTCGTTACTTACGGATCGTAATTCATTTTCTCCTGTCTCGTCTTTATGTAAAAACTTTGAGCAAGTCTTCGCGTTCGGAGAGCTCTATCAATGTTCCAGCCTTTCCCCACGTATCGAGCGCGATGAAACTTGGAATTATGCGAGCAGCCGGCAACCGCGAATTTCGGCGTTACGCGCGAAAACGTACAAGTTACGCGCGGAGATGTCAGCTATCGTGGTGAAGAATAACCCGCGGGCGGCCGTACGTATAAATTCAAATGACTCGTTGCACCGCGTAAAGCGACGCGTGAATATTCATCGGCTCCGGCCTGGATTACTGCGTACCTCGTCCCTACGGGACATGTGTCCGCGTCCGTACTGAACCCAAGAGAAGAGGAAGGGACTGGTTTTCGAGATCCTTTTACACGCGACATTTCGGAAGAAGTTTAGAGAAACCTAAGCCTAAGCAATTCCTCATTTTGCCAGAATTGGCGAAATACGACGCAAATCGCGACACGTTTGTGCGTGTGTTTTTTTTTTAAGTTTAACTTTCTTAACATTACGACGTTTTAAATCTCGCTAAATTTTTGCTGTTTTCACGTTTTTCTGATACTACTAATTTGACAGATTTAAACTTTTTTTTATAAACGGATCAGTCAGTTCTTATAAATTTTTTGTTGCTGGAAACGAACCCGCAAACAAGATTACTCTATCACATCGCATTTTTGAGAAAATTTGACTTACAGTTGTCAAAATGGTGTTTTTAGAATATTTTTAAGCTAAAATATCTCAAAAATGTGAAGTGATAAGACAATTTCATTTACGAATCCGTTTTTAGCGATCAAAAATCTGTAATTGCTTATAGCCTTAGCTTGCTACATAACGATTTCTGGAATCATCAATCATGAATCCATAGTTAAAATAATGAAATATAATTTGTTTAAATGATTGTTTAAATAATATATGAAATAATGTTTAATTTAATAAAAACTAACAGTATCATTGGATTGGAGAAGAAAAGCACACATAAATAATGGTTTATCAGTATTCTATTTGTATAAATGTAGACATTACCATCCTCTTGTTTTTATCTATCTAATTATAAGTTTCGCTTAAAATAGTTTTGCTTAAAACAGAATTTATAGATTTTTGATTGCTGAAAACGAATTCATAAATGAGATGTCTATCACATTATTTTTGATATTTTTTAAATTCAATTATCTCAAAAATGTGATAGAGCAGTTTCATTGCAAATTCGTTTTTAGTGACAAAAATTATAAGATTTAACTAATATGATTTGTATTCTTTTTTTGATATTAAATAGTGTAATTTATTTGTTGAGGATAGTTGTTGAAGAAATGTGTAGTTCTTCCATCTGTTTGCTCAAGTTGCGTATTATTAGTAAGCAAAAGACGATTACGAGGCGAATCGCTTCTCGAGTTACTTCCTTGTTGATAAATATTTATCAGCATTCGCATAGTTCCTCGACGAAAAGTGGTTGTGCAGTGAAACCCACATCGGCCCGAGAGGATTCAGCGTTATGATCCTTGGGATTAAATCGCGCCTTTGCTAATCTAGCTCTTTGGCGTCATTGCGGATGTAGGACGATAGGTGTTATAACTTGATGCCCCGAAAAAGAGTACTTTAAGATTTATAACTTTTAACATGGAAAAATATACATATTTTTAAAATATATATTAATATATATATATATATATATATATTATTTTGTTCTAAATATATATGTACATATATATATTATTATGTATATTCTATAATTCTAAAGATACTATAAAAACATTTTTATATAATTTTGAACTTAACATGAATCTTGCACATTTAAGAAACATCATATTACGCAAAATGTTTATTAATAAAATTGCAAATTTTAATATCCACGTAAAGATGAAAGTGTGCTTTTTAAATTTAATGCCGTTTCTAAATTGCCAGACATCTAATTGAAATAAAAACAACTCGATTTAAAACGATATCTCTTAGTCATAAGAAACGTAAAATATGTCAGGGCATTTTTTATTTACGCGTATTTTGCTTCCACGAAAAATCTGAAGATCGTTGATGTAAAAAAACGCTTTGCATGCAAGATAGAGTAAATAACGGAAATGGAGCGGGGTATCTGTGCGTCGAGATCTTTGCGACTCGAAGGAGATGCAACTGCATTAGTCTCGCGCTAATGCGGGCACGCAGTGTCTCCGGCTCAGTTCGAGTAGGGTAGACCAGAGTGCAGCGAATTGGCCTTAATACGGCCGTAATATCATCGCACTATACCGTTCGCTGTTTTCGCAGCAAAACCAGTTTCGTCGTCCGACGAGTGTACATTCTCAAACGCTCGTTTGCATCTACGATAAGCGCGCGCACGCGCGCCTCCAGCCGACATGCACCAAGCTGTTATCATTGTCGCTATTAATTTGCGGAAGATTAGTGGCCGGCGAATGCACGACACTTAAGCGATCATTACAGCGATTATCGATCGCTTCGCTAATCGTTCCGTGAAGTTCTTATGTTATCGGCTAATGCAATTATTTTACAGCATTAATAATGCACAAAATTAATTATCAATAGAATAAAATACCGTAAAAAGCATCGAATTGTATCGCATGTTATATATTATTATAAAGCGACGTACAATATTAATCGGGCCTCGCGAAAATTATCATTTGCAAAAAGGAAAAATTTATTTGCAATGTTTCGAGACAAAAGTTGAAAGATACGTGGACTTAGCTTGCAGTAAATAGTTATAATAAGAAAACACGTCACTGCGTAACTCCGTTCATTTAAATCTCGCTGAGAAGTTCCAGGTTTCCAAAGGGTTTACATTCCTCGAAGGTCGACGAAGGTGGAATTTAAAAAAAAAATATATATATATCCGCGACGCGCGAGAGTGATTTACTCAGCGACGAGGCAAAATGATCGCAGCAATAAATCCGAACGAATCTCGAGACCGAATCTGTAAGCGAGCGTATGTAAATAAAGTTCTCAGCGACTTCTCTTAAGCGCGTAAAAAATCTCAAGGCACTTTTCTTTCCGTTCGTTTCGAAGCGAAAATCTTCGGAAAATCGAGTCGACGTGAGACTCGAGTCCACCTGCAATCTGGAAAAAGTTTTCGACCCGTCGACCTTTCCCAGTTTCTCTCCGCTATAACGATGCCCGAAGACTTCGTTGCACTTGGCCGCACACCGAGACACGCCACTTTACGAAAGCGAGAACAACAAAGCGGGAGAGAGAGAGAAAGAGAGAGAGACGACCTGCTAGATGGTAGAGAAAAATTGATAAGAAATGCAATATCGTCAATGGCGGTGTACTATTAACCGTCTTCCAGACGTATCGGAAAACCAATTGGAGTAGAAGGGATGAGGGAGCAACGTTAAAGTTTTTAACGACATCGAGATCGCATCTCTGGGAATGTTTCGAACGCAATCGCTCTTTTCGAGAACGATCGAACTCTCGAAGTTTGGAAAATATACTTGAGCAAATAGATAGACGCGCGGAAGCTTTTCCGTTACGCGAAATACCTTATTAATTTTAATTGACTTTATCGTCGCTGTAGAGCGGGCACTCGCGACACGACGACGGAGTCTGTTGAAGCGTGGAAGGAGAGTTCCGTAGCTTCGTATTCAGGGACGATAACGATTTTAACTATCTACCAAGAATGCGGGAACAGCAAGGAGATGAATGGAATCGCGCTGATATTTCGTTAAATCGTCATGCAGGTCGCGCTTCTTTCTTCGCAACGATATTCCGAGTCTCGGAATTTTCGTTCACAGACGATACACGCCGTCGAGATCGATCGGTGACAATAATTGAAATCATTTAGTGGCCCGTGGCGTTAATTTTCAACTAGAATCGATCTTGGAGTACGCGCGATGCAGGTCGATTAACAAAGCGCGCTCGATTGATCGAGAAATCCGAGCGCAAGCTCCGATGGCATGCAATACACTTCGACGTGCTGCTCTCCCACGGAGCGAGGCGACGCGAGAGGCAGAAGGATCGCAGCCGTTGTCCCCGAAATACGCGAACGGGAAGAAACTCTCTGAAATTCTCCGCGAGCTTGTCAAAACTCTCCGCGTTTCCGTTTTTAATGAATATCTCGCGAACGCACTACAAATTCAAGTGGGTAGTACGTGTAGTCACTTTGTATGCATTTGTATATTTCACGCATTAAATAAAATTTATGCACTGAAAAAATGATGATCTGATTGTATTAACAAAACTTGTATGATTCTGTGAAAGCAAGCAGAATTTCTGATTATTATAATAGGACTCTGGTTATTATAATCGGGACGTTTGATCAATTTTACTAGAATCTGGTAATTCCTACAAGATTTCTGATTCGTCCATCTTCGAACAGACGTATTGCTTGAATTTACCAGAATAATGCAACTTAAATGATGCAACACGACTCTTTTTCGGTGTGCGTGTAATTCTTGTATTCTCTCTTCCTTTACACGCTTAGACGTGTATCAATATTAAATTACACTAAGAGTGTAAAAAATACATGCACATAAATGCGTATAATACAGTGGAGCCTCCCATGTCCGAAATAATAGGGAAACAAAATCATTCGGATAAAGGAAGATTTCGGTTAATAGAATAAATACATTTTTATATTAAATTTCATTTATTCAAACAGAAACTTTAATTTTTAACAAAAAGGACTTCATATGTTAAAAAAAAACTGAAATTCTTTACGTAAAGAAAACAAAATTAATTTCACAACATGTTATAACATTCGAATAGTAAAACGGTACGTCTGATATTAAGTATTCGGATAATGGAACTTCGGATATGGGAGGCTCTCCCCGTAATATAATTTTACACACAAAAATACACACTTGGATTTGCAATGTAGTGTCCCTGAGATCGAGTTGCGCGCTACGAAACAATAATGGTTAGGTTATGTTTCGGTTAGGAAACGGTAGTAAACATGAACATCGATATATTTCAGTTGCAAGTCCAGAACCACAAATCTTGGCAGTGATGTAAAACAATCGACGAGACACACGACGCGAGTGCGTCGTGAACGATTAATACCGCGCGAATAAATAACAACAAGATAGGTTACTTACCTCTCTCCCCGATCGCGCTGCCCGGCGCCAACCGGCGCCAACCGGCGTCGACCGACGCCGACTGCGTCTTCCCCACGGAATCCTTCGCAGCTGCTTCTCCACGGCACTTACACACGATCTCACACGCGCGCGCTTATTACCGAAACGCAACGAATACAGAATCAATTGCGCAGGCCGTACGTAATTCCCGATTAAACGCGATTCGAAAGCGCCTCGATAGCGGGCGGCGTCAATTTCATTCCGATTTACCGCGCGAGTCAAGCGAGAGTTAAGAGGTCGAAATCGAAATGGCTTCTGTGCACGCACAGGGTATTTGACGCATGTTGTAATACGCGTTAATATGCATATACAGATAGCGAAGATTAACCGCATCGATTCGGCATCTTAACTCTAGCTTGACTCGCGTCGTGTCGCGGCGGTAAAGCGGAGCGAAGTTGCCGACGTGAAGTTGACGCTGATCGCTGACGTCATCACTCAAAGCTCCCGCCCACTCCCGCCAACGGAACGCCATGGAGACGCAGCCCAGCGAAGCGCTCTCGAATCGCGTTTAATCGGCCTGCGCAATTAGTCCTATATTCGTTGCATTTCGATAATTAGTGCGCGCGCGCGCGCGCGCGCGTCAGATCGCGTGTCGAGTGTCTCGTGCGTGTGAGTGCTATGGAGCTATGCTTGGGTGACATCGGGCAACGGCAGAGCGACCGTGGAGTGAGTGAATAACCTAAATTGCTTACTATTTTCTACTATTTCTTATGATGTTTATTTACTTGCGCGGTATTAATAGCTCGCGGTACACTCGCGTCGCGAGTATCTCATCGATCGTTTTACATCACCGCTGTCCAAGATTTGTGGTCTTGGGTTTGAAATTGAAATGTATCGATGTTCATGCCTACTGCCGTTTCCTAACCACCGTCTGACCGTCTAGCGCGCGACTCGGTCTCGAGAACAAGATTACCCTGCAAATCCAAGTGTGCATTTTTGTGTGTAAAATTATGTAGTCACTTTTTACGCATTTATGTACTTGTAATTTTTTTATATGTTTAGACGTGTAATTTAATAATTGATACGCGTCTAAGCGTTTAACTAATACGAAAATTACACGCATAAATTTAATTTAATGCATAAAAATTGCAAATGCGTAAAAACCTACATAGCACGAGAAACTCCTAGGGAACTCTTGGGGAGCTCATTAAATTTTTTTAAGCTTTATTTTAAGCTTCAAAAGAACTCGCACGAAGTTCCCCGGGAGCTCCTACGTCCACTTTTGAGAGCTCTCTGTAAGCTTTACTTAAGCTCCCTGAAACCTTCATTTAAGGGAGCTTAGCAGCCTGAACTCCCAGTAAGCTTATTTCGTCGAATTTTGGAAGCTCTCTGTGAGCTCAGAAATCTGAACTCCCTAGGAACTTATTTCGTCGAATTTTGGAAATTCCCTGGGAGCTCAGCAATCTGAATTCTCTGGGAACTTAATTGGAGCTTTTGTGCTGTGTGGGAAGTGACTACACATTTTACACACTTGAATGTGCAGTGCGAAAAAGAAATTCAAGAGCTGCAATTTGTCTCGAGGCCCAACGACGAGACGAACATTTTATTTTAATTAAGGATTATTGTAATGTTTCATAGAACAATGTGACTTCTACCGAATTATTGAACCGACAGCTCGACGTTGAATTTGCGAGCAGGTTGCTGTTACCCGGAAATCCGAATTTCACGAGCACACGCGATCGTCCGAAGCTCTTTTCGCTGGCTTGCAAATTGTGACTTAAATTAAAATGTCGGCAAAAGCAATGTTTTGGCTCCGAAAAGTAATTTTAAACACGTGAACACATTTAGAAAAACTACATCTAGGTTAAAAAAACAAAAAGCAGATAAAGAATCAATATTGCAGTCTCTGGAACAGTTTAGTCATGAAAGTCAGTCTACAACTAGACATCGTACTTTTCCGAACTTATTTTTAGGTATTCACTTTTAATGCTGTGAAGCATCTTCGAAATCTATCGTTTTAGAGATGTGCGCATAGTTCGTGAATTTCGAATCAATCGTCTCAATTGATTGTTTTATTTATATCTCTTGCGAGATCAGTCTTGTGTCAGCACTAATTCTTGTACCTGATTATCTGTCAATTTTCAAAATTTTTTATAGTTTTTATTATAAATCTTGTAAATTATTCAAAAATTTGTGTATACGACATAGACCATCGTTTTCGTAAAATTTCCGTATTTCACAGATTGTATCATTATAATTTTATAGAATTTGAAACAAAATTTGAAAAAAATTGTTTTACTTTGATAATAACATTGTAAGTTTCCCGATATGTATTTAATGAGCATTTACCAATATAATATCCTTACATTTATTTGTCTAGTATTTGTCATAAAATTTTACTTAGCATATCATTTCTTTTAATTATTTTCTAAAATTTTTGCGATTAATTTTCTCGCCTATCAAAAATAATCTGCAACGTCATTGAAAATACTTTATTACGTTTAAATTAGCATGTAATATAAATCCAGGAAAATTTGATTCGGATTCGATTCGTATTCGAATCAAAGAGATTTTATTCGATTCGATTCACAAATGCTTGATTCACACATCTCTATTGTTCAATACTGACGAGCGCCACGTACAACAACACAATTGCAGAAATAATACTTCATTATTTTATAATTGTGGGTATCGATCGTCGTCTGACCCTTGCAATCACGAGGGTTAATCGCTCACGATTCAATCGCTATCGGCGAAAGTCTTGAACGTAAAGCACCCTCTCGTTATCTCGATCGATCGGAAGCCCGGTCGGCGATTAGATCATGCAGCTGGAAGATCGTCGTGGTACATAAACGATTTTCTCCTCATTTGTTCCGGCGCTCGCCGATGAATTTATCGAGAATCTTTGCTGTCGTGTCGCAAGTTCGTCTAACTGCAGGCATAGCCTATGGATCTCTACGCAGATTATTGAACCTTCCCACGGTTTAGGTTCGGTATTTAAGTGTAAATTTTATATATATATATATACATATTGGATTCCACAAAATATTTAATGCATTCCATCGCATAAAGACTTAAGGTTGAAGGCAGTAGTTGAATTCATTTCTTCCTTTTGGCAGTTTTGATGACCGATAATGCGAGTTTCTCTTTTTTTGAGACTTTTTACTCAAGACAGAGTCTTTTTAATTCTTCATCATCCTTTGTAGATTAGTTTAAATTAGTTTCAATTTAACATTGCAAGAAAATTTTCTTGAATTACCATTGCCCTGTGACTTATTATATTTTGTAACATTTTTGAGTTTACGTCTTAATATCATATATTTGCGTGCAAGCAAAATACTTTAAAGAATGACAAACTTTATTTATTTTAGTTAATTTAACAAGGAAGTATCAATGATGATAAAACATACTGATCGCGTATACGGAAATTTTTTTAAAAATGTTGATGAGATTTGTTTATTTAAATCAACTTGAAAAATGTAATTGATGATGAAATGTGAATGAAAAGCAGAATACGTTTTTATTAGTCTCTTTTTTCTAGCCTACAAAATTTCTTTGTATTTTGTAATATTATCGCTCGAAAACTCGTCTTTCATTTTCAGTTATAAACTGCCCGGCATGCAATTATCGAACAATGCGAACTTCTTAGACAAACTTTATAAGCGGAATTATTTTAAATAATAAAATCGCTTTTTTCTTTTCTTTGTTGTCCTTTACTCTATTCTTCTTTATTCTGCTCTTTTTGCTTCTTTAACCACTCATAATTTTATTATTGCGCTGATTCAGCAATTGCGGTCGAATTTACTTTTCGATTATTTAGGGGACTCCTGCCGACTTATTATAGGTTTTTCTTCATTGTAAAATCGTCATTTTATTTGTTTGTGAAATTATCTCGCAAAACTAATTGCCACACGATAGAATTTGGCTCTGGCTTAAGCTCATTTTTTATAGAAAAAATGATTGCACATTTTATTTAAAAATTTAAGGAAGAAGATTAAAAATAATAATAGTATTAAAAAGTAAAGGAATTTACTAATATTTTAAGAGTATTTTTTAAAAATGTAAAATTAAAATTCTGTTTAATAAAATATAGAAAAAGTTCAATCAGTAATATACAAATTAGAAAAACGTGTTTTTTTATTATTGTATAAAAAAATGGGTTTTTTTTTTAAGTATAATCAGAGATTTTTTTAAATAGATTTTGGTTGTGCCTTTTTAGTCATAGAGCTTTGAAAAGTGAAGTCGATATATTACGCTTAACTAGAGACAAAGTTAGAAAGGACCGCAATTAAAAGCACCGCCTAAAATCTCTTAACTCCTTATTGGTCATGGCCACGATCTCCAGTGGAGTTTCTGCAAGATCTAATTATACACAAGCACAGGTGAGGCGATCGCGAGGTTAACGATGTTTACAAGCTTTCGTCGAAGTTCCGAAGCACGAAGACTGGAGTAGTCGCGGAACTCTGTCGCGGCCTGGTTTAAAGCTTTACACTTCACGTAGTTCTGATTTAATCCTCTCTCTCTCTCTCTCTCTCTCTCTCTCTCTCTCTCTCTCTCTTACTGCTGACGATTTTAATCCGACTATATCCTGACTTGGATCACCTGCTCTTTGCTGGCAGAATTAGGGCATCTTTAGGATTAAATAAACCTTTGTGATCTCTTAGCAGTTTTTATCATCTAATTGAAATCCATCAAATTTATTAACATTAATATACAGAATGCTCATTTGAAATCATTTTGCTGGTAATTAAGTCGTTTTGTAAAGCTTAGGTTTCCAGAAAATACGTGTATGAATATTAGGAAAGAGTTGCATTTAAACCCGGCAAATCCTGTAGATACACGGTTGCTGTACTGCATACAGCAGTCTCAGCGAGATGAGAAATTGCCGGGATACACGTTGGACTCGGGGTGTGTTCGCGTGTTTCCAGGGTTAATACCACTACCTCCTAAAGCAGATCTAAAGCGCCTCTCCGCAGTGGCGGTTTTCTTTCGTCGGAAAATTGTAGTCAAAGAGAGAAGAAACGGCCGCCTACAACGGCCGACATGGGACAAGCGGGTGTTTAATATTTAAACACTTCGCGCGACACCACTCCTAAATATTTATATCACTAGTTTCTCTCCTGCTCCCGCGCACCCTCACACCCTTGCGTTTCCCATGGTTGTTTGTGGGTCGGTAACAAAATTGCCAGCTTGAAACCACCTCCTCCCTTCTCTATTGTGCCTCAGTTACTTTCTCCCTTTTTCTTCCCGCACTGCCTCTCAAGTTTATTTTCGCGACTCTCGAGGACGTTCTTTCCTTCGACTTCGCGGGGAAAAGTGTCCTACGCTTTCGTTACTCCATAATGTCCTTCTTTTAACACCCAAAGTGATCTCGATTTTATGTGGTATTACAGTCTCCATTTTTTTGTACTCACAGCAAATTTACTCGTTAACCTTTGCTGGATGAAAGGTAAAAGGTTTGCGCGAAATCATTGGCGCGATAAAACCTCAAAAAATTATTTTCAAACTTATATTTAAATACGCGTGCACAATGGCTCTTCTGTCGAAGACTGTAAATAATTATTTTTGGTTGAAACAAAGTTTTGGATTTATTACATACCCCAAGAAGAGAGAGTAAGCAACATGTTCTTATATCTTGCCTGAAATAACTCTTCTTGGAGCAAGAGATGTCGACTCGCAACGTGAAATATATCGCGTCAGCCGACACGTCTTCGCTTTCTGGATGAAAGATTAACTCGGTCATTTATAAATTATTTTTATTCATCACTTTTTTTACCGTTATACGACTCAATATACAGCTACATTAAACTCAAATTAATCTACATTTAGACGGCTGTTAAATTTACAGCCACCGCCGACGATCGGCGTCCATTAATTGCGGTGATTATCCGTATATTTTTATGACCTCGCGATCGCGTGGTGCTTTTGTTACTGCTAATACGTTGATTAATGCTACCAGACTCTACATGCGGTGACTTGCACCGAGCAACGCCATCCCGCCCAAGTTCTACGCAATTAATTCCACCATACGTCGCGTTGCTCCACCCTTCCCACTGCCTCTTCGCATGTCTTAATCAATGCACGCTGGGAAATTGCTTCTTATTTTGCAAGCGTGTTAATAACGCGAACTGGTGATCGCGTGCGAGTTAACGATCGTGACCGCGTGCGGGTTCATGATCGTCGTCCGAGCGATCGTGATTATCGACGTATCCGTGTTAACTTTGTAGCTTTCACGAACCGTGGCCGACACGCTTTCTTAGTTAATCGGCTCGGAACGATCGCTCGGGATAAGGGCTGGGGGAAAAAAAGAGCTTTATGGATGCAGCCGGGACCGAGAAAGGTTTCGCGCGAACATCGGAAGGATCGGGTGCAGGTAATAATCTGAATAAGACAATCTCGCGCGCGAGAAACGCGATAGTTTCTTATCGTCTTAAAACCTTGTGTCTTGCCTTAGATTAGGAGCGATTACATTATGTCCGAACAACCGGCGGTCTAATCTAGTCACTGGCATTGTTCCCTTGGGCATTCCCGTTCCCGTGGTAACGAGCAATACGCAGCGTCCTGTCGCCATTGTTTTTAATATTCATGCGCTAGTTAATTCGCCGACGTGTTACGATCCTGTCCCGTAACATCCCCGCGACAATGGGGACATTACATACGCTTACGGGCTATGCTAGATTACGTAAAAGCGTATAATGAAACGAGCATAGGACGGTATGTAAAATCAGAGTATCACTTGGTGAGACGCTTTAACTACTTCACCGCAGAATGCTATTGTATACGTAAAATTTTTGCACTATTTTTAATACTATGTTAAATCTCTAAGAGTATTGTTCTTTTTTATCTCGTATACCTCCGCGTTCATTTCACATTTGTTTACGTTACGTATTTGAGTAATATAATAAAATGTGGAACACGCGCGCAGTTCTATGTTTCACGCGTGTTAATTTTTATTTTTTACATAAATTAATCACGAACTGAATTATAACAATAAAGTCATGTGCACGCGATAAATAAATACATGAAAATTTATTGTATTTATTGCACATTTTTGATATTGTTTTAATTAATTAACATACTTCTGCTACGTTAATTTATGTGTCGATAATAACACGGAGCGCTAGTGATTGACAGTATTATTGGAAATTTTTAATTGTGAGAAATACCGAATAAAAGAATGACTTTTCATATAAATCGGAAAAACGACTTGAAAATTGTAAATTGCAAAAGGCAAGGTACTCTCTTGCGATAATATCTGAAAAAGTTGGTTTTATGTAACGTCACTATCGTGGCACTGCCATTACCTATATGCTAATAGTAACTGTCTGAAAGGTTTGGTGTTAACGTTTATCTGTCCTTACACAACAGAATTAATACAGCGAACGCATTGGATCCGATGTATTTGATGCATACGTACGTGCGACCGCTCGTTATAATTTAGTCGAGTAATAGGAATTTCAGATAATCTGCGTGCCATGGAGAGAGATGCGCGCGACGATGTGTACATTGATTAGAAGCGATTACGTTGTTCACCAATGATATTCCGAATTTCTGTTGAAGGAATTCTCCTGGAATTCTCTCTCTCTCTCCCCCCCTCTTCCTCTATCCTTCCCTCTTTCCCCTTTCTTCCCCTCCCATCTGTCCTTCCTATATCATATTCTATGCCTGATAATACTCGCATAAACAAACGTCATTCATCCAGGAAGCGGCCGCAGTACTCTCGACGATTTGCTTGTGTGTATTCACATACGTAGTAAACATACATTGTGAATATATATTTGTCCTTTCACGAATATCACAGTGTGCCGTATTGAGTGAAATTTATATCAGTGTTACGCAGCGGCGCGATGCAATAAAAATGCAGATTAAAATGGGAATGAATAAAAATGGAGATGTCCATTTGTGAAAGGGCGCTTGCAGTTGTAAAATCTGGAAATGTCATCTAGAAATGTAGTTTTTCTTTTTATATCTAGATATAATCGCTCTTCAAAGTTAATGATTAAACTAACATAAAGATCAATATTCATTGTAGCTATTTTTTTATTACAAGACTATGTGCAACACTACGTACATACACATGTGTAAATATTATTCGAATTATAATATTGGAATATTTAAATTGTTTGTGGATATATTAAATTGTTAAATACGTATTAAAAAATAATGAATGACAATTCCATTTTGTTTTAACGTCTCAATGCGATTGTACATCCGGTATACAGATTTGAATCGCGGATGGCAATTTTAAGTTGACTAATTGTCAACTTTTATTTCCGTCGTGTGGGAAATGTGCGATGGATTTTACCTCTCGGCCGGCGGCGGCGTCGTTTCTCGGTCGACCTCAATTTTCCTGTGGACAGGTTTATCAGGGATCTAGGTCCCCAGCCGATAAACTCGATATACACGCGTCGGCGACGATGACCAGGACGACGACGTCGGCTCAACTCGTGCTCGGCGTCGGCATGTATCGATCATATTACCATGACGAGCCTCACGGCCATGTAGCTTTCGATAATCCGGTAAAGTCGAGTACGTCCGATCTCAAGATCGGAAGTATGCGAGTTCGCTGGGTCGTTCGTTTCACGTCGATTACGCGTCTGTATTGTCAGTCTTGTTACAGTTATTACGTATGGAATATCTTTTTGTTTATTGGCTCTCTTGGCATCCATAAAGTTTCGTAACAAAATTGATTTATATGTCGTCTGTTTTTTACAAATTATATTTACATATATTTAAATACCTTTACTACTAGCACTATGGATTGTTCAATAATTTCTCTTCTAATTTGAACGTCATGAAAGTTATTGAAATATTATACGTTGCTTTTATTGCATATTGCAATTGTATTAAACAGAAATATTTGTCCTGACACTGTGATTGTGAGTCAGAAAATTGATATACTTTTAGCTGTGAAGAATTACAATGAAAATTTAATTTGAAATAAGTTGAAATAAGTTTGATTTGCTCTAACATCATATTTTGATTTATTATTTTGCTCGGAGGCAACGAATGGTTGTTAAATTGAGGCAATAATTATTTACAGTAACATAGCGAGTAAATGTTTTGAAATATAAATTCCAAACTTAATTAATGGACCATGTGGATATGTATATAAATTGATTGAAATTAATTTATAACAGATTTTGTACAAATATTCGGCGAGACTTCAAGTTGATCAATTGTATATTTTTTGCGAACACATACATATGTATAACTGGTATTTACACGTGTTTTCAAAAAATATGCGTACTAAAATTATTTGCAATTCCTATTGCGCTGTGGATTTTATGAATGTTCTAAAATGTCTAAAAACACGTAGCATTGATTTTTCTCTCTTTCAAATTTTTAATTTTTAATAATTCAATAGCGACGCTAACACAAGTGGCAAAATAGATACTATCAACATTTAATGACATCGAATATTTGGATGAAATCCGTCGTGAATTATTTTTGATTTGTACATGTACGTATTTAAATATCCAATTAATTAATTAAGTCTGGAATTTATATTTTGAAATATTTACTGATATTACATATATTGAATGACGTTATTATAAATAATGGCTGTCCCGTTTTAACAATTATGTCCGTTACGGTTAAATTGAACAATAGATGAGATTTTGAGAGAGATTACATGTCCAACATATGTTCATGATATTATTGATATTTCAAAAGTCGCGTTAATACGATATGCAATATCTCGCTCTTTGATTTTCCATCTTGCTGTTGAGTCCGACACTGAACGCTAATACGCTCGCTTAGAACTGGATTTTATACTTTGATAGATAACGTACATTAATAGGCGCGCGCGCGGAGTTCGTGTCGCGTGGATCAGGATGTGTCGTATCAACCGGCCATCCGCTGGTTCATAATTCATCCGCGTTTACTGTAATGCGCGAAAAATGCGTCATTAATCCTCAATTAGGTCGCCGATAAATCAGTCGCGCGCGTCGGGCACTACAGTGCTTAACCCTCTGCGCCGAATGCATTAATCTGCCGGCGAATTAACAAGATCATCCTCGCTCAGGCGTAAATCCGTGAGCACCCGTTGCGCGAGACGCCCCGTATCGACTGTATAATGCATATTCATATACATATGCCCGTGCACATTGGGTGTCCCAGATTACCGTAACCTTTCCCACACGATTTGCTTGAGCAGTTCAAGATCGACTTGTCTTCCAGAATAGCAGCACAACGAATGTTGCAATACTATTTATTATCGTTAAGAAACGCCGCAATACTAATTATCATCTACAGTGTTTCGCTATTGGTATTTTGAAGTCGAAACAAAGTTGCTGGGAGGAACGATATCTTCGAAGAAATGAAAATATAATCGCTGAAATATGAGCCTGACTCGAAATTGGTCGTTGAGCCTGTAGAGGAAAGGTAGCGGTATGATGTCCTGGGACAACCTGTACATTATATCTCGGCGCTGCTGTCTGTGCGCGTTCGAACCTCGAGTAATTACGTTACTCGGCGAATTAATTAGCCGACAGGCGACGGTTATCAATAGCTGCTGGAGAGAAGGGTACGCGCGCGGTTAGGCGAGTATCGATCGGTAACGCGATCAACGCCGTCCATTCGCACCGCAACGTCGACAAGCGCTAACGATCATTGATCAGTGCCGATCTCTTTCATCCGGCGCGTTATCACTAATGTCCCGTTCTGCGACATGTGTATCCATCAAATTCGCCACAACCTTCTCGCATGCACTTTCCTTCTTGCAATTCCGACAATCGCTGGATCGCTCGATTAATCACCGGCATTATCGTCAACGTCCGTCACGAATGATCCTTGCTGTAGAATATCTGATATAAATTTTTATAGCGATATTGCGAATACTTTTTTTCCAAGCGTTAGATTTTTCAATAAAGAGGAAAAATTCTATACATATCAAAATTACACGTACGGAAAGTTTTCTCGTTTCATCATCAATTTCAAGTAGCGACAGTGCGAAGGTTTTATAGGTACTTATTTCATATAATGGCACATTAATTTGTCGCGTTAACAGTTTCTTATATTATGTACAGCGTCACAAAAGGAGGACTTGGAGTTCAACATTAATTTTGGTTAATCCATCTTAGGTTGAGATTACGAATTGCATTCGTAATTAAATGTGTCTGCTGGCATCGCGTTGGTGGGAAACTCGACGGAAACGCCTTCTTCTTCGCGATGCCGGGAAACAAAGAGCGTTTCAGCAGCGCGCGGAAGCAGAAGGCGGACAAGATCGATCCCTTGCCATTTTCGTTTCGGGGATAAGGCCGTCTACCAGTCCATCTCGTCCCGCAGGAATTGCGCGCTTGTGCGCCGCGCTCCTCCCTGCATTTGCCATAGGCGTCACTCATCGCCATTGTGCTGAAAGTGCACTAATCAAATGCAAATCGGAATTACATAACCCGTATAATGTATTATTCTGCACCGTGCTCTCTGATTCGAGAAGATCTCGCTTCTTTAATTTTATCGTTTCATTAATCTCGAAATTTGTTAATTTCCGTTCGCTAATTTCAAAGTTGAAACATTTTGCGTTTACAGTCAACGCCGACTTTGGAAGTGTCAAAAGGTTCAGTTTCAAAAAATAGTCTCTTCGTATTACGTGTGAATTACTCGTATATTTTTCAAATGACAATTCAATTGAGTCGTTAATTAATTTTCACTCTAGAAATTTTCCAGGGTCGCATTTTTTAATTATCCTGTGTAAGCAAATGTAATACAAACGTAAACGTTAGTCTCCCGAAGATTTCCGGTGATTCTGCTTTTCATTTTTCCACCGCGGAGCACCGCGAAAATATCGAGGTTTCTTAAATGTGTTATCTCAGCAGTTCTCGGCGCGAGTTTTACCAAACTTTTGCAGCACGGGAGAGCGCATGCAACCTTGGGCAATCGCTGAACAATAGAATTCTTTGTGCAATGTTGAGAGATACGGTCGAAGTTCCTAACCGAGATTACGCAAAACGCCTGCCTCCAATAACAGGTCGTTCGAAAGTATTATAAATAGTAGTGTATTGAATGTATTATAGAATGTATTATAATGCGATAGATAGTGGTATCATATCGCACAAAAAATCCTGATATCGGCTCATCGAATTATCTGTTTCTAATTTAGAGTGGCACACATTTGACCAATTAGAGGTATTTAAGGCGCATTCATATTTAGTATTCCAACGTTCTAATGACAAATTAAATTATTTAATACTCCTTATATCTTGAACTCTTAGCGTAATAATTTTATTAAAATATCGAAGAGGTATGGAGAAACGTACGTCACATGTAATAAGTAAGCAGATAAAATTAAATTCAAGTAGATGAAAAATTATAACTATGTATAGAATTTTTCTTTTTACATTGGTACGTATAGGCTATGTGTAGTGATATGTAAATATGAAATGAGTATGGGCGATAACGTAGCAAAAACGTTTGCTTAAATTAGGTACGTGTCATATTGATAAATAATACATGAACGATTAATATTCACGAAAAGTTTTTAGATTTTTCGCGACATGCAAATATTTTAAACCGTGGTTATCCCTTTATGGGCCAACTTTACAATTCCACTGCGGAATTTTTGTTGCTCTGCGAGTCGGCGCCTTTGTGCGAAATATACCGGGACTCGCGCACGTCCGCTTGTAAACGTGAAAGACGTAGCTGTCCGACCGTGGTCTGCGCTTTTTCCTTCGCGGAGAAGGAGAAGATAAACCCATAATACGTTCTTGGAAACGGCCAACGTCGTCGTACGGCTCTCGCACGGTTCCGTGCGCGCGAAAATACGGTAACGGCGACCGAAGCCGGATATCGCCATTGGCGTTACGTCGTATAGTGCACACCGGAGCACCGTTCATGCGAAATTTTCAGCAACAGTAAAATAATATTTGCAAGATAATGCGATCCTCTGCATCTCCTTCAATAGTAACATAAACTGCATGCTATAAATTATATCAGTTGTATGCTGTTTCATTTTAAAACTTTGATTTGTTATGTCAATTATATAGCGTGATAACCAGCATATAAAAAAAAGATCCTTTATTTAGATCTGTGGTGGAAAAAGTTTAAAATAGAGAATAGGGGCATCGGTCAGCTCTTCATTTACAAGCGATTAAAAATACAGATGTATCGATTTGAAAACATTAAACGTGAAATACTAAAAAAAACTTAAAAGAAACAACATTAATAATACTTCATATTAACGTTGTTAGCTTATGTTACGATTTATTATTTTTTACAATCTACTCTCTAAATTGGAATCAGTGTATTATTCATTGAAAGACAGTAAATAGTCTGTTTTTAGTGATATACTTATAACTATTTCATTCAGTGAGCACTGTTTTTCATTAACAATATGACACTGATTTGATCAGTGAGAGTACCTCCTTCTTACTCAGAATCACTGAAAAATAGTGAATAGTCACTGATTACCACAGTATGATTACCACATTATAAGTATAGCACTGCAAATCAGTAAGATTTCGCTGATTTAGATTTAGACAGCAGAGATTTTTGCGAAATATATCCTTGATGTAGTTTCATTTACTTGAATGAAAAATCTATTCCGCGATGTTTCCTCCAAAAGAAACTATTTTACATTGATAAAAGATGCATGTTCTTTTTTATTCCATTGATTGAAGCTATTAAAGAAAACAAGTTTGACCCAGAAACGACGAGCTGTCGCCTGTGCGGGGACTTCCGGAGTTAAAAAGAGTCACCCCATTAAAGAACCCGATAATCGACGCAAGTTTCCACCACGTGTCCCTCGAGGTGGGTCAAGGACCTCTACGCAGGATAATTGACGACCGTAGGCTTCGTCGATCAAACAGCACGTGTTATTAGAGTGGGAGATTAAGAGGGGACCCCCTCGAGAAGGGGCAAGGGGAGTGTTCCTGTTCGCGTTTACGTGTCTCTGCACGCATAAAGGAACGATAGATCGGCAAACTCGGGGGTTAAGGCTCCCGTGGAACTGTATAATTAGATTAGGTACAAGGCGCATTAGCATGTCATACATATTCCATGGAATGCAGAAGGGACCGTCCGGGTGAAAATCATATTACATTCGATGACTATACAGCCCAGTGCTTTTTCTACTAGCTTTCCATCCGTTCTGACAGCAATATTCGACAACGATGACTCTCTTTTCGTTCCTCGTTACTTTCGTATTGTCAAATATTCATTTTAACATTTATCCTTGCAATTGTCCTCGCTGTTTGCTTTAAAAAAGTTCTCGTATCGATTTTTACACGCGACGAGACGAAAGCGTTTTCCTTTGCTTTAAATAATCTCTCGAGTATCTTGTTACAGCGAAAAGTCATTCGAGAGAGAGAGCATCGATACATTTGAGAGAAAATAGATTTTTCTTCCTGTGTAACGTGGTCGCTGTGTTTTTCCGATAATTGAAGCAACTCGATCGTCATGATTCGTATATTTGTCGGTAATCGGCTACTTACGACACGTCGTGTTGCGGTCGAATGAATGAGCGTGAGCGCCGTTCGTCGATTGCATATGCACCATTATGCACTGCGGGCAAGAAGGCAGGCGAGACAGGCAAGCGGCTCTTGACGCTAGGTACTAGACTAGGTAGAGCTGCGAAAGCACGAGCGGTGAACAATTGGGACAAGGTCACAGTCAGCGTGTCGAAGGCGTGCCTGCCTTTTCTACGGTCAATTCGTCCCGTGGCGCGGCAGTCGAGCCCGGAAAAAAGAAGCAGAGACGATAACGAGTGTATATAAAAGTCACATGAGGTAGTGAGTAGATCTGAGAATTCCGATTAATTATTTCCATTCAAATGAAATTGAAAAGTATATTGACGAGGAATTGATGAGAGAGAAAATACGAGTATCGGAATAAACTAATAATTTATTAATTTTCGCTGATTTCTATTTAGTAGAATAAAATTTAAATGAATTCGATGTAATCGATATTCGAACGAACGAGCCCGTAACCAAGTATCTTTAAAAAAATTTTTGATACAACAATAAGCAAAGTAATGGGAGAAAATAATAACGAAAATAGGAAAGAAAAGGTATCTAAAAACTACTTTTTTTTATTTGAGAAAAAATATTGCTAAGTATATAAAAAAGTATCGATCCCTGTGAAGTATTATATCCTAAAGAAACCTTTCTAAAAATGTATATTAAGACTTGAAAAACAATATTAGATTACAGATTAGCCAAGTGTTTGATGATTAGACGTAAAATGCAAAATTATTTTATACCTAAATTTTGTACATAAAATCCTAAAGTGCATACAATAAATGTTTAATACATCCAAGTATAGCCTGTAGTTTAAATGTATCTAAAAATACATACAGCAAAAGTTTAATGTCATTGTGTTTTCATACAATTTCAAGTTTCACAAAATAAGCTTAAAGCAACTAAAATGTGTGTGATCCGCGGGATTAATTATATTTCAAAATAATAATATAAATATATTTTTGCAAATATTGTACATCTATTGTAAATCTTTTCATTAATGCATATAAATAATTTCCATACTATAAAACATTGATGGGCCATTGTAATACGATCCGATCGAAGTTTTTTTTGTCACTACGATCCTGTTGATTATTTTAGTTATTTTGAGCTTTAGGAAAGAAAATGTATCCCAAAAGGTGATATATTTACATATTGAAGAAGAAGATTAATAAATTACCATTAACATATTACTAACTGCGTACAATTTTTCAGAACTATAAATACATTCGAAACATTATCAAAACGGACATTTGAGCTTATTCAAATAAGCGCTGTTTATCGCTCGTTTATTAAACTGCGTTTGAAGCTACAAAATATGTAATCGATGTAACAAATTTTTTTTATCTCAAACAAAGTTTATAAACATATTGCACGTTTTTTATTATAGATATACATATATTGCACATATGCCATGGTGATTAGTATTGGTACTCCAGGGATAATATCTCGAGGGATAAAGTAGGCAAAATAAATTTTTTCGCACTTTATCCTTCCTCCCCTTCTCTCTCTCTTTCCCCTCTCCCTCTTCCTCTCTCTCTTTCTCCACTGAAGTGCTTATACTCCTACGGATAGCGAGAATATACGGAAGTGTAGTTTTCGTGCTTCCGATATTCAGCGAAACGCAGTTTGCACCCTTCCTTTTTTTTCCTCGTCGTTCGTGAAGTACCGCTCGATAAACCGATTCGCGAGATAAAAACAGTTACAGTTTCGTTTACGGTTTCGGCAGTAGCCGAGCAGCATTAAAGCAGTTAATATCCGAGGATGCAGCTACGAAAGTCTGTACGTGAGGCACTTATTTTGGAGCAATAATAATCTATTTACATAATTTGTTTATACTTATGACAAAACGAATGTTATTTTACACGCATCAAATGGAGGGTGACGACATCACATTAAACTTATAAATGAATAATCGTATGATTAAAATTTAATCACGATTTTCGGTCATGAAAGATTAGACAGAGACGTGAATACACGCAGGAGATGAGTGAATATGTCTTCGATGGATTTTTATTGATATATCGTCGCGATTAATCTCCTATCTGGGTGGGTGATGCATTACGATCAAACGGATACAGTATCATTTATGCGCACGTAGCATAATGCAACACACTGCAACATTGTCGAATCGTCGACGAGCGGCGGTGGCTAAACGTGCTCCGGTGGTATGTCGGGAATTGCGGTCAATGCACCCGCGGCGTGTGCGCGCACCACACCACGATGCATTCGGATAGAGTCGCACTCGTTGCACTCCACGTTGCGCCGCGCATCTTAAAATTCTGATAATTCTCTATTTCACGTCCAATTTCCGTTACTCTTAAAACAAGACAAGTAACGTTTATTTGAAGGAACTTGAATGTCCGCACATCTGAGAAACTGTGCAAGTGTAATAAGTTAACGGCGATTTATTGCACGCCTTAAGATTGTTAATCTTCAGAACTACGAAACGACGTAATAATTTTCTTTTTTCTTCTGGACGTGTTTCTTTTTTGGAGCACAACTTTATCTTCTTATTTTTCGTTTTCAATTATTGTCCTTATTGTTGAAAATAGATTCTTCTTTAAGATACCTGATTATGGGTTCATTCGAGGATGCATGCTTTCTCTCTCTCTCTCTCTCTCTCTCTCTCTCTCTCTCTTCTCTCTTTCTATCGCATTCTTTTCATTCGTAATCGGTGGACGACGTGCCCTTAGAAAGGGGAGGAGCTCCTCGACCGTTGCTGCGCCGAGTCTGGACCAGGACGGGATCTTTACTGGCGATCTCAAGGTCAACTAGGTGTCGGCAAAGGTCGAGGGTGAACGATCCCAAAGAGTTTTCCAAGTCGGAATACCTGTGTGCATCAATTCGAAACGTAAAATTGAAGGGTTGTCTCGCTGTATAACTGTAATTTAAATCCTTCTAAGAATTTTATATAGAAAAATTAATTTTGGTCTTGCCAAGCCTTTTGGCTATTTTGGCAGCGTTTACCAAGGATGAAGGATATGAAATTATGAAAGATGTATAACTCTTAATATTATACATCAAAAACACACGTAAAAAAAGCATAAAAATAAGATTTTGTTTTGCAATACGTAAAGGTTATTTATGATTTTATTCAATAATATATGTATACATATACACGAACGACGAATATTTTTTTAGCGTAAAAAATTTATGCGCAAAGGAAACAACAGTTATGCCACTCTTTTTTTCATACGCTTCAGTATTTACAATGTAATATTCAACGGAAAAAAAACCTTCCATTTTATATATTGCATTTATTTTAGTGATCGCGCAACGATTTAACTATTTAAAGTGCCGTGAAAATTTGAACAAGCGAACTAATCAAATCAAGTGAATCTATACAACGGAACACAACGCAAGCCATTCACGTATCTCGATGACGGAGGTTGCACGAGATGCGAGGGGTGAGGAGGAATGATATACGCGCTGGGATCAGCGAAGGGGAATTCAAGGGATAGCATGATCGGCCCAGCGGGGGTGCCGAGAGAGAAAGAGAGAAAGAAAGAGATTCATGCCTGCCGATCGGAGGATCTGAAATTGGCGGGGGCCAAAAATTAAACGTCTCCTCGCGCCGGGCAGTTTTCTCGGAAGGGTCGGTAGAGTCGGCCGCGACGATGTAACTATTCTGAAACGCGCGGCGGTTAACCGCCGACCGGGTATCCGCCTCCGGAAATACCGGCGGTTCTTCTCGATCTACGCCACCGTGGCTAATTTGTAGCGAGTCACGAACCTCCGCGTTGCCGAGTTCTCGTAACGCGAAGCGTTGAGAAACTCGTTTGAACGTCCGCCGATAGTGAGAACGGTCGTTATATATCATAAAACGAAAGAGCGAATGATCAATTTATCATTAACCCGGGGGCGAACCCGCCAGAATAATCAGAGAAACTGATTCAGAATCAGAAGAAATAACGCGTATGAAAAGAACAAAGTTGCTTCTTTTACAGCATGTTATTCCTTTATTTGTTCATGAGAACGTATTTATCGTTGAACTAATTAATAAGTATCGAAGCACAAAAGCAGCATATTACATCGTCTCATGTAAAATTAGATGTAAATATTGTAGAACGTAGTGAAAGTTGGTTTGGAATTGCAACATGTAATACAAAAATTCGAGATATCCGCGATAGCAAGATGATTTAGTCTTCGAGAGCGCGACATTTATTTTCTCATTAGAGGAGGACTTCTCGACGAGAGTGAACGGAAGAGAAAAAGGAAGGAAAGAGAACGAGACCGCAATCCGAAGTCGATCCCTTCGTCTCTTGGTAATTCCAGTTCAGCGGAAAAAAAAAGAAAGTCCCACGGGTTTAATATGATGAATGATCGGACGCTCGCTCCTAATATAATTCTGCGAAGTGCAGGCAGGAAAGGTGTGTGTCGCCTCGAGGCGTTAAATCGAGAGATAGCCGCGTGTATGTATATAAATACCGTGCCGATGGACCTTCGATCCGTCCGCGGGAGCGGAGTCGTCGATAAATCACCGGGACTTTATTCCGCGCGAATTAAAAGTGTCGATAAAGCCCCGCCGGCAAAGACCGATCGCGGAAAGTCCGCAAAAAGTGCGCTCGCTCGTTACGCCCGATTGCGCGTTATACGTCGAGTTTTAATAGAAGATTCGCACGTAATTTTGTTGCGAGAGTGCATCTCGATCAGCGTACAAGTGCGTCTCCATTACAAGCCGCTGAACTATGTGATAATCTTTATTATAGCTAATCGGGAATTGTGACTGTTATAGGATTTTGTTTTATCCCGCAAAACAATTTATCGTGTTATAAAAGCTTCGCTTCTCATTTTACCGATGCAGCTTGACGTTATTTCTGCCTGACGTAATTGTGATTAACTTATTCAGTTGTTTGTTTCTGTAGATCATAGCTGCAGTCATAATATAGATAAAGAACATTTTTAGTTAATGATAATTAACGTTTCAATAATCAGCTACTAATGGACGTAAACCGACGCAGCAATTTTCCGCTTTATTATATACGTATATGCTGATAAAGCAATATTGTACATAATCATGGTCATTAACATATTCATATTTAAAACGCGTTCTTTTCTCATATTAATAAAAATCAGATAATAGAATCAATTTTTCAAGATACCATCTTTACACTCCGCTTTATTTCATCATTTTAGCTTAATCATTGCGGGAAGATATATATTATATCTTTACATATCATTTTATAATACTTGATATAAAAATAACATAAAAGTAAGCAGTCTCTTTTTTTAAATCTTAAGTTAACGAAATACGCACACTCGTTCATAACGTTGAATTAAAAATGCGAATTCTCATGTGAATAAACTTCTCTACAGAGATTATAGGAATGTTATCTATACGATTCGTGACGAAGTTACCTCCGCTTCCGCGTAACCGTCGTGTATCTCTGATATTTCGCGTGAACGAATTATCTCTCTGACGGATGAACTTCTCGAGATTCGAGTTCTCCAGTAGCCGAGTTCAACGATACTGCGACGAGCGAGGCTGTGCGACAGTCGCGGCACCCGTGACGTATCGACCTCCGCAGGACGACTTGCCGCGCCAGTTCGCCCTTATCTCGATCGAGAATCCGCTCGAAAAGCTCTCTCGCGCTCGCGGCATTTCTCTCACAGTCCTCCTCCTCCCCCCGCACCCTCCTCCTGCCCCCTCCCGAGCTCTGATTCGCCGGACGCGCGCTGAAATAACTCGCCACGGACTGCCTCGGCATCGATCGCGGCTTAATAATAGCCCCGGTATCGTTCTCGTCGTACTATTTTTAGTATTACCCAGTCATCGCGACCTACAGCCGCCGCCGCCGCAACGGCACGGTGACTTTCAATGGCACTCCACTCATCGCGCACCGCCGCGATTCGAGTCTCGCGGGCACGCCAATCGCGATGATGCCACTTTCAACGTAGAAGTATTTCGCGAACGGTCTTAATGATGTTTATGTATGTCTTAATTATTGAAGAACGGCGAATGAAACGGCAATAACGATCCGGCGCAATATGATATCTTCCAATTAACTGAAATATATGACATTATCAACTTGTTACTACTGTTATCAGAAACGATGTTTTTTTATTTCGATACCGCGAGATTATCGATAAATGTCAATATAATTTTGAATAGGCTGTTATCATTCGATTTTTTGTGTGTAACGTTAGTAATAAGATAATACCAATTAGGAATCGCGATAAAGTGTCAGCAGCCTTGTTTCCTAATCACGAGACGATTATGATAATGTATCGACAAGATGTTCAAGGATATCTACGAAAGCTTCTTCCGATCGACATTCATTGAGATTCCAATCGCGGAAAATTTGATAGATGGCAGAAACGGTGAAAGAGGGAAATCGAGGTTCAATCTTGCGAAGACAGAAATGTGACGGGAAATGATCTCGACAGAAGAATCACAAATAAAGAACGAAACGTACTTTATGCAAATCGCATCACTTTTAATGTCTTGAGGCTTTTGAAACGCCCTTGCTTTTCTTTATTACCTCCGTTACGAGTAACGTTCCTGCTATAAATCATCTGTATGGCCTTGTCACTCGATTGTACGCGATCTTTCATTATCAAAGTCTCATTTTTTTTATCGACTCATCTGCAATTAGTATATCTTTCTGAACAAATTGTTTTTTCTTATATAAGATATATCAATTTAATTCCCGACCGGGGATGGGCACGTCGAAGCTCCGCGCTGCTTTACACCCTCGGGCGCCCGAAGGGGGATGTTCGCTTACACGGCGAATGGATACACGCCTATATATTTCCGTAGGGGCGCCATTTCCTGGCTAAGCACGGCGCCGATAAATCCCACGCTCGGTTTATCGGTCCCGTTCTATTGTGTCGTACCAACCGGTCGGCCGTCCGGTTCGGATCTAGGATAAGCCATACAGTTACTAGCTACTTAACCCTTATCCTTGATCCGCACATATTTTTAGCGAACAAAGATCATTGGAATTTCAAATACTCATGTAGTATTTTCATTTGTTTTTTTTCGACGCATTTAAGATATCTGAATCGGCAAAGAGTGTCGCGTATCATCAATCATGATTTTTAATTCATATATCCGCTGAAAGCGGAAACCGCGTATAACAAGCGTAATTGGAGAAGTTGTGTACTTTCTAAAACAGTTTGAAATCGTATTATTTCAAATCTGCTGATTTAATAGTACGAGAAACAAACATATGTATGAATCGGTTATTGCGAGAGAGTTAAATAGTAGCCGCCGAAACTCACAGGAGATTATTTTATTTGTAAGCATTTGAATTTAATCAAAGAACTTTTTAATCTTTGGCAGTTTGGTATAATTTTTAAATTACATATTCTTCTTTTAATTGTTTAATTTTTCTTTTGTTTGTTCTTTGCGTTTGTCAATTATTATAACTTTGAAAATATAAAAACTCATTTCTATACATCTTATCTTGATAATATTTATTATTTGTTTTATATATTGTTTATTTGTTGTAACAGTGACATAACTTAAAGAGCAATGTTTTCTGGTCTAGTAAATGTTTTGAATTATTAAATATATTATTAAATTTTTTGTAATATTATTGTTAACCGAGAGTAATCATTCGTCTACCTCAGGAGTGAAAAAATGAAGTACAGTAGTTTTCTTCTGATCGAGAAGCTTTATATATTTTTTTTATTTCTCTTTATTAAAAAAAATATTGAGTATACATTTATATAGATAATTATCTCTTAAAAAAATTATAGAACAATTGATTGTTTACGTAAAAAAATTAGGTGATTTTTGAGTTAAATGCAATTTTGATATAATAATGCATTTAACGAATTGTAGAAGAATAAAAGTATCATTAATTCATCATTCAACGTCTTGAATTCTTAGCACATTAAAAAGTAACAAACTTCAAAATTTGCAACAACCAATATGAATAGAGTTAAGATCTTGAGCTTGAATTATATCAAGTTTTTTTTTAATTAAATGCTTTGAAAATAAAAATGACCGTATCACTCGAATAAAATTGCAGCTATAATGTCGAGCTGAGCTTTGCGAATATAAATCTGGACCTATTCTTTTTTTTTTTTTTTATTTGAGTGCCGATCTGATATCTTGGCTGTGTCAGCGGATACATAAGAGGCCTCGTGATCAGCAAGGCCGAGTCATGTTCATGAAGTTGTCGTCTCCGTCGCCTTCGCCATTCTCGTGGTCCTTGTCGTCGTTAGTGTGAGGAACACATTAATGTCCTCCCCTTTCTCTGGCTGTTCGTGCCGGGGCATTAAACGACCATTAGGGGCCCGCCAAAGATCGGAGAGCCACGACGACGATTCTCTACCATCGCGGCTTAATTACTTTCCGATCGCGGCTGCTTTCGCTTAATCGAATCTCGACTAATCGCACGTTTGCTCGTATCTACTCGACTTTTGCACATAACGCATTCTGTCGATCTGAGTTGAGAATAATGTTGATCGTTCATTTACTCGAGGATCCTCAAGAATTTTTCCGCGGAAAAACTATCGATTCGGTTGCACGACTTTTTTCTTACAAAAAAAATCTTTCTTTAAATATTATTTTATTTGTAGATTAATTTAATTATGTGTTGTAAATAATATTAATATTGGTATCACTAGAAAAAAGATTAAAAGAGGAGCAAAACTTAGCGTGATCATTTTGGTGTTGATTTTATCGCTGGAAAATGTTGTGGCGTTATTTTTTACCCTCGATGAAGTTCTGGTCAAGGGTGCAACCAAAGAATCTCCAGCTAATTGTCCGACGTAGCGGAAGTTCAGAATTTTCGCCGGCGTAAATTTCAACGCCGTATAATCCCGCCTCGTCATACAATTAATCGGAACAATACGTTACCTGCCTCGCGAGGGATGCAATCCTTCTATCTTCGGGGAGAAGAGAGTTTTAGTTGATGAGGAAGGGAGGAGTTACGGGCGAAAAGCAAGAGATGTCCGGGTACAGAGGGGTAAGTTTCGGGACGAGGGTCGAAGTTACTAACGATGGCTTTTGTGAGCGCGCGCGGGACCGTCGTCGTCGTCGAACGAGGGAATGCCGGGATTAAACGACGCACCAACCCCTCCGGGCCGTTTGTCATCCCCCGACCGCCCTGTTTGTATGCACGTGCAACCACACGTGCACGCAGGTGCGCACAGCTCAATGCGTGGCCTGGGCAAATATTTCTCGACACGATATCGGCGGCCACTTCCCTGAGGATTCTTTTCAGATTTTTGTTTCGTTTTCGACGAGTCTTGGGAAACACGTTTTGTTATCCGAGCTCCCCAATCTTTTGAGATTTATCAGATCTTACAGATATTACAATCTTTTTCTTTTATTTCGCGTTATTGCAAAATTTTATTGAACTCGTAATTTAAAAATCTCTAAAATTTTTTTTTTAATTGAAGAATATCTTTAAAAGTACAATGTTTTTAAACGACTTATTTCTTTAAGTAATTTTGAACGTGCAGTTATTGAATTTATTAAAAATTCTAATTTTATTAAAAATTTATTTTAAACAATCTGAATTCTGATTATAACTTTATGTGTACTGTGCATTGATTATGTGTTCTGTGATATATGAATACATTGTGACTTAATATTTTCTATTGTATTCCGTCACGAATTATGGATTATTTAAAAATGAGCCTAAAGATTGCGCTTGAAAATTGCGTCATTGCAATTTTTAAATATTAACGACGGACTTGCGCCAAGCAAAAATGTTCTAATCTCATATCATTGTATTTATTGAAATAATACAGAAGATGCAAAATAATTGAAGAGATTATTGCACCATTTGTGTATCAATGATGTTACAAAAGCAGACTGTTACGTAAGTTTATAACTTACTTAATCTATAATAATATTTATGTACATTTTTAATGAAAATCTTGCTTTTGTATTCGCATCTTTATCTTGATCCCTCGTGAATTTGATTGATTCTGATTTAATAACTCGCAGTTCGACGATAATAAATATTCTAGGTAGTAGCTTACAAGCCGGAAAGACAGGTTGAAGATCGCAAGGTCGGTCACTGCACTCGGGAATTGCATACGGTGCAATCCGGATAATCGTTGGCTCGGTGCGTTCAGGGCCGTGCAGAATGCGAAGGAGCGATGCACCGATTGCACGCGAGTGTTTCCTTCCCCCGCTTGGATTTCTCACGAGCACTTGTGGCGGGAAACGTGTTAACGAATAAGCTTTTAGCGCATAATTTTATCGTGCAGTTTACATTCTCATCCTATTCGATGAATTTTAATTTTGTAGCTAATGCAAAGTCGAATGAACATGAAAGTCTAATTATTGTAAATCAATTGCAATTATTGTAATGGATTATTGTAATTAACTTATTCGGATAACGGAAGAAATTATCGATTGTTTTTCACGTTAAATTATAATTTAAGATGGTATGATTTAAGATTGCGCTTATTGTAGATAGAGAGGGGGCAGGGGAGAGTACGGGGCAGCACGACTTCGGTCGACTTGTCAGGGATGTAAGCCCCTTGTACCGTATAAAGAAGAGGAAACGTCGACAAACTCACCTCCCACCTCCCTCTCCTCATCGCGAAACGAGTAACCCGCTTTACGATTCAGGGGACCCGACCGGGAAAACGCTGCGGGGCGAAATCTGCGAGACGTTGGAGAAAATTTTCCGGCGTCTCCTTCCAGCCCTCCCGTCCCTCGTACCCACTTCTCCTCTTTGCTTTTCCGCGCTTTCCGCCGCCCCTTTGCACTCCTTCGCTTCTACTTGCTCCGCGCTGCTTTATGATCTGTCTGCTCCGAGCTCTTCTTCCGGCGTGGCGCGTCCTCGAGATCGTTCTGAATTTCATTGTCATTCTCGTATAACCTGCCGAGCTCTCTCATCGGTGTTCCTTTGAATTTTCTCTTCCAAAACCGACTTGATAATTTGCCCGTTCTCGGCGTCAGGAAGATATCTCGTGCCGAGAAATTTGCGTTTATCGACTCGCGTTAATTTGGAAAATTTCGGAACTCGCCTGATTATTTCGAGGATCTATTCTCGATTGATTGCCCGCGGTATCTTTAGAATGGCGTAACTACGACTTTGAAAGTCGGCGTCGTATAAATTGACGTTTTAATGATCAATTTTGGTCGACGATATCCTAAAAAACGTTGCTCCCTTTAAATAATTTCGTCGATGTATTAAAATAAACGTTTAATTTTAGTTTGTTGAGAATAGGCATAGGAATAAATTTTCGAAAATTCTTTTATAAAACACCGACAAATTATCTTGTTTTCTTGCAGAATTGCTTAATAATAGTATTTATATACTCATTGCATTATAATTCGATTTGCATACTCATAAGCTTGTACTTGAATGCGTCGATACGTACTAAAATATACGTCGCAGATTAGCGGTATTTTTGAGCTCGATCGACCGCCGCTTATATTTTCCCCGATATCTTTTTATTATCTCTTCGTCAATTTGCGCGACTTGAAATAAAAATGATCGAAATTCGTCGAAAGCGCGCCTCGAATAGATAGCTATTAGACGCTATGATAGCAAAGTAATCTCATTTGATTTTCAGAATTAATTTGCGTTCTATAAATACAAAATATTACTAAACATCCAATGTTTTTGTGATTATTTTTAAAGTTTCATACTTTTTTTGAGATTTTACATAATAGTATGAAACTTTGAATTACTTATCAATCTATTTTTTTGTGTAATAAATTCTATATTTTTAAATACTATAAGGTTATTGGAAAAAGAGTCTTGTTGCATCATTTAGAAATCTGGTGGATTCAATCAATACGTCTGTTATGACGTATCGACTGAAAAACCGACGAATCAGAAATCTTGTAAGAATTATCAAATTATAGTAAAATCTATCAAATGTTCTAATTATAATAATTCGAGTATTATTATAATAAGCAGAAATTTTTACCAGAAACACTCAAGAAGTTTTGTTAATATAATCAAATCAATTTTTCAGTGTTCTATTTTCGAAATGATTGCCGTATACATCGTTACGTTGAAGCGAAAGATTCTGATTCTATTTTCAGAAAAGATGTATACAAATAAAACAATTTTAATACTATAATTACGAAGTTCTTTTAAAAGTAGAAGTTTATTTGATTTTTTAAATTTATATATATGTTTATAAATAAATAAAAGTTAATATTATACAATCTTTCATATGTGAGCATGTGGAAATCGTTGCGCGAAACTTGTTCTTTTTCGCCGTTCCCTTCAACGGCTTCTCGACGAGTTTTCCCGACAGTGGCATACAGAGGCACGAGTTGCTCGAACTTTAATTCGGTCATCCACCTTGTAACGGGTTCTCCGACTCGGCTATAGCTTGAAAACTAACTTCGCCGGTGGAGAGACGGTGGCCGAGTGCGATTCGGTCGAGATAGTGAACTGTAATCGACAAACAAGACGGAGTTATTAAACTTTCACGATAGAAATTTGGTTGTCGTTAATTCAAATCAATCTTGACGAGAACATCTTCGATCGTTCGTGATTAACATAGCGTTTATTGCACGGTCGAGAAATATCTCGTAAATAATACAATGGCTTAGGAAGCGCTTCTCTTTATTCTTTTTCGCTGAGAAACGTAAGCTATTTTACAAAATTATTTAATATCCAAAATTCAAAAGTATTGGCAATGCAAATTAAAAAAAAAGAAAGAAGTCGTTAGTAGAGAAACGCTAATAGGCGGAATTTTACGTTGATAAAAATTTAATTTGAAGCTTAATTGCACTGAAATGTTAAAAGTTGTGCCAGGTGATATGACTTTTTAATGAAATCTTCCAGACTTAAAAATCCGTCGAAGAGAGATATGCTAGCAGCATTACTTATGAGGCAGACTCTATAAACTGATATTTTAATTGCGTCAATGATAACTTTCATACGACGATTGCACATCCTCTTTATAAGAAAGACGTTTGACCTGTTGAAAGAAAGTCGCATGTCACGCGTGTGTGCGTAACAAAAAATAGTATTCTCAACTTGAGAATTTTTTTCTTATTTTGATAACGGCCTCCAAAGCTGGTGGTCATAAATAACTTTTAGTCTTTGATTAAAAGCGTAATTAATTAGGGATTTATTTGTTTCTTTTTTTTAAAGATTGAAAATTATTTATAGCTATGAATACCGGCCTAAAAAAGACAACAAAATTTTTTTAATTTTAGAGGGAATTCTTCTAAAGGGTAGTTATTTCATATGGTAATGGATATGCTTAATTTCAATAAAGGTATACAAGTAAAAAGGCTGAAGTTATAGGATTTACTCTAGAACTGATTTTCTACAAATCAGTTCTAGAAAAACAAAATGTAATTTTGAAATATTTAATTTTACTAGATCACTGTATATGCGTGTGTTTTCCTCCGATATTATGGAGATTAAACATGAAAATTATAAATACTTTTTTTTAAAACTTCTGAGACGATTAGATTAGCTCTTCGAGCCAATTTTTCTTACCGTCTCATCTACGATATTCAAATATCAAGATGTTAAAAATTGTTTACACTACACACTGCAGTGGCTATATTAAATTATAACGATACAATGTTAAACGCCAAATGAAACATGCGTAGAATATCATTATTCAGAAATTCGTTAGAAAGAGTACATTCTTATTTTCAAAGGATACATTTGCTATAGAAAAGAATAATATTCTCGTCCATTAAGAATGTATGTTAAGAAAGCTTGCGCAAAGTATATAATCCTCTTACTTCGAAAATGCAATTTTTTTCAGCGAATGAGTTTGAAAGATTCGATATTTCAACGATATCTCGACATAAGCGATAGGGACGAAACTAATGTCGGTCGCGAACCTGGTACAATTCATCACGATTTAAACATCGTTTTAGGCGCATGCATCATATTAAAGGATCGTCGGCGGCAACGTTTGTCTTACACCGTCGTTATGAGGATTATGCACGGCAATCTGCTACAGCAGCAAATTTTCCTCCGAATCCCAGCAATTAACGTGCTGCTCTTGCGACGATGGTTTCGGGACGGCAATTGAATCCGCCGTCTCGGGAGAGAAAGCGGGATGAGAGAGAAGGCATAATTGTAATTTTGTCACGACGAAAGTTGCCTCGGGTGCAACGAGATGTGTCCCGAGAATGCATTCTCGCGCCGCTGACGTGAAAAATGTGTCTTCTCGACAGTCATAAAATGCGCACGCAGATGTTCCTTCACTATTGCGACACCAACAGTTGAAGAAAAAATTACTTTAAAGCGAAATCGTATTAAAAGTCCTGGTTTAGAAGAGGACGGTAATTGACATTTAAGATTTTTTTAAGTAAAATTTGGATTTGTCACTGTGGGTATTGTACGATTATGTACGAACGAATGAGTTTAGTTTTCTGATGGAAATAAAGTTAACAGCTGATCGGCATTTCCGGAGTACGGCATGCCTCGAGTACGTATTGGATTGTGTGCACTGTATATTATTTTCTGCTTATACGGCGAATAATACGCATCAGTTGTGGAGAAATTACGTTTGCGAATGGAATGCCGTGCGCCGATATTCGCCAGCCTCGGCGAAGCGAATCGACTCGATTCGCGTAACTCGCCGTTTCTCCGCTGGTTTCTATCGACGTGCAGGGAAAGAGATTTTTTTCGCGTGACGCAAAAAGAATCCTCGAGGTCCGATTAAATGAACGCGAAATTGGCGTTTGCAGTGTATTATTACCGCAGAGTGCTAGGTCGCTAACGCTTCGCGCAAGATCGCGCCGCCATTCACGTTCGCTCGTCTCATCGAATTTACTCGCGCACACAATAATGATTTTGAACATGAGCTTCGTACCTCTCATTTGTTGCAACAACGATGTAACTAAAAAATTATCTTTTTTTTACTTATCCGCAAAGAAAAGGAGAGTTCTTTGACGAGCGAAGAACTAATGATACTTTTACTTCGTCACCAAATTCGCATTAAAAGTGATGTTACACAATTTTAATGATTTAAAACATTTAGACGGGAAAATTTTGTTTCTTGAGTCGTGTCATTGTTGTAACAAATATAAATGATGAACGCTGCGTGAATTTTTGAGAGCGGCTTTTGCTTCTCGCGACGATGAATTATTGCGAATTTATTGCATTTTGCAACGATCTGCACGTCTCACGATCGTGGTTTCTTGTCTGTTTCAGGTAACTTGATGGAAAATTATGAGATGGCCGCGGTAACGCAGGGCTTCTGACTTACTCTATAGGTATAGTTTATTATTAGTCGTAAAGAGCAGACACGGCGAGGCTTCCTTTACACGGGTCCGTATCCCGGCCACGATACACCCGCAGTATATCGGCTGTATTAACTTGCGACTAGGTGCTCGTCGACCGTTACGGCACGATACGGCGAGCCTTGAAACACGGCGCGCGCCTCTCTACCCTTTGCCCTACTTATGAAACCTCGTTAACACAAAATTGTGTGACGTATGTTGTTGCGACTGCAATTTTCGTTACGAAAGAATTTCATTATTCAGCAAAACTCGCTCAGTCTCGCATTATTTTGCTCATTATAAAATAAATCCAGTTACTAATAATTAATAATTTAATAGGCTCGTTTCAATAATTTCCGAGAAAACGTATTTAACGGAACTCCCCAATACAGTCGTCTTGAAATTCGAAGAAGCTACTGCCTCGCCGCACTTGATTTTTCAGAATCTGTTTACTCGCATTATGTCTACTGAATGTTTGCAATGTCATTTACACCGGTTAATTATACGTAATGAAGAAAAGTCACCAAGGGGTTATCTTCCTTTCCTTTGTCTCGTTCCTTCGCCGTGACTTTTTCCTATGGTCTTGAGAATCTTCCGGCTTGAAAAGAATCGGACGAGGACGCGAATAATGAATACGCGCGCGCTGGATGATTATCGAGATGCAGATATATACGCGACAATTGCTTTCTAATTTCCTTTTCTCGTTGCGACGCGTTGCCGGCAAAGCGGCGAGAAAGAGAGAAATAAAGATGGAACGGGGACGCGGGCGAGGATTAAACAGAAATGCAAATATTTAATTAAATCCACGCGGCAGCATATACCCAACGGCGGCGCGGTTTACGAGCGCTAGCATATAATTTCTTCTCGGAAAGTCGCAGCGAAAGTGGAAGCGGATGCTGCTCGGCGCAGACTTCAGCCGCCGGGCTGCGTTCCTTACATCGAGAGAGTGTGTGTGTGTGTGTGTGTCTCGCCGTAACGCAATTCGGATGAACGGTCTCGTTCTTGATTAATTACGCGCGTTTGCCGTTTCATTCATTATTTCATTTTATTTCGCAGATAAACGCGCCATAAAACGTCCGATTAACGTCAGACGCGCGGGAATACGGATTTACAGCCTTACATTTTAATGAACGATTAAGCGCGCGCGACAAGATGGTAATGACACTGGTATGTAAAGTGTATTATATACAGGGTGACAATCGGAAACTCGCTGAAACTAAATAGTTACTTTGTAATAAACGGACAGAAAAAAGTTATTTTATTTTTATTATCACACGGTGCAAGAAAAATATATACGCACAAATTTCATTCGATTTTATCCACAAACTACTTTTTATTAGCTTAGCGCAAATAGAATATGCGAATCTGTAAAAATAAATATTTAAAAAGTGTCAACAATTTGACTGATTTCATTATAATTCAGTGATATATGTTCAGTGATAGCCGTTTGCGTTCGTACCATAATTGTGGCACTTTTAAAAATAAATGTATTTTTTAACAAATTAATAACAGCAACTATACTTTTGGAGAATTCTGGAGAAATTTTTTTTATAGAAATGACCGCTCGAGATCTACGAGAACAAATGTATCACCGAGTGTGCAAATGCAAATTTTTTAAATTTTTCATAATCTATTTTTATACCTTTATAAATATATATTGTTCAAATACTCTGTGTTAATAAAAATAACGGTTTTTTTTCTGTAGACTGATATTTAGTTTATTTTTGTCTCTTTCTCTCTTTCTCTGTCAAACTCATTACGGTTTAGTTTTCAACAACTTCCTAATTGTTACCCTGTATATTCAAAGGAGCCGTAGAACTTTAGTTTTGCGGTAGAATCAAGATTACGGAAATTAATAAGGAGACTAATTAATCGCTTGTTTCTCAATCTTGCGTCACATACTAAGCCACCCAATCGTTTTATGCTAATAGACCGCTGTAAAACGAAGCGACGTTGATTCGAGAAGAAGAAGCGCGCACTTCTCGGCGGAGCGTTGGATATATATATACCTTTCTCTCAGATAATTCGGTATGCGGGGTTATCGTGGCATCTCCATATTCCCGGAGTATGTCGGAGAATGCTGCCGGGCTCCTCTCCTCCTTCGTCGTGATATACGATCGAACCCTACGGTTTTCTCGCGGCCCGACGAGACAAACGAGCTCACTGCCGCCGCCGCCGCCGCCGCCGCTGCTGTCGCTGTGGAAGAAAGCCAGGAAGGTATGCAAATCAGGAAAACGGCCGCGGGAGATGGATTAGCCGGATATCGGAAGGACTAATGGATATTAGAATACTGAGTGCTGGAAGATTACCTCACGTCCTTCCTCCTTTCGCGGTCGCGCTTCGACCTCGCCGCGTGATTAATGCACTCGAGAAGAAGCTATCGACTCTACAACGACTTATCTTCATCGTGCGTACTGTCGACGAATTCTCGTGTACTTCTCGATGAAGGGAAGCATGCGTCAGCTAGAAATCGGACGCTACACGTGAAAAAACACGTAAAGGGAGCGGCGATATAAAGACGAGAGACAGCTGCTCGATAGAAATTCGATTGCGCATGAAACAATTCTGATTTTTGCGATGTAACGTCGTCGTGCCCGATTCATCCAAGCGTAAGATCGTTTCTCGCTCCCGTGAACGTTCGTGAGCTCTCTCATCTTCCGCCTCCATGTATTCTCGGTGCGCGATATCGCGCGCTATCGACGTCGCGGGAGATTTATACGAAGTTATCGTTTAAATAAAGTAGCATTCCGGAAATTTCTTAGCGGAGATCTCAACCTTCCGTGGTGTCTGCGTTGAAACAATCCCCCTTCAAATATTTACGCATCCGCGAATGCGCGGATGCGCGACGACGTCCTTCCGCCTGCATCCGTGCGATCTTGCAGTATATACTTCGCGCGGATCCTCGTGCAAAATGCGCCACGGTTCGCGATTACACGTGCTCGCGGTGAAAGTCAATTACGCGCCCTGACACATCTCTCAACCGCTAACCCACGATTACGCCGGTAATCCGCATCACTATATACGCATTACCGTGTTGTATTACAATTCATACATTAAGGAGAGCAAGTCTCGTTCGAGGCCGTCGGAATATCCGAGATCGGCGAAAAGATCCGCTGGGGTTCAACATCATTTTCGAATAATCCGCGAATTCATCGAGGAGGATGAAAAATTGATAGAGACACTCTATTCAATTTACTAACGAAATGAGAAGCGTTGGTCGGGCATATACGATGAACTACTCGGGGAATGAAGGTATCGTACGTGATGTATTCTATATGAATGAGGAGCTCGAAACGGCCCTGCTTTTATCTTCCTCGCGATCTGCCTCGCGTAAGCGGGATATCTCGTATCGGGCGCACGTGCATCCCGCGCCTTCCATTCATATGAGCTACGACGGCGAGCCGCGGGAATCCGAGTGCCTCTGGTCGGAGTCGAAACGGCGGAAAGTGGAGCCGTGACGGCGCGGCGCGGCGCGGCGGGGCGGCGCATCAAGTTGGTAGAGGCATTGTGCCGGCCCCGAGAGCACGGCCTTGGGATCTAATTATTCTGAGCGACCGATATCTGCGCCGCCGTTTCCACGTGGCGTTCCGTGTGGGAGTGCCAGTCGACGGTTACATGCCAGGCAGGAAATTAGATAAACGCGTGAGCGCCTCGCGGCCGATCGGCCGACGACTTCTATACGCGAGTCGCTTTTTCACGCAGATGGCGACTGCGAATTCCGCACCCGTGCCGCGTCAGCTGGCCGGAGAGGAAATATCGCCGCGCGCAGGCCTCGCGCGATGCGCGATAACGGTGTCGCAACTGCGAACGATTCGATCCTCGCGTCCGGCTTGTTTTTCAAGCGAATATTGTGTATCGCGCTAGTAATCTCACGGAGAAAAATAAGTAAGTGCCGCGTGTCGGAACGCCACGGTGCACACAATGCTTCTCGCTGATTAACGCGTTGAACTTGTTGAGCGCGCGAAGCTTGGCCGAGGGATTCGTTAAATCGTTCCGCAAGGCGAATCGATCGACTCGCCGCAGGCGCCGGCGAACGGACGATCGATTTGAATACAGTCGCGCGATCGCGTACTTAATTCTTTCGCCCGATTTTAACGCCTTTAATTTTAATGTGGTTAATTAATTACAATATTTGCGTTGATTAATTTAACTAAGTGTTCCTTGATAAAGTGCCCCTTTCTTAAGCCCGAGTGCTTAAAAAGCCTGTCAGCACTTTTATAAATTGAATTCCCGTTATCGCAAATCACCGGATATGGCTATCGCTTTTACAAAATGTTACCATTATTTTTCGAGCAATCTAATATTTGTCCCACACAGTTTCGATCGTAATAATCATAAGTTCGCTTGGAAAGCCATTTCATACGCTCTCTCTCTTTCTCTTTCTTTCTCTTTCTGTCCATAACGGGTCTTTCCCGCGCGCAAAGTCGCCCAGTCAGCGAACAGAATGTTGACCTGCGAATATTCGAATGGTTGCACCACCAATCGGCCACTTTGGTGCATCGCCAGCAAGACGTTTCGATTTCTCGCCTCTCATCGTACGTATCAAATGCGCTAGATTGCCTCCTTCCGTTAACTATCGCTTATCACGCTATGGCATAAGAAAATTGCTGGCAAATATATCTCACAATCAGATGTACGCATCTCACGATAAGTTTGAAATCGATTTTTTTGAAGAGGAGTGTGGGGTGGGGAGGGAAGGTTGAGAGATCCGATTGATAATTTATGAATACAGATACGAGTGCAAAAGCTCGTTACAACTCGGCTAATTGAATGTAGCCTTTCGAAGAAGTTAAACGCCCAATACACGCTACACGGTTTACCCTGTTACTCGTTAACGTCGCACGTACCGCCGACGGAGCGACGGCTCTCCCGTTTTACCTTTCCCGCGCGTTACGGCAGCCGAGTTTTACGTTGCTCCATTTCGCCTTAATTCCATTTAGCCGCTCTCCGTGTTGCCGCCCGTCTTTCACGAGGGCGAGGTCGAGGCTGGGAGCCGCCACGACCGTGGAAAAGGAACGGTCGTTACGGAAGGGCGGACGCGAGAGAGAGCTGGCGCAATGTTAAAACTAGATTTCGAGGTGGCAATGTCACCGCCGCTTGCCGCTGCTTACGCCATTAAATATGCTGATATTAAAAAATCGTGAATATCCGTCGTAGCGCGCGATGAAAAGTGAGACGGAGCGCATGTTAATTAAAAAAAATTGTTACATTGCTCATTTTATCGAAGGATAATAATGATAATGACTCTAATGATGATCTCTCAAGTCGGTTCTCGATGACTCTAGATCATCTCCACTTGATACACGCTCATGCACGCTCCACGGTAACTCTTGGCAAGGGTACTCTTGGTGGTTTGCCTTCCGACAAGTGGTGATCAATTATTAATAATGACAGACTTCGCTCAGTTATTTATAATTGTTCGCGCATAGCGATAACCGCGAGATAAGTGGTTATTTTAATTGCCGCGTCAAGAGGTATCCGTTGTACTCGCGCATCTATTTGCTAATGCATTTCATAGCGGTTTGCGAGAGGGTGCACGCGCACGCGTCATTAAATGATATCTGCATAAATAGGGCGCGCATTGTTCGAAATTATTATCGCGGTAAAGCGGTTATTTAATAGCGGCAAAACTCGTGCGATCGGCTGTATTAATTCATTGGCTGTGACAAGTGATTCGAGATCGTTATTATCGAGGTTACGCGGGCAACGCTTTCCGCCGGCGAAGCCACGGTCATTTGTAATCCGTGACATTTGTATACCGAGTCGTTCGTTGCACTGTAGTTGCAGCACAGCGCTCTCGCTCATAGCACGGAAATTCCGAGACCGTTTTATTCCACTTTGGCTACCCGCAATTTTCCAACGAGAGCCGCCAAATGAATGGAGCAACAAACGACTTGGATCGAGCTTGCCGCGTCGCGGTTACCTTCATCCACGTTTCTCTCATTTTCGTTATATTAATCCGTTGGCGCACAATGACGCAAAAACCCACGTCACTATTATACCGTTATATGCAAGAAATTTGTACAGTATGTTTGGCAAATAAAGCGATACGTCTTTTCGAAAATCACGAAGACGCAAGTGCGCCGTCAGCGATACGTCGCGATTTGAAAAGTTTCAGGATTAAATATCTTTCAGTCATAAATTACGAGGATCGAAGACAGTAATGAAACTGGAAACAACATGAATATTAAATCGAATTAATACATGCGGTGTTATATATCTAATTGTTTGGATCGAAGATTCGAAAAATTCTTTAGAAGAAATCTTCGGAATTTCCAGGCTCAGTTGCGGAACGGTTTCTCATTTCTGTAAGCAAATGATCCATTAAATTCGCCGCGACTGCAATCGCCATCGAAGGTGGCAGATGAGAAAACGGCGACGTGAACGTCGACACACGGCGTTCGATCGACCGGCTCTCTCAACCTCCTTTATTCATAACGGTATCGCTTGTTCCGGGCGGTAGCAAGAAACTCCGCAGCTGCTGTTCCGTACTTCGTCGTCGTCGAATCGCTTCTTCGTCGCTTCGATGCCTAGCTGCTGCTGCATCGTCCGTGAACGCGCAACCCGCGAGTCCTTGAGACTCTCCCACGCTCCGCTGTTGTCCGGGTTCCTTTTTTTTCTTTCGCCTCGATTTTTGCCAAGTAGGTCGCAAACTGTGAACTTAATTATATTTGTTCGCGCGACTCGTGGCCACAGATATTCCCCGCTCGTCGGATTATACTTGTTTATATCTATCTCACAAGAGCGTATACACTATATCTGCAAGGTTTATAAAAATTTATAAAAAATATATTCAATGGCCTATTTCGTTATTGCTTGATATGTGTCAGTTTCCATTGTTATTCACAAAAGCTAGACAGTATCTGGGTATGTTTTCGACTAGTTTCACCGTTTCAGAAGCTCGAAAGTGACATCACGACTGGCTGCACTGTAAAAACATTTTCTCAAAATTATCCACTATAATAGGTGTAAAGTTATTAAATAGTAAATTGATTTTGTAATTTGTAATTAAGCAGATTGCAGATTTGTAAATTTGCAACATGTATGGAAAGTTATATAAATGATAAGATCAGTACGGTTTTTTTTGTAATTGTATTACATATTACACATTCAAATATTGTCTATCATACATTTGTAAACAATAGAATGACTACTTACTGTACCCGCATATAGAGATGCTAGGTGAGCAGAGTTTTCACGCATGCACAATGAACGTTAATCGCATTTCACTTCACAGCGACATATAGAATATTGTTGCATACGTAATGTTACAAAAATTTAGATAATTACATATAATATTCATATATTTTGTTATATATGTAATTTTCCGTATAAAATCAGATATATTTACTCAAAAAAAGCAAATTTATTATACATATTTTTTGTGGACTTACATAATTTCTATAAAATTACATGATTTTTTAAATATTTACAGGACTAATTGTGTAATTTTTACATCTATTATATGTAAATTTATTGAATTTTTTTACAGTGTGGCAGTCTTCTGATGCGAAAATTTTTACGCATTTATGAGAAGATTAGGATACTTCTGGGGAAACGTATACATAACTTAAAGTAGTTATGTCAAATCTAGCAAATATGGAAGTCGCTTATCTCAATTACATTAGAAAACTAGTCAAAAGTATGCCCAGATTATAGTGATTGTCATAATAAAAAACAATAAAAAGTTTGGATGATACTATAGGCATTGAAGAAATAGACTATTAAAGGTATTTTAATTATATTTATATATTTTTAAACAATTTTCATAAACCTTGCAGATGTGGTGTATATATACTCTCGTAAGACTGACTATAATCCTGTTCATTAGATTAATCGTCGATGTGCTGTCATTGTTATTACATTCCGTTTACGAGAATAAAAACTTATATATGTGCGTGCGCTTCGAGGTACTGTGATTCATAGATAAGACACGTCATAGACAAAAATTACATTCCACGCGCCCGATAATAGGATCCTCGACGATAATTCTTCGAGACCTCTCGTGCGCTGCCAAGTAGCCGCGAGAATGGCCGAAATCCGAACGGCAAAAATTTGGTAGAATCAGTCTGTAAACTCGTCACCCTTGTGGTAGGGTCAACCGCTCGATGTGACAGGCGTGCACAGGCTCGAGTGACCCTGTTGCACGGTGATACCAAGTGGAACTTCTCTGTCCCTCTCTCATTCTCTTCTTCCGTTTTTTTTTTGGGGACTCTTGGCGAATGAAAAAATCATAAGCGCCGGCTTTTTCGTCGCTTTCGCGGCGTTTTTAATTCCGCGCCCGACTTTTGGACGATTTTTTCCGGATCGTTTTTTTTTTTTTTTCAGGGACAAAGCGCACACGTGCCACGCCTCTCGGCGACACTCGCGCGGATTTTTCCTCCTCTGCTCTTTGTAACATCACAACCGACATAACGTTATTTTTCTTTTTTAACAAAGTTTTTTTTATAAATCCCACGCGCAATTTTCCATCTTTCATCTGTTTTCGTAAAGAATTGAATGCAAAACGGTTCAGAGCAGAGGACGTTTTTACTTTAAACAACATTACTTTATCGACGTAGCGTCCAGATTTATAAATCGCATGAAGCTTCGATAAAGTCAATACCAATCGAAATGCTTGTTTTAATATTTTAGATGCATTATGCGAAATGATTCGAAGACAAATAGAATCCATTATTTCTCAACGAACTTTATATAAATTGTTAAAGATATATCAGTTAATGTATAGAATGCTGTAATATCCGGAACTATTGACGCTCTTAAAGAATTGTATTCGGCACAAGACGTCCCCAAAATTAACAACCGTCTATTGATATTTCAGACTTACTGACTTATTATATATATTCTAATAAATCTTTTCATAATGTGAGCTACAAAGATGTTTTACGGCACTTTGAGGTAGCGATATTACGAGCGACCGTCGCGTTACGCGCGCCACGCGAAATTCATATTATCACCGCAGTTTACAACTGCGAGTAACCGAAAACCGTGTGAATTCACTGTCGAGAGAGCGGAGTACCTCGGAATATCCCGAAAAATATTTCAGCAGAACGTGCAACACGTGCTACCTCGTTCACTCGTGCGCCCCAACTTCCGGAATGTCCTTGCGCTACTTGGAGCTTTGACAAAGCTCCCGTTGGCACTCGATCGCGTTTAAATCCTCGTGTCGGCAGCTTAGGCGTTATATTTCAACGATCAAATCTGTTACGCGTGTACCATGATGCGGTTTTTTTTTGTACAAATGTATCGGACTAAAGAATAAATAGGTTTATAAATAAATAGTACTTAATAAATGAATTTAAAATAATAATAAAAAAATGCACTATCATGAATCGACGTGATCACGATCGGTGAATCTGTTATTGTTATGGTGGATTAGAAATCGCAATATTTTTATTAAATAAGTATTATACATTTGATGAATTGATTACCATACAAAGATAGAACTCTTTACGTACGTCTTTTTTTCTTTTTGCATTATGCATGCGCCGCGAATTTACACTTGAATGGATTCACGACCTGTGTTAAAGACCGTGAATGCAATTACTCCATCGTATAGGCTTCTGGAACATGTCGTTTTCCCCTTATTGGAGCGAATTCGTGGGCACGTTCGCGCGATTGGCAGGGGACGAGAAGCTCGTTAAACAAACTGCACCGGGCTGCATCGAAGCTACCAGCTATTACCCGAGAAGTGCTAACACGCGGACATAACGAGTTGCTAACTGTAGAGATTTACGAGAAGCACACTATTGTTTTGGCGGTATATCACAGGCTCACTTTAGAACTCGAGGTCGGTGTGTGACTTCCAAAAAATGCGTCATAATACTGTCTCGAATATTATATATCTATGTGTTTGAACAAATAGATAAATAACAGTTTTACAGCACCATGTCTGAAATTTATATTTTGTGTGATAAAGATTTATAAGAATAAATAAATAAAAAATTGCGCATATACGTAAAACGAAAAATATACAATACAAGATCTACATAAAAGGATCTAATTATTTGATAACGCGATAATTCCTATTTTTTCCTGTTACATGATATAGACTGTGGAAAAATTTTGTTAAGTTTTTCTCTTGCGACAAAGCACACGCCTTGTGAGCAGACGCACTTGGTAACTTCAGCACAAAGTTCGCTCTCCAGGCACCCTCTTCAGGATGCCAGTTCGTCAAGAGGAATTCGCATGTTCGCGCCGTTGGTAGGGGTCGATATCTCGTTAAACATTCCTAAGCTCTTTCGAAGAGAATGCATGTACTACACATTCGCACACACAAGGCATACGAACGCATCGGACAGATGAAAAATTTACGAATCATTGAATTCGATGTCGCTCTGTTTTCAAAGAAAGGATCTCAAAAGAATCTATCCGGTCTACGTAGCAAACGAGATACGACTAGATTAAACAAAATTCTGCCCTAAGCAAATTCAATTAACATCCGTCTAAGTAACGAACTCCTTAAATTTTCTCTATATCGACTTGAAGTTCCTCTGGGAATTCATGCGTGACTTTGGCTCACGATGCAACTTGTGTGATTCTATGCGACAAAAGTAAGAAGATGCGCCAAGAGCTACGCTTTCTCAGGAAACATAACATCCTTCGGATATTACGTTTTCTTTCTTTATTCAATCGCAATCCATGTGATTTCTTTAAACCGTGCAGTGGAGAATCAAAGAATTCGATATGGTGTATCGAGATAAGCTCAGATGGTAGCGGAGAGGAAAGCTGGTGCTGATTCGTTTAGCGATAATTTCTCAAAAAGCCAGGACGAAACGACTTCTCTTTCTATCCTCGCTTCTCTTTATCATCATCGTGAAATTGTGGAGGGAACGGGGAAATAATGCTTCCTCTTTCCGGCCTTCCTTATGACGCTTGCGGCTCCGCTGTGAGTTACGCCGCGAGTTACGTCTCGTAGCTCCCCTTTAGCTTCCTTGACCTCGTTACGTCTTGCTGCTCGAATACTCGGCCGAGACGCTGCGCCTGTGCCTCGGAACATAATCATTCTTTGTTACATTACCCGCCTTATGCCACGGGAGATATAATCGCGAAGAGTTACGAGATGGCGACAGATTCGGGGGTCGTAAAAATCTTCGGCATTGAAACTACGAAACTTTTATTCTGAAATTAATAAAGAGTAGAATGAAAAATGAAATTGTAATTTAAAAAGGAAAAGGTTGGCACAGATTTCATACACTTTATTTAACGATTTCACTATATTAATTGAAATATTGTAACATGTTAACATCTGACTAAATAAGGTTGTGACTAATAAAAAACATATATACTGTGAGAAACATTGTAAATTATTCAATGATGAACTTTGATCTGTTTGACATAAAACCACCTCGTGATTTTATTTACATCAAAATCCGGAAATGAAGAGATTAAATTCTTGATGTCGATAGCGAAACGAGAGTGAGACGTAAAACACGGGCCTCGGGGGGTTAAAGGCGGAGCGTTTTAAATCGGCTTAACGGGTCAATGAAGTCGGAAAGCACGATCCGGGGAAACGAGGTCAAGGGATGAATCGGAAGGAAAAAAGGATTGCTGGCTAGTCGAGGGCATATTTGTTCGAGGTATTTAATTCTGGAATAAATCTTCGTTTTTCTCCCGTCCATTCTCTCTCTTCTTTTCTTCTTTCGAGGGAGAAGGGCCAGTTATTCGGGAAGGAATGGCTAACTATGTCGGGCGTCATAATTCCACTCGGGATGGCGAGAGTTGGCGTATATTCTGCGGAATTTCGCAGACCCCCCTTTTCTCGTAAACGGAATCGGAAGTTATCGCGGTAATACGCGTACGTTGCGTCAGAATCGTAAACCTGGAAGCGAGTTGAACCACGCCTATAAAATTTTTATCGGTTAACGCGCAGTGAGACGAGTGTATACTTTTTTGTTTTCACGTTTCGATGAATGTTATCAAGCGTACAGGACGCGAGAGAGAGCACGCAATCTTTGCTACTTGTAGCGAATCTTTTGAATTTTTATTTAACTTTTTATTTAAAAAATTGGGAATAGCCAATAATATTTAATAATCGAGTGTACACGACAGTTTTAGTTATTGTATTCACTCTCTGATTAGAAACTCGCAGCTTCTTAGACGCAATTCAAGGTAACTAAATAAAATTCGGGATTCACACGCGAAACGAGCAAAGCGATTTAGATCGGGTTTCGAACTAATCGCTCCGATTGAGACAAGTTCGCGATGTCATGAACGATTTCGTTAGTCTCGCTGGAGGCTAAGCGAGAGATAGAGACGCGCTTGTGGTGTCGTGGCCGTCGTTTAAGCCGCGGCTTAACTCGGCTTAAGGCATTACACTCTCCGTCTCTCTCTCCTTTTGCTCGGGCCACCTCTTCGTACTTCCGCCTCGTTCCGCCCTGCTGCGCGGCTTTTAATCGAGCGCCAGCGGATTATCTCGACATCGAATCTACGGTCAACCTGCAAACCACTGGCAAACTCCGGACCTTTGTGCCTCTTTGTGTCCGCGCGACTCAGGTGCCTCGTGTGTTTCACGAACTCGCGATCTCAGCGAGCGCGTCCGCTTCCTTCTTTTGACGCGAGGTCGCGCGACGTAATGATGACAGATAAATTCACGCGAACGTGATATCCTGGCGCGATAAAAAGTGCAGAATCATTGAAAGGAACGATCCTCTCGTGCGCAGATCGCTCGTTGTCACAATATGTCACGCTTGTATCATTTCTTGTAATTGGTTCAGCTTGATCTTGCGATTCAGAGATAGATAATCCTATCTGTATGAATATTAATTATATTATAGATACCATAATTAGCATGCTGTACAATCGATTGTAATATCATTTAAATTAATTAATATACGTATGTTTAACATGCGTGCTCATGAGCGGCGAATGTATGTTCATTATCGAGAATTGCGCGCTAGGTCAACCATAAATGATATTCCCGTAGGAACGTTTGAAGCGCGGGATCGCGGATATCGCCGATGATCGATCATTTCCCGCCGCCATCCAGCGTGATATTTACGGAGACTGCTTACCACGTGCACGCCACATAATTTTGCTGCTCTCCTCGTGCTGGTCAAAAGAGAAAAAAGATGAGGGGGAGGGGAAGGGAGTAGGCACCATTTGTCGCGGATCTTATCGGGCGGACTCTTCGTTTTAAAGCAACTCGAGCGTAAATGCGCCCTCAGAAACGCTCCGGTCGAACCCCCGAAACGCGCGTCGGGTCCACTGCTTTAGCACCGGATATTTATTACCTTACGGTGTAGCCTTATCGAGTGGCCTCGCCATGCTTGAAATCGTGAGAATTCCAGCCAAACCATTCCCTCCGCCGCCCGCATATATACACACACGACCGAGTTCTCCTCTTGCCCTTGCACGTGCAGCACACGAGCGGGATTACGTACGAGTGTGTGCCCGGTAACGGGACAGAATGTAATGGAGAACGGGACGGAATGGAACGAGACGGAGGGACGGGACAGGAGGAGGTGAGCGAGGGGAGGGACCTTTGACTGGCGCGCGAAGGGGACCAGACCAGCAGCAGCCCCTCAGGTTGCTCGGCAAGGGTGCGCGATATTGATTCCCACCTAGCATTTACACCGAGCGTGGAAGCTCGGTGTTGCGTTCGCGACTCTAGTCAATGGGCATGATTCCGGTGCGCCAAGGAAGTCCCGCTACTTTCCCCAGTCACCCGCGATAGTGTCCCGCGAGGATGATTAATTCGACTTGTTTTTAGTACAAACCGTATTATATTGCGGAACATGTGTTCACCGTGAAGCCCCAAAATGCGCGCAATATTGTCTTGATTCTATAAAGGGATACGAACTATAAATTATCATACATATTATTATATATACGACAATAGATATGACAATGAATTATAAATGCTCATTGTGCGTCTATACGTAAAAATGCTAACTTTGCAGAAACTTGAATTACACGAGACGCTTATTGCGATATTATGACACGAAAGACACAAAAAAAAATAAAAATAATTAAAGATTGACTGTACTAACAAAGTTGTTTACGTACACAAAAGAGTTAGTAATTCATCTTTTTCGTACCTTCGGGAGTCCTCATTGAAACTTATGAATGACTCTGTAATTTTTTATCAGCCAATGATTTGTGATAACGATTGTACAAGCGAGATTACGATTGTGCGTTGCTTCGAGTGTTACGGTTAAGCGATACTCGAGTGGAATCTGATCTTGCATCCCGATATTCGCGATTATTCGTGCTGCGCTGTCTCACCCCGTCATCGGTTATTTCGAGCGCGATGGTGGAAGTTACGGTGGTGTTGGCGCGTGTCTCAGTACGTACGGCTTCCCACGTTATATACGTTTACAGCTTTCCGATATCTAACTTCTGCGCCCCTTTTTCCACGTCTCAATGAGCCACGACGCGAACGAGCTCGCGTACATCGACACCGAGCACACACTCACACACACACCCACGCTATCCGTCGTCTTTCTCTCTCTCTCTCTCTCTCTCTCTCTCTCTCTCTCTCTCTCTCTCTCTCTCCCTCCTCCTATCGACCGACTCGGATCGATAGCGATCTATATTACAGGCGGCTGACTCCTCGAGTGGAGGACGACGGGGGTCTTCGACGTCTCACCGATCGCTGAAGAGGCTATTTGCCTCGCGGTGATGGTGATGGTAATAACGGCGCGCAGTTCCGTGGTTCTATTATGATAACCGAAACTCCTGTCGGAACTACTACTAAACGCGATACAGCCCAGCCTCTCTCGAAAGTCGTTCCCTTTTTCCCAGACAAAAAGCGATTATCGGTCACGGCAAAAGCGGGAATGCGTTAAAGACTTTTTTTCGTGCTCGATAATAGCGACCGCCTACGCTACATATTACGGCAAATTATTATGCATCATCGTCCTGTTACATGCAAACTTGTTCGTGCGCAGAAAATAGCTAATTTTCAGCTGATTGACGATACGCGATTACGTTGCCGTTCCTCGTTTCTATCAATCTCTAAATTCGTCGGAGACGCATTCGCACGCGCGTATTCATAGTTGTCGTCGAATAGTCCGATAGATCTCTCTTGCCAGCTTTGCTTCCTCGACAGGTTACCGTAAGATCCTATCTATCGCGAGATTAATAATGTGAGATCGAAGTTGCTCGAGGACGAAGGAGGCGGATGGAGAGTACGTCTGCCTCTTGTAACAGACAAATACAAGACAATGAAGATTAATGCCTCGGCCTCGTTTCTCCTCCCTTACCGACCGTTCTCCTGGTCGACGGCAGCATCGTGTGAACATTTCGGTAATCCCCAAGGAGAAGTATCCCTTCGAGTTCAAAAACTCTACGATCTTCGAAGAACTCCATGATCTTATAACCCTGACCCTAAATCTGCCATGGTCGACGAGTCTTCTCAATGATTCAATGTGAATGACGACTTTGTTTCTGATCCTCAATTCTGGCATGATCTTTGAATAGAGTGAATATGGCATTATTAATGTTACAAGCCTAATCAACCTTAATCGAAATGACTCATGAATAATTCGAATAAACGCACATAATTCTGCGTAGATGCCTTTGTTTCTGTACCATCTATTTTGACAATGATTTCCTATTACGAAACAAGAATGATACAATTAATTTCGTCTTATCAATTTTTAAACTTGATCAAAATACTTTATGAATATCGTCACATCACGATTGTTTTTTATGCGACGAGACATGCTTGCCTCTCGAACTGATTAGGCAATGTAAGTTCAATAAAATTAAATATATTTTTATTTTGTAGCATATACATGATTATATAGACAGTATTATATAATCAGGATTATATATACATTATACGTGACAAGGCTAATTCGATCGAATTTTCAATCCGAAATTACTTTATCGTTGCAGATTAGCAGTTGGCGTGACATGGATGTGAGCTTCACGAACGTGTTAGAGGGGGCTCGCCAGTACTTCCAGGGACTGCCCGTACCGAGTACAGGTGGTGGCGCGGCCACGTCGGTGGATCTCCACTCGACGTCCACCACGAATCCCGCCTCGTCTACGTCGGTGACGACGCACGATCATGACGCACCGTCGCAGCCGACTCAATCAACTCAGTCAATCTCGACTTCCGCCAATAGCAGCAACAGTAGCAACAGCAGCAACAGTAATAGTAGTAATAATGTCCAGGAGTCGAATCGTTATTCTGCCGACGTCAGGCCTTCGTCGTCTGTGGAAAGTAGCAATGCGGCTACCACATCTAGTTTCTGGAATCCACACGTGGAGCCATATGCGCCGCAGCCGACCAGGGTCGAAGTTCCGGATACGAGGCCAGGCGACGAAAGCTCCGCCATGGAGCCTAGTTCCTCTTCCTCGGGCACTGTCACTTTAACCGAGATGCAACCCTCGAATTATCATCAATCCTCTTCTTCTGTTGCCGCATCATCGTCGAATTTTTCGCAGAGACCGCCGCCGACGTCATCGTCCTCATCGTCGTCGACCACCTCTTCTAGCGATCACAATCATCATCACCAATCACAGCTCTCGACGTCGAACTCGTCACATCTGCATCAAATGCAACCGCCTCAACCCCCACATTCCCCCGGACCGGTGTACCAGCAACTCAATAATGTCAGCAGGACGTCCTTCAGTGCGGCGGAGATGCTCGCCTCTTCCTCGTCGCACTCCGCCTCAACTTATCAGACTGTTAATAATGACAGGCAGTCGCAGCCGATCGTCGCGCAAAGAACTCAGTACTATCCACGTTATCATCATCCAGACATCACAAAATGCGCACCAGCTCCGTATTCGCAGAATTCCATCTATCAGTCCGCCAACGTAGCGCAGCCTTCGAACATGGTTCAGCAACCGAGCACGAGATCGACGCCAGTGGAACAGAATAATACGACATCGTCCAACGTTATTACTCAAGGGCATTGTCCGCCGGAACAGCAACGAATATCCGGTACTTACGGTAGCAATATGCCACTTGCTCAGAGTTCTCTCGGCGGATCGATGTACGGATCCGGCTCTTCTTCATCCTCTCAGAGTTACCGTTCCACGAGTCAGTATCAGCAGCAGACCCATCGTCTGGCCGCTTCCGCTTCGAGCATCAGCGACAGGTCGGACGGATTGCACTCTTCCACCGCCGCCTGTTCCTCATCGTCGCAGGCGGTCAGCCCGCGTCAGCCTGGACCAGGAAGCTCCTCCTCCAATCACATTCCTTCGCAATCGCAGTCACAGAATCTTCCGGGTCACATTCCTTCACCGCATCTGCCGTCCGCTACCACTTCGGTGCACTATCATCAGCACCAGCAACAGCAGCAGCAACATCATCAGCAACCGTCGCAGCAGCAGCATCCTAGTCGTATAATTGCGTCGCCACATTCGCACGGTTCCTCGTATGGAGGCCGCGTAATGTCACTACCACCGCATGGCGTCCCATCGTCGTCGTCCTCCGCTGCTATGGCGAACCATTCGCAGCAGCAGCAACAGCAGCAGATGCCACCACCTCCTAGTGGATACCACGCCGGAACGACGCCATCGCCGCATCACGAACCGTCGCCGCGTCATGCCACTCCATCGCCACATCACGCGACTCCGTCGCCACAGCGTCAGTCGCCTCACGTGTCCAGCCTGCACAACCCACACGCCTCTCCGTCTCCTCATCATACACCCTCGCCGCACAACAGCTTCCAACCTCACTCGCCAACCTACCCGCCGCCTCCTCCGCCGCCGCCACCGCAACAGCAACAACAGCAGCCGTCGGCTTCGTCAAGGTCGACACCACATTCGTACAATCTGCCACCGGCCACCTCGCAACACTATCAAACGAATTACGTGGCGGCGGTTCGTGACGCGGCGATGGGGTTGCCTTACGCACCGCCGCCACCGTCCCAGTCTTCGTACCATTCCTTCCAGAAGAGTCCGCAACCGGAGTCTCAGGGGAGTAGCTATTATGCCCAGCCAAGTCGGTCTCATAGTCAATCTTACGGCATGCAGCAGATGTTGGTGCCACCGCAGACGGTGTACCCGAACACCCCCGGTAGCAACAGTCTAGGTAGCTATCAGCAAAATGCCAGCAAGCACGCAACATACAATGGCGCGGACGCCACAAAGAGAGGCACGATTGACGTTACGGCGACATCCTACGGTACGCATCGGTCGCCCGTGCAGAGGAGTAGCAACACGCATAATTTGCCGCCTATCGCCGCCCTCTCGTCCTATCATTCCAACAGGCGAGAACCAATGCCGAAATCGGCACAAACGATAGCACGACAACGAATGCATCCGACGAACGCAACCAGCAAAGTCCCGCCCGTCGTGATGCCGCCGACGCCTTCGTCTATAACAATGCCTCCTCAGAGGCTCGCCGAGTATCCAATGACTCCGGTCTCGGCTATGAATCACGCGATACCGGTGAACGGTAGGACAACCACTGTGACGTATGGTTCACGATACAGTGGCCAACAAGGCTATCCATCATCGTCATATGCCACCACGATGGCGCCCAGTCATGCTAACAACTCCACTAGCAGTACCACAGTGACCACTATCAGTCATGGTTCAAGTAGCGCAAGGTCTTCCGTTCCAGCGGTCCACATGTATCAGTCTTCCGACGAGCCGGATCGGTCAGCGGGATCGTCCTATCATCACCATCAGCCATCGACACGAATGACGACCGAGAGCTACGCCTACAAAGAATATCCTTATCAGAACCCAGCGTCAACCGGTGGAAGTCAAACAACCTCGGCCACCACTATGGCGAGTTCTCCGTCACCAAGCAATGCAGTTCGAAAGAGGGAATCTCCTTTGGACTTGTCTGTGAAGACTGTTAAGACGTCGGCTGATTCTACCGCGCAGGATGATCTCGAAACTATCGGTACGGACAAGCATGTCAGTAGTTCGAGCCTGAGTACATCTAGAAACAATGTGAATAGGCCGATGCCACCTCCAGCTATCGTGCATCAATCGGCACCAGTACAACCGTCATACCCGTCGTCGTACGACCATAGGCCTTCGAGTAACAGTGCAAGGAATTCCATGCCTGTGACTTGCGTTCGGACATCGACGCCTCAAACGGTGTGCGCGCCTAAGGTCGACTTTCTACCAGATTTTACTTCGGCGCCACTACGTCATCAGTCGCATCACGAGAATCCTCTTCGCAGAAGCACTACGCAGCAGCTTTATGTTCCACCTGCGCAACCGCTCTCGTCTCATCACACGAACACCTCTCCACTGCCTCATATGTCCACGTTCAAGAAACGTCCACTGCCCACGTCGCAACTGTACGATGGCCTGACGATACCATCGTCGTCTTCGTCGTCAACGTCTGCGTCTTCATCATACCTTCAGACGAATGATTCGATGTCCTCAAGATTCTCCAAGTATCACCCGATGATGGATCCATCTCCACGGTTAGGTCCACCCACGTTGCCCACACAGGATTACCCAGCCGACTCGAGCAAGCACTATTTAGCGGACAATAGGGCTAAGTTCGATCAACAATTTTCTCAACGCGAACGGATGCCGTTCAAAAGAACCGGAGAGTCAATTTATGGCATGGGAAGTCCTAGCAAACAGGCTAGAGTCGCTTGGCGAGTACCGAGTACCGAAAAGCAAATTGTCGAGCCGAAGTTGTCAACTGCGGGTGTGCTAAGCGAACAGCAGAAGCGGCAAGAAATGAGTTTGTCAGTTCCCCTGCCGAACGGAGCTCTGGCGACATCCGGCGCCCACGATCAGAGAACCGACAATGGTGGTTATTCGGTGCCGGAATCGTCCAGATATCAATCGGTATACTGTGATAAAAGGACTTATCCGGAGTCCAAAATCGTACGCAGCTCGCCGTCGTCGTATAATCATCCGGTGATCTCGAAATCCGCGAGTGTACATTCGTTACCGCAACAACTAAGCGGTACGCAATTGACCTACCCGAATTATCGCCAATCAGTTCAAAAGACGACGTGTCCTCCGAGTGGGATATCTGGTGGTCAACCGGTGGATCCACCTAGCAATACCGGCGCCGATAAGAGAGTGCTCAGCTTGCTGAGAAACAGCCTGGAGAACAAGCAACAGAGGGATGAGCAACTCAACAGCCAGCAGCCTATCTTAGTCAATCACAACCAACAAAGCTTCCAGAATAAGGTGAGAAATTACAGTTTTCTTCTGCAGTAACTTAAGGAAGAATCTAAATTCCGATTTAAGGATATATTAAGTTTAGATTCTTTTATCACTTCCTTTCGTTGTCAATAATTTATCACTGATCTTAGCACATAAAACCGGATCGGTTATAGATGTAGCGTAAATTCTAACTAAAAATGCGACACTTTAATACACTTAATTGTTTCTATCTATTTCTGTCTGATCTCTAGACACTCGACGTCTATTAGACGTTTCTGATAATTTCCGTGAAATTCCCTCAGGTCGTCGCGCCAGTTGAGCCTAAGAGCATCGGCAGGCACAATCTGTCACCATTCACGGCGGCGAGTTTGCTCGAGCGTAACAGCAACACGCCGCCGCATTACAAGTTCCACGTTCCACGAGCAGTAGACTCGATCACTCAGGAAGTGCCACGCAGCATGTACGCCTCGAGAGTGAATGCATCCGCCACGCTTCCTGGCAAGGAAGCTTCCCTCGCGGGACCACGTGGCGCAAGGGAAAGCGAGAACCAAATCCATCGTGACAAGGACGACGGCCTTGCTGCTATCTTAGCTGCGAAGATCAGGACGAAAGCGGAATTGAAACAAGTACGTTGTCTTTGTCTAATTCTAATTTGCATAATTGCGCTAATTATACTGATTTTATAATTTATGCTTTTTATTTAGGTCGGAACTGGCCAATTTACAACAAAAGCACCTTTTGTACCTTCTCAGGATGCGTCGTCGACGCCCAGAGGTAATTTAGCTTGCACAAAAAACGTTAAATGTCAGTGATAATATATAAACAGATATTATTAGTGATAACTTTGGTGATTCGATCCGTCCCAATTCGATCATAGTTTAATACGCGATAATCGTTTTGTTTATTTTGTGATAATCAAGCTGTATGTAAATATAATCTTCGAAATCTTCACATAATTTTTATATTACACAGAGATCGATAGTGCGGCTTCGACATCGACGCCACAGTCTGGCTCATCTGCAGGTAGCCCACCGAAATTAACGCGTGAGAAAACTGTCTGTTTGCCACCCAGAAGACGCTTGTTTTCAAGAACCGATGAGGACAATCTGCCGGTAGCGGCGACTGTACCCGTCGCCGTTACAGTTGCGTCCGTGGTCCCGGCTAGAGCGAGTGGATGCAGAAGCTCCTCCGAAACGTCGGTGTTCGACTTTCGGGAGAGCGATTCCGAAGGCGAGATGCCAGTTCTTGAGCGACAAACCTTAGAAGAAATGAGAAGAGACAGGAAACAGTTGTCCAAAGTGCAACCTCCGATACCTCTCAATGATGCTGTATGTATGAACATGGCATCCTCGACGGATCTCGTGAAGATAGAACTAAAGGTAACATATTGTGTTAGAATGGATAAAAAGAAATTTAAGACAAAGAAAAATACAAACAAATTATTCAATGTAACTGAAATATAAAGACAGAAATTTTTAGTTAACGATACTTGATTTCATTCTTTCTCTTCTATGAGTTTTCTTTAATATCATAGAGCGTGTGACAAAATAGATATTAATATATTGTATGCCGCATCAATTTCTGATTTATGTATTATAAATTTAATGAACGATTTTGAATTAATTAATACTTTCTATCCTATATACTCAAGATTTATATAGTATCTACATATATATCTACTACTTATATTAAGATACATTTTAAATAAACATTTGTAAAAAATAAATATTTTTACATTTTTATCAAACATTATTATTTAATAGTATTTTAAACTTTTGTATATGTAAAGAGAGAAAGAGAAGTCATATATCTTTATATATACAATATATTATAAGCATAAATGAAAAAGATAGTATTTATAATACAATATGTATACGATTTCTATGCGTTTTTTTTTTTTTATTAAATACTTTGTTTTTATTACTGTAATATTGTAAAATATATTAAAAAATTTTTTTTCTCTTTACTTTTAAAAGTTTTAAATACTGTTAAATTACTTATTACTTATGAAATGTTTTTGTTACTATGTTTCTATTTACTTGTAATTCTATTTTACAAATGTATTTCTCATTTGTAGGAAAACGATAAAATCAACGATATTGATTCATTCTGGAATAACACCTGTGATAAATTTATGGAGCAATTACGCGTGGGTGATGCCGTAAAGAAACGAGGACGTAAGAAAAAAGTAAGCAGTATTACAACATCGAAAGTTGAAAATGCAGTTAATGATAGCGATAAGGAATCAGATACCAATGCATCTCATACTCGAATTAAGCCTGAAGATATCAAAAAGGAAATACCGGATCCGGCTACAACAGAAGATAAAAATTTGATCTTCAAGGATATCAAGATCAAGACGGAGCCTGGGCTGAAAGAGGATGACAAACACTCGAGTGATGATTCAGATGAAGTGCCGTTAATTAAAAGAAAAAAGCAGGAAGTGAAGAAGGAAGATAGTGACTGTGATGAGGAAGTGATATGTCGAAGAAGACGTATTCGTCGCGGTGGTAGAATCAAGCTTGAATCTTCTAGTGGTAGCGAATCCTCGAGCGAAGACAGTGATGCCAGTACAGAGTTCGGCCATGGTTCCTCAGTGGCTGACAGACTTCGCGCTAGAAAACGATCTATAGTTAACGTATCCGAAGGTATGAAGCTTCGTTCGAGGGACGCTACTCCTCAAAAGGCAAAGACGGAGAAGGAATCCAAATTATCGCCTCCTAAAGGTGGAACATCTCAAAAAACGAAACTGAAACCATTATTCGGTGACGGTAGTGATTTCAGACCCGGTTGGGAGGAGGAGGTTTATGTATATAAAAAATCACTGAGAATGCCACCCAGGTTGATAACAGTGTCAAAACCATCGCGCTTTCATCGACTGTCTACATCGTTGCCTGATTTAGATCCCGGCTCACCGGCATTGTCCGTCTCGATGGACAGTTCCGACATGTGTCTCAGCCGTAATAAGAGAGACAGCGACATGGAGTCCAATTACAGCTTCAGCATTATGGGGCTCGGCAGTAAGATTGATGATGAGGAGGCGACTTCGTCGACAACAGTTTCCTGCCCGCCGAAAGCCATGATGAAACATTTCCGATCGGAGAATAATTCTATCGTCGATGTTCTCGCGCAGAAAGTTGGAAGTGGTAGTGGTCAGAAAGATTCGAAAAAGAAACAGAATCTGAAAAATAATAAAAATGTTAACGTTAATAAGAGTAGCAATGAACCGGAACTTTTACCAACACCGGGTCTCACACCACTTCTATCATCTGAGACTTCAAAAGGTTCTAAAAACAAGATTGCACTGAAGAATAATAGAAATCCGATTAAAGTTACCAACTCCGTCCTCCTCGGTTTCCGTAAAGAGACAGTCAACAATTTCCGTGATGCGTTTAAGAACAATCACTCGTTGCCTAACGAATTCTCCACTTTAGTATTGAAGAGCAGAACGAGAACGGAGACGAAAGTTTTGAAAAAGGAGACAACTATTCGTGAAGTGTTCGGCGAGGATAGGCCTGCGTCAGCTCCACCAATGCAGAATCACGATGACACGTCGCAAGACGATGATTCACAAAACGAAACGCCGGAAAACACATTGGGAAAGGTACGAACGTTGAAGCAAAAAGTGGTGTCTCGTTTGAGAAACGCTGGTATACTACGAAGTCATAAGGCGATTGAGAATTCAAAACGTCGTCTATTAACTGCCGAGAGGCGAAAGGATCTACTTAAGTCGCTTGCTAATAAGAAACTACATCGTATCAAAACTGAGATAGAGCAGGAAGAGACAAACGATCCCAGAGAGGAGGAAAATAACGAGATGGAGGATGACAAAAATGATTTAGAAAGTCGTAACAAAAAGAAGTTGAAGCTTCGACCTGGTCGACGGAAATTCCGTTCTGGATTTGATTACATCCGTAAAAAGAAGAAACCGCTAAAAAAAGATGAGGCGTTACCAAAAGAAAGAAAGAGAGTATGTACATATTAGATTTCTATATATATTTTTTTTATATTCATTTACTTGTCTAGACGGAGGATTTTGCGTATGACGGCGAATTAAATGCATATTATTACGCGGTTCGATAAGTCTTTATTGTCTCGTTATCAGAAAGACACACGCGTTCACTCACCACCATTATTCTAAGTCGAATCATTCTCAAAACGTATCTCTGAGAAATCATCTTTCATTTAGAGTGTGTCTTTCTCATTTATGTGCCTCGTCAGCTAATTAATTTGTACGCAAAGTAACCCATCGCGTTTTGTAGGTTTTAAATTTATTAGCTTGCATTTCTCGAAAGGAAAATTGAATATATAACAATCATTTAAGGCCGAGTTGAGAAGTTACCTGCTATCAATTTGTTTCGGGCATTGTTCTCGTTTCGAGCATCAAAGTTGTGAATACGTTTTTTTTTAACTGGCCTAATTACACGCGTGCTGATATATACCCGTTTCGTCGCATTGAGCATTTAATACCACGAATTCTTTTATTTTTCTATTGCTGTCTTTATGTTTGCAAAAGAAAAGATGCAATCGTCACACTTGAAGGTTTTTGTATAATGTTATGTTTTCTTTAATACTATTTTGAAACATAATATTCCATTTTACAGCAAAGCCAAACTAACAAACCAAGTCCGGAGTGTGTAGCCGATATTCAGTCTGAGATTAGGACATGGGTTATCAAGAAAGGCGTCGGAGAAACCATATTACATCGTGCTGCTCGTCTCGGTTACACGGTAAAATAACGATCATATTGCTACGTCATGCGGCAGAGAACCAGCAATTCGCACGAATTGCGATCTAATATTGTTTCTATCGCCGCAGGACGTGACTGCTTATTGTCTGGAAAAGCTCAATAGCGCGCCAAGTCCCAAAGACAACGCGGGATACACACCACTTCATGAGGCATGTTCGAAGGGTCATCTGGAGATCGCGAAACTTTTGCTGGCTTACGGAGCGAATGTTAGCGAGAGCGCTAATGGTGGTATCAGGTAATATCATCATAAAATATCTTGTGCAATATCTGTTCTTCTTGTATCAGATAGACGAATAACTTGACGAATGTTAAGCAGTTATGGATTGATCGTAATAAATTAATAGAGAATGATATATACTCTCGCATTATCAGGCCACTTCATGAAGCGGCGGAGAATGGTGCTACGGAGCTTGTGCGATTGCTCTTGTCTTATGGTGCTGATCCATTGTTGGCTACTTATTCCGGACAAACGCCTTTGATGCTAGCTGTTGACACCGAGGCTAATTCCATTCTAGAACAGCATCTGGCAGACATCCAAGGTCGTACCACTGTACCATGGTCATTCGCCGGTCCATCTTCTATTTTAGGTATGTCATAGTTGGCAGTCATAGTCCTTATTTAGAATTCTTCAAAGTTTAATAAATATCGCATATATATATCCTAGATGAATAGTTTTAATTAGAGAATTAATTATGGATTTGTTTTCAGATCCAGAAGAGACGGGCTACAATCCGTTCGATGATGTTCCGTTAGACAATCCTGAATCAACTGAGTTAGATGATATTGAAATGGAAGTAAGCGACATCAACCTGCCTGTTCTCTTCACTCTGAATAACGATCCCGATAAGTGGGTGTTGCTTCAAGATCTTATGACGAGTTTGAGGATAAAAAGTCGCGACGCTCTTCTTCGCCAAATTAATCCAAAAGCACATTCTGGGCCACCTGCGATTGCACATCGCGATGTCATGCGTGAGCTAAAACTGCCTGATTTCCTGGAGCAGACTCGCTGCTGTCACCTGAGCGGCGGCGAAAAAATCAATGTGCGTGGCTCCAAGGTTGCACTTATCAAGTACAACGACAAGGTGAAGTCCCTGCTGAACGTGGAGAAAGTGTTGATTAGTCTTAGGTGACAAGAGGCGTCTCTGGGGCGATCATCTCCCCAGACATCAAAACCATCGACTTCGATTCCGACCAAGGAACATCAGAAGAAAGTTGAAAGCAAATCTACTATGAAACGCGAGCGTCAACAAGGAAGAAAACGACAAGATACTCGTAACAAAAATATGACAGACTAAGCGATTCACTCTGTAGCCAATGATTTATCTTAATATAATGACTTTATAATTATATCAATATAATTATAAAAATTATAACGATTTAAGAGTTAACGCTGAAAAGTGAATAATGTTATAAGAGCAGATCATTTTGGTAACTATTTGACAATGCGTTAAGAAATAAGAGGAATAGGTTCCTGCACACACATGTGGTAAGAATCCTAAATGACTTATGCAAGTCCGGTTTGTCTGGAAAGCTCGTCCCCGAAGAAAGACTGATTGACACAACAATGAAGATCGGTGCTTTTACGTGTGTCCAAAGACTGACTTCTCGATTTATCTTATGCTCTGAAGATAAATCGAACTGCTCGACACTAATGATTGATTTTCTCCTCTCGATTTCTTATAGTGCAGAATATAACAAAATGGAGCTTGTCTAAAGTGATAAGAAATACGCACATAATCGGTTCCGTTCCTTCATTTAACTGATGAATTTGTCAATCGAAATAAAGTCGGTAATAATACCGATATTTTGCCGGGAGCGTAACGCGCAATTAAACTAACTTTGAAGCACATAGCTGTACAAATGTTTTAAGCAAAACTATGTACTAATGCGCAGCTAAAAGTGGAAAAACAGCTACCTGTGACATTATATAACAGTATTTAATTGGGATATATACGTAATATATACCCATAGAACGAGGATATTTTATTAATTCTCTTAAGGACTGAGTAAATAATCAGAAGTTCGTTAACGTAACGCTTTTAGGCGAATGAAAAGAGGGAGACATGTTGTTTGAACGATTACTACGTCGAGAAAATGAAAAGTCGTTGACAGTAAGTTTCTTTCAATCGTCGAACCAAGTCTCGGAATAGTAATAATAAAAATAATAAAACGTAAATAGAGAGTAATAATAATTATCTTAAGAGTGCGAGAAAACGTAGCTGATCATACCAGATATATTTTTATCTTGTACGTGGCTTCAAGAAGTTTCTCTGTTTATAAGGGACTTCATTCCGAAATTCAATGGAATTGGAACGCGCGCCCATGTGCATTAATGTTAATTTTTCCTCTTTGAGCTACTACTACAGAACGCGTCGTTGGAAAACGAGAATCGTCGTTAAGAGAGCGTAACATAATTGAAATTGCTATCATGAATGATAATGTTACCACAGCTTAGTCTTTGTTTTTTCTTATGTTAGAGAAGGTGTATATTATACCGTGCGAGTTATATTTATGAAATGTGTTAATTGACCATTGCGAATAGGTGCTTGAAAAGTTAGATAAGTTGAATTTCAATTCACTGAGTTCAGAATAATATTTGGCCCATTGAGGACACACCGTCATACATATAAAGGTGCATATCTGTTGTCTATTTTTAATATTTTGCTATTTTTAATATATGTAACTAAATATACAGCTATATATGTGTATATGTATATACATGCGTATATTGTGTATATTTGTATATGTATACATATATACAAAAAAATAATTTTTTAATTTATACGAGAAGCTTTTCGTTTTTATACAGCTTCCAATGTAGTAATTAATTTTAATTCGAACAAAAGATAGACTCAGCAAATGTCAATGGCTCAATTGTAATGTGGCAAGTGCAATTCACGGAATAAATGTTTTTGTTTCGTTGATGGTCTAAGTATATGATCATAACTATTTCCGGAATGTAAAGAAGGTAGACAATTATTTCAAAGAACTGTAAAGCGGTTAAAAACGCCGTTTAAAAACGCTCACTGTGCAATAATATATCCGTTTTTCTTTTTTTACATTTTATGTTCAAATTATTCCTGTTTTTGTGTGATCATGTCAAGACAATGTTAACGCGTCGTATTGGCGACCCGAGATACTTGCTAACAAAATCTCTAAAATGAAACAGAATTCTTTGTAAAACACAGAGATACACTTGTATTATAATAAAATATAGTAAATCAGAGAAAAGCTCAAATTGGTAAAAATAGTTAATAATAAAAACGATAACATTTTGATTTTGTAATTATCTCGATATACAGAATTCTGGAATAAAAAAGAGATAAATCAGCCAGTATCGATCACCAAAACGATGCCGTATTTAATCGAAGCAATTTAGGAATGCAAATTTTATACAGATAAGAAATTATTTTAAGAATCAATTCGAGAAGGATGATATTGATTGTACTTATCGTCTCGTGATGTTACTGTATTGCTTTTCGGACAAACGGAAATATTTAGCGTGTGCGTAGGAATGTTGCAAAGCGAGACGAGAGAAAAAAAAGAATAGTTCGCGGAATAGTTCGGTTTCGCTTAGAATGCTTAGGATGCCGTAATATGCGTTTATTTTGGCGCTATGTGCAGCACAGAGGTTTCAATCGTTATAATCAGTCTCAGGGAAAAATCCACGTATTCTTGAAAATAACTTGACGGTGTACCAATTGCAGATGCGTATGTCACTGCATGTGTTTGTGCAAGCGACGCGTATCAGTGCGTATGTGTGTACAGTAGCTAGTTGAAGAAAAAAGATACTCCCGTTACAAGGGATAATTAATTAATATCTAATTAATTGAGTGATATTAATTAATGTTAATATACGATGCGATACGTCGTGTGTTTACACGACGACGTGCATTCGGGCGACTCCTTATAATTTTTATTTAGTTGACTATATCGAGAGAATGGGATGCGGTTACATTATACTGATTGTATATACCGACATATTTTCAGTGAGGAAAAACGTAATAAAGATAAAGGGGAGCGAATTGTGCAAGAGTTACTTTTCTGTCTGACAAATAAGAAACCGTGGTGTACGTATTGTATGTATTGTACTGTATATCTTTTATTCTTAAGTAGTTAAAGTATAAATAGACCGCGGTACTTGTTTATATTAGCGTATACTATTTATGTATAATATAAAGCATTAACCGACCTCGAGATAGTCACGTTGTAAGACATAAGATCTACTAAATATGTACATATGTCACGTTGCGACTACTAGAAATATTTACTACTATATTATTACTGCTACTATCACTACCGTGACTATAGCTACTATTATCACTACTGCTGCTGCTGCTACTCTATCATTATTATTCTCTATGACTCTACGCGCTTTTTTATTGTACCATATATACATAGTAGTTAAATGATGGATGTACATTTTCTTAGTCGTGTAACATTCACATAACGCCTCTCCCTTCTATTGCCCCCCTTGTATTTATATATTCAAAAAAAACTTCTAAATGTGTTAATGCTGCTGCTTTAATGCGGATAAAGAAAAAAAACAGAAGTTATATTATATAAATATATATAAATATATACATATTATATATATGTATATATATGAATATAATATACATATATATGTGTATATCTATATATATAAAAGATATGAACAAATATATAAATATAAATAAATATATATATATACAAATATATTTTATTTCAGAGATTTAGTTCGAAACAACGTTGAAGCTGATGAACAAATTAGAGTCGTACTGTGATTCGTGTAAAGAGGAAATCGTTATTATTGTCATTGCCGTAGTCGTTACAAGCGAGTCACGATGGACCCGACGAATAACTTTCTAAATGAAGAAAAACATATTTGTGATTTTTTTTCGCTAATATAACAATAATGAGTTATCCGATCGATGTAATAAAAACAAGTATTTTTACTGAAACTTTTATTCCTGTCCACCAACCCCCAATCATTTAAATCGTTAAAATGCTGAAAACTACAAAATGTAAAAGTATTATGTCAATTTTTTCTACATATTTTTTAAATTAGATTTCCAAAGCTTCATAATGTAACGATAGAAATGATAATTAAACTTATAAAATTGTTTTTAAAGACACGTTATATCAAGTATATCGTCATCATTTACACATATAAATATGAAAGTTATTCTTTTAATCATTTAACACAATGATTCTGTAAACATTAGAGTACTTTTTTTATTTTTACCGTTGTTAATATATATGTTCACAATATCTTCTATGAAAATATAAAAAAGTATGAAGGGGATACATAAACTACGGTAGTAAAATTGGTAAAACGTTTATTAACTATTTAAAAACGATGAAACAAGGTGAACATGAGATTGACAATTTAATAAGTAATATTATTAAATAGACTATAGAGGTGTATAATAGGTGTCTGCGGTAATTATTCTCTTTATATACGGTCTTTTACATCGAGACAGACATCTTTCAACTCGGCGAAGCCAGGCCTTCTGTCCTTCAGGCACAAGCCGAAGCTCGTCGCTTCGTACCTCGTTCTATCTCGCATGATAATCGCGCTTAATAATAATCTAGGACTCGCGGTAGGAAAAAAATAGTCCGAAAGCGTGTATCCGCGCGATATTATCGTTCCCCGCGAGTATACGTTACTACGGAAATAAGGAAAAGGAAACGTTCGGCTCTATTCCAGGCGACAGAAATGACCGTCGCTTGTGTCGCGCCCGCTCACGTTGGCTACATCATCATTGTCGTTATCATCATTGTCGTCAACATCATTATCATCATCATCATCATCATTATCATCATCATCATCATCATCATCGCCATTGTCTCTCGTGATCGCCACTCGCATCACGCGTATCCATATCACGACAATAATGCGGCTATATTACAATTAAATTACCGTTATGACACCTCGTGTTCGCAACAATTCGACTTCCCGCTCGCGTTCCACTGGGAGAATCAATTATCGTACCTTCTCGCGCATGATTAGTGCTATGGAAACGGAAGGAGCAAGCGGACAAAGCATCGTGCGTAGTGGCACGCGATCGCGAGCTCACAGGCCGATGAACGAGTGAAGACCAAGCGAGGAATTTGAAAGCCGCATTCTAGATGCGAGTTCATTGAATGAAGAATCTCCGCTTATAGTTTCAGCGAAATTCAGTTCTCAGTATTCGAACGACGAAACTCGATTGGCTTCTTTTTTTTTCGAACCGCTGCAGTTTTGTCCGTTTGCACCTTTCGCGACTCCCCCGTGGTAAGTACTTCATCGAGCGTAACTTTTTTCTTTTTCTCTTCTTCAGCCGGTTATGCTGAAAATCTCGTGCAAGCTAAACCTCACGTTCGATCAGCGACGGCTGCTGATTCGGTGTCAAGAACTATATCTTAAAATACGAAGGAGCGGCATACACCTACGCTCGCGCTGAAGCTTTCTACGGGAGCGTGACTGATCGGCGTGAAAATTCCATATCTCATCACGATGCTAAGTGACATCATGTAGCTGAGACGCTCATGAAAGAAAAGCCTTGCCAGACCTTTCTTCCTTCCTTTATATATCTTCTTCTTTATTCCTTATCTTCGCTTACTACGCTCCTTCGTCTTGATACACGCGAGTATGTAATATGTATTTACAATAATATCTACTAATAGTAATAATTTAGTAGTGATATTTAAATTACAATAGTGTTTTTTTTTTGCTTTCTCTCTCTCTCTCTTTCTCACTTTCTTTTCTTTTTCTCCTCGCATTGCCCATTCCACAAATATAATGTTGCACATAACCCAATTACTGGCTTAATCATCTAGCTGTACAAAACATTATATATCGTTATGTGTATCTAGCATCTAAAGATTTGTCCTGTGAGGTTTCTTTTCTCTTTTTTTCTGCTTTTTCTTTTTTACTGTTTCTTTTAATCCTGTGAGGTTTTCATTAACACATACACAACGTCGCTGGGCCTACGGTTTTTTCTCCTACCCGCGGTTCCCCCTTTTCCGTCGAGTTCGTCGAATTCGCTCGACGTTCCCGGCGCGCTAATTGCGCTTAAGTACATTAAAAAATACCGCGCCCGAGTCTGAGCGAGAAAGCGTTCGCATTTCGCAGCTGATAGCTCGGTTGAGTTTGAGAGAACTCTTCCGAGTTGCCCGCGCCAACTCGGTTTCGGCGTATGCCAATCTAATCTTTTCGAACAATTGTACAACGCCTCTAAATTCTCTCGTGAGGTTAATTAATAAAATTAGGGACGATCACACACACGAATAATCAACGATCATGCGATAAAAGTTACGAATTCCTCTCCGGCTTTTTTTTTCTTTTTTATCAGAGACATAAGTCACGATAACATTCAACACGATGAGCACGCGCGAATGTGCCCAACTCTCCTCGGTTTTCCTTCGACAATCTTCCATTAGATTTTGAACTTAGAGGAGAATAAATCACGCGTCCCGACTGACTTTATCAATTCTCCACGGGGAAATGGCCGGTGATATCGTGTGCCCCATCGTTTAAGTATTCTTTCGGCTTAAATTCTTTGCGGCATCTTACGTCGCGTTACGTGTCTTAAGTAGGAATTTTGTGCTACATGGATATGGGATACGGGAAGGAGGGATCAGGAAAGGAGGTGTTAGAGCGTTACTTAATCGTATTTATCGTGAATAATTAAGCTTGTCGCCTCGGTGGCAGAGTCCAGGCGTTGGGCCCGTGCTGAGCATAGGGGGCAGGACGTCACAGCTGCTGATCCCTGCAGGGAACCCAAATATTCGGTCCTGATTGCTCAGAGATGACCTCCTTCACCTTTACGTAGATCTCCTCGGGAGTGTCTCCTTGAACGACGGCTGCGAACAAAGTATATCGATTTAATTATGCGACGAGAATATTTAAATTGCATTCAAATACGATTTCTTTCATGATTTTTTTAAATCTTAATTTACTTTGCATGAATTTCAATAAGATGCATTACGTTGCTCAGAATGTTATGAGCATTTTAAAAGTCAAAATTCAATAGAGAATAATATTATAATGAATTATATTTATCGAATTTGATAGAGTCTTTTAAATGTAAATGAGACCTACCAGTAAAGTATTCACCAAATTCTTGCTCCATCTTGAGAGCACGTTCGTACGTCTTCTTTGCTTGTTCTTCGGTCATCCTCTTGTTCATCTCCCTGTAAAATTACGAGTGTAAAATTTAGCAAAAGAGACAATAACGAAATCTTTTTGTACTAAAGATCGATGATCATTAAACTCACATGACAGATTCCACCGATTTCGGCTTGATAAAGATGGCAATAGGATAAAGTTGTGCTACTTGTAACCTCTTGATAGCATTCCCACTCACATCAAGAATACAGTGCTTGCCCTACAAAACAACAATTACAAATATTTTTTTGCAATTCTTCATCGAGATATAGTATAATGTGAAGTTTGTCTAAAAGTGTGAGCGGCATAATTTTTATTTGGAAAATGTTGGACGGAAAATTCCAATGGTAGAACAAATATCGAGATTTTCTCTCAACAACGAGTTTTAAATAAAAGATCATTTACTGTTCGACCTTTGAGAAAAAAAGACAAATTCAATGTATGCCGCGTATGCAAAACGATTCAAAACCGTGTTTCTCTGCATACACCTGAAAAAACTAAAAACGTCGTACAAAACGAATTCTATAGAAAACTAAAGCGCTTTCTGCGAAAAAAAATATGGAAATTGGAACTATTGGTTCGACAGATTCATTTTATGTAAAGATTTATTATTTTAACAATACTATTAATTTAGTAGAAAACACATGCCAGACGAATGTAGACGATTTACTAATATAAAAATGTCGTGCCAATTTAGTAACGCCTATTTTTCTCATTTTTCAATATAATAAATAATTTTGAAGTTGTGCCGGTCATACCCTCATTAGACAGTCTTTAAAGTCCGAGAACTCGATTCTGCAGTGTTACTATGAAATTATACGTACCTTTTCGGCCACTTCTCGCACAGACGCAACGGATGTTCCGTAAAGATTGTCGTTATATTGTCCGGCCTCTATGAACAAGTGATTCTGTATGTCCCTCTCCATCTGCTCCCTCGACGCCACGAAGTGATAATCACGTCCGTCCACTTCGTATTCTCTTCTACTCCTAGTTGTGTCTGCAGGCAAATAGGCGAAGATCGATATATAGCGCCGTAGGAAGGACGCTGTTTAAAGACGTTAACAATTATCGGTATAACTCACGTGGAACACAGCTGCCGAATTTATCAGGGAACTCGGAGATGAGATCATCGTTGATGCGGTCCTTGAGCGGTCCGAGTACGATCACGGGACGCGTATACTGTATCGTCAACTGCTGCACGGCCTCGTACGAGAGCACGGTCTCTTCGCTGCCTGCAATCGTTTAATCGAATATATATGGACGATTCCGCGACGCGCCCCTAAAGACTCGAAAGAGGGGCTTCGTCGTCTTGACGTGTTACAAGCGATCATTACGATCTCCATGGAACCTTCGACAGCGCGCAAATCCGCCCACTCAGACAGCAGAAAAACAGAAAAAAGCTACAACACTCTCATCCAAGAAGAGGACAAATACGACACCCGAGCGGACCTTCTTCCGACCCCGTTTCCGAAAGATAGGCTCTCCGACGACGGTCCCCGTTGATGTCATTGATTAATTGACGCTTCCACGAAAAGGACGCGAGACAATGTTACACACAGAGCGATATGCGTTCATCGGGGAACCACTTGAAACAATCTCTCTGGCTGATGATTCGATAGATCGATTCTTCTCAACTGTCTCAAGCGGATCCCGGCTTCTTGGCTCCATTGAAGTTTCGGACAAGTACACATTTCTCTCATCGGACGAGTCACGAACATGCTCTCAGCGTTTTGAGCGAAAACGAAAGCGGGAGACAAAGCTATACCTTTTAATAACTAGAAAATTTAAGCGAATCCAGGAACGTTGAGGGTGCACAAGTGATGTTAGTATGTATAGCGACTATAAAAACCAGTATACTTGGCAAAGACAAAGGAAAAGAGAAAAACAGAGACAGAGACAGACATAGAGGGAAGTTCGGGGTCTCCATTCGTAATCAATATCGCACGCTGCTAACACATGTTACGAACTCGATATTAATGCGGCCACGTCGCTTCTTCCCGGCTTTCAATCGCGATAATCGAATACGTGGTCCGGAATTTTCGCGCGGCCGCGAGGAAGAGGAGCACCCGCCGCCCGCCGCCGCCGCCGCCGCCGCGCGTTTCCGGCGCGACGAGAAGAAGCGATGCGATTTCTTCGTCTATCTGAGCGCCCTAATTGCGTTCTGCTGCTGTTAATGTCTACGGGCCGAAGGAGGAGGAAAAGAAGAGAAAACACATCGTGACATTAGCACGAAGCGCGTCCCGTCAGTAATTTAGCGCGAAGAGGAGCCTGGAGAAAATTAACGGTTGTCAAAGGAGACAGACGTTTCTCGATTGGTTCCTTAAACCGGTGTATTGTACTCGCGATTGCTCTTCGATCTCGATTGCGACTTTTATCGTCGGGAAATAAATTTGGTGAAAAGTTTTAGAGAGAGAGACCGACGGGCACGTTACGTTTAACTCGCGACGTTGCACGTCGCAAGGTAATGTAAAATCGATAATATAATGAAAATACACGACGAGAACGTCGAGACGTTATCTTTCCCCCATTAATAAATTACATCTATCTTGTATAATCGTGACAGCGCGTTTAAATGAATTCTACGACCTTGATCCCCGCGTCCAATTTGCGTTACGACGAAAGCGTTAATGGGAGATCGGAAGATCGACATCAAGAATCGTTAGCTGATACAGGGATTGCAAACAACATTATTTAGTTATTCACCCTCACGAATATTTCTTTTCGGGATAATCGCCCGTCGACAGGGTTACGATCGTCCGCGTTAGTCTCCTAATAGGAACAAATCGGCTTTTTGTGTGTGCACGCGTCGCGTTCACACCTACGGTTCACACATTTGCTCTCGGCTACGACTTACTAAGATTGTCATTGGGCTCGTCGCCCTCCTTTTCCAGATAAACTAACGTGAGTTCCTCCATATACGGCAGCTGAACGCGAAACAAAATTTCTTTACTCCCTGCAGCGCAAGATAAATCTTGAATGAATAAAAAAAGAGAGAGATAGAGACAAAGAGAGATAGAAAGGCAATACGTGATGAATGAGAGGCGAGTGATGAACGGCGGCGACGGAGGAAGAGTATTGGATAACCAAGATCCTAAGATGAGACACTAGAAGAGTGGAGCGCGAAATTTCACGGGTAGACAACGCGCTCCTGACGAATCGGCGAGCGTTTCAAGTTCAACTCGAAATCAAACTGACAATTTTCGCAAATGCAGCCACTGTTTCAAACTTGTAGAATAACAAATTCTGCTTTTAATCATGTATAAATACACATTGGAAAATAAAAAAAATACGTTTGCTTATTATTATCTCATACCTAGTCATTGCATAGCGTATCATTCTTCATTAATTGTTTTATCGCGTATTAATATGTTCACGGTTGCGCATCATCGGTATTCAATTAGGCTTAAGTAAATTTCTCATATACATGCTTAACTGTACGAACGTAATCATTAATAACTAATGAAGATTTCGAGTTGACCTTTTCATCTGGTATGAATATGCACACTGCCATTGGAATAAAACAATAGATGTGCTATACTGCCCACAGCGACGTATAATAAAGGCCTCTATATATATATATATATATATATATATATATATATATATATGTATTTGCTAAATTATTGCTGGGGAATGAATGCAAGCGTGATCGATCATTTCTCGCAAGAATGAAATAGTGGACGGATAAAGGGATGAGATTTTCGGTCAAAACGTTTCGCAAATTACTGTAATTATAAATTCTGGAGGGTCATTGTTACACATTTTCAACAAATTTCAACCTATTATGGTAAATTTATATTCTCCACTCTAACTACGTGAACGTGTTAACATTCACCCACACTTATTTTATGTTAAATAATATTGTAGCAAGTAATTAACGCGATAATTAACACTAATATAATTCTTATATCGATATTAATTATACGTATTAACCGAGTTACTATCCGAGTATGTGCGTAATCGCGAAACAATATAGTGACCGAAATTCATTATCCCGCGTGGCTGACCCAGGCAATACGATCTCTTCGGTGTGAGGAAGAGTATGTAGGAGAGATATATTGTATATAGAGAGATAGAAAGAGAGGAGAAAAAGAGAAAGATAAAATGATAGAAAAATAGAGATTGATACGGAATGTGAGGAGGGGTAGGAGGGAGAGGGAAAACCAAAGATAGCGAGATAGAAAAGAGCGGGAGCGAAGAGAGAAGAGATAGACATGATTACCTTCAGTGTTAGTGTCGTCCTGGGTGTAGCACAGCATGAATGCTAGAACATAACAAGTTGAATACATTTCAGTATACGTTCCGTACTAAGTAAGCGGCCGTTAATTATTGCTAGAATTAATTAGAAGCTCTATAGACTCTCGATGACTCTCCTACTGTGCGCGCGCGATTCCGATGCTACGCACGAAATGAATTCGATGAGGATGCGAGTGTGTTTGCAGATTCGAGACACGGCACGCGAACGGATTCGAATCGTTTGCATTATTCCCTTCCTCGAAATCGTGATTTGACTGTCAGAATCAAATATCTCACTGGGGGATGCAACATCTCCACGTGCGATCATCACAGAATGTTTACATGTTCCTTAACACGTGTTATTTGTGGAAGCATTACGTTAGAGGTGTAATATAGTGTAATTTATATTATCAAAGTGCTTTTTTCTCACGACGTCGATGGGTAATCGTTAAAGTCTCGCTACGGAGACACGCTCGAGAGAAACTGTCGCATAGCTGTGACACGAGGCAAAAAAAAGCAATATCAGCTGTGTATGCAACTTAAGACTGTAACACTCTTCCTTTCGCCATCAGTTAAGTGTTAAGAAGTGTGTGTACCTTCCAGTTGATCGCGAGGTCAGAGACCGAATTGCACGTTATGTCATTCGAAGAGCGAGGTTTGTTCTCGATTTAACACAATGAGACTGTGACGTACATGCATCTAGTGCTTTGATATTTCTTTCTCGGTTTTACCCGATCCCGAGGCATCGCTGAATGCATCTGATGGAAGATGATGTGCTTCGTGACATGATCTTTGAAGTGAACGGGATGCGTTTCTATTGCATCTACTATCCTTTCGTGGAAGAAAGAAAAAAAAGAGAGAAAAAAAATACGAGCTACTGTCTGAGAGGAACATCGCTCTACCGTGCTGGATCGTTACTACGGATTACTTGTGAACCTCTAATAGTGAAAAGCCGAAAGTTAGAAGCGGAGTCGAGAGCGTAGATAAGAGTAATGTCAGTGAAGGTGTTAGTATCAGAGACTCTGCACGGAGCAGAAAAGTTCAAGGTGCAACGTGCATGCGCAAGTGAGGTCGAAGGGCGCAAATAAAGCTGCTGAATGCGCGGCTGCTGAATGATACACGGTGGTTGCCCGCAAGCGACATCACGCGCGATGCAACATTGCGAGATTCAATCTCGGCCAAAACCCGGAATTCGATCCGAGACAAGACGAATTACGTCTCATCGAAAACGAATATTGTACAAACAATTTTCGTTATAATAAAATTGAAATCTTGCGTTCCCAATTTTTTAATTCTCGAGATTATGCACATTAATAGTTTACTTTACTAGAAATAAAAAAATCAGAGAAAAGATATTTCTCTACATCATCGTAAATTATGTTCTTTAACTCGATATATCTTAATGGAATTTCGCGTGTTTTGGCGTGGATCTTAAAGCTTGCTCTGCTGGCGTCACTGCTGGCGTCACTGCTGGCGTCATTACATATGATAAATGGCAAAAGCGCACATTTAAAGAGCTTATTACGTGTCTAATTAAGATACTTACGGGTGGGATCGTTCTCATTCTCGGGTGTGGTGGGCGTTCCTACACAAGCAGGCAAAACAAAACACATGTCACGTTTTCACATTGTAAAACACAAAAGCTCATTCGGGACTTGGGCGTGTCTGATCGGGATTCATCAGCCCCGGAAGTTGGGACTAGATATTAATTCTTGTAAATCTTACTTGCTCAGTTGAAATTTGTATTCCTGGTTTTTGCATGGAAAATTATATTACGCATCGACTTTGCAATTTTTTTTTGTTTTTTTACAACTGTTTATTTCAAAATTTTGAGTTTACTTTTAAAATGCGATAATGATGAAATTCAGAAATGGTAAACGCATTAAATATTTAGGTAAACGCTAAAAAGTTGCTTTATTAGTACAAACGACAAAAAAGAATATCTCTTTAATGTTGACCTTATTTTGAACTACAATGTTCTCGATCAAATTTTCTGAGAGTTCATTGCGAGACGTGGAATTATGAATAAAAACTGACTCCGTTGAATGCGAAGACTGCGGCCCGAATCTTGAGGGTGAGGAATAACTTCAAGTAACTCAGCGGTTAAATCGCACGATATAAGTATAGGCGGGTACATACGGCAAGAAAAAACACGTAAAACACATTAAATATGGGCCAGAACATGCACAGAACGTGCAGGAGGGAGAAGGGAATAACAATCACATTCTAGACACTCACGTTCCTGATCGGAGCCATCCTCGGACTTGTCGTCTTTGCTCTTCATGAATGGGAATTTCCTGCTAAACGAGAAGTTTTTCTTCTTCCGGTCTAGTGTTGATTGCTGAAATTAATAAGTTTGCTGCTATGCAATCGTCAAATCACATACTTCGTAATTTTATACGTCGATAAATCTATTCGTGAGAAATTCTATGAAATATTTGCAATCTTTAAAGTAAATAGAATAAAAACAAACAATTAAAATAATTATGTTTGTTTCGAAATCTAAAAGCATTAAATTATGACACAATTTTTGTATAAAGTTATGTGAATTTTTAATTGAGACGTCACGTTTTTAAAATAAATTTGATTTATTGTAATTCGCGAATCGTTGTCATTTATGGAGAAATTGGATTCTTTTTAGAGAGAAAATATCACGGCTGTGTCACGTAAATTTCAAATTAATTCTTCAATCATATTACACACACACACACACACACACACACACACACACACACACACACACACACACTCACAAATTTGCAGACGGAAATGGCCATGTGACTATTAATTGCAATGAATTTTTAACTAAACATCTCTCCTGCATTAGCCAATAAAGCTGAACATTATCAGATATTCCAACATGTTTTTTCGATTATGCGATTAAAAATCTACTTTTGTATTGCAAGAATGACAAAACCGTAATTTATACCGCAAAAAAACGCTTTAACAAAATTTTTTCAATTAATTTAAAACAAATAATATGTTATCAATTCTTTTATCACTTCGATCAGATTCCTTCCTTTAATTTAATATTACACTTTGTATATTCTCGAAATGAGAAATCAAATTAAGTATCAAAAAATATTGAGAGACAAAATATTTTGTTAAAGATACGAGTGTATTACAATTACGTGTTAAAACAATTACGTTCGTAAAAATCTGTCATCGTTAAACTATATAATTATTTTCTTATAAATGAGTTGGTGCTCGAATTTTTAACGAAAAAACTGTCATACAATTTTCTCGCGAATAAAATTGTGTTGTATTGTATTTCGTGATTCATCGTTATTTTTTAGAAAAATTAGTAACTTTCAGAAATTCTCATCAGACTCACCTTATCAAGAATGACTGGCATGTGTCCCTGGAACTTGACAGAGCGGTCTCTAGCACGCTGCTTACGTTCCCATCGTCTGCGCGAGGGTATTATACCCAAGCCTTCCTCCTCGCCCTGTGGAGTGACTCTTCTTGCCTGCCACCATTCGTCGTCGCTGGCGTTCGTCACGTGCAAGATCTCGCCGTAACGGAATGCCAAGCCGCGGCTCGGCAGACCATCGTCCTTGTTGGGGTCGTAATCGAACAACGCTCTTTGGAGAGAAGACATCCATTATGTTTACCTCCACATTTACGTGTAGGTATATAGGCGAAATTGCATATTAATTAATTGTATCTATATAATTCGTAACTCTTTGGCATATGTTTCACAATAAATTCCATAGTATTTTAAAATACTTATTAACATCATTATTATTCAATTATTAATTTAATTCGTGTACTATTATTATACTTCAGCTTTAATTTAGAATTGCGTTTCACGTTTGACAAATAATTAGCGCATAATTTGTAGAACTGGAAATGCGTACAAATTCACGCAGAAATATAATTAAGCACAAAGATTCATCTTCGACCGAGGCTCATCTCTACATTATATTATTCACATATTAATATTTTTGCAAATGTTAAAATTATCGCAGTCGCGCAATTCGTTCGATATTTAATATTTTATTGTTTAATTAATTGTGTTTAAACAGTTTCAAGATCGGGACTCGGGACGACGGATGATCGAGCGGCGAAAGATATAATCACGAAAGTAATAATCACGCGCGAAATTACCTCACGTAGAGTGATTTCTTCTGGGAGGTCCTCATGAGGGTGCCTGTCATCACATTCTGTTGCGAGATTTGTTGTTTAAGATCCTGGATCTTCGCCTCAAATCTGTTATAGTCCTCCGGCTTGTATTGCACCACGATTGTCACTGTTTGACCAGTACCCTAAATGCCGGATAAATAATAAAAATACATTATTTTCGATGAACAGCAATATACAAAATTTTTGAAAAAAAAACTTGCAAATGTTAAAATGTCAAAATTATCGTAGTCGCGCATTTTCTTCGATGTTTAATATTTTAATTTAATATTCAGCTAACGAGATAGTTCATAACAAATCTTTTTTAACGGATTATGATCTTTTGCCAAAACTAAATTGACTTCCTGAATTCTCAGACAATTATATGCGTTTAATAACGAAGCATTTGTGCTTCGTGCTTAATAATGAAGCATCAATCGAATGAAGATCTCACCTTGAGAGCCGCAGCAGCTTCCTCGTGGGTGGCTGTTCGGAGATTGATACCATTAACGCTCAATATCTGATCGCCTCTGCGTAATTCACCGCTGAGATCAGCCGGACCTCCGGCTAAAATGAATGAGATGAAGATGCCCTCGCCATCTTCACCGCCGACGATGTTGAAACCCAGACCTGAGGAGCCTTTATTCAATACGACGGTACGCACCTCTCTGAAAAAATAAAAGAGATGGCGATATTTAACACCGACAGTAGTTCCAAGGATGTGAAATTGTTGTCAACCATTATTAATAATAGTATAATGCATTTTTATTAAAAAAATATGTTGCGATAAGACTGATTAATTTCTGTCGCATCCCAAGAGCGCTGAGAAGATAAATTGATTTATAAATATTTATAGATCATAGATAAGCGTGTGGGTATTCTCAATTTAAGATTTACGTTTCGCGCATCAACACACCTGCATTTTAATCGCGAATCAAAATGCAAATTCCCGTCGCGATCCTTATAGGCGCGATTATCACGTTAATTAGAAGACTGGTCGGGAAATTCATGTCGCCATACCACGCGGTTTTCGTGGGTTTAAAGTGTACTTCGCCGTAACGAGACGCATAATGCGAGAACTCGCATGAACGATGGTATCCCGGGCATTGAACTGACCCGCACAAAATGCATTTTAGGCGGTCGGGCAAAACACGAATTTCGTAGGAGAAACGTGAAAATTCTAGTAAAATAACGCTCGTAATTGATAAGCATGTTTAATATCGCACTAAAGTGCAATTAATCTAAAAATCGTAACTTTAATTATCCTGAAATTTTAACGAACTGCACAGATTTCCTACGAAGAACAAAATTATCGACCAATTTCTCGATGTAGTTCGTTATCGAGTCATATAACGAAAACACATTTCATACGCAATTAATTTAATTAATTACTCGATATTGCTATCCATTAAAAAAAAAAAAGAAAGATAAAATGTGGTCATCGAGATTTTCCCCAAAGTCATTAAAACGTAGTTTCTTTTTTACACAGTTTCTTTCCGATATCGTAAATGACGAATGTCAGTGATTCAATAATAGCGATCACGTATGAATTCGTGTAAATGGTGCGAGAGTGTGACGCAAAAGCGTGTCGATCAATGAAACGCCCTACGTAAGCGCTTACGCATCGGGGGCGGCTGAGTCGGCGAGACACCAATCTATGTGTTCACGCCCTTACAGTGCACACACACGCGCGCACGCGCGCGCACTCATGCATATACGCGAGTATAAACAAACTAAAAGAAAACTAAAATCAATTCGTGGAGGTTTACTAACACACAAATCAGACAAAGCGCCTAGACCATTCTGAGTCTAGTCGACTCTGTTGCGTTTGACAATAAAATAGCAGGACAACTTTTCGCGTTATTCTTTTATTTATCATCGTTTGAAAGTCCTTTATTTATGGACATGGACGGCGCATGTTTGCCGCTGATCGTGAGGCGTTCATTTAATTTGAAGGGACGAACGAAATTACGAGAGTTGCGCGTTATCGCCGTCGTCGGACGGGCTGCATCGTGCATAACACGAAGATTTCCTTCAGAAATGTATGCAACCTCGAGGCGCAACCGCTCGATGACAACGGCGGCTTCTCTCGCTCGCATTAACAAAGATCTCGCATTAACAAAGATCTCGAATTAACTGTTAGTACGCTGCCGGCGGGGACACAAGTTCACGTTACTTCGTTGCGAGACACGGGGCAGCCACGAGCACATCCGGCTGTTCATCCTTCGCTTATCTTCAACGGATGCAATTCGCTCTTGTTGCACACGTGTGGCCGAACATCTATTACTTATAAAATGTAGCGATGCCGAGTTTCGCACAAACATTTGCAGCCATTAAAATAATCTATCTTAAGACAATATTTTAATATATTAAGGCTCCTGACTCCTCAGCCGAGAACTCCGCGTTGACGGTAGCGACATTTCGTCGCGGACAAAATTAGAACTAATACACGTGAAACGTGACAGATTGACGATGAAATGTTATCGTGCATGTCATTTTGTTATTATGTGTTTCATTGTAAAAACATGACTTGTCTCGTATTTACCAAATTCGTAAAAATAGACCGCGAGTAAAGTTTCTTTGAATTTTATACATAAAAGTACATTTTTCACTCCTTTTAATAGCTATCCGTGTGTTTTCCTGTCTGAATAGACGTCACTTTACGTGCTTTTTACGACTATTTATTGACTGCTAGGCGAAAAAAGAATAGTCGTGACCGATATTTAGAAGTGTTTTAAAGCCATCTGATTAGTCTGTTTTATCCAAATTGGCATTATTTAGAAATGGCACGTCGGACAAAATTATGTGCCCATGTGTTTTCCTGTTTCAATTGCTTCACTTTACATGCTTTTTACAACTATTTACTGATTGTTAGGCGGAAAAAGGATAGTCGTAACCGATATTTAGAAGTGTTTTAAAGTCATCTGCTTAGTTTGTTTTATCCAAATTGGCTTTATTTACAAATGGCATGTCGGACAAAATTACGTGTCATTTCACGCAATTTCTCGCTTCTGACGTCACGACTTCAATATGGCCGCGGCGAGTACTCAGGAGCCTTAAACAGAATATTATTACTTCAATGAACTATTGGATTAGTGCACGTTATTAATAATGAAAAAAAAAATGATGTACTTTATGCTTCAGTCTTTGCAATGTTGTGGCGCGTAGAAAAGGAACTTGTATTTTTAGAGTGAACATCAATGAGTCTTGCTGGCAATAAAAAGAATAGGATTCTATAAAAGAGATCGGCTAATCTGATAGGTTTCAGGGAAATGTGACATTATCCCTTCGACAGATCGAAACAAGCCGTCATTCCAATTCTGTTTCTTAAGCCTTTTTCGTTTTTATTAGAATATTAACAGTAAAAGAATGGCGATATTAGATTTGACAAGTTATTTAATAAATTATTTTTCGTCTTACTGCATCATTAAAAAAAATTATCGAGATAATTTCACACATTTTTAGAATAATCTTTTAAATAATTTCTTCTCTTCATAGCAAATGTAACATCTGTGATAATAAAGAAGTTCGAGATTTTCACGTGCCATGGAATGTAACTGCTAAATAATAAAATTTTATATACAGTTATCGTTTATCATTCACTGGCAATCCCAACCTACCCGTGAACAATAGAAAATATCTTTTCAAAAATCCGAGAGACTGTATCCGTGTACCGTGCGAAAGAAACGCGTCTTCTTATCACATCTATAATTTATTTGATCGCTCGATGATGGATGCAGCTGTCGAATCGGTCCAGCCACCGCATTCCCAAGATCCTCCGTCGCGATTGGCTAGCGTTAAACGGGGATTTACGTGTCTCTGCGTGGTGGAGGAGAGTGCGCGCCGGATGCGCGTAGACGTCCACATCATATGTTTCCGCCAGTCGACGTTGACGCGTGTCGCAAACTAGTCACGTCCCCGGTACGGATCGTATTATCGTGCCGCGGACGTGACTAGTTAGTGACACGTGTGCTCTCGATTCGAGACTTTAATTACGCGTACTCGCAACGCGTGCCGACCCCCTTTCGCGAAACGGGCGCGTCCTCGTCGCAGGAAACGGATTTTTCAGTACATCGCGATGTTGCGCAATACTTAAAGAGAGTAATAGAAACATTTCGCGCCCGTGAATATTTTACGATTATAATGCGATAACTGCAGTTTAGGAATTTGATTCACTTGTAGTGCAGCAATATTGTCTAATGACACGCGCGAGAGCGATTCAAAATATTAATATCAAGTAACTTTATCGTTATAGATTTATAATTGATATATGTCAGAATGTTATAAAGATTCACGAAATTTAGTAATTTATAGAAATATAGGTCAAGATATAATTAGTTAATAAAACTCGTAAAACTAAACAAGAGCCTCGAATATAAAGCATAAGAATCTGCAAACTAATCGTTCCCGAAAAATATTTAGCTTTTTATTTTATAAACTCTTTGTACGATTTATATGGAATTAGCATAATAGATAACAAAGCATCAACGTTGACTTCAAATCCTCTGTACGATTTATATGTATCATAAAATGACACAGATAACGAAATACCAATGTTATACGTGACTTCGGGATTGAATACATTTAAAGCGGATGTTCAGATCGGGAGACGGCTATTCGATAGCTTCTTCTCATGCACGAGCACACATTCAAAGATTAATGAAAGTCAATATTGAAAATGCAAGCAAAACTAATACATGTCAAAATCATATGTAAGTCGTCTCGATACTTTGGTCCGTCGAGATATCGAGAATTCTACATTTTAATCCTGCAAAGAATTTTAGCTTTAAAGCAGATTAGCTAGAAATAGTAAATTAAATATACTTCGCAAATGACTGGTTTATAGATTTACATTTATTAAAAATTTTAAAAGCTGTCTTAACGAATTCTAGTCAGTTACATCTCGTTCGTTCTAGTTTTAATACACCATATGTATGGAAGGATAATTCTCGTACACACATACACACATCTTTATCCGTTTCGTTTATTTTGTGAAAGATCCTGCAGCAATTTGTACAAATTACTGTCAACCCTTAAACCGTTTTTCATTTTTCCCGCTTTACAATCATGAATAATGCACAATTCCGCCTAATGCAATACGTATAGTAACGGTTCTATACTTTTTTTCATACCATTTGACTCGTGTCCTCCTAGAGCACTCCATTCTCTTCATCTCATCATCGAGACGAACATCGGCAAGAATAGCATCTCGTGCACCTCGTCTCACATTTGTCCACGTCAATAACGCACTCGATTTCGCTGACAATAAGCGCACGTCGGTCAATTTTTCGTTCACCATGTCTGATTTTTCATCTTTCGGTACGTAACCGGCAGCACGATTCGTCTAAACGAACGAACAGATGGTTGCGCTCGTCCTCAATCTGCTCGCACTCGCGGACTCGGAGACGGGATGTGCCGCCCGTGCCGTAAAACGAGCACCTGTTCCTCCGCAACGGTGGAATGACGGAACGATGACGTAACGCCGTTGCGGTTCCGCTGCGGAAGAACGACCGTCCTCGTCGAGGAGTGGTGTCTCGTCGTGATGCACTCTCGTCAATTGTTAATGCGTACCAGCGAACATCCCGTACACGCGTGAGCACAAGGTCGCGGTCAATCGCGATCGCCAGAGATCAGATCGATCGCGAACGCGAGAGGACAGTGACGATAGACGAAAAGCAAGAGAGAAAGAGAAGGCCAGGGAGAGAGGGAGAGAGAGAAGAGAGAGACAGGCCGAGAGAGAGAGAGAGAGAGAGAGAGATATGAGCGAGGGCGAAATGACGCGCGATCTCTCGGACCAGCTGGCGCGACGTTGTTGCTGGTTCTCTCTCTCTCCGTGCTCTCTTTCGACCGCGAACCAACGGCGACGTCCCGACGTCGGTTGGGGGCGTCGCGACGGATTAAAGGCCGCGGAGCATAGGTGGCCGCCGCCGCGCCGCGCCGTGTCGTGTCGCCATGCGCCGCGCCGCCGAGGCGGCCACTGCGAGCTACTATCGTCAGGATCGATAGAAATAAGCTGACTCTCTCTGGCGCGCGCTGCAACCCCGCGTCGCAACCCTCTTTCACCACCACCATCACCACCACCACCACCGCCGCCGCCGCCACCGCCGCCGCCGCCGCCGCCACACAATCGCCGCTCTTTCGAAAAACTGGGGCAACCCGCTAAACTTTCAGCCTTTTTCGCACGGCCACTCTTAGGGCCGATATCTTTGTAAACATATCGGCGAAAATCGTTGCTCGCGCATAAAAAAAAATAAAGAATGCTGCAAAAATAGATGTGGATAAAGATAGCCAGATAAATTTATCGTTCCCTGGAATAAAATTCCTTAGAAATATACAGGGAGAAAGATTTTTCTTACCTATAAAAAGAAATGGGATACAAAAAGAAAGCATACAGGATAGATATTCCACGTGTGACAAAAAAAAGCCGGGTGAAATGTATACAGACAACAGAGTAACAATGAGAGAAATGAAATAGAATGTATAACGCGAATAAAAATTAGAAATGTAAAAAAAATATAGAAAAGAAACAGAACGCTACGTTATATACGGGATGCCCTGAATTTAAATGTCAAAACTTTGGGAACGTGTAGAGGATCGATAAACTAAGAAACAACTTTCTGTCCTTTAGAGATATATGTATGTTCGTTTTAGGAGAAAATAACCCAAAAAAGACAAAATATAGTTTGTATTTTTGTACTTATTTATTACTTATTCAGTCACACTTATTTATTCAAGTTGTCACTTGCTTAATAAAGATATTGTTCAAAATGATGACTTCTTGACTCATTATTCAGGCATTCTTCTGTTTGAAAATCAACGCGCGTACTCTCGTACTATCTCTAAAGTATTATCGTCGCTAAAATCGTACACGAAAACATTAATATTAAGAGAGCAATTGAGAGACCGAATCGTGGATGCAGGGCACAAAATCAGATCAGTGTTTTTTACTAGATGCGATGCTTGCATTGCTGCAAGAGATCAACATTTTGAACATTACCCACAGTACCTACAAGCAAGTACCTACAAGAATAAAAACTAGGTTTTGTCTTTTGTTTGCAATTTTTTTCAAAACAGAACAAAAATGTGCATATTTCCAAAGGACATTTTTTTTTATCGAACCTCTACGCGCTTTCCAAGTTTTGACGTTTAAATTCGGGACATCCTTAATATGAGAAAATAGTAGGGTTGATGTAGAAAAGAAAGAAATGTGGACAATACGAAATAATTTCTACGAACCATAATTATAATGGTATTCATGAGAAACTTTAACAAGCTTAGTTTTCACATTAGGCCGTACAATTTAGGTTTAAAAAGAGAGAGAGAGAGAGAGAGAGAGAGTTTTGAAAAACGCGGAAGCATTCTGTTCGTATTACCTAAGTATAAGAGAGGATATTCGCCTGGACAAAGCAAATATTTAGACTAAAAAAAACCTCGACTATAAGAACTTTCTCCCAATGGTCGGAATAACTGAACGCGGAAGAATTCTCGGCATTCCTAATTGTTTGAGCTGTGAGGAAAAAGAAGCCGTGAACATACTTTTGCGCGCGTAAAAGCGGCGAATTAGAGGAGCGCGCGAAGTGTTGCAACCAATTAGATACCCGACGAAATTTTTACCTCCGAATGCTAACAGAGGCCGGAAAGAAACTTCGAAGCAATTAAAAATCCGACGGGCTCGATCTCTCACAGGAGAAGCGTTGAAAAATTACATCTCTCACGATTAAAGCCTCAGAGCATCGTGGAACGATTTAATTACGCGTCTCTCGGCTAAAGAATTATGTCTCATCTTTCCTCTTGCTCTCTCTCCTCCGCGTGCAATAGAAGCGACCCAGAGGAGCGGCAATTAATATCAGTCATTGGTTTGTGTGGCTAAAGCGGAGCAGCCTCATGAAACATAAATAATGCACAGCCTTTAAAGACGACGTTTTCGTGAAATAATTGCATTAGTCTTTGTGATTTTCTTTAGTATCTCCTATTCAAGATCTAAGTGTTCTGTAAGAATAAATATACGACTGGAAATATGACGTTTTAATTTTAATTTTCAAATGGCAGCTAAATCGGAAATTACATTATAACAGAATACACAAAAAAAATGTATAATTTTTTAAGTAATTAGTCACTTTGATAAATTACGATGACATGAGAATCATAAAAACTGAACATTATATTGCTATTATTTATGAATGCATTTTTCAAAATATGATTACACATAGTGTCTCATTTTTTGAGTATTACATTTTAATTAATAACGATAACTCTAATCAGTTGAGAGTCTACTTCTCCTTACTGAATGCATTACAATTTTTGAATTATATATAAGTGATTGAAGAAACGTTTTTACGTGAGCTAAATTAAATTAATTGTAGACTCTTTAGAGAACAAAATGTATTGCCAAATTAAATTGTTAAGTTTAGATAGAGTTCCCTTTGACAGAATTTGAATTGGATTGAAAAAAAACTCAATTATAAAGACGTATGACGCTAAAACTAGAAGAATGCGGTAAAGGGTAATTTCCCTTGACATTTTCGCTAATGAAAAATCGACTTAAACTTAATCAAAGTACTTATAAAAATGATGCATGAGAAATGAGACACCCCTCCGCACAATGTATGATATATTACCTGCATCGTCACCATTAATAATTGTTTAATCGCAAAGCTTTCGTTTGGCTAAAAGTATCGGGGATTCAATCGGCGGATCGCTCGAGCGTCTATCTCTTGATTATATTTTTTCTCCCAATTGTAGAAATCGTTTGTGACGCCGCTAATTGCGGCGGCGAGTGCAATCGAAGCCAGTCTCGTGAAAATGGAAACTCACTCCCGTATTGCTTCTTCGATTGACCTACTTGCGAAGAAGCGCGCGCGCACATCCTGCACCCCCACACGAATATATATACATATATGTAGCAGCATCCCCTGCTGCGCTCTCTGCGTTTCGATACAGGAACACGCTCGCTACTACCTTCCGCAGCATCCGTCGACGCGCGATTTTATGAATACTTATCGGCAACCGTTGCGACACGTGGACCGCCACAAAGCGTGAAAATAAAGGCAAGAGGCCTTGAGATAGGACAGAATTGCATCGCTCGTAACAGATAAGTACTCTCTTATCGTTTCGTGGCTGCAGTGTTGCAACTGTAGCGCGAGCAAAACGCTCTTGAATAACATCTTTACGTCGAGCATTATGCTTTTAGTCAGTTACCACTCGCGTCATTGATTCTCATTTTATAAATAAGAATATTATTTACTCACAATTATTTATATTTTCCCCAAAATATATTTTGACAAAAAATACGTTATTAATTAACTCTACACTAGAAATCATTCCTGTTTGTTTATAGGTTTGTGCATACTTCAAAATCCAAGTTTTAAAAATAAAATAAAATTATTTTCTTTAAATAAAAATTAAATTAAATTTACTTTTGATTTAAAAATGACCACAATATATTGTTTTATTCGACACGTATATGCTACTCGAGTTTATCAGGCCGAAGATCCGATATTTCTTACGCTCGGTTTACCTTGGAATGTTACTCATATTCTCGAGAAATATGCTGATGATTCGATCGAGAGTTGCGTCAATAGCACGTTCTTCATAGACAATAGGATCTATATCGCGAAGATATGAATCTCTCACGACTCGATATCCTGCTCCGTAAGATGTTTCGGGAGACTTTCAAGGAGAATCGATCCAACCGTATTCGTAGTAAATCCGGAGCTAGCTTCTCCAAAGGTACATAAAAAGAAACGACGCAGATTATTAGGCAGACATTTTTCTCTCTTTTCCTTTTGTAATTGTAATTATTTTTTCTTTTTTGTTAAAAATGTACTTAGAACATTGATGCAAAAGCTGAGAAAATAAAATAAAATGTTAACAAGTAATAATTTTTGAAGCATTTATTTCATTCTTCTATCTAAAAACTAATACACGCGCGTTTATTTCAGTTCCTAATCTATTTTATGTTGCTCCCCTCTGTGTATACAAGTAATTTAATGTAGTATAATTGACGGCAGCATTTTTCCTCGAATGGAGGGCACTCTCGTTCATGAAGAATCAATAGAGGATGTCAGCCTGTTGTTTAATAGCACGGGCGTAATTTAATGCTGGTGACGATGAGGCGGATAAGCTCGTGTGATCTTGACCCGAAAAGCTTGAAGTAATACGAGACCGAAGTCACGGTCGCGTGTTCAGCAAGGAGTGGCGTTTGACCCTGCTCCTTATTAAGGACACTGCGCGATCGCGCGCGGGAAGGTGTCCTCGAAGCGACTGCGCCCCGCGGGGACCACCCGGATGAATTCAAGGTTTGGTGTACCACGTGTTCCTTCCTGCGCTGACACGGTACTGTGCACCCTCAGGTCGAGGGAAAGCGCTCCGATAAGCAGCACGTGAGCCACGTGCGTTTTACGATGGGGTGTGCGAAGCGGAAGACTTATGAACGAATCCGATCGTTTCCGATAAAATGCTACTCAAAGAAGGAATCCACAGAGCCATTACAGGATGTTTACTCAAATTTTATAAAAGAATTCCCTGAGAATTTCTTCGGATTTTCCAGGAATTTCATTCAAAATTTTAGGCAAGATTAGAGAACTGTTTAATGCAGTTTTGAAATCAAATTTATTTTATTGTACGCTTTAATGTTCCTTAATCGTACAATTTCAAAGAAAAACAACTTGAGTTTTGATTACTTAATTGTAAGTTTGAGAAAGTATTAACAAATTTTTGTACCACTTGAATTTTGATTGGTAAGTTTGAGAAAGTATTAATCATACAATCCCAAAGAAAAATCATTTAAGTTTTGATTAGTATATTTGAGAAAATATTGAAAAGATACAATATAAACTAAATATATTTATATACTACTCGAGTATTCATTGGTAAGTAATCATCAAGGATTAAACAATTGATGCTGGAAATTGAGGTTTTCGAAAGATCGACAACATTAACTTATTGTAAAAAGCTCTTTTACTTCGAATGCTTTGCGCATGAGAACCCAGAAGGAAATGATTGGAAGAATGATCTTTCATGCAAGTCTTCTGTGACGCGCGTAAGAGAAGCGGAAACGAAAACACGGAGCCAGCGTGCCGAAGTTTCAGGACTTTAATAGGATTTCCCGGGCCGTGTATAGAACTTTCGCAACGAAATATCTCCGAGCATGATCGTTCCTGGCCTCAAGGTTGTCCCCGTAGGGATTGCTCGTGTCTGTACATAAATTACGTTAGATCTCCCGTTCGTGGAATTAAAGGCTTTGTCACACCGTGAGAACGATGCTTTGGGAGAACGATTTCAAGAAGGATTTAATGAGAGAGCACGTATTATAGCGATCTATATTAAAATTTTTATAGCATCTTCAATTTTTATTCAGGCGGTCAGTTTGTATATTATGTGCTATCCTCGCGTAAAAACTTTCAGGAAAAGCTTATAAAATTTATAAAATAAATCTACATAAACATATATTACTATGCTTTCAAATTTTTAATTATAATTTATCCATGAATTTATTCTACACACGTCTTTCAATCAAAATATTTCATTTATCGCATGTATAATATTCTTATCTCCTTGATATCCTATATTTTTTATTGTTAAAAATTAAACTGGATTATAGGACAGATTAATAAACGGTCCTTTTAATGCGTTGTTAAGGGACGAACAAAGCGCAGCCAATTTTTCCTCCAATGTCAATTGTAAAAGGGAGTAGGTCAAAGCTTATCCGTATGGAACAGCGACCCGGGCCTCGTAAAATCACGGCCATGACCTAAAGCCAGATTAAGGGCAAAGGTTCCCCCGCGTCTTTCATCTCGTAGTCAAAGGGGATTCTTTTTCGCTTTAGCCTAGTCAACTAACCTATTTAGAGAAAATAACTATCTATTCGCGAAAACACTAATTTCATTTCAAAAACAATCGATCCGATATACATGCACTGCGAATTATTGCCAAAATGTTATTTCACAGCTATGAGAGATAACAAATCGCAAATATACGAGAATTTCTCGTAAAGAAAAATTAATTTACTTTCAAAAAACGTTTGTGTACAATGTGCTCACTTAATGATGCATTGTAAAATTTATTACCGAAATTATCAAATACAACATTGTATGATAAATAACATAGAATTACAATTCTCATAATTGTGTCATAAATAAAATAAAATTTAATTGATATTTTGTGCTTTCTCAAATGTAAAGTAAAAAGAGGCAGTTGAAATTAAAAAAATTAAATTTATATACTATGTATTTTTTATATATATTTTAATAAAATCTGAATAATGTATTCGTTAATAGAAAAATTCGTTAATAAAATACGTAGAATGAACTCTGGATTCTCTTTTTTTTCCCTTCAAATTTTGTTCTGTAAATTATAAATTATCTAAAGCAAATTTAATATCGACTTTATATATTATACACGGAAAGAATTTTTCATTATATTTTATCGTAAAATTCACTAAAAATTTTACTATGTATAGTGATATGCTTGGGACGACTCTTGGCAACCTATTAAATATTATAAATAGCAGTAGGAATTTTTGAAATACTAAAAAGATATTTTATAAACTGCATAAGAATTACCATGCAGCATTGTTAAATGTTCTAAAGTAAAATTTTTACAATTTGAGACAAAAACCTCTTGTTCTCTTAAAATTTGTCTTCATATGATTATGTATTTAATGTAATTTATATCACGTTTTGAAAAACACGCTTATCCTAGTACGATTCGAATCCAGGACTCTTCTGGATTATCTCCTGCTCTACGTTATTTCTTCTATTAATAAATATTGTCGATTTATATTATAAATAGCATGTCGATCAGTTACCATGCTGCTTATATAAAATTATCATGAGCGATTAAGTCAGATTAAAATTGTTATGCTATTGTAAAAATTTATATTTATATAAGATATTGTATGTGTTTAAACAATAAATTATTCAACATATTTTAAAATTTAATTGTACAGATTAATAAAGATAATCAAACATATTTTAAATTTTACTGTTTTAAAATAAAAATTATATATATAGTAAAGATTAATAAATCAGAAAAAATTACACAGAATTCGTCAAAAGACAATATTGTTCTATGACTTCCATCTCGACTTCCATGATATTTTCAAGATAAATTTTACAAAAAAATTCTCCCCGTGCATTAAAATGTGACAAAAGAAAATATAATTAAAATAAAATGTATAATTTAATATACGTAATTAAAATATATAAATATATAATTAAACCGAACACAGTACACGTAATTGTTTCCTTCCCTATTCTGAAATCAATTTGACATATTGCAATTTCGACATAATCGCAATTGCATAATCGACACGTCATGAAGTATCTAAAGCAAAAATTAGTCCGATTAATCGTGAAATCGTTGATTTGCCGATAATTGGAATGCGCACTTTACGCAGAAGTTACGGAAGCAATTTGCGTTTAATGAAGCGATCGTAGGTATTGCTAGTAGCGTTCATGATTCTCGGAGCGGAGACGCGCGTAAAGTGTAGGGAGAGTTGAATCGTGCGAAACGAGCGTAAAGCTCAGACGGTAGCCGGCATTGTAATTTGAACTCTGTATATATCTTCATCTCTCTGCCTTTCCCTCTATTTGGGCGGCAGTGTACCGATACAGTGCGGCTTGGCGGCCCGTCCGTCACAATTACATTGCCATTTCGTTCCGGCCGGATAACGCCTGTTAATCCTCTGTTCATCCCCTTCTCTCCACGTTCTTCGCTCGTCCGCCGTTCTCGGACTTAGTGCATGCGTATTATTTGCGCGTATCCGTGTCGAGCTAATCGCGGTGTTACATTCTCGATCGCTCTAATGAGATGTCGAGCCTGATACGAACGAAATACCGCGCGGAATCGATAAAAAAACAACGAAAAATCAACGCATGTTTTCAGTTTTTACAACTGGATGCGTAAAATTGCATATTTCTCTCAAATCTTTTCGCGATCTAGAAGATAAAAAAATATTATGCGTTATCTATATTATAATTTAGGCAATCTTGGCTATAGTAATATTTAAAATGCATATTTAGATACTATGGTTTGCCTGGTAATTTCCATTATCGTTCCTCATGCTTTGCCTACAATTATTTTAAGAGACGTGTATTACAGAAATTTGCAGTCATAATCCGCGATAGTTGCCTCAACGAATCGTTCCAAGTTTGCTAACCGGATCCATGTTTCTCGCGTATAAGTAAATTAAACGGATATTCTAGAGCAAAGTTCGTCTATTTTTAAGAAATTTTTTCAAGAAAACTTTTGTACATATTTTTGAATGCTTTTGTAATAAAAATCTACAAATTTTAGTATGATAAAATGTTTGTTAGTTTTTACGTTTCGTATGTAAATTTAGAAACAAATACATTTTTCAAGTCGGCTAACACAAATTCTCTATATAAAAAAAAAATAATTAAATTATAAATATCGCAATGACCTAGTTCGTGTAAATAGAAATGTTTTACATATACACAAAAATTGAAATCGATAGCTTCAGTAGTTTCTGAGAAATCATGTCAATCAAAATGTGTTTAATTTTAAATTTACATAATATAAAAACTAAGAAACATTTAACAATACCAAAATTTCTAGAGATTTACTAAATACGCACAAGTAGATGTATAAAAGCGTAAACAAATATGTGCAGCGGTTTTCTTAATAAAAAAATGTCCAAAAATAGATTAACTTTTTCGCACTCTAGACTCGAACACCTTCATTAGACGCGCATGGGCCAAATTGATATTTTTATCGATCACGTCGACGCAATATGTAAAATGAAAAGGGAAAAAAAAAGAATTGACCAAGTAGAACGCGATTTGACCCCATCACACCGTCGTCGCCGATTAAAATTTCGATCGCGTCTACTTTACGCGCGTGCATCAATCCGAATCGCGTGCCGAGAATTTAGCAGAGTGAAAGAGAGCCTCCGTCAGAGTTGGTGCGGCTATTCTGCGCTATGAACCCACCGGCGACTGCGGAGAATCCGGGTTAAACGCTTCTCTGTGTGCAAGGGGCACCATTAGACACCGAGATTTTCTCCGGGAGTATCAATAATAAGCGCGGTAGTTGCACGTCGAAATAGGGTCGATCTCTATTTGTCGAGATAGTTCATAAATTTAATTACTTTCTAAGTGCTTTTATCGGGCTCATTTAAAACAAAACTTTCTCAATTTATAATTTAATATTTGATCAAATAATGCATGTGGGCGTGCAGGTCACATTTACTTTATTAGACATGATTGTCTAAAATTTGTGATCTTCTAATTTGCGATTTCTTATCGCAAATTTATAATGAAATTGTGTAATTACAAAGATAGTTACGTGGATTAGTTAGTGGATAATTCATTGATTTATGACAGATACTTAAGTTTCTATGTTTGTTCAATCATTAAGCTATATAATATTTTAATTATTTTTGCCTTTTCTCATCATTTTAAATAAAATTACAGATTTTGAAAACATTTGTACTTAACCCTGGCTATTGCGGGTGAATTTTTACGAAAGTTCTAAATGAAGTTTAATACTTGTAAATAATTTTCGTTATTAAAATTTTGATCACTTAAAATAATATTTATAATTATTATTAATAAAATTTTATTTAAGTTAAGATAAAAGTATTAGTTTAGTTATTTTAACAATTTTACAACCTATAAAATAGAAAAAAAAGTATTAAAAAATTTCTTAAGTGTTTAAAAATGTTTTCGATTTTGCGAGCAAATTTTCATTCAGAGTAGTTTAAGTGTTAAAAAAAGTGTAAAAAAAAATATATATATATATAAGTTGCAATCTACATATAGAATTGAGTAAATCAGTCATACACATAAAGTGCGATGTCGGTTTCGTTTAATTTTGTTTAGATAAGAAATCTCGGAGGAGAGAAAGCATTATTTATTATCAAGCGTTGTATTATAGGCCAATTATCCTCTACATAATTGAATGTTACTTTGTAAAGGATAATCTCGCGATAAATCGATGTATTAATACTTTCATATATATTCGCTTTATCACGCAGTGGCTTAATAGAAACACCACGACTGCCTAATAAAGGAAGAAAGTATAATTATTATCCTTCGCTTACGCACGCGTTTACATAGCGGAACGCACGATCAAATGTCACTCTGCCTTATTTTGCTTCACGTGAAAGTTATCATTTGCGAAATGGTAATAAGATCACTTGTACCACATTCGCAATATATCCATTTTACTATTTGTTTTCTCAGATAAGATAATTATAATATAATTAATAATCTAATGATAATCCAATATATTATCATTAATAACTGTCTTCCAAATAAATATAATCTTAGAGCATATACATAAAATTAACAGCTATACATTGAATGTGGAAATTTGACGCGATTATAAGCGTAAAAATTTCCAACGTTGCCGGCAACTCGATTTTATACACGCAATCTCGAATACGATCTGTGATACACACTCCCTTTTTACGTACGTTACCGTTACACAATGGGACCGTATGTTGTACCTTCTGTAAAGCTTGTTCCGCAGGATTCGCCGACCGAGGGTTGCCAAGGGTCGCAGCGGGAAGATCTGTTGCCGGTTCCGCGTCATGTTTCTTCGGTTTCTCGTCGCGTAAAGTCACACGAGTGCACTACAAGCGCGCCACTTTCGAGACACGTCACGTTCCAGTCGCTAATAGTCGCGGACGTACCACTTAAATACTCGTTTATAATCAGGCGTCAGTCCAACACCGGTTGATAACTCTCGACGTCTAGACGGGATCTTTCTTCCTGGGCGATTACGATCGGGCCGATCGTATTCGCGCGCCCGGCACCGAACGCTAGCTAATCCCTTATTAGCCGTAACACCTCGTGCTTTCACCTTTCCTTTTTATCGTCGTAATCAGACCCGTCAACCGCGCACTGGATAATTGATGCTGTTCTTTTAAAAATCAACACGCTCGCTTTAGACCCAGCAAACTTTCTATCGTATCGCCCGCTGTATAATGATCATTCCTCAAGTGGTCATTACGCGACGTCTGCTCAAATTTTGTAGAGAAAACTGTTGTAGGTCGTACCGTCATTAACCCTGCTGTTGTATTTATCTTATGAATCTATCGTCAACAGCAGATGCTTTGTATGTACGGAGCATGTACTCTGACTTGCCGAGCAATCTATCATCGCGGATTCATTGAGCGATTTGGAGATCATTATTTTCTTAACAAAGTCAAAAGAGTCGGAAATTTTGAAAGATAAAAATAGCTCTCAGAGAAATAAATGTTCGAAATACAAAAATATAGGCAATAAAATTTTTTTCTCAGTTATGTATTATAGATTTTGATACATTTTTATTTTAAAGATTAATTAAAAAATATTTAATGTTAAACATTTGCGGCAAATCTTTCTCAAATAAAGATTAGAAATCAATAAAAGAATTTACAGAGAAAAGATTCGTTATGTCTCTGGAGCATTTTACATGGATAAAAGAAAATCCTTTGATATGATATTACGCGCATAAATCGCGTAATACTAAAACTTTGTTACTACCAGCAAATTGATTCAACGTCGCATTAATTCGCTGTATCAATAAGCATGAACTTTTTAAATAATGATCATGACATTCTGAAATAATCAAGAGACCGCGATTGATGTCCCTAATATGGCATAAAACATCGTTATGGCTAACCCCGATAACAGCGATCGCGGTCAAGTCTACCGTCAATCACACGGCTTTCTACGAGTCATATTATCGCGAACCACGCCGGCCGGCCTTCCTTCTAAACGCGTCGAATCGTATATATAATAAGAACGATTTTGTTAAAGAGTCTAAAAATTTAGCTGGATACAGCTCTGAAATTAATTTTGTTAGGCCATTAAAATAATTATGTTGGGCTCTCAAACTGATTGCTAGAATGTGAAAATTTTTTGCAGCATTACTCATCATGCTTGGACATCTGTCGTAATTATCTTGATGGTCTAATAAAATTATTTTCAGATCTATATCCAACTAAATGTTTAGATACTTCGACAAAATTATTCTTTCCGTGTATGTATATGTATTTTAAATATATATATATATATATATATATATATATATATATATATATATATGTATAGAGCTTGATTAGCCAACGGCAGAAATAAGTGTCACGCGACATTGAACTTTCCAACGCCCTGCTCTCTCTCCTCCTCTCGTCTACGACTCCGCCGCGTCTCGCCCGCGTGCGTTCGCATTTGGACTTCTTTTCCATCCATCGTTCGTTTTTCTTTCTCCGACGAACTGGTTCGCCCCGACGTGACGGGTATTTTTAGCCTGCAGCCGAGCCTGTTTATGGGGTCGACACCACGTGCACGCCACGGGCATGCAAAGCCGCACACACGTGCGACCGGGAACACGAACCACACGGAAAGGGACGACGACGGCTGCGAGTGTAGTGAACTACGTCTGGAGGGTCGGGATTCTTCGAGGAATTTTTATCGCGCCCAGTTGCCGTGTAGTTTGAATAATCTCAGGGTTATCGCAAATTCCGCAGTCCGTTTGGCCGTATACTGTAACGATCCGTTTCCGTCGGAAGTATACTCGCGAATTAATTAAATTGTTGAGTAACCTTTCACATTTACATTAGAGAAATCTCTAGTCGAAAGTCTTTTGTTCGGTGTTAAAACTAGATCGTATAAATTTTAAGTATGCTAGGGTACAAGCAAAAATGAAATCATTTCTTTATGCTTTTCAGTTTTAGAATTCTCATTTAACGTTGTATTTTCGAATTTGTACGGATCCAAGTTCTGTGACATCCGTATTGAAAGTTTCATAAAGTGCAGAATGACACTAATATTCTCTCTTCATAATTTCGGACTTTTGGGTGCACGCGCAATCGGATTGGTTTCTCTTTGACCGTGGCAAAGCGTAGACCAGTACATTCAATCAGATGTATAATGTTTTCCAAAAGCATCGACCGTGGTATCCGTGTACAGTCAGCATATCGGATGATAAGCTTCTCGGATGAACTTGCGGCTGAAAGTACGAGACACGCGCGCCGAACTTTCCGCAAAACTAAAATCCCAACGGCTATTCCCATTTTCATCCGTACTTCTAGAACGAACGACTAGTTTGTCGTTCTTCAAAACAGGTCAAGTGACTGCATTTTAAAACGTTCACCTTGTTCCTCGATTCTAAATGCGTAAAAGATACAAGGTAAAATGGAAATTATTTATTTACGTGAGCGCTACACCAACAAACTCTTTTCTCCATTTCGTAATTCGCAAAGTATAGTAATTTACTTTTATTATGATTTTAAGCAATAGTTGGTAATGGTAGATAATGAAGGCAGAAGTAATCTTTTTCTTTCTCTCAGCATGTCGTTGCTTGTCAGGCACGATTTCTCCTTTTCATTGAAATCTAACAATTTCTGATATTTCACGCGTGCCTGCATTTGTATTTACACGTTTATATGAAACTAATCGCAGATATTTATTTTCTGTTATTTCTTCTTCCCTTTTCTCATTCTTTCTTTCTACAACTTCTATACATGTTACATTTTTATATAGTTTATACCGTCGTTACAATTATCTTTTATTCTTGTTACTCTTATTCTGTTTTAGCATTTTTGCTTTTGCGTGTAAGGAGACTTGTTTCAGAGGGCGTAATAAATGATGCTTCTTCTTCTACTTGTTCTCTTTCCGGCGGAGACAGATTTTTTAACATTCGCGACATAAATCTACGACGCGATCAAACAGAAAGGCGAATAAATATTTGACGTACGTGCCGATATTCGATTTGCTTGCACACGCGGTCTAGCTCCATTTTTAAATTTTCGAAAACCCTCGACTGAGACGTTAAGGAAACTGGAGCGAGAAATGAGACGTAACATTTTTGACAAACGTGAAATTTGCATTCCGCGTGGCAACGCGCTGCGTAGAAAACCATCCGGTATGCATTAAATGCAAGATATAATTGTAATTTCTCGGACTTATGTAAGCATGATGTGCGGGAATTCAGTGAGAGAACCGAGACACACGTTAATTTTCATTCCGAGTGACCCATTAAATGAATAAAGTCGCAATCTTCCCGCTGAAAAGTATGCGCATATGTAACATCAGATCTCGAGACATTTTTCGCAATTAGATGATGCTAGACGGTCGTAAAAAAGCATGTCGTTGAGTCATCACGACTTTGAAGTCAGAAATTGCCAAGGCGTGGCCCTGGTGCTTTCGAATAATTTCTCGTAAGAAGCGATCGGTCGTGGGAAACCGATCGCGATGCATCGCGTACGCGACGCGTGATCGAAGGAAAGCAGTTGTGATCCTAGATCGTCGATGATACTCATAGTCCAGGCAGCGTTGTCTACCTTCTTTCCCACTGTGCACAATGTTTAATTCATGGAGTACTCATTGCTGCTGTCATTTTATCGTATATCTATTTCTCCTGCAGTTTGGATATTTCTGCTTTTTATAGTTTCAATCTCCATTTAAAAATTTAAATAAATTCCTTTATTGTCATACTGCACCCATTATGATGTAGATGCACTGATCTTTTTTTTAGGATACTTTATTATATCAATATATATTTATATGACATTTATATTACATTATTATATATATATATATATATATATATATATATATATATATATAAATTAAATAATTTGCAAGTTATTCAAATAAAATTATTTATACAAACGTAAACCACATGATATTATATACACACACATATATATGTATATATAAAATATATCGCGATTTACTCTTATATAAATAATTTTATTTGTGTAACTTGCAAATTACCTAATTTATTGTATGAATTCTGATTTATTTGAACCTCTTTTGATATTCTATTATGCATCTATATGTAAACTTGTCAAATATTAATTTCACGTTATTATTGATTTTCATTTGATTTCCTCTCTGCACAGATATCTTTTTTTCAAACAAAACAAAACAAAGATATCTTTTTTTCCTTCTTTTTTATTTCATTGAAAAATGCATTTATTGAAAGAGACTTCAATTGTGTCGCAATCGCCAAATCGACGATGGAACCGCAAAATTCGAATTGCAAAGCGAGCACGACGATACTTCCGGCGTCGAGTCCAAAAATGCATTTCGCTCGGAACACATCGGAAAACCGAATGCACGTGGTTTCGTAAATTTACAACGCAAGTTGAACGCCCGTTGCGGCCATTTAGGTAAATTAGCGGCGCCGCGTACAATTTCACCAGCAGAAACACCCGAAAAAGGTACGACCGCATGCAACTTTCGATGTCGTTCCTAAATCACGAGACTGAAAATCAGGGTGCTTTCGCAAATCACTTCACTTTCACGATTCTAAAAAATGGTAAGTCACCACGTTATTTACGAAAGACGATTTCGCAAGAAATCCTCTCTGTCGTACTCGAATTCCATGCATTCTTTATCGTTGCACTTCATATGCACTTTGGAACTTGTTACGCCGCACGATGGACAATACTGATCGTAGGAACACACTCGGTATTTTTTTTTTTTTTCGTAATAGAGCACCCTTTCACACGATTTTCGCGATATGCCAACCGAAACGAGAGGAGCCGATCGTACAACGATCTTCACGGCACGTCGGTTGTTCTTCGAATGACAGTTACCGGACTTTTCTCCCTTCCCTATCTCTCCCGAGGCTCGGCTGCCGATCTTGCCTCACTACGGTGAGAGCCTAAACGCACACTAGCTCATGCAGCGTCCCTTACGCCGCGGCGGAACGACTTTCTTATGCGTCAGCGTAGACGCCTGCCGATCTCCACCCACGGTAGTCGAGGGTTTCTCAAAGAACCACTTATACGGAACAGTTTTTTTTTTATCTCGATAAAGATATTTTGTAAGATGCATCCGTATTAGAGTCAAGATTATCTCTTTAAAATTGAAATGTGATTTTGAATAAAATTTATGTATCACTTATCGTAATTGCGTGTCGTTTTATAAATAAAATGATAACACAAGTACACGCGACGACATTTAATATTTATAAATATTATATCCCGATGAAATATTTGCATTGCCGTAGCATGCATATTCTATCCTTTTAACACAGAAATTTAGGGTAAGCGCCACTGCCCAGGTAAACTTCCAACTTAATCGCTCATTTACTTCCACTTGCAATTGCCAATTACGTTACTTAGGTTTCAACGTCGAAGTTTCTGTTTAATCCGATGGAAACGGTATCGCACAGTGGCAAAGCTCAGTAGTAGACGCAATTAGTATCGACTTGCATCGTCCATCTTAGAACCAGTCGCATCCACCGAACTGATCGACCGATTTCAGTTCGAGAACGAGCAACCGGGTTGGTTCACCATCCGGAATTCTCGCCGATGTAACAAGCACGCCGAGAATCACGAATTCGACCGCAATTCGAGATCCCGAGATATGCGTGTTGCTATACCTCGCGGTTCACGGAAACCGTCAGTAGTTCCTTCCGCCGTAATCTCAAAATATGAATTTCTTCTTTGAAAATGGTTTGCTATTTATTAAAACGTCAATTAAGTCACTTCATTCTTAACGAGTCGTCGAGTCTGAACGTAATTTAATTTTGTGCGATGATTTTATATTATATATAATATTTTATTACGACGGACCGAAATATTCGCTCGTACGCGACTGATGGTCTCGTTATTCGTGGATTCGCACGACTGTGACAGGGCAGCGATCTTGTGAAATTTTTAATGATGCATTTAACGCGCGAGTGGACACCTCTCTCAAACCACGAAAACCGCTTATCAATTATTACAAACTGAGAAAGCGAGAGAGAGAGAAAAAAAAGAGAAGATCGAGTCACACATTATTTATAGCCATAAAGCGTGACAAAGCTCTTAATTCTATTGATGCACCTTTTTTCCGCGTCTTTCGCTCAGCCATTCGCACTTTCACTATTGTCCGCGATGCGCATTGCAGCGAGTGCATTCCTCGCAGGCGTGCCGCTGTAATCGGAGAAACTCTAATTACGTTGAAGATTAATGCACCGAAGCTTTACAACAGATTAGATTGATAAATAGATTTATCATTCCAAAACGATTCCTTTTAATAAATGCGCCATGTTCTCACAAGAGTTATAATTAATATATAACACTGTATAAAAAAAAAAACATTATCGGTATTAAAAATATATCAATTTTATAAGCTTGTCAGATTTTAAAATAATGAGAATAAATGAGCTATCAAGCCTGGCTGGTTAATATTTGTTGTTATTATTTACGACATTTCAAATTTACAAGTTTAATAGATGAACGTTTCCACCCTTCGTTCGAGTCATTTTCAATGTCTGTTCTAATCATCGTTACAATTAATTCTACCTAATATACTAACTATTCATATATGTATATATATGTACAAATAAAACTGTATTATATTTCAGTTTACGTCAAATCGCGTTATGTTAATCAGTTCAACGTAGTTTCTTGTAAACTATAAATAATTCAGGAAGTTAAATCGAGTCAACTTCATTCCATAATCAATATTCCGCTACGCATTCGGAATCTAATGCGATCAAGCACTTTCATTATCTTCTTAAAATCTATATTTTTTTAAATCCTAATTATTGTTTATATCAAATATTTTATATCATATTTTATGTAGATAAATTATAGTAATAGGTTTGAAGGAAACAATAAAAGTGCCTGAACGTATTAGATTTCGAATTCGTAGCGGAATATTTTGCTCATGGAATAAAGTTGATTCAAATAAATTTTTTGAATTATTTATAATTTACAAGATGCTGGTTTGAACTGATTAACATAACGCAATTTGACATAAACTAAAACAGTTTTTCCTCGCACAGTTTTCCTGGGATCGATTTAACGGCGCTCCTTTTGCCGAACGTTTAACGCCCGAGGGAGTAATGTCGCAGTTGCGAAAATGAATAATTGAACGAGGAAGGAGGTCGCGATCGAAACAAGGCGTCCGCCTATACGTCGCGCAACCTTCGTTTCGTTTCACGGCACTTTCTACCTCCAAGGTGATTGAGGCAATGACGATTGGTCGTCGAGGAAAATAAAATCATCCCCGAACTTATGCATCCTCGTGTCAAACTTTACGATTTCTCTCGATACTATTCACTTGCGCTCTATCTTCTCTTATTAATTAAACGGCAGTTATCTTCGAAAGAGGCTTTGTAGTAATGTTTGTATGAATATTGTTTCGAAATATCACGTATACGAACGGAATTGATCGTCACAATAGGATATCTCGATTATAAAAAAATCAATCTTGTTGCAAATCTCTCTCGGTTTACTGTAATCTTCAGTCAGTTGCACTGCGGTAATTCTTTTTCTATCGGGCGACAGAGACGACGGATTTCGAGAGGCTCGTATATGACAGTAAAATCCACATATGTAAAGCCGTCACCGAAAACGCAGGTGTTTTCTCGCGAAAACGTTACCGCCGGAGAACGTCGCATCGATATCGAAACGTCATTGCCAGCCGCGTATGCGAAACGGGAAGCCGGGGGCGTGATTTGCTCGCGAGAAGATACCGCTTGCGTACGTGCTGCAATTGCATCGGCCAACGCCAACACGCAATTCCCACGAGGAAGGGACTCCGTTACGTGGAGCGTGTTATGCATCATGCAGTGTCGCATCTCCACATAGCGGAACGTAACTTCTGCACTTCCGAGTCTTCGCGCTGCTCGTAATGCCGCTTCTGAGGTCTCCGAGGAACGCTCGCGTGCACAACATCACGTGGGCGGCTATTGTTCTATTAATACGTAAATTCCTGTTTGAATAGTATTCAGCAATTTCTTCGTTAACAAAAGTCAACGCCTACCGAACGTTTCGAAACTGTAATTTGTGCAGTTATCGTTATCGAAGAACGGGAGAAGCGGAGAGCAGGGTCCATGTCGCGATCATTTTCCCCTCTCACATCTCACAGACTGAAAGATCGACAAACGTCGCATACTTGGGCTATCGGCTCTTCGCAAATGGGAACTTATTCGCGCGGCTCCATTTACCGCGCTCTCATTCTTTCGCACTGATCGTTCGACGAATCTTCATTGAATTTTCACGCATCGTAATGTACCTACGAGATACGAGTGTGTAATATTGAGAACCACGCGTTAGAAACGCGAAACGACGACCGAACGAGCATTCCCGGCGTATCGACGAGCACTAAAGCGCCCTTTCCGTTGGAAAGAAGCACCGGGCTGCCTCGAGGGGTTTCTATCCCTCGTGCAAAGTCGGTGGGGAATATTCGTCCCGCTATTGTGTGAAGCCCCCGGTAGGCCGATTCTCGCTCCACCCTCGGTGGTGGCTCGTTACAACCCGGCATGACACTCATGGTCGACCTTTCCAACGATCCATAGCCGGTTTGTCCTCGATGTATTTGCTTATTTACAGAAATCAATCTCGTTTTCCCTTACTTTTTAACATTAGATTTTTTTTCCTTCTGGAAACTACTTTTATCTAGCAAAAATTTCAGGAATATAATCTTGAAAAATTCTTATAAAATTAAACTTAGAAAACCAACTAAATATAATAAAATTGTATCCTGTAACTAATCTGAAATAATTTATTTGAACATGATCTTAATCTGAAACCTAGCTATAAAGATATAATGCTAAAAATTGTAAAACTGAGAAATCGTAAAAAATTTCTTCCTTCATTTTTTTTGTGTTAAAGGAATATCAATTTGAAATTGAGGAAAAATCTATCCTGTAAAAAAATACATGAGAAATGGAACACCTTGTATTAATTGTAACTTCACTATACTTAAATATTGCATTGCCGCGAGGAATAACGATTTAACGGCTGACCTATCGCGATTGTTAAATGCCAGTACGTTGTGAATGAACGCCAATGATATATGTGAATAATCGAGACTCTAATAAATGGCTTGATAATTTTTGTAATTAGGTCACTTGACAAGAGTTTCTTGATAGCTCCATTCTTATATTATGAATCAATATCCATTAATTCAATAAACTTATTACTTTAACAAATCTTGTTTAGAAATTTAAACTTTGATTGGAAATTTTATATGTATTACTGCAATTTATATTTCTAAAAGTTTCGCTATTTTAATCTTTTCACCGCTTGGTTTAATTTTTTATTTACCAATAAATATTTTTGATGGAATAAGTAACTTTCTCTCTCTTTCATCTCATAATGACGAAGCCAAGACTCCACGGGAAACCCTTCATGGCGTTCTTCCACGTAGAATTTGTTCCACTTCAACGAGGCGGAAAGACCGTTACAACTTCGGAACGCCTTTATCCGTCGAATAATCGCCCTTTTGTAATCCCCATAACTCAATCATAAATCAGATTTTCGCGGTCATATTATCTTTTCTTTGCGTAGTACTTAGTGCTGGATTATACAATATCTGCAATTTTATACTCAACCTCCTAAAAAACTCGCAACAAAAATGCAAAATGCATTATATTTCAAATAAAATATATATTTTTCATGAAAAATTATTTTCATTAAAATTATATTTCAAGCATTCTCAAAATATTTTCTGTAATATATTAAATTAATATATTAAAAGGTTCAATTGTTAAGCAAATTTATATTATTAAAAAGTTGTCTGGGTAAGTATTTTTCAGATTAAAGTCCGATTTTTGTAATTAAAATATTTGTTCATTTACAGTAAAATTAATCGTAGTTACTTTAAGTGAGCGTCCTAAGAATGCGTTTACATGACCCGTCTTTTAAGTCGCTCCTTCTATATGGTCGACACATGCGTTCCACACGGCGTGCCGAACATCGTTGTCCGAAGGTCTTTTGAACAAAGACGGGTGACTAGTTTCCCCGATCGTCGTGTCACAGCATCGACATGACAAGAGAGCGAATGAGAAATCGGACGCATTCTTCGAGGTAATTTAATATTTAAGGATGTCAATCTAATATGATTATTCAAATAATAATAATAATAATAAATTTTCACATTGTCTGACCAGCAAAAATAAATTTCATAACATAAAATAATATTAAATTTAATGTTGTAATAAATTTAATAATACTATAGGGATAAGAAAATATTTTTTTAAAGATGATAAATTTCTCATTTTGATTACAATATTATTAGATATGAATAAACGAAACTTTTACTCACGGAGGGGTGTGTGCGATATAAATTATATTAGTAGGCAATTATTCTATCACGAACATCTTTCCAACCCTACGATGCAAATTGTTGAAACTCAACTTTCGCGTCACTTTCGAGAGTTACTCCTCTTGTCGCTCGTTAAATTTTATCTTCCAGCCCGATGACGAAACTTCGGCGAACGCTTTTAAATGCGGACGTCGCCTGGTGACGCGGCCGGCCCAGGGCAACGCACATTTGCAATTCGAATCGCCGGTGAACATTGAAATTTTGGAATTCACTCCAACGAACTTAGCGTCGCACTCGGAGCGAGTCTGTTACGCCGATATTATGTGTATGATATGGGACAATTTTCGTCCAGGGCATTTGTGCTTTTTTTCAGAATACTTCTTTTAGAATAATAAATGTATTCTATCCATAATATATTTTTTCAGGTAAACCGCTTAATATTCAGTGAAGAAAAATTCTTGATATTTCGCAATGTCTTTTCATTTATTATTCTTCCGCTACAAACATATATAAATATCTATATCTTTTTAAAAATATATTATTTTCTTATCTTCAAAAGTTGCTTTATATTATTTATTACGTTCAAACTATTGTTTTAAATACTAAAGAATAGAATATACAAATTATAAACCCTGAAAAACTTGGGATTAAATTAGATTTTATCTTACAAGCAAATACGTAAAATAATTAGGTAAAGGATAAATAGCTCTAATATATGTATATTAATTGATATACTGACAACCGAGACAAGTGTCCAATACTCTAATATATTAGAGTATTAGAACATCCCTAGTGACACAGAGTTTTTCGTCCTGTAACGCATTCTCCACGTATGCAAATGACGGGAAGGATTGAAGGCATCCCAGGTCGGAAAGTCTCAAACTTCCGGCACTGTACACGCTACCCATTCTCGTCCACGCGGCGGGGAAGGAATTTAATTATTAGTTTCGCAGCTTAGTTCCACGCTGGTACCTATCCGCCTACCCACTACCTTCCTTCATGTATATGCATGCAAGATGTAACGCGATTTTCACGGCGTATCGCCGGAAGTGTCGCGACAACCACCTGCGTCCCTCGCCTGTCTCATTTTTCCCTGAATCTCTCATATATTTTGTATTGCAGAGTTACGCATAATAACTATATTAATATACCCTTAATTTGTTAATTGCGAAGTACGCAAGAGAAGAGAAGAATCACGAGCGTAATTTGGCTCTATCAAACTAATTTTCTAGAGTGCAGTCCAAAATAGAGAACGGAAACTTGTGATGTTTCATGATAAGCTTTTACAAATGATACTCCGTAGGTAATTATATTTTTACTTTGTAGGCAATCCAGGTTGTTTCCGACTAATTAAAAATTTTTTACTGTTTACTAGTCTTTCAAAGAGATCTAGAAAAATTTAGGTTAATTTTCAATATTTCTGCTACACATGGACTTATCCATGCTGCCACATTATCAAATAATTATTTTACTCAAATGTTAGGTTCCTTAATAAAAAAAAAAAAAAAAAAAAAAATTAAAATTTGAACAGTAAAATTTCAGAGTGAAATTGCGCTTGTGTCAACAAAAACCTAAATTGCCGATGAAATATTAAAACTACTCACTTTCGCATCTTTAAATACAAAATAAATACTACTTTTATCATTTGTATCATCAATTGATCCTAATCCATTTTAAGTTATCTAATAATTTTTCTGTAACATTAAATAGTTTGAACAAGTCACTGTAAAATATTACGCATCACAGCTTGTTTTAAAATTCAACATTTCTGAAATTAAAACTTAATCAGAGAGGAAAGAAAAGAATAGCGCTAGATCTCAAAAGACATAAATATCTATAAAAAAAGAGAGAGTAAAGGAAAGATGTATAACTAGGAGGATTTGATTTATCTTCTGAAGTATCAGAATTTTCCTTCTCTGTTACGTAGTTTGTCTAAAGGCATGTATACATTTGTATTAAAATAATTAATATAATCGATAATTAATATAAACGATAATGTGCTTAAAGACAGCAGTATGATCATTAATTTTGATCGCAAAATTATCCGCGAGACAATTATGTTCGTTAATATTGATGCCGTAAGCAGTATAAAATAATGTCTCTCCGCAAGTCTCTTCGATCGTGCTTAAAGACAACCACCGGCAAAGTTTAATAAAGCGGATCTCCCTTGGATGAAGCTGTATCCTTAGAGGGCGACAGTCGTAAATCTCGTAATGAGGTTCGTGAAGCGGCTTACGAGCATTTTTTTTCATTCCTGCGCGCACAGTCATTGGCCACAGTCTCGTAGAAATTTTCAGATCACTTTTTTTTGTCATGAGTTCGCTTAGTTCTTCGAACGCGAGCCGTCGGTTGATGAGTTTGTGCTGGGAATACGGGATCCCATTAATGAATATCAAATGATGCTTAAAGTTGAATTCGTTGAAAGACGAAAAAAGGCGAAATGTAGAGCAAAAATTTATTCAGAGTCCGCAATGGATGAAGCAGAAAATTGAAGAACCCCGTTAGTAGCAACAATCACAATAGAAAGCACCATAATATAGGTAACGAGAAAGTAATTGTATTTTAATGTAATGTATCGAGATAAGCGCAATTGTAACATAAACAATGAGAATTACCATCACAAACATCACCAATTAGTTTCATTTTAACATTGACAGTGTCGACGAAAGATGAATCTATACTTGGGATGTGTCGTTAGAGTAATTGTAATGTCGACTTTTTTCTCGGAGAATTACTGTGGAATTTTGATTATTACGAGGCACAATAAAATTCAGAATCACGCGAGAACATTTATAACGAGAACAAACGACCCGCTAGTTGCTGCAGACGGGTTTGCTTTTGAATAAGAATAAGTTCTCTTCAAGGAACGTTCGCCGTGAGTATTCTCCGTGGGCGCTTTCATGTTTTAATAGTCTCCGAGTACGCAATTCCGAAAGACGAAAGCACATAAGCTCTTTTGTAACAACGGCTTTTAATTGCTTTCCCGAAACGGGCCGTACTAGCAATTTCCTAAGCTTCCACATCAAGGCACGCTCCCTCGTTTATCGCGGTTACATGTTTTATTTATGCTCGTCTGCCTTTCCCTCATCTTTGTCTACGTTCTCGTGTAAACATTGTATATCTGTTTTTAATATTTAAGAAATATTTTGCGTGCTACCAAAACGAATTTATTTAATTTTCATTCGAAAAAGCAATTATTTGATTATATCAATTAGGCTCGCTCAAGTGATTACAATTGTTAAAAAAAAACATCGTTGTGTGCAAAATAACAGTTATGACACTCAGAAATATAAAAGCATCAATTAAATCTACCGATAGCAACAGATAACAGTCATCGCCCGATTAAATTAATTCAACTGTTGTTTGTTACTAGTTACTATTGTTTCGCTGCAACGTATCATGGGTGTTTGCCTAGGCGATTTGCAATTCCAAATGCTTCATTTTCGTATCTTTTAGCGAAATCTCGAGTCAGTAAACTAAATGCGATTAAACGCGATTGGTATTTGAGCAATGCCAAATACGGCATGTGTCAAATCGATACGGGACGCCCAGCATATCGATATAATTCTTACCTTCACCATTCACGCGACGGACGGTTTTCAATTTTACAGCGTTTAATTAAAATCGTGCTTTCCGATAAACCCGGCAAAAGATCGGATCACAGACGATAGCGCGAATGTTTTCCAATTTGGGATACCGGTGCGGAGGACGCGCTCTTTCAAATATTTCCATTTGCATGATCACGATTTTAATCGCGCCCGAGTTAAGCGAACTAGTCGATCGTGCGTGATAGTTATTGCTGGCCGCCAGTAATATTTATATAGGCATAACGTCACGCTCATTCGGTCGAACCTCCTCTCACGTCACGCAAACGTGATACATAAATTTCATAAATTTCCGCAATAAAATTCTCGCGTTACGTTCTGCCGTTACTAAAAAAAGAAAAGTACTTGCAGAGATTTCGGCGCGACAATTTAAAACTTTTCTCGTCCGCGCGAAGCCCATCCTTCCACCTTAGATCGCCGCCATTCACGCTCGGAGAACGATTGAAAAGTTGGCCGATCACTCGAACGACAGTGGTGACGGGAAAAAAAGACACGATAAAAAGACGAAGAGAGAGAGAGAAAAAGAAAGAAAGGGAAGAAAATAGCACGAAAAGCGAAGGGTTTGAAGAAGTTTCCGGGACGAAATGGCCCGCGGAAGGAATATTGCTTGTTCTGCGACTCGCACAAAGTCCTGACTAAGGAGGCACATGTCGAATGGGGGAAGCATTTTCTGGCAGAACCGTTTTTCCTCGACCGCAAATCTCGCCCGGACGCTTTTCGGGGGATTTTGCAGCGGTCGAGGCGCGCGGAGAAATTTCGCGAGAACTTTCACGCGGTGATCAAGAATGCATTTTCACGTGTCGGCCGGCGAGCCCAGGCAAATATTTCAGTTGCTTCGAGAATCAATGGTTTCTACAGCGCAAACATAGCCATAGAGAAACGCCGTCGCCATTTGGCGCTTTCCTTGTTTTTCTCACATTTCTATAATCCTGCGAAACTCACTTGACGTTTGACGAAATGTATTCGTACAGATTATACACTGCACTCAGAAACCAAGTTAACTTGACTGAATTTTTTAACTTGATCAAATTTCTTCAGCTTAAGTACATCATTATGTGCTTCAAGTTAAGTTAAATATATAAATTCTTGACCTGAAGGAATTTAAATGTCTTTGAACATTCATTAATTACTATAATATTATACATCGGAATTAATTTTAACTTAATTTTCAGTTCGTTACCACTCGATTGTCAAACTGTGTGTTAACGCAACTGGATGGATATCAGAGAGATAATTGTTTTTCGCTATGGAGACTAATTGTGAGATCCATGTTTTGTATTTGGTATACTAGGAATATCCTGAAACGTTTTCAGATAGCAAGTTTCTCACATATTACTATCAATTTGATAAAAGTGCATTGCCTGAGTTGCTATATATTTTAAAGTAAAGCGGCTTCCGATTTTACTTGTGATATTGTCGGTAATGTTTGTCATGAATAGCTGTGCGCAATTACTTATAACAAGTTATTGGAAATTTTATACTAAGCTCCGTACGTTGTTGTTTCTCAGTTGGCCGGGAAGTTTCCTTCCGCAACAACTGCGTTTTGACTCTCATAAGCCCTTTTTTATTGAATTATTAAATTGCATAAGTTCTTCTAATGTCTTTAAGCTTCCTTCCGATTGCCATTAATAGTAATTATTTCTCTTTTTGTGTCAAAGAATGCATAGTTACCTACATAGGTTCACTTTGGATTTGAAATAATGCTGGTAATTTTGAAAAAGAAACTTGCGCACTGAGTGCCACGCGAATACTCTCACTTAGCCCTTTGATTATTTATCCTCGAAGAAATTTAATCAAATTGAAAAATTTGGTCAAGTTGTTGGTTAATAACTTCTTTTTTCAGCATGCAGTAAGAGGAGCAAAAAAGACTTACCAAGAGGGTTTCACAATTGAGGTTAAAATTACTTCCAAACACTTACCTGAAACAAACAAATACACATCGAGATTAATTAAACCATTATAACATATATCATCCTTGTTTTTGAGTTCATATTTATTTTACGAGTCTTGCATTAATAATTGTTTCGTAAAAACGTTGATGAAATTATTTCTCTTTCATTTTCGACAAAGAGATTTAATTCAATCTTTAGTATTAATCTTCTGCTTGCAATAACAAATTTCAATTTTTGCATTTATTTATGCCAAACCATATTTCATCCGAAACCGTTTTGTTAAACTCGTATATTTTTCATCTTTTCGACGCTTTTGGGGAGAGAACAACACGGTATAACCCAGCGAGAAAATACGAAGCAGAACGCGTCACGCGGGTTGAGATAATGAACGTTTCGGTTCGGCGACATTCGCCGGTTTCATAGAATTAAAACAATCGGGGAATATCGGTAAAGGCAAACGCGATCGCCAGTCGCGCACGAGCGAGCCACATCAAAGGCTATCGGAAAAAGCGATTACATAGAACGCTCGTTTTTTAATTTTCTTTTTTGGCGGGCGCGCACAAATACAACACACATACGCACACACACGCGCGTACACACTCATTCGATACGGGCCGCTCGTTGAATCTCGCGTTTTCGTTTATCCCGCGCCGGTTCGACGAGCGTTACACGACGGAATTAAATACGCTCCTTTTTTTCTTCGCGTAGGGACGATTAATATCGGGGGTACACGCGCGCGGCCACGGATTCGCGTCACGTCGCGGCGAATTAATAATAATTTTATTCATTTCGTCTCTGCGGGCGCAGAGTCGTTGGTATGCAAATTAGGCTCGCAATTCCGTTCGTTACAAGTGCCGCGCGAGCGAGTGGGCGGCGTCACCGATTTTGAACTGTACGTGGCGAACATCATGAATGCGCGCGACCTACAACTATCCCGCACTTCGTTCCGTCGCGTCTCATGCCGATGTAATCGATCTCGATCTGGATATTCGTTCCCGGCGCGGCGTAAGCGTGACCGCGGTAGCCGTCAGTTTAGTTGAAATAATCCGTGGATGTGAAAACGAACTCCCATTAAATTAGCTTATTCGAAAGCGATTGAAATAAAATATTCTTCGGAAATAATGACAGGTATTTGTTCTCACGGTTTTACAGCAAATAATGGATACGTGACGGCTGTTAAATGAAATAATGGTAAAGCTCACAATCAGTAATAACGAATGTTTTCGATTGTAATGCTTGATTTTAGGAATAAAAGCATGAAGCCGTATATAGGAAAAAAAAAAAAAAATACTATTTGTATTAAAGAAACTTTGAATCTTTCACATGTATCTGTCAAATAGTCTCATGATAACAATTTTTTCGTTACAACTGGAGGTGTTGCCATCTTTCTTCAAAATATTTCCGTTTTCATAAAAAAATAAAAAAAATAAAAAAATAAAAAAAAATAAAAAATCAAATATTATCTTTCAAATATAAAATATATAATTTTAAAAGTTTACCGTAAATAGTCGCCTGTGAAATTAAATTGCTATCTACGTGGGAAGAATAAGAGCACATTGGTTAACTTTGATTAGAAGCTAGGAAACCGACGTTGACGTCGGCAAATGGCAAAAAGATGGTGGCTCTTTCTCCGATTTCTCAATCCAATTTAAGATTCAATCTCGAAAGTTTCGACGAGAAACAAACAGCTTTAGTAGGAAACGAGCTATGAGGCTACCGGGTGCTCAGTAAGTAATTAGCCCGCCTATAAAGGGACGACTAATTACAGATCCCGCAGGTTGCTGGCAAAGGAAAGTAAAAGCATATAAATGCGATATAATTCCTTAAACAAACCAACGATTTGACTAAAGAATTAATTCAACGAGCAAACAACTCCGCAAAGTTTGAAAGAATAAAGAAATTCGTCCTGCTTTGCTCTTCTGTCCTTTTTATTAATTTTGTCGTTTAATTTTCCATAATCTCATCATTAATATGAATGTCGCATTTCTAATTAAATCGCAATACGTGCGTGATCGGATCTATCTTGAATAATAAGCAGTCTCCATGGAATGGAGATACTATTGAAAATAAATGCCAATGAAATAAAAGCAAACGGACTGGATGCAATACTACAAATCTTTCTGATAATAACTCTGAATGAATATTCGTAAAATTTTACAAAGCAAGTAGCAGATCTGGTTACCAAACACTCATCCTTCAAATTCCGTTCAAGGTTCGTTCCTGGATTTTTCGATATGATATTCGCGAGCGCCAGTCGATTATAATTAAATTTGCCCACGCTGCACCCAATTATCTTTTGTTTGCATTTCCCGCTGTCGACTCTGGACGCCTCGGCCTTTTATAATTGTTTTAATTAGAAACACACCGAGTACCGACTTTAGTCCGGGGGATCGAATCGCACAATAAAAAGTTCTTTGAATCAGAAAGAAGGCATCAAAGACGAGAGGCTTTTTTTTTATTTGATTCTTTTAACGAATAAAAGAGCACCGTTTTGAACGAGCTTGTATTTACACAGAAATTATGTGATGAAATCTGAACAAGAAAATCAATCTGTTTTCCTTTGTCATTGTTCTCTTTCTCTCGATCACTAAATGCTAATGACAAAGACGGTCTTCAATTGCTGAAATCGTCGTCGTTCGAGAAACAACACTCCTTCCTTTTTACAAATTTTACGGATCGCAATTGCGGGTTGAATTTGTAAGCGCATTAAGAATGCATTTTCTTGACGCAACTACACTCACATAGTTATAAGAGATTATTGACGTCTGCAAAAAAAACTTTTAGAAACTTTGTGAGGGATATTCACATTTTTTATAAAAAAAGATGATCAGAGGAAATAAGACGGTGGTGAAATATCATTTCGTTCTTTTCTTTAAATATGTAACTCAGTAAATATTAGTGTTGCGCAATTCTTATCAACATCGGTAACCGTTAAGTTTACTTTTAACGGTTGTTCTTCGTAGAATTCAACGCGAATTATACGAAATATCATGGTAACTCATCACACATATCTCACGATCCCCGTCTTTCCTCTATAATAAACTGCATTGTTTTTTTTCATGCTCTTTCTTTCGCGTAGACCTTTCTTCAAATCAATAATAATCCTCAACGTTGTGCTTCTTGATCATTTTAATGCAAGATTATTAATGCAAGTAAATAATTACGCGGAAAATTTGTATTGAGTAAAACGTCTGGCTATATTTTTCAGCGCTCAATTTCGACGGCTTGCCAAAATCGGTACTTCAGCAACGAATTCAATTGCATCGCCGATGATTGGCTCGGTCGAGCGCAGTTTAATAAAAAGTACGAATCTCTTGAATGTCCAATTACGACAACGCATTCGTTACGAATTCCTCGTGAAAAGTGCACGCACATGATTTTCATGTCAAATCAATGAAATAACAAGAAACGAAACGATATATCTTGTATTTCAACAATAATAGTACTTTCGTGTATTTCTTCTAATGTAACCAGAAAGCGATAATACACACAGAGAAATAGTAATTTTAAAGCAATTACTTTTTTTTAGTTATTTTGCAATTAAGTAACGCGGGTTACTTTTAATAAAAAAAATGTATGATAACAGACTTAAAATACATTTGTCCACAAATTAAAAAAAAATTTATTATTATATACTCGAAAAAAAAAGAATTTATATTCTTTCGAGAAAATTATTATAAAATTCTATAGACAAAAATCCGAATAATAAGTAAATAGGATTTTTGCTTCAACTTAATATTCTTGATTAAAGTATTAAATTACTGAAATTCAAAATATGTTTTAAATGAATAATATTTACTTAAGTAATTTAGAGTAATTTTTTCTGTGTGCATAAACTTCTTTTTTCATGTAAACATTACTTGTTTTAAATAAATGGTTAATGTATTTTAAGACTGTTATCAGGAAAATATGGAGAATATTTTTCCGCATGAATATTAAGTATCTAGCATTAGTAAGACCGTTCTTTGTTTCCAGTTTTAGAATTCGTGTAATTTAGCGCGAAACGCTACGAAAAGTTATAAGGAACAATTGAATTTCAAATTGGAATCTTAGCATATAGTTAAGTCAATGTACAAATACAAAAATTCGCACGTTATAACGTAATTTTTACCTAGTACCAGATCTTATTCAAGTGGGAAATGTTTCCCAAGGAATAATCTGTTTCTGAAATATCACGCAGCATTTTTATAACGTCGAATCACAATGTTTCATTCGTATTACTGCTGCGACATCTTTCCCAACATGACTAACATAAGCGCGTTTATGCGAAGCTAGGTAACCGTACGCGAGATTTGCATTTGCGGACTTTCCTTTCTGCCTCGCGGATTCCGTATATGCAGGAGCCGGAATAACATCGCGACGATGTTAGCGAGATTATACTGGGTGTCCTCATATTTATTTGACCCGTTTATTCCAGAACAAAGACCGCGACGACGATTTGGCGAAGGTGGGGGGGAGGGGAGAAGGGACGGGGAAGGTAGAGATTTCGGAGCAAATACATACTATATATATAATTCCACTGAGTCGCCAACTGCGTTTCGATCGGTCGCGGTTGCCTCGAACAGGTGTTCGCGCACGCGAGCGTGTAAACGGCAGAAGTAGTCGAATCTGCTATCGAGTTTGCGTTTCGCACCGCTGCGCCGCCCGCTCGTCTCGATGTCGGGAAAATTGTCCGAGGTATTATTCAGTGTACACACATTGTCTAGATGATGGAATTCACGAGAGGTGGTCTCTCGACCGTTCTCAGGCATGTGCTTGGGAACACCGGCGAATTCCTCGTAAAATACGCACGCCATCGTCGCTGCGTTACGACGTTGGCTCTTAGGAAACGATGAGATTGCACTCGCGTTGTAACGCGCTCGATGTCAACCAAAGCGAGATCAGATTGGAACAAAGGTATCGAGAGAGGTTGCTTTAGGCAAAGTGCTTGTTGCAAAATACGTTGGATCGTTACGAATAAAATGTCGCAATTTTCGAATAAATGAAACGAAATGTTTATGCAAAAAGAATTTTTCTCTTTTCTTATAATTCTTCAGGGTACTCATCATGAATATTCCGTGTCCGACCGACTTCTATGCGTGAAAGTTTCTCGAGATTTCAGAGCTAATTAAATTACACTACATTTTATTTTTTTCCAAAATAAAATACAGCCATTTGTTCTAGAAACTTGAAAGTATGTTCACACGCATTTCTTTTTTTAACCACTTTACATAGATGAAAAAATGGACGTAATCGAGAAATCCGTGACAGTGCCAAAAAGTTATCCTTTTACACGCTATTAAGAGTTGAAACGTGTAATTACGAGAAATAAAAACTCTTCAACAATGGCGATGTATGTGTGACGTGCGTGTTAACGAAATCCAGAAACGAAAGTTACGCGAGCGGCTTCTGGTCCCGTGACTTTTCACGCAGTGTTTGTTTTAACTTCGGTACTACACGTCAAAACTTCACCGCGAAATAGGGCATTATTATGACAGGATGTGTCGCTATAAACCACAGGGGGCAATCTTCGCGTCGTCCAATTTCCCGCGGACAAACAACGCCGGCCCGTCCTCACCGCAAACATCACCGCCCATGCCGTTTCGCAAAACAATACGAGGGAAAGAACGGCGAAATATTCATCGTGGGGATTCAATCGATGGAAAATGGCAACATGACGTCACTACGTCGGAAACTTCGTTCGAGCATTTATAAAACGCATTATAGAGATAACGATCTTTGGTGCGCAATAATCCCCCGAAATGCGTTTTGCGAGCGTACTGTTATCGCTAATACCTGTCGAAAACGAAGCTCTTTGTAAAACGTCCTGGAACAAACGTTCTACATTATGATGCAAGAATGCTCCTGTCTATCGTTACGTCAAGAGGGACAGTTATTTTTGCGTTAAGAAAGTCATTCTTCGAGAAAAGAATCGTGAGGTGAATATTTGAACAGGCAAATAGCTTGTTGAAAATTCAAATTTATCGCGTACGAATTTGTGTTGATAATACAATTTAACAAAAAGATAACGACAGAGTGAGGACTAGTCATTTTCTCTAGTTTTTTAAATGCTGAATACGATTCGGATTTCTAAATAGCTCCGTCACAATGTTGAGAAATTTGCAGTTAAAATTGCAAAAAAAACTATTTGCACGTACTTTGTCATATTGTAATTATGATATGCGACAAAATGACTTAATTCATAGCTATTCCACAATAGATTCCAAATTGATTGCAAATTTCAACTACAAATATCTTATTAATTATAGTCGACAACAAAAATTCCGTTCGTGCGTTCACAATGTAATAATTAATTAATTATTAATTGTCAATTGTCAATCCATAAAATACATTGTACGATAAAACAGCGGTTTTCCGAGAATTATAGATCGGTACCAATTCATTAAAAGACTGTTTATTTATCTAAAAATTTACAATCTAGATAGGAAGAAACAGTGGATTTTGTTTGCAAATATGTTCCCACTTTTAAATAAACGTGGAACGTGATCAAACGACGATGCCACGGATATTTGTCGATTCAATAGTATCAACCGCGCCTAAAAAAATTCGTATAACGCGTTAAATTTACACACGCTTACGTTCTATGGTTATTTTACATTTATTTTCGTTCAATTTCTGTTGACTCGTTATTTTATACGATATACACAAGCTAGTACTATAGACTACATCTTTTTTATTAAAAGCAAAAGAAACCTTTCAACTAAATTATCTTGTGAGCTTTTATACGGTTAGTGAAAATTGCCGCAAAATTGGAAAACGTATTCAAGCGCATCCTCGACAAGTTTTAGAGGCACAGTTATTTTTCAGAATGTCTTTTGTGAGAAAATTCCAACATTTTAGTGATTTTAATGCAAATATATTTACGAAATCGTTTTAGCATTTCAAAGCGTACGAATATTATTTTTTCTTTGCATGATCTCAAGTAACTTAAAGGCGATAGAAAGATTTGTAATGGTGAAATCTCGGCAAACTTTAACTCGTTACTATAGATATAAGAACTAATTGAATAAGAATCCTTTTGTGGGCTATATCTGAGCAAAAAAACTATTGTCAAAGTTGCAAAATATTAATACATATGAAACAGTTGTGACCTGATCCATCGCGCGGTGTAAATTGTAGTTTTGTAGAGATTGCGGATGATTTAGTTGACGTATTTAACTGAACCAAACGGCATTATGTGTCGAAAGCTTTTGACTATAAAATGAACTACTAGAATAAAAACATCCGGTAAAAATTTACAAAATAACAACAAAAAAATCCAAGAAACAAAATACTTCTTCTTTGATAACATGTAAATAAATAGCAAGCAGTATAAAGTTGATTATAATTATTTTTGTAGAACGTTTAATGTTTTTTAATTAAAAAAGAAAAGAATATCTTGATGTACATGTTCGTAAAAGCACATATTTTCTCAGCGCAATGAGTTAAATTGCAGCAATTTTGTATGTTAATATTACCTATAAATAGCTTACAAAAAATTTCATATTTACTTCATTTCTATTTCTACATTAACGAGTCAAAGTTTGCCGAATTTTTCGTCATTACACGAATCTTTCTACCCTCCTTAAGAAATTAAATATGTAGTTATGCAGGAAACTATTAAACAGAACAGCTTAATGATATGCGCGAGTAGCTATGATGTACGAGGAAAATGTATAACTGACGAAAGGTTAAATCGACGACGCGTAAAGATATTTATGACGTAATTGCAGGGAGTGTACGCGCGTGGGAAGGAACGATTTTAGTGACCCAGTTTGCAACTGCAACCGCCACCGCCACCGCCACCGCTGCAGCATCCTTGGCTGCGGATGCGAACTTTTTGCCCGTTCGGAGCAAGCGCGCGGTAGGTGAAGGTCAAGGTCGAAAAGTACGTAAATCCTGGGACCGGACCGAGTATTTCTCGAAAGAAGGAAGGAAGGAAGGAAGCGACGGAAAACGAAATGAGCGAAGCGTGCCTTTCTGGGTCGAGAGAACAGTAGTTGGGATCGTATCGAAAGAACGATTACCGCCGGATGGAGCGAGTACTGGTAAAGCATGCCGCTCCTTCAGCAAACGCGAGAAAAGCACACCGGAAAATGACGAAATGATACCCCTGTGGAATTTATTTCACGCCGCGTGCTTCAATGCAAAAGGCATTACGTGAAGGACGTGAAGTATATATAGCCTGCACGATCAACGGAATACTGAAGTCTGAATGAGTAAAATATGGAGTTGTAGTGGATCTTCTCTTTAATGTGAAATTTTCTATCTTTATAATAGAAATAATTTCAAGATATTTTTATAACAAAATATTTTACACGAACATTTTAAATATTTCTTAGGTCGAGTGTCCACAGTAATGTTATATTACCATTTTATAACTATTTTTGTATAAAATATTTTTTTTAAATAAAATTTTTTGTCTCTTTTTGTTTCTTCTCTGTTCTTTGTTTCCATTTATATAAATTTAATTATACTAAAAAGTTTGTTTTTCTTAAAGAAATGAATGTTGCAATTATTTCCATACGCGCGAACGTAGCGACGTTTTCATTATTATTTTAGCAATGTTTTTTTTTATTTTCATCGTTTAAAAAAATCTCTCTTTAATACAATCAAATATATATTTAGCCTTGGCTAAAATTACAAGGCACCTTATAGATATTTTTTAATATTTTTAACTGAAAGGATTCAAATAGAAATTAAAATGTGAATTATCTTTCGTTTCAAGAACTCTTTAATTTTATGCCAGTAATCAATTTGAAATAATACAGATAAGAAAATTTCAGATAAATGAAAAAGATATAGGCGCCATATAATTTTGACCAAAGCTGTGTAAATAGATATAAATAAATACGCATACATATTTTATCTTTCTAACGGCAAGTAATAAAATGGAAAGATAGAATCCGGAGACCGTAGCTCGAAGGCCCGAAGATTCGTGACAAAAAACACTAACACGGCGATCGCGTGCATGCATTCATATCGCGTATGAAAGCCATCCAATTAGCGATACGGTGAAATTATGGCGTTAATGTCGCGGCAACGAAGATAAGAGCTTCGATTGTTGCGCAATTTTCGCATCACCGGCGTGCTTTTCTAGCTTTCCAGATTGGTCGAGGTTTTCACCTCGTAGCCGGGTCACTATCGGATGCAAAATATGACGACCCGCGGGCGAAAACGAGTCGCAGCTGCGTCCGCGAAGATCGTTCGACACCACACAAAGGCAACGGTAAAGAAACTGCTCTCTACTGCGGATACATGTACCTTTGGGAAAACAGCGTTTTCACTTCTCGCCGATAACACCCGCATATGATATCGACTTCCGCAAATGCTTCTGAATACGGTACTGCATATGAGATGGCAAGTCGCCCATTCGATAACATACCGATATTATACATTTATTCCGTAACATCAGTTCGCTTCTTGCTGTCATTTATTATCTCTTTGCATCGCTCTATTGGTTTTCCGCTATGCTGTTAAATACGAATAAGATTCGTCTATTTAAAAGTTCATAATGTTACGAAATTTTTGGATACAAAATCGAATCTTAGAAATATCAATTATTTTAAGTGCTTTGCTTGTAAATACAAGTACTTTTGTAATTAGCTAAATAATTTCAGAAAGAATCTTCTTCTGTTTCAGAAAGAATACAAGTTCTCTATGTGTATGCGATCAAGGAAACGTGTCCAGATAGCGCATAAATCAGAATACAACGAGGAAAAAAAACCAGTTGGCAGTGTGCCCAAAAAGTGAATCCCGATATCGGGCGTATATGTCACGAGCACGAAAGCTTCGCTTTTTTTTTCGCGGGTTATCACTGATTTTTTTTCTTTGATAGGTGGTCGCCGAAGCACAATGAACTGTCCAAACTGTCCCGGCTCTCTTGTTTTTTACGACCGAACGAAATGAGAAATTTATGCGTTTTACACCAAAACAGACAAGTCTCTGGTGACACTTTTAAAAAAAGCGAGATTCTCGTTTATCTGTGAAAATACAGCTGCCGCGTGCGAAACGCGCGCATCGCAAACTTCGTGAAATATGCAAACGTGAAATAATAAATTCACCCTTAAAAACGATATGTAAAGTCAAACCTAATATCATTATCGCTTGCTTTTCATGATACTCTCCTATAATATACTATGCTTCGTATCGTGAGAGATAGTCATCGTGGAGATAGCGTAATTTGACACGTTAAAATGTTGAAAGCACAAGCAATATTGTGTAATTTTATTCGTTATTTTCCCCCAAAAAAAACAGTAGATTTGTTTCGAATAATATGAAAAATTAGCATTTTTAAATATTTATTTTAATTGTACATATATAAAAATTCTATATTATAAAAATTGCAATGTGGCTGCTCATGGATAATATAACTTTATTAAAATTTAAAAAATAAATAAAACACTACTAATAATTATAGAAAAATTGTCCAAAAAATAAAAACAGAAAATCTCAAGAAGCAATGTAAAAACAAAAAAAAATAATTGATTAACATAATTAAATAACAAAAAGTTTATATAAAAAACTCAGTCCACAAAAAATTAAAAATATAATATCTGCTTTACGTATTGCATAATGTGCATCGGAAAGTTGTAATTATATCTTTAAAAATACATACTGTAATATATTCACATTAATAACATAATTTTTTAAAATATTAATAAATTCACCGTGCACCGTGAAAATAAATAGCGCATGCATTGCTGTGTTCTAGTTTCATAAATTCTTCCGGCTTGTCATTTGCATAACGCGAGAGAAAATCATAACGGGGAAGGTTCTGCAAGTTACGGACGACTCTTGCTGTCGCTTTGGCAGATTTTGACAGACATAACATTATTATATTTCTAAAATACTTTAAACTAATTTATTACCAAATTATTTTTACCATTGAAAAATGCGGCGCACCATGTAATCTTTTTGTGAAATTTATACGGAATAAGCTGGATTCGCGCACGCGCAATATGTATGCGGCTTCAAATCATTTCACAATCGGTATATCATCGTGATATTTTATATTATGATAACTGACGTATCCGTATGCAAACATCCGAAGGAAACGGCCATGGAACGTCATGATCTTACTAACGAGTTGTGAATCAGTGACATAATACATAGCTCTGCAAGGCCAATTCTAAGCTGTATAATTAACTCTTGACTTTGTGTTAATTGCGCGCATTTTTCTCCGCTAGCCACTGCATACTCACGATGAATATGAAATTATTTGCAGAGCGCAAGTCGACAAATCATCATTAACTATCATGATCGATAAATGGAATGCGGTACGTCCGGACAGAAATAATTTATTTCCTGCGGGCTAATTAATCCTTAACCCGCATAGTCAATCTGTTGATGCTAGTTAAATCATTCTTTTTTATTTCTACTGTTAAACGTTATTCACAAGCAATCTTGTATTACCTTGTAATAGTATCTTTGATAGAACATTACGAGTGTTAATAAAGATGCTTCTCTTTATTCTCGCAAGAATAGATATTCAAAGAATGGTATTCGTGTCACGAATTAAGAATTCGGTATTATTATAGCGGGGCATGACAAACCTAACTTCCATACTATAAAACATAATGTTATTTTCATAACTATTTCATAATAAAAAAATTTTTAAAGAATTTTGATAAATCAGTTTAAGAAATTTATTTAACTTTGAAAAAGTATTCTTAAAATTTTACGTTATTACAATTTAAACTGATTAATTGAGGTTGAAAACTCTGTCTTAATAATCGCTGTATATTTTTACCCTAATAATGCCGGCTTAAATTTCCTATTCAGTTTATGAAATATAAAAAATATAAATTTTACATTATACAGAGTGTTTTCGAAATAGCTGACTTAAAAATATATTTCTACTCACTGTGAATAAATTAAAAATTAAATATGTAAAAAGTATAATAGATCCAGAAAAGGTTCCTTTCCAAGTTATAAACACTTTTTATTTACAACGGACTTGGAGTATTTTATTAGAAATTGCTAGAAATGATTCTTTCGCATTAATACAAGCCTTGCATCGACGTCAGATAGATTGTCGAAGTTAAACAATTCTTGAAATATTTTATATTTTGTAACACAAATTGACGATGTTGCAGTAATAGTTCCATAGTAGCAACAAAAGTATTATAAACGAGAGACTTGAGATGCCCTCATTAATAAAAGTCCAAGAAGTTTCAAATCAGAACACACCATACAATTGATTCTCATTTATCGTTCCATAGATCCATACAATTATTAAAAAACTTTTCTGTAAACAAAAGGTATTTATAGCTTGGAAAGGAAGCGTTTTTGGACTCACGTTTTTATTTTTTTCATCCTTACAGTAAAAAGAATATACTCGTAAAGTGTAGCCATGCATTTCTGAAACACTTAGCATAACTGCTGTATGAAATAAATATATACAGGTTAAAAATGCATGTATACACACACACACACACACACACACACACACACACACACACACACACACACACACACACACACACAGAATGTATACTAAAAATAGCTTTCTGGTATTTTAAAGTCATAGATAAGTAAATCGCCTGCGGTTTCGAACCACAGGTACGCCCCGAAGCACGCCACGCCGTAGCTCGCTCACCCGAAATCGGAATAAATCACATTATTGTCGATGGGATTTATTTTTAGCATTGGTGATGCACAGGAGGAACAGGCAGGCGAGCGGGCAGGCAGGTACGCGCCGCTGCATCTCCCGATTCCGCCGTCGATTGTATCGCGCGACGGAGTGCGCGCTCGCGTGCATTCACAATGCAACACGCACGGCCGACGCGGATACCGGTTGCTGGAAAATATACTGCGATCGGACGAGCGGAACGGGCGCGGAAGGCACGAAAGAGGCGAGCGCGGCAGCAGGGTCGTGAAAACTGTCGATGCGGAACGACACTGCCAAGGCAAATAATTGCCTCGCGATCGCTATCGACAGCGAGAAGCTGCACGACGGATCCCTCTCTTGACGGATATATTTTCCCTCCCGCGAATTATTCTAGAATTTCTAGAACAAAATTCCAAATTATGTGTTGCGAACAATGAATTTAACAGACTCGGTCATGAAATATAAATTAGGCTGCACTTTGCAGCCTAATCGTGCGTTTGCCATGTATAATATATCTATAAATATGTTAATACGATGATCAATTCACCTGCGGTAACCGAATAAGGTTCACGCAGACGACCGCATCGCCGAATGCATTTATACTTTGAATTCGCGACAATGCACACGCAGCGAGGAATAACGATCGATTACACGTACCTTATAATACTGCGTTACACAATACTGCGTTACACACACCGATTCGTCGTCACACATTAACACGGATAACGAGATCGAACGTTTCTTGCAGGACCTTCTCCCGATCCAGTACGTCAAGTTACGAGCACGTGACGCGGCAATCATCTTCTCATACGTTGTCACGCGCGTGTATCGCGACGACGGCGTGGTAGTTATCTTTCGCTCGGTAGTCAGCGCAGCACGTTACACTCAGGATACACATCCTTATCGCGTATGCTTCGCGAGCGAGAGTCGCGAGCGAGGTCTACGATCGTTATCACAATAATTCACTTTGCGCTACTTGCACACACACACACACATACACAGAGAGAGAGAGAGAGAGAGGTAAACTAATCGGGTTACCCCTCGCCGCAATACGTGTGTCTTTTACGCACTCGCTTGACAAATCTGTCGACGACGCACTGCGGAAGACGCGGAATAAGCACGTCGATCCCGTAGACGCACGACGTAAGAGCGTATCGTGAAAAGTGTCGAGGTGGCCTCGAGGCCGACGAGGAGAAGACCCTTCCTTTCCACCGCATCGACCACGCCGCCGTTTTCTGACTCACGATTCTGACACGATAGCATGACCGAAGAGGAGTGGAGAGAAGAGGAGAACGAGCCGTTCGATTACGAATGCAACGCGCGCGGAAGATACTACGTTTGTCTTCATCGATGACTTCCTTTCCTGAGATCCCGCGACCGGTTAATGCATTTCCGCCCGAATACGCTTCGGTAACGCCGAGATTTTACAGCGAGAATTTAGTTCGGTAAGAAAAAGGAGGAATCGTATCGTCAAAAAATTTGATGACGTGTCGAGGTACGACGACGTATCTCTTGCGTCATCGAACTCAAATTCCTCACTTCCCGCGATCAAAATCTCCTAAAAGATACTGCGTCTATTTAAAGAATTGAAGAATTCTTTATGGATCAAAAATGTGTCTCCAAAACAAGAATACTTTTCAAATTATAAACGATTAAAACTGACCAATTATAGCGTTTAAAATTCGCGTGCTCAAGCATGATACATCGCACAGGAATAAAGGTGCCATTATACGTTAACTCATTTTCTAAATATTAACATAATTTTGCTTATAACGATAAGATCACTTTTAAACTTCGTTTTGCTCACCTATGATTATTTAATTTAAATTACGTATAAGGATTAATGTCAGCCTACAATATTACGGAATGTCGTGCCATGTATAAATCGAACTGTCAAAACTGTCAAATGAAGTACACGAGAAAAGTCACTCACCTACTCATGACATACTTCATTTAACAGTTTTGACAGTTCAATTTATGTTATAGTACGATATTCTGTAATATTAATAAGCTGATATTAATCCTTATGTATCATTTAAATTAAATAAATACAAATGAGCAATACAAAGCTTAAAAGTGATCTCATCGTTACATGCACAATTATGTTAATATTTATAAAGTGAGTCAATATTCTGGAGCACCTTCACTGTACGATGTACCATGCGTGAATGCGCGAATTTTAATCGTAACAATTAATCAACTATTATCGCATATAATTTTAATTTAAAACTGTTATAGTCTCGAAATTCTCGTATTAAAATTTTTTTATACTCATTTTTTATACTCATATATATGTATATAATATAGTGAATGCAAAGAGATATTTCTTAACTCTCCGCCGAGCACGTACGATCTCACAGATTCATGGTAAACATATTTACGATGAATTAAAGACTTGGATATTTCAAAATATGTTTACCATGAATCTGAGTTACATGCGCCCAACGGAGAGTTAAAACTTTACTTTTAGAAAATAAACATTAATTAGCACAATTTATTAACAAATACATATCGTTCATTAGCTATAACTCAGAATGTGTTTTTTTTTCCTGTCTGCACAAAGAGAATTTTAATAAAAATTCAATACATTGAATGAAAAGCTAGAAATACTTTTATTCCTCTATAATCAGACTAAATTATTACACGTAAAGCGGATTTAAAAATAATACTACAAAATTTTTATGTTTAAAAAATTCAAACTGAAAAATTTTGTTTTTTGAATTATGTATGTTGCAGCAAACGAGCAATATAAAATTTTTCAGTTTAAATGTTGAATCATTAAAATAAATATGCATAATCTATTATATTCGTTATTAACATTTTGCGGTTCTCATACATTTTACCTTATTGCACTATAAACTAACTGAAACAAACTACGGCCGCAATATGAAATGAGCCGCATTTTTCATCGTAAACACACATGCGGATACAAAACGTACATAACTATTAAAATTAAAATATTCTATTTTGTTTTTGATAAAGTATTCAATATTCTTACACGCAGCGACACCGCGCTGTCAATAAACCATAAATGTCGAAATTCGATGATACGTTGATGGATCGCAACGTGTTAATAAATTGTTAATATTTATTTTCTCTAAAAGTAAATTTTTAAAAAATAATCCTTGTACGAATACTTTTTACACTCACTGTATGTATTTATATATCAAAATTTGTATCATCATTGTGTATTGTGAAGATGATAGCAATCAAATTATGCTGAAAAAATATCTATGACAACAATATAATATAAGAATAAAAATAAATAAAAATAAACTCCTATTATGAGAAATAAAATCATTAATAACAATTAGTCTAGATATAGATGACTGCTATAGCGCAGCTTAGATTCATCAAGAACGGCTCGGGAATCTGTTCCGTCTGTCCGTCAATTTCTCGCGCGGAATTTATTTTTACTTTAGAGGTATCAGAAGAAAATTGCGAAGGTTAACGACGGTCTCGCAATTAGAAGAGGATCGATCCGGTGCGACGGCCGCACAAGATTGAGGACTTTCTACTCCGTCTCCGTTATAGCGTAACGGTATCGTGGTACTCTGCTGTACTATCGGCCACTGTACCGGCCTTATATACGTGCATGCATACGTATATCGATAGCGACAGGATGTCGGTAACCGCAAATGACGGCGACGACGAGGACGACGACAGCAAGACGCGATTTCTAACGCGAGGTGCAAACGGTAAAGCACGTATAATATGGCATTCCGACACGTCTCTTGAGAAACGCCTAACGAAGGCACGTACCTGCTTGATTTCCCTCTACGGCTGTAGTATTGTTCTCTATGTATACTTATATATACATATACAGAATGCCTTGAAAGAGATATTATTGCCGAAAAGAGAACAATATGAAAAAATAAAATTTTTACACAAAAAAATTATACTTAAAAAAAATAATTCTACAAGTTAAAAAACTAACAATTTTTTTTAAAGATGGAATAAACTTGCAATGCCATACATTATCAAATTAGACAGTGATTATTAGATATAAATGAAAAAAAAATTTTTTATTTAGTAGAACGATGAGAAGAAAATTACAAAAAAATATTTCGTACGAAAGAAGATGTACGAAATATCAAGATCGCTTTTACTTTTCCTTCAATATTGTGCCTATTTATATTTTGACAATCGCCAAATTTGTTGTATAATGCAAAATTTATCAAAATTATTCAAGTTTAAAAAAATAGTATTAATTATCAAAGTCACTCTCAGAAAAAATTGTATTGCGGCTGTAAACTGTACACTGAAATGTGAAATTATTTCAGATAATTATATTTGAAAACTTAAATACAGCTTGCTTCAACTTATAACTCGTCACGGTTGTTTTTTTTTTACAATACGTGTAATTATTTTAAAACGAGTTATTTTTAACCATTTTTTTCTTTCCTTTTTCAGATGCATTCAAATAAACATAAATATCAATAATTAACTTTTTTCCCAAAAAAAAAGAAAAAAAAGAAAGAGCAAGAAGGTCAATATTTGGCAAGTATTTGCGAGTGCTTGTCATTTTCCATACATCGCAAGCATGTTTCGTAAAAATTCGATAAAACGAGTTGTGCAACGCAGCATTTTTGGATTGACGTTTTCGTGAGGAATTTATCGCAACCACTCAAGGATTATAAAGTGATTTATCGATAACTTGCGAAAAATATACCGCAGCGAGTAAAGTATAAACGAGTAAATTTTGCACTAAATTGTATCGAATATATTTGCCTTCCCATCTGTTTATTAAATATATTTATACAAATTTTATTTCCGTGCAAATCTTATTATCTCAGTTTAAATCCATATATAATTATATACATGCAAATAGTTAATACGTAACAGTAAAGAAATTCAATTAATTTTCTCTTTCCCATTTATTATAATATTATACTAAAAATTACATTAACATTTATATCTTTCGGTATTGTTAAAATATTGTTATAGCTTGATTTCACGTTATTTTACTGAAATTTCCTTTTGCATCGTTGGAATGTGAAAATTTATGCCATTCTCACCGAGAATACGTGATTTCATCGAATGAGTCATTAACGGATATTCGGAATGTCGGTCTTCGTTAATGACTATTCGACGTACTCTCGTCCTATCATCGAATTATGATACTATGAGATTTCGATTATTCCATGAATTCAGTTTTAAGCTACTTTCCTCTAAGCGCATTACTTTTAATATCTCATTGAATAACATTTATTTTTTACTGTGCCAAAAGTTGAGCTTATTACCTTTGAATTTTAATTATATTTGAAGTGAATTTTCAATATATTTACTATAACTTAATAAATCGCGTTTAAACGAAATTATATCTAATTTAATTTAATTTCAAGAATCGTTTTCCATTTCGCCTGAATACATCACGAACAGACACGGATTTGCGGGAGTTACAGTGAATCAGTAAACGAGTGAGTCATCCGTAGATTATTAGTAAGCTTGATGGAAATCGTTATTCGTCATAATTCTCCCGATAAAGTTCCATGTGATTTTCGTATTTAAATATTTATAAATTTTATATCCGATGAAATATTTATATATCATCCATGTATCGCTTACAAATCGCGTGGGAATCGCGAAAAATTTATACGTGAATCAGATTCAGTTTACTCAAGATTTAATTAGTGGAATATCTCACGTGTTAAAATAAAGAAATTAATATAAGAGAGAGAAAGAGATATCGCGTTTGATGTGAACTCTTACTTCAGAAAAATGATAGAAATCCGGAAAATCGTACGTAAAACATAATAGTTGAGAAGCCGGTGATGCTGACGCGAAATGCTGGCTAGAGGAACGCAACGAGACGGCGTTTGTTAGATGGTCGGCGCTTTGAAGCTTATTGTTCACCACTGGAGCACCTCGCCTATCGCGGTATCGCGCGTCCCAGAAGCGCTCCCGATCTCCGTATGCACTTGGTGACACAGTTCGGCACAATGGCGCGCGCATTAATCGCATAACTGGCGGCGTGGTTGTGCAACCGTCCTTCCCACATTGTTACCCGCGAATGCACGTAGGCACGCACGAACGTAAACGCGCCCGCATCGGGAGATGCGATCGCTCTGACATAACGATCTGTCGTCTTGCCGATCTGCGCCGCAACTTCGTTGCCGCGTTACGCTAATGATTTACGCTCGCGCGCGAGAATTATGACATTTCGTCGGTCGCATTACGTAAATTTGCAACGTCACGCGATTGATACGTCGTTACAATACTGTCATTCTGCCTCGCGATAATTCATACCGCGTAATCCGCCACAAAGGATTTCTATCTGTCAAAGGGGAATAGATTGGTAGCTCAGTTTACATGTTTATACGCATTTACTATATATATTCATCGTAATCGCAATTAGCGAGCGTAAAGAAGATTAAAAAAAAAAAATTGTCGATAAGACGGCAAAGTATTAGTAATGTGTAAAGAAACGTAAGCCTCACCGATTATAAAAATTAATTGTAATTTACTTTTAAATTCCTCAAAACACGCCAATGGACTTACGGACTTGTTTCATTTGCTTTGATTATTTTATCTCGATTCTAGATCTTATACAAAGCGCCTTAAGCGCTATCCGCTGGTCTGATGGTTTTCATACATCGATTTATCCATCAATCTACTGTCCATCGTTGTTTCGCAATCGCGTCTTTAACCACGATGAAACACGCGCGCGGGAGATTCATCATCTCCAGGTAAACTTCACCGACACTCACGTTCCGCACGAGCGGGAGAAGCCTCGCTGTATCCCCGCTACAATCACCGCAAGATTGACAAATCTGGACTTAGAGTTTACCGAGTCGATTAATTCGCTAACATACCGAGCGGCCGCCGCCGCCAGCAACTAACAACAGATATTATTCAACGGCTAGTAACTGGATCACCGAACATTCGCCAAATCTCCACGACTGCCATGTCCCGCGAGTTTCGAGACCGGCAAGGGATACGTACACAGTACGTATGGGAGGTAAATAGGATAGGCCCGCCGACTGTCGCTTCCAACGGATACCGAAAACGTCGCAAACTTGCCTAATGAACGTACAAGGTTCGCCGGCCAAGAGAGCGACTTGAGAAGTGTTGGCTTAACACGCGCTTTCGAGTGGAATCCGTCGCCAGATTTCGCCAACTTAGCTTCGGTCTCCCGACAGCGTCCTCAAAAGGATCTTTTGAGCACCGCAACAAACTCGCCTAACGCAATTCCGCGCTCGCCTGGACGTACTGTAATTTCTCAAGCCGCGTGCTGGCAGGACGTGAGCTACCGCTAGATATTAGAGGCTTTGTGTGACAGCGCGTTTTGGTCGTGGTAAACGTGAATTACGAGGCGTAGAGGCGTGAACATTACTGTGACATTTAACTGGTGAGATACCGGAAAGAGAACCGTTTTCGACCAGTTACTCTCTCTGCGATAAAAAATAATCTTACCGTGCCTTATCAATTTGGGATTGGATGATAAAAACAGAGAAGATTCGTTACACGCTATTAAAAATGTCATGAAATTCATGTATTTTTAAGTTACACATTAGATTTAATGTATACTACATTGAATTTTATCTATTATACATTAATGTATCCATAACTGAAAAACATGTGTATAAAATTTAATGCACTTTTGACAACATTAGATTTACATTAAATGTTTTTAATAAACCTGCCTGAAATTTGCTTCAGGTACAATATTATCCATTTCATTAAATTCTGTTGCCGATTTTCAACAGTGTTAGACGTATGAAATAAAATTATTCCGCGACAAAATAATTCTGTGAGTATTAAAAGAGTAACAAATAATAAAATCAATCCGTGATCAATCTCGAATTTCGATATATTGTCCTGTAAATCGATATCTAATCGTAGATTAAAGTGGAAACGTAATTCAACTTTTCGAGAAAAATAATGAAGAAAAAAAAAAACATTTTTGTTATTTTTCGAATGAAGAAAATATTTTTAGAAGAAGTATTTCTTAAATTCTACATCGAGAAAGTTAATCCATCACAATTCTTGTTTAACTTTTTGGATTAAACCGTTTCGGTCACATTCCAGAAAATACGAGTGAAAAGTTTGTCTAATGATAACGATAAGTTTGTGTAATGATAACAGAGAGAAGGCTAATGAAAACGTCTAGATAGATGGAAGAACAATAGCAAAATCTTCACTCATCTCAAATTACAGGAAGGACAGTCGAATCCAAGTTCATTTCAGGCATCTTCAAGGTAAGAACAACGGTGGATCGAGCGATTGATGTACAACATTATTCGAATATCGTAACGATTCGACCCCGATGTCCCACGAAAAATCATTAATCACGTTTCTTAGAGCCTCAAAGAGCAAGGGTCAGATTATCTCGCCCCAATTTCATTGCGGAGCGCGACAGCGGGACGCTTTTGATTAATTCGCAATGTCCACACTTCGCGACGAAGGGGTAAGCTATTAATAACGCCGACCACTTGTTTTCGCTCGAAGCTTTCACGGCGTATGTGTGTGTATGTGTGTGTGTGGGCGCAACTGCGTCCGCATCTACGTGTGTACGTGTTCCCGGAAAAAGGATGGAGGACTTCCGGATTAGTCGTACGCCTCGTCGGAAGATTTAATTGCGAGCTTTCCGCGAAACTGACGGGTCTCTCATCCAGCCCCGGAGAGGAGGCGCAAAAAAGAAATAATATGACAGTCCTAACGAAGATCAGTCTCGGTGGGGTTAACAGCCGAGTGATGCGCGGGAAGATGTTACATGATAGGTGAAATGGGAAGATAAATGAACTAATTTTTGTTCTCGAGAGGTTGATAGCACGGAGAGGTTCGAGAAATATATAAAAAGCAGAGGACTATAATAAATGATAAATTGCGTGCATGGAAATCTAAAATTTGAAGATTGGAATTCAACTAACAGTATATTCTGGATGTAATTGCCATTATATTGCACGATTATTAATTATGACGGATTATCAATATTGTACTGTGCTTTATTTGTTCCTGCGTATCAATCCCGTAATCCGCTAGTTTTATATATTGAATCATACAAATTGATAATAACTGTTCCTCATTAGTATTCTCGGATTAAATATCTATAATTCAAATAATAATTTACTTTAATGAGTTATTTTATATGTATAATCATTAATCCCTTAACCTTCTGATGTGCGACCCCTCGACATCATGTTATATGCTGCCATAATTTTTTTTTTAGAAATACAACCTTTTTTTAAGGATGCTAATTTATTGAGAATTCACTTCATTTATTTTTCGGCTATATAATGTTTAGATAAAAAATCAAAATTTAATTATGTTAGATATTAGTAATCATTAAAAAATCGTAAAAAAAAAAGAAATTATTATACATTTACAAAAACATCGTGTAAAGGTAAAGAAAAAAATAATTTGTGTAAGATCCTCTAATCTCTCAAACAAAATTTCCAAGATAAATGCAAAATAAATTGGAGTTTCCTATTGCTCCATCAGAATTTCGATGATAGGGAGGAGAAGGACGGAAGCGGGAAGCATCGAAGGATTGCGGAACAGCTTTCGGGCTCGTACAAGTTTAATTGGTTCCCGGAATCCATTTTGCTTGGTTTTTAGTCCCGCGATGACACATTTCATTTTACTTTGGAACCCTATCTGTCCCTATCGCCGCTCTGTCTTCGGCTGATATCGAGTTTTAAGATCGACTTCGCTGCGGGCGACGGATGTCGAATCTGTTCGCGCAACTTTACGAAAAGCACCTTGCGCGTCACGCCCTTGCGCGTCACGCGAAATTAATGCAAAAATTTTCCTCGACGCACGATGCGACAGCGCAAGTTTGAACTGGAAAATTTTCAATCCCGCAGCTTTCATCACGAAAGCATCTGCATTTCCTCACGATACGTCTCTAGATCTCCCGTCTTGCGAGGCGTCGATAACGTTTTTAGCTGTAGCATCGCTTCTCTACTTTCATGTTTCCGACACAACTTCCGGTTGGTTAATGAAATATCCGGACTACTCAACGTTACGATAACCCATTACCTCTGACTCTGCTAGCAAGAAGCGTTACACACGCTATAAATTTTATGTTATCGAAAAGCTTCTTCACATGAATATATCATTTACAAAAATATATTTTACTAACTCTGTAGCTAATCATAATGGCCCATATTCTCAACTCACATTCATCAATAAATTTTTATTAATAAATATGTAGTTTACACGTACTGTAGAATAAAATTTTCAAAGTGTGGATCATGATTCATTGACGGATTTGTCGAAAAATATTTCAGTGATGGAATCAAAACCAAATTTTAAAAGAAATTATAATTATCAAACCTTTTTGTGCACATGAAAATGATTGGCATCGATGTCGATATCAAAACATTATCAACAGAAATAGAAAATAAGTGTGTTCTTCACATATTTAAGTATATCTCATTAGAGAAATAATTTTACAGAATTATATTCAATAACAAATTAAAAGGTACGAGTAACGTGGTATAAATAAAGTAGTATGAATAAATAATCAATTTACCACCCTTTTCGGTGCTTTTTCATATTTTATTAAAACCAGATAAATCAGATGTTTGCTATTTTTAAAAATGGGTTACAGTTCACACAAGTTTGGGAAAGCGTGCTATAGAATCTTTTAAAAACAAACATACGCATTTATCAATAAAAATGCATTAACAATATGAACTAATAATTTTGCATTTTAGATGATAGATTTATCTCAATTTATATACATGAAACATTTCTCAAAAATAATTAAGACAATTAACAATTAAATAAAAACTATCACTGCCTGCACTCCATTACTGTTTCATTTCTGCAAATTCTCTTTCCTTCTTATAAGTAGCAGGTGGAATCTACATCCATGTTAAGTGAAATCTTGTCCCACAATGACTGTAAAGGAGAGGAAAGGGTTCAATATCGCGCTGACTCGGTGTTGTTGATACGTAAGATCTTATTGTCGGGTCGTGAAAATGAACGCCGCTAAACGACGCTGGTCGATCACGGTCGCGCGCAACCGAGAAATTCTCTCTTCTCTCTCTCTCTCTCTCGACGACGACGACGTCTGGCGGCGTCGCGACGACGGCTGAGCCAGCGTTATCACATCGCATGCCGCCGCCACCGTCGCCACAGAAAGACTTATTGGTCTATGTAGACCAACGAGTAAGTACAGCGTTTGCCGGTTACAAGTCATTTCTGCACAAGCACTTCCGGCCGCCAGCTCGTTAACCCTCGACTACCTCGGCAACCAGACCACGAAAAACGACCGTTTCAGCGAAACTCGCGAAAAATCGCGACAGACCGCATCCTTTGACCGATCACAACTATAAGTCTCTTGATACCGATGTCACTTTCTTTCCGCAATCCAATGGACTGTCACTGGATCGATAGGCTGTAATCCAAGCAATCTTTTTTCTATAAATCTCTTGTATTTTCTTTTTTTTTTGCATTTTAACTTTTTCAGGAAATACCCCAATTGATATCCTCCATGTAGAATCAAAAGAAAATTTTCAATATTAATATTTTATTCAATAACGATTAATTGTAATATAACAGATATGCGTAAAATGAATCGAAAATATTTGTCATTTGTAATTTTTGGAATAAATACCTTTATCACGCTTTATTCGCAGAGTTAACTTTCGCTTTTAATCGATACATTACTTCTATTTTTGCATTTGTATTCCATTCGTATTTATTCTTATATTTGTTCATGCGTGCGCTTTATATGGAAAATTCAAAACAGAAAATAACTGGGATGTACGAATGATTTATTTCCTCAATGCAATAAACTGAAGGGAGAGACATTTCTTTCTTGGTTAAACAGTTTAATTCCAAGAAACGTTTATCGTTTAAATTTCTACGAATTAAACGTGTCTCGCAATGCCACGTTTCCTAGACAACGGCTCTCTAGAGATCGTGCCGCAACAAACGATACATTATACAGAATGGTCCGGAATTGGGTCGTGGACTGTAAATTAAACAAACTGTGCAAATGCACCCGTTATGCGGAGCAAGCGCATATTTCGCTGCAGATGGCACGGTTCAAAGGCTCATACCATAGTATTGTGCGTGTTATAGTAACAAATTTATTTTAGTTGCAATGGAAACAAATCTACCGCAAAGAAGGATTAAATAACTTTTTGAACCTACAGTTGATCTAACTAACTGAAAAGTGTGCTATTGTAAAAAATCACTTTTGTAATAATTTTTTGTCACTATATGTATTTTAACAGTGCAATATCAAAATAATAAAATGTAAATTATAGAAAATTATAGAATCAGGAAAATAAACTTTTTCTCTTACGTTATTCCAATAATATAAGTGCAATGTCGAATAAATAAATTGCAAAAATCCATTTATTATCAACGTTTGATTAAAATTACGAATATGGAAATATAGAATGATAACATAGGAATAAAGAAATAATTCTTTTCAACTGTTATCGAGCTTTGCAAATTAGAAGCAGGAAATATTTATTGTTTTCGGAAACATGCGCAGGTAATTGTGCCGGAAAAAGTGTGACAAGAAAATTCGCAGGAATCCAGGAAGTGTCCTGCGAACAATGCAACAATTCTCGGTGTCAGGTTTGTGAGAAAGAGAAAAAAGGACGGATAAAAAAGAAAAGGAAAAATTCGAGGGACTTCCCTGGGAAGCTCGTGGAAAATTTCCGGTTAGTACAGCCATCCCGCCAAATAATATGGGATCATCTCGCACTAGGGAATCCATTATTCTTCAATGCAAAAGCTGCCGCATCCCTGGAAATTGTTCAGCGTAAAAGTATTCTTAATCCTCGCTTTAGTTCACATACTTCCGGCTTCCGATGAGCATCGTCATGCATTGCCGAAGTGCAAAATTTGCGGAGAGCCTATTGAAACGTTAAAATGTCCAGGAATTTAAGAGGAATTATCCGTGTATCGTATGAACGATGCGGCAACGTTACGATTTTACGATAAAATATTATTTATTTGTAAAACAGTGATAAACAGTTTCAAAAGGTAGATTTTTGTTTTATAATACACATAAAATTGTTAAGCAAAAAATAAATTTGGAATAGAATAAAGTACTTAAAATTTCACAAAATAGTGTATAAAATTAAAAAAGTATATAGAAATTAGGAAAAAAGGGAAACAAAAAATATATAATATAAATGAAAATAAAGAAATAAATATTATAAAAAAGGAGAAAATATAAAGTATTGAAGCAAAACTAATTTAAAAATAACAAAATTGATGATCAAATTTGTTCTGACTAAATCATAACTAAAATTATATATTTATTAGAATAAAAAAATTTAAAAAAAATGTAAAAAAGTTTAAAAAATCTTTTCTGAATGTTTACAATCTCTTTTCATAATAATAATCATTTATTCCTGCATTAAAAGAATGCAATTCTTCCACCTAATTTATGAAGCTTTCACATTCGTACAGTAGGTATTTCCGGTTGAATGCAAAATTGTCGAGGAAATTTTTCATGTCATCCTTCTCGCACCTAGGATACTATTGTTCACGGGAATACGATGAGTTCTTTACCCTTGGACCGGACATCTCCGTCCAGGACGTCCGACGGGACAAGAGCCACAGAAGAAATTAAATTTGCCCTGTCGCACGAGAGTGCGACACAATGAGCCGGATGAAGGAGGTCTATGTTGACCATCAAAAGCTAGCCGAGCGAAGTGCTCGTGATAAGTCGCAATGCATCGCGTACTCGGGAGTCGCCAAATAAAATAACATGGTAATTCCGAAGAGTAGTGACAGAAGTTTTTCTCTTCGTGAAAAAAGAAAGTCTAGCTTTTCTCAGAAAGTTACGAGCTTGTTGACAACACGCTAATACATGGCGATGAATAAATCGTCAATTATTAATTCGAAATTACAGAATTTAATAGGTGTTTATTCTGCTTTTCTCTCAAGTCGATTCTTGATCATTTAGAATTCTAATCTTTATTGCTCAGTCATCTTAAATTGTAATTGTAGTAAATTTTTTGCTGATAAGAGAAGGTAAACAATATTGCAACGACGAGAATTCGGTAGTATTTGGTGAGGATGCAGTGGGACGCATTCGGATCGATGCGGAGAGGCTGCCGCATCACGTAAGCGAGATTGGTCGGATCCGGTAGCTCGTTCGTGACCCGGGCCAGCTGCGACCTTGGCCCGTATTTCGGAGATGCAGCTGCGCGCGTGGCGCTACATGCACAGTCGAATGTGTCGACCCGTATGCATACATGATTGCGAGTTACATTGCTACGGAGTACAGCGATAGTGGTATCATTTGCATCGAGAAAATCGTAATTAATGAAAAATTTAAAGAATCGAGTGAATTTCTAAATTAATCTTTTTAAACAAGCGTGGCACAAATCTCCTTTAAATTGCGAGGATTTATAATCGCTGTATACCGGAAATGTACGGCCGGAAATGTAGAGAAGAAATACGAGAAAATTCTAGTCATCAACAAATTATATTGAAGCTTCGAATATATGTAACTTAGGCAACGACTCAGAGTGCGCATTCTCGGACACGCTCGAGTAATTAAAAACGCGCATTTGCGAACGTGTCGCGAGCATCCGTCGCGACACGGAGCACCGCGCAACAAAAATGCATCTACATTTTGCGGCGCGTTCGGCGTGGTCGGCAGGGTATCGACGAGACGTGTCCGACGAACCATGCGAATGAAAAAGCGAACAAGAAATTTACTCGGGGAAAACTTTTCGAACCGCAACGCGTACACGTCAAACGAAGCCGTGGAAAACAAAGACGAGTCTGCCAATCAACGCCCAGAATTGTTTCAATCAAACGAGATAAAAATTACAGCCCGCCGAGTACGGGAGAGCTGTGTTTCTTTCGTATTTCCCTCTTCGGTGTGCGCAGGCAAATTTTTTTTTCCCCCGAAACGCAAGGCGCGACTTAAAATTCGCTGCCTCGAAATGACAGGATAGAAGAAGAAACAGATAGATGTTTTTTTTTAGCGATAGAATGTTGATTAAGTTTAATTGACGTGTGACAGTTCAAAGTGCGTTTATTTGCAATTTTTAATCAATGACCATGTGTACAACAAAATAAAAATATGCAGAAATGGAATAAAAGATTTTTTATTAATCTTAAATTCGCGTATAATTTCGACGCAATTTTATATTATTTATATGTTTACATTTATGTACATTTAAATATATATATTTAAGTTTATATATATTTAAACACATCTATATATTTAAATTGGGCCAATCTCTCTCTCGCCTTTCCAGTCTTGTTATTTGAGGTTAAATAAATGCGACGGATATAACAGTGAATGCTTTGATCTTCCTTTCTTTGATTAATCGCGCACTAAACTGGGTTATCACAGAATCATTAATTAGTAAATGAAAGAAAAAGAAAAAAACGTTGAATATGATTTGAATGGATAGTGTGTTTGAAAAATAACGCGAACGGCAAAGTTTATACGTGGTTATAACGGAAAACTGAATAAATGGACAGCGGATCCGAACAGATGCGTGAAACTTTTGCGGCGGCTGGTCGGCTTAATGAAATATTCCATTCATGATAATGTTTAACTGCAGAATGACTTCCAGCAGCCAGAATAGTAATTAAGAGTTCAAATATATATTGTAGTTATACCTTGCGCGCTACTTTGAAATCTCTTTGTCTCAATCGAAGTTAAATTTTCTATCGGACAAAAATTCCACTTTCATCAGTGAGATTGTTTGAGCAACAAACAGAATTAATAAAACATTAGATTAGACTGCATTTATATGCGTCACAAAAACATTCAAAGGTGTGCACGATGTTTCTTCTTGAAACATTCAACAAAGATACACGATGTTTTTGAAACCTTTGCGATTAATTTAATACACTATGTTACACTATCTTAAAATAAAGAACTGCTTTGAATCGATTGCAAAAATAAGAAAAAAAAACGTGTATAAAAATTTCTTGTGTAAAAATATAATAGAAAATTATGCACACAGAAAGAACGATTTTGTTCAAGTAAAAATTTAGCTGAATACATATTTGAAAATAATTCTATTCTGACTATCAAAATAATCATGTTCAAGCATGATAAGCAATGCTATTACACAAAAAGCTTTGACATTTTAACAACCTTGAGCGTTCTACATAATTATTTTGGTGGTCCAATAAAATTATTTTAGATCTGTATTTAGTAAAATTTTTAGATACTTTAGCAAAAATGTAACTTTTATATAAAATGTTTTCTTTTTATAAAATGTTTTAAGAAAGAATTTCTGATGCAATTTAAATTTTTCGAGATTTGTCTATTTTTAAGATTATATCTTCATAATTCAGTCACAAATATAAGTTCTAACAAAATCTAAAGGACGATGGATAAAATGGGACAAAGACCCAAAAAGTATAATAAAAGTTAATCTTGCGTTTTTTTTTGGTTGCTGAATACAATGATAGTATTTTTACCTAAATCTGTGAAAAAGTGATCAAATTTAATCTTAAAGAAAACACTTTTAATAATAAATCGATTAATGGCGATTTTGTTCCAATTATTTAATTACTTGTATTATAGTATAGTTTCATAACATTTTTCAATGAAAACCAAGAACACTCTTAAAAATAAAACACTTTAGAACGATAAATCTAATAAACGCCTACTACTCGGCGGCGACTAAGCTCCACCCACGCCCAGGGGAGCTTTAAATTTTTATCCAGTCTATCATTTCTGAAACTTTTATTTTCAAGTGTTTCGGTAAAAAAAGTTATAAAATTTTACTATAGTTCAAGTAATTAAATAATTAATTCAAACACCATCGTCTTTAACCATATTACTAGTAAAAAAATGATTCCTTTAAAGCAAATGTTGATTATTTTCTCACAGATTTTGATGAATAAAAATGTATTCAGCAACTCAAAAAATACAAGATTATGTATAATTTACGTTACACTTCTTGGACCAAAATCAGTTTATTTTATTCATTGTCCTTTATTATAGAATATATGATTTTATAAATGTTTGGTAACCTATTCTTAGAATTTTATTTATGAAAAAATGTTATTAATTACTCAAACAACTATTGACGTCTGGATATTTTTATAGAGATAATCGATAATATATCACATCAAGAATTTGTTTTCAAAGGTTTCATGTCATACATAGAACATAATAATAGTTACGCTAGCTTTTGTTATTTTGCTATTATATTAAAATTAAGTAAATAGACCTGTACAATTAATTTCTATATTAACTAAAAGTCATAAAAAATTAAAACAAAACGATATAAAAAGATGAATTGAATAAGATTAAAAAGAATTTGAAATTGGCACGCAAAGAAATAACTAAAATTCAGAATGCAATAAAAGATTTCGACAGATAATTCGACATCAGTCCAAGTTAGTTTCCGCTCCATCTAATCCTCTATTCCGCTCGCGCGATGTTCAGTGACGACCTTAACCCGGACAGTCCCGGGTACACGGTAATGTTGGAGCCTCATGCGCGCAGTAGTATTCAAGAGGGGTTAACAACGAACGGACAGGTCAATAGGAGGAGCTGAACTGGCGTGAGTAAGCCTCCAGCAGAGGTACATAATGTGTCCGGACCAATCCCACCTCGATGGCATAGTCGGGCCAATTCGATAAGCCCCTAATCCATCGGCAATTAGCTCGTGCGCTCGGCCCTACCGCAAGCTCTTTACCCTCCACCGATTCGCGTTGCCCGTCTACCCCTCGGAAACATTCGCCCGATACAGTTTATCCGTTTCACTCGGTTTACTTTTGAAATTAGTACCACGTTTTGCACGATTGGACAACGGATCAGTTCGATAAATCGCCGACGAGAAACACGAGACAAATGACCTATTTCTTCAGCGCATTTGCGTTTTTGAGTTTGCACACTCGCGTTATTATCGAGAAAATAGAATATAAAGCGAGCCGCTCGTGTAACTTGCAACGCGGCATTAAATGAAATCACGTACGAACGGATTGTGAGAGGGGGCGAGCTCGGTGCATCCCGAAAGTATCGGACGTGACCGGCGAACGAGCTCTGTTTTACGTTCGCAAGAGAGAAACGGTGCGGCAGATACGCCGCACCGCAATCTTCGTAAAAGGACTGCTAGATGCTGACCAAAAGAGGCCGGCTCACGTGGAATCTCATAAAAAATAATAAAGAGAAGAGAGAGGGACTCACCGTGAGACATCCTCCTGGGAAACTGCCCGCGGTGTTCCGGTGCCGTGCAGAGCCAGAGAGGACGCGTGGCGTGATTCTTGCGAGTATGGTACCGCCGCAGTGTTGTTTTCCATTGCGGACACGGACCCGTTTTGCTTACCTGTCAAACGAAAAGAATTTCAGGACATCATTAGTACATGAGCAGAAAATCGTCAACAGATTCCGTCGGTTGTTTCCTATTTCTAACAGTACATACAATACTTCGTTGTATTTAACGAATTTGTCCGATAAACATTTGCCGACACACACTCTGACATTGTCTCTACTTCCACAATAGATAAAATAATTTTTATCATTAATAATTAGCTTGAGATTATATCTCTAAGGACAAACAAATAGCGTATTTAAGATAAAATATAAATATAGAAGTAAATATTAACATATTGAAACATGTAAACAAGCAAAACAAAAGGTAAACATAATCATAGATAGCATTGACAAATTAATAAAAGATAACAGTTTTATTTCTTGGCGTAAACAATATAAAATAATTACAAAAAATTTTTTTATTAATTTTAGATGTACTTAAATAACTACGATTTAGACAATAGAGAGTTTGAAATTCAAAAAATAAGCGCTTTTGATCAAAATCCTTTCTTTTACATTTTTCCTGTATGTGTGTGTGTGTGTGTGTGTGTGTGTGTGTGTATTTTTTTAGCGATAAAATATTATTTATTATTATTGTTATTTACGACGCTGTATTGTACGTTGAAATGTTATTTATCCTCTTCCTGCAAGTATTGCGGGGTGATAAATAAAAAATAGATAGCACATTGAGATACAAAATAGTAGGGATCTCCATTTGAAACGGACTTGTTTATTCGCGTCGAGGTGGCTTCTCCGAGAAACTCCCGGTTCTGCGCCTGGAGATTAAAGCAAATATTCGGATAATCCCGCGGGGCACCGATATGCCGTAGCATTAAAGGGGCAATTTGAATTCAGTCGGCATGAAACCGCCGCCGTCGAGCCGGCTTTTTCCCGCTCACATTGAGCTTGGGTGAACTATAGCGTTTGTACTCCGCTGGTTTTTCCCGGTTTGTAGAAAAATAAATACGAAGATATTACTGCGGGATGAAGATACGACGCGCACACCGCGATATCTTTAATATCTCGAGAAGCGATCTTTCATCTTTCGCGTAACAATAAAGAGAAACGTTACTGTCTTATAATAACAATTTAATCAACCTCTCTACATTCGTTCATTAATTTTACAAATACTTAAAGTAACTTCATTAATTAATGAGAAAGAAAGAGAGAGAAAAAGAGAGAGAGAGAGAGAGAGAGAGAGAGATCGAAGAGATCTCTCCACTTCTCCGGCATCGTCCTTTCCCCGCGGGAAACGGAATTTTAACGTCACTCTCGAGATTTCCCTGATCGAATGTTTTCGATGCGCGATGCGCTGCCGCATTCGTAGCACATCACGCGATAAACGGAAAAGAGAGATACGACTGCTCGCGTGCATTTCGGGCTAGATTTTACGAGTACCGTTTTATGAGACTGATGAATAAGTTACGGCCCGATATCGTCAGTAAAAGTCCGGCTCTGACGGAGAAGATCCGCGGATCAAAAATTCATTTCCGCACCGCGACGCGCGGAAATCGCGGGGATTCGTCCGCGTTTATTTCCAGCCAGCAGCGGAGGGGAGCCACAATTGATTTGAATTTCAACACGTTGCGCAGACGGCTTTGAATAATTAATAGGATGCCGTAATTATTATTTCGATCGAGATCTCGTGATGGAAAAGTGGCGGCGAAAAATACGGTTAGGTGCGACGACACTTCACGCGGAGAGTCGGTTATTAAAACGCGCACTCGCGGCTCGGAATCTTCCTCGGGGCCGTCCTCGTCGCGTAAATCACGGACGATGAAATAAAATCACAGATTTCACGCTGTGATTTTATTTCGTCGCTTGTGATAGATAGTCAACGAGATTGTCTTTGCGTTTTTTTGTTTTTATGTATTGCGCCAAACGCTCCGTTTCGAATGTACAGTCTAAAATTGTTATTTGAAAAATTTCAACTTTTTAATAATACAAGTATCTTGGAAAATATAAATTGGAACAATATATTTTATCTCTGAAATCTATTTGATGTGACCCAAAATGCAATTAAATTTTAATCTGGGAGTAGTCACCTGTTTTTACACTCCAGTAATGAAAAAATAAAACTCAATGCAGTGTAGTTTTTCATTACTGATCGAAAATTCGTATCAATTTTTTTTTATTTGTCCTTACTTTTTTAAAAAAATATTGAGTATAAATTTATATAAACAACAAATAAACTTTAAAATAAATAATCGTTTACACACAAAAAAAAACTAAGTGACTATTCTCTTAAATTAGATTCTAATTGTGAAATTATTACCTATTATTAATTTGTTCGTAGCAATTTTGTTTACGCAGTTTAGGCAGAAAATTAAGGAAATCTGATAACTTACGTGGCTGAGGTGAGAGAGAATTGTCCGTCGCTATTGGAGGAAGAGGTGGCGGGGGCATGATACCACTTTCCGTCTTTGAAACTAAAAGTACGACGCGATCTTGGGTCGCTTTCAGGGTCGCCACTGCCTCTTCATGTGTCACATTCTCCAGATTTTTATCGCCCTGCTGGAATCAATACAAATTTTTCTTTGATCGCTCGTATTTAATAAAAATTTCTCGCTGACGATCAAAAACAATTTGAATCGTTGCTAAAACGTCTATTTCTTTGCAAATTCAAATTCAATACATTATGTCGTCGCTAATACAAAATGAAGATTTAGAAACTGTCTGTTATAACTGCCCAAGCATAAAATTGCAGCGCGAAATGTCAAACAAGATACATTTTTATGGTTATTTCGCCTCAACATTAATTCATTCTTTACGCAGATATTACTCTTTGAGAAATATCCCACTTCTGTCTTCTGTTTATCAAGCAATCCACTCTCTTTTCTCTCAAGGGAAAAGACTGCTTCTAAGACACGAACTAGGCATAGTCGCGTGGCGCACACAAACGATTCAATCACGATGTCACGAATCTTCGATAATTGATTTTCTCCCATTCAATTTCCCCTGTCAACCGTGGTCTTCACCCATCTCCTTCCGTTCCCTCTCTTGTTCATCTACTACGATTGTCTTCCTTAAGGCACTAAGAGGCAATCGGTCGCTCGTGATTATTAAACTGACGCGCAAAGACTAGCACGGAAACTACAGTACGGCACATCCCAGTGCGTCCTCAATCCGCTCGTGAATGCTCGCATCACTTTAAATTTTAAATTACACAGCAAATAATAAAAATAATATACTCTATGACAAAATTTAACTTCCATCAGTTCAGAATAATAAAAATTAAAAAATTCGAATAAATATCACATTACAACTATTGAAATTTTGTTTTTCTTTTTTATTTTAATGTATAGTAATAAATAAAATTGTAAATTATTTAATTACATCAATGTAAGTTGCTACAGCGCTCTTCATGAAAAAAACTATATTATATACGAATTACATATCTAGGCGATAATTGAAAAAGTAAGTATAAGGTTCAACGGATTTCATATTTTTAATAAGTGAAGTGAATTCAAACCTCATTTTCCATGAATCGGCGCGGCTAGGAAAAGTAGATTAAAGCGGTTTTCCGAGGCGCCACCAAAGTAATTGATAGCCCTTCCGTCAGCGATATACAGATCCGGTCGACCTTCGCTAGTCTACGATTTTTCGCTTCAGCGATTTCACCACCTTTAAGGCACCCGTCTAGGAGTCGCGCAAAAAAAGCGCCGATTAAAACCGCCGAACGACCAGTTTGATTTATGACTGTCGCCGAAGGATGAAGTGTCGAATGCGAACATGTATGATGGAAAGGCGTTTTCTCTTTCTTTCTTTACATGGCATAAAAGTGTGTTGAAAGGTTTGCTACCTTTCCTGGATGATAGTCGGTAATGAAGCTAATCGAGATTCGAGGATCGATTTTAGTTGCTTCTAAAAGTATCTGTGCATGATTTATTACTTTTTCTTTTATTTTTCACAAATTAAGATGTCGATATAATAAGTAAGCGAAAGAATGAGGCATTAAAATCGTAAGACAAAATTATCTTTAGCAATGCTAAAATAAAGAATTTAAAAAAATATTATCATCTGACTAAGAAAAAACTAAAAGAATTTTTATACTAAAAGTTTAATCGAATCCGATTTACTCGAGAAAGAAGGGGAAAGAAGAGAAGCGTTTATTATCATTAGTATGCTTTTTAAGGAAGAAACGAAAGGCGGGGAGGAAGAAGGAGAATTTTTTTAATTTAAAATTTTATAATTCGGTGAAAGAAATTCGTGGCACGTTTCTTGGGATTGTCAAAAAAATTTTCGATATTTTTCACAGACCTGTAAGGACTCGTGTCACGAATCCCTTTCATTAGATTATAAAATTTTAAAATTTATAATAAAGAAGGAGGGAGCAAATCGAGACTCAATTAAATTTTCGGCATAGAAATTTACTCGCAATCAGTTGTTTACGACAGTGTCTCGGAACTTTCTTGCCGTTTTATTCTCCCGCGTGGCAAAGTAATTATCGATCGTACGGTAATTAGTTTCGGCGCGCGTAAGCCCGAAGTTTTCGGTAGTAATTATAAAACTCGAAATGGCTCTCTCCCTCTCTCTCTCTCTCTCTCTCTCTCTCCAGACTTATTCGATCGTAGGTGCCACAACTCGGTTTTTTTTTTCACAACAATTTATCCGATCGCAAATTTATTTTCTTCGAAGCGGAAAGCTCTTCTATTTTTGTTTTGAACTGCATTCCGAAATCGATAGAAGATTCATGATAAGGTATTCGGACTTAGGCAGAATGGCAGTTAAAAGTCTTATCTTCATGTATTCTCCATGTTTTTTATAATCTCATAAAACCATGCTATAAATTCCATTTATCGTTACTATAAAATTTTATAAATTATAAGGATGAGATCTTTCGTTTTGAAATTGGCATTTGATTAAACTTTTGGCATAAAAATTTTCGTTTACAATAATGTCCTGAAACTTTTTCACGGTGTACGTTTTATTCGTGTAATACAGGCTGCGGTCCACTTGACGCTGCAAAATGCTTCGTAGCATTTGATTAACCAATCGGAACAAAGAATTTTACTAATCGATCAATCAAAAAAGACTTCAAAGCGTTTGTAATCGATATCAAGTGGACCGTAGCCAAAGTGTAATATTTTATTCCACAACGCACTATACCAATTCTGTGAACAACAATTTAACAAATGACACGTGCGTCATTACGAAGTACTTAATCGGAATAATTTTCACATCGATTGTTATCGCGGGATAGGACCACGATCAATCGCGCATGAGCCTCAAAAAGCGTGATTTATTTCTCTACATTTATCTCTTGAGTTTTTAGAGAAAAAGAGAGATAAAGAAAAAAGGAATATCGTAGAAAAACGGTTCTTTAGTTGTTTTTTATTTATTTTTAGAATAAAAAATGACAATTTTATTTTTCGGTGCCACTTTTCGATTGTAGAAAAACATCTTTTTTTACATGACGTATAGGCGAACTTACAATGCTTCGCCTCGAAACGTTGATCGTGCGATGTAACGTGCAATCCACGTGTCTTATATTTATGTGATAATTCCAAGTTGAAATTTTACTCCTACCTTTGGCCTCAACTTTTACGCCTACTAGACCTTTTACGCTTATCTTGATACTTTAAACACTCCAATAGACCTCTTTTGAACCTATTAACTGTAATAGGGTCTGTGGAGAGTTTCAAGATATTTTGCCGAAAACTTCTTTTGAACTTTAAAGTAGGAAATTTTCCGATAACTACCATTCTGAGACACAAGGTAGGAGCTCAATTCCCATTATAACTTGTTATAATCTTTCAGAATTTACATACGTCCAAAAGCTAAGGTTAAAAGTAGGAAAAAAATTTCGACTCGTGAATTGAGAAAAATCGCAATCGACTAAATCTTTGGCGATCATTTCGACGAAACGATCACGACGCGAAAGACAAACGGCTTGTTATGTATGTTTACTTACCAGAGCGTTCCTGACGGCTACCAATTTATCGCCGACGACGAGGCGACCGTCCACTTGGGCGGCCCCGCCGTCCATGATTTTGGTCACGTAGATTCCATTGTCACCTGGTATATGTTGATTGCCGATACCGCCGGCGATGCTGAAGCCAAGGCCTTTGTTACCCTTGATCAGCTCGATCTCCATCAACTGCGTGTGTTTCCGTCGGCGTACATACTGAAAATCGATGCGCGAACATGACGTTAATTGAGCGTGGGTGGAGGAGGTGAGGGAGAAGGGTCGGACGGTATCGCGGATGACCGATCAACGAGTAAATTCTACAAAGTTCAAATTTTAGACGACGTCGCTTTCATTTGAGAAGCGTTTAAAAAAAAAGAGGGAAGCACCGCGCACTTTTTAATTCCCGGTGTAACAATGAATCTCCACGTAATTAAATGCCCGCCAGATAGCTGATCGGAGAGATATATCCCTTTTCAAACTACTCTCGTTTACTCGGTGAGATTTATAAAGTGGATTTGTTCCCGCTCGGCGCTATTCTCCTTAAAGGGTCGTTTATATCGCTAAGGTGGTTCAGTACGTTAATTAAACTCACGGAAAAAGCACTGACAGATGTTTCGATTGCCGATTGATACGTTTTATCGTGACGCAAACGTTTAAGACATTTATTAAAATTGAAATATGCGAGGCAGATTTTTTTTCTCTTATCTCATTTAAAATTATTGATTTCATAATATTTAAAATAAATATGATAAATGAGAATAATTTAATTTTTAATAAATACATTTAATACGTGTATAAGTCGAGCGTTATTTTGTTTACGTGACTATCTTTAAATTATATCAATTTAGTAAATGTAATAGAATATAACGATTAAATAAAAATACACATTTGATGCAGTAATTCACTTAATTTTGAATTAAATTTAATTGCAAGTCATCCATAAATCGAGATAGCAAATCGCATTTGTTATGACGACCATATTCCTGTCCTAAAGATGCGTTTACGCGCAACGAGGGATAGCTGCGACTTTATGTCAGAATAATATCTAAAATGGTCCGGCCGTAAACGCTTTTATGTCTTCCTCATCGTTATTTCCAACCTGGGAGGGTTAATAACGCGCATGTTGGTTCGAGCGACCTCTCTCGAGTACCTGAAAAATTTCCGGCGGTCATCGAAGAAGTTGTTCTGAAATAATTTACGGGGGCTGACGTTGTCTACGAATTTTTAAAACATCGGAACGTAATTATTAATAATTTTATCGTTTAGAAAAATATTGTTAAGTACACTTAATTAAAGTCTTTATAATAATCAATGTCTTCGATTTTTGCGTATCTAACCGACATCGGTCTTTTCCTCGAAGGAAAAGTAGATACAGCGGCAATACGCCTGGGGACTTTTTTTTGGAAGGTGACATTAACGTATATCCGAGAGGCATATAATGAACGATCCCATCGAAACTTTCCCTCATCCCTCGGTGACTTTGCCAACGGCCACAGGAATCTCGAAAGGCCCGGGTGAGTGATCGTCGCTTCGGGACTTTCCTCAGACATAAGCCGAAGATATTCGACGCGTCTTTATGACAAATATGGAATCCGGGGAAGGCCGTCAATCTCGCCTCGAACTTTCTAGGACTTGAAATGTCGTCGTGAAAAGATCGCACGTACTTCGATGGAAAAAAAGGGGACACGAAAGATTCGAGGTAAACGAACGGAGGACAACGCGTGGCGTAAGAAAACGATTAAAGTTTTATTAATTTAGGATAGACATGTGCTTGACGAATGGTGCCCAAAGTATCGTCTCGATATCTTTTGATATTCGACAAATTGAAATGCATAAAATAAACAGTGATAATATACCGATAACGATACTGCCTAATACACAGTTAATTAAGCACTCGGTTAGAAACTATCGGCAGGTAGCTGAGAAATTGAATATGCATACGTAGGACGAGTTTAACAGCAGAAAGCATACGCATTACACCATTTGCAATTCAATTATTCCCGGCACATTCGTCGCACAATTAAATCTGTGCACTTGAGATGTGCATATGATATGGCATGTGATCATAGTAACAATATGCTGCCATTGCACCCCCCGTATGCGATTCAATTAAATTCGGATTTGGGATTTGCATATGTCAGTTTGTACAGGGTACCATGCGCAGCATCTTTAATGCATCAGTTAACGTTAATCGGTTAGGATTAATTAGTTGCATTTTCCCTCTTGATGTTTTAACCAATATATTTACAGATGAATTCTGATGCTTCGTTTCGATAGATAACGAATCATGAAAATCACATTTCTTTAAATTGATACTTAAAAAAAAAATAGTACCTCATTAATAAGAAGTTATTGTACAATAACTGATATCTTGGACTACATTCGGAAGCATCATCCGAGTGCCCCTATTATTTTATCCTTGCTATCATCGAACGTTAAAGGATAAAATGGGAACACTTCGGGAGATGTTTCTGAACGTAGCTCTTGATAGCGCTTGTACGGGTTGGCAATGCAACAAAGCGATCTATCGCGATAGAGACAAGTAACTTGTAACACGCGTCCGTATCGGTGCATCGAGGCTAGGAGGGTAGAGGGTGTAGCTCACCAGTTTGACGGTGTTGCCGGCTCGCTTGAGCGCGTCTACGGCGGCCGCATGCGGTACGTCGACAACGGACACGTCGTTCACCTGCAGTATCGTGTCGTTGACACGCAGCCGACCGTCCGCAGACGCTGCACCGCCCGGTATGAGCTTAGTGATGTAAATGGCGGTGTCGTTGCCGTAATGGGGATTGTCTGTGCCGCCGGCGATGCTGAAACCTAGGCCCGCCCCGCCCCGCTCCAAAATGATGTCTTCGTAGTCCCATTCGTCGTCGCCGTTCACCTGAAAAGATAAACAAGCGCAATTAGTATTATCTTATTATTCACTCTAGCTATTTATCTATCTTTTCCATACACACACACACACACACACGCGCGCGCGCGCGCGCACGCTCTCTCTCTCTCTCTCTTTCATTTTTATATTTCTTTCACACATGTTCTGCTTAACTTTGTCTTAACTACGCATGTTTGACATTGTCAATCTGTAGTGTTTCTGCACTTGAGAGGATTGCCCACTTCAAAGTGCCTAATAAATAACAAGTGCCTAATAAATCATTCATTCATTCATTCTCTCTCTTCTTCTCTTTTCTAAACATAAAAGTTTTTATTTTTATTTATATTATATCTAGTTTTCCTCTTAAATTGCATTGTATTAATTTCTATTTTTTATTTTTTTCTATTGTGTTTTAATTTGTCCTAGTTGCTTCGTCCTATTATAATTTTTTCTTGCCTATATTTATATATATGTATATTTTTAGATCTAAAACCCTCAATCTCTCTTTTTTTTTTTACAATTTCCTGCATATCTGCAAATACAATGTACACGACATAAATTTGATTCAATTCCGTTTAGGAAGTTTTCAATTTCAAAAACGGAGTTATTAATTAACGAAGGGATAAGTATGAGCATTATGGGGATTGTATAATCGGAATCAAAAGAAACTTCCTGATCTTTGTCGGAAGAAAAAATTTTTATGGTGAGAGTCGAGGGTTAATGACGGTGTCACGAAAGATCGTGCAAAACCTCTAATTGCGCGGGAGATTTAAAGTCCCTGCACGCCATAGGAGGGTTAAGCGGTTAATTGATTCTGAGACCTCACATGAGAGCAGATTAGGTCTCGTGCAATGTCCCGATCGATGGCGGTCAGTTACGCGGGAACAAAGGAGCGTCGTTTAAGCTATCGACACCAGCTGACGCACGCCAGGACACCGAAACGCTATACATATTTCTATATTTTTCACCGGATAATGCATTCTGCTCGTGTCGCGTGCGGCATACGGGATGATGGAAAATGTCTGATAAGCATAAGCCATACGCTTTAATGAAAATTAAAATCATTTTTCTTCATTGACACTCAATTGATCCCGTTAAGTAAAATTCTGACGATATTAATAATTCAAAGGCGATTAGAAATGGGAGACACATTTCGACAAGCAGAATCTCAAAGATGCTTCGTTTATTGACTAATTCCATGCAAACTTTATCTCGTTATAATTTTTCAACGTACGTGAAAAATTCCGAGAGGCGTAGAGTTTGACCAGCAAAGAAGTTCGTTATCGGAGCACGAGCGCACCGAAAGGTCCCATCGTCTAATTAACTTTGAACATCGTTGGCACGTGACATCGTTTTAATATTCTATAACGACAGGATAAGAAGATCGGTCTTAGTATCGACCAATGCCAATAAAATAAGTCAAAATAAGTATAAAGAATTGAAAACGAGATTCTTCCACTACAGACTGAAAAATGAAAAAGAAAATAACATTTAAAAAAATTCTCCGCGTAAGCTTGTAAGCGAGAATATATCGCGAAAAATTTTTTTAATCGTGCACAGCAAATAATACGTGGCTAAAATATTTACAATCGTTTCTCATAAAAAGTCCTCCGTCATACGTACGCGAGTCAATTATCAACCGCGAAAAAAAACTTACGTAGGATTAATGTAATTTCTAAGCGATTGTATGCCTGATGAAATAACAGGGATTTCCTTTAGGAGAGCAGTCACTAAAAGTCCTTCACGTGCGCAATGCAATTATGCATGATCCATTGGAGTGCAAAACCATTTTAATCGGATCAAAAGCCGACTAAGCCGTAGGATAATATGCCAGAGACACGTTCCCGCAGTACGACGCATTGCGTATCCCCGGATGTATCAGCGCGATGCATTCACATTCGTGTACGCGCAATTACGATCACGTTCAAAACAACACGAAATGCCTTAAGCCGAATAATGAAGATTAATAAATTTATCCGACAATGTCGCGGTTGATATCAATAATAATGATCAACGGCAATCACGTAATTATTTCAACCACATTGAACATTTTCTGAGTATCAACAGGTTAAAAGATTCAACCTCACCCGTAGAATTCGTTGTTAAAGACGTTACGCAACTACGAAACGAAAGATGTAACGACATCGATTCTTTCTGAAATCGATGTCAATGTCGTTTACGGTTCGAAGCTATCGGCACAAAGCTATAATAATTTTCAACAATGTTAGAGGCACGCGATAGAGGTTTTTGTAGGATGCATCTGGTTCGATGCAACGTGCAAGGGGTTAAAGACCTCGCGTAGTAAGCAGACCAATCATCATTGTAATTATCCATCCACGTACATGCCATTCCGATCATGTTGCAACACAAACGGATAGTACGGAAGGCGAAAGGATTCGTGCTTCTACATTCTCTCTCTCTCTTCTGTGCGCGAACACGCAAATCGGAATGCACCCCTGGACGCATTCCGATCCTCCTGCACCGTCCGCGCGTATCGAGACAATCCGCCGCGCGCAAATTTGACGCACGCAATGCGATGCCCGATGCATATTGCGGTGATCGCAAATTAATCGCGCTGGAATTATGCTATTCTGTTAAGCCACTCCCTCCCTCTCTTCCGTTCACCGTAAAGTCCGACAGCATTGCTGCAGCAACGAGCTATGCATTCGTCAGCAACGCGTTCGTCGATACGAGTGCAGCCCATCAATGATGCGCAATTATGTCCGCGCGAGAATTAACCGGCGATTAGCGACGCGATTATGCGGTCGCGCTAATTAATCGTATGATGGCGAGGAGCACGCGGATCCACACTTTCACGCACTGCACTGCAAAGCGGTATCAGCTGCGCTTATCGGACTTGTTTGACGACTCGTTACCGCTCTGACAATTAAATGATCCGCGTGTTTCGTGTATTTCGTATGCATAGTGATTCGGATCAATTCAAAAGTTATCGCCTGTAATTTCGTCGGTGTAACTGATTGCTCGTGAATTAATAGAGCAGGGCCCTTTGGAGGATTAAAAAAATCAATTTTTTTTTATTTTATACAAGTACGTACAATTAGAATCAACCCTTAAATTTTTATCAAAAAATTTTTACATATAGTATTTCTTTTTTGATTTTATTTTATTATTTTTCATTATAACAAGTACACTTACTTCTAAGTGTCTGATAGCAATGCATCTATCCAGAAATTTTACAGAAGGTTATTATATGAGCCTGAAATGATACGTAAGTATTAAAAATAAACGAGTAAATTGTACTCAAAACGCATTTTTCTCGAAACTATGGTTTTTCAAACTGGTGACCACGATTTCAAACAAACTAATGAACCGATTGAATTCGCCTTTTGCATACATATTCGAAACACTTCGCTCTATCGTTGGAACTAGCAAAATTAAATTATATTACTGTGTTTATTTTTTTTTACGTTAAACTTCCAAAATTTTTAGAGATTTTTTAAAATTTATTTTTACATGCATAATAATTATTTAAAAAATAGTTTGATTTTAATAATTCTAGTTCTTCCGACGATAACCAAACAACTGTAGATTAAGAATCGTTTTCGATTTGTTGTCTCAGATAAATGAGTGTCGAGATTTTATAGTCACCATGAGACGATGCGCGCTCGGACACGTCGCGCAAACAATGTTATAATTATTACAATTTTCGTTACTTTTACTTGTGAAAATTCTTGACAATAAAATATAGATGAATAAATATGTGCACAAAATTTCAAATTAATCGCTCATATAGTTTCTGTAAAAATATTCATAAAAATAAGCTTTTTTTACCCTTCAAAGGGTCTTGCCCCTTAAAATGGATTCTGTTTATGAAAATAATCTTCATTTTTATGAGTTACATTAACATATGTATATTCTTGTATTATCCCACGTTACTCTCAAATATATTTATAACAAATTCGTAAAACTTGTAACATAACACACTATACAATTCTATAATCTTAATGATATTAATATTGACCTTGTCCTATCATCGGTAGAATTGAGGAATTAAACATTTCCTCTTTGAACTGATTAGAAACGTCATTTCCTTGAGTGTCTCCAAGTAACCGTACAACGGAAGTTGTGATAACGATAAACGAGCGTGTTCCGGAATCGTCAAAGGGTTTACGTTCGCCATAAATCATGAGAAACGCGCGCGCAAGTGTTCAACCAAGTGCATCGTAATCTGAAACCATTTTCGTTAATTACCATTTTCCGGGTCCGGTTGACCACGCTGGCAGTCATTGATCTGCATCATACGCGAACCTTTTCCAGTAATTAATTAAGCTCCTTCCTGCTGGCGTAGAAATTAACAATACTAATTTGTACACCGATTTGCAAGACGCACTTCCGTTCCGCACGATCCGATTATACGTGGCGACGTGTGCCTGTCGCTCGAACTATTCCCGAATAATTTCAATAGCAAGCAGGTGTTGCCTCACTGACGTTTGACTAAGTGATTTATTACCGGCCACGGACAGATTTATGCGTTTTGCATAATTCACGCCGATCATCGCCGATCGCGCTGTCGCTTATACTTCGCGCGCAGCGATGATTTTTGCTTCTTATCGCGGAGATACGGGACGCGGAGATACGGGACTGCGATAAATCCACGTTGTCTTTTACGCGGCGCATGTGCACTGCTAGGCGACGACCAGCAATATCGATATCGTGAATATTACGTTCTTATTGCGAATATAAATTCGCCAATTTGAAAAACAAATCTACCAAGTGGCAGAAACATACGCATTTCCCGCATGACTTCACAATTGTTTCCAGATGAAAAAATTATGTTCACAATAGAGAGAAAACTTCAATTAAATTAACTATTATTATTGTTGTTGTTATTGTTCGACACTAATATATATTAATAATGACAAAGTTAATGCGTGATTCTACAAAACCAATGACACGAATAATATTCGCGCACTCGCGACACGATTATCGCGACGAAGGCGAGCTCTCGGTACCGGCCGAGCGCGCGTTTCTATCTTTCAACAGAACAGTGAGAACGATGCGGTCGCAGGAAAACGCGAAACTGCAGCTTCCGTCGCGCGCCGGACAGCGACGGACAGCGCGAAGCCGAGGAGTAACGTTACTCACCTCCCATTCTCGCGCGGTGGAACGTTACTCGCCCGCGTATACTGTCGCGTCTGCCGCGCCAGTATAGTCATCGCTATTATAATATCGGGAGGAACGCGCGTTTCGCCGCCGGCTATTTCCGACTCCCTGTGAAAATAAACGTCGGCACGCGCCCGGCGCGGATCGCGCGGCCTGCCGCCGAAATTAACCGGCCGACTGGCACGTAGCGGAATTTGATCGATGGATCGCGCGCTTCGTTCGTTGACCGCTCGTAACTTTATGCCATACGTTTCCGTAATTAGGCCGTCGCGAGTAAAATCAGCACGAGCAAAATCGGCCCTGTGGCTTGCGAAATTTACTTAAAATATCTTATGGCACGTACGTGCCATATATATCGACACTTTCTTTCTCTCTCTCTCTTTCGTACGTAAAATGATATTTTTAACCGTCACTAGAATGACGCGACCGCGAAGGGCTGCTTGGTGGGTTCAGAAACTTGGCTCGGTGTACCGTCATCGTGCCCGCGTGTTTCGAATTAACATCTCGCCGTGTCAAAATCGGCTATAATCGGCTATATTCGTCGGCCTTTGTCGGTACGTTGGTTCCGACCGCGGTGGATAAAGATAGCCGCGTTCCGTGGCAAATAGAGCGAATTTCAGGCAACGCCGACCTTGAAAGTAACTGTCGTCCATTGTCTACCTTAATTCTTTGAGAGCATTCAAGTAGAGAGACAAAAGCTTTCTACCTTAAGTCTTTAAGTAAAGTTTGAGAATTCGAGTGCCTTTTTATCAAGATCGAGAAATTGAAGTGTCGAGCCGTCCTCGTCATTTTATAGTCTCGAACGAGATGAGATTAAATACAGGAGAGAATTTTCCTTAATAGAAGATGGGACGAATGACGTCGTGATAAAATCATGCGCGGCAAGATCTCCGGTTGGTCCTCTAGTCCCGGAAGTTTATATGCGGGGTGCCCGTGGCCGCCGATGATTCGGCGAGCACGGCAGGGAGTTTAACGGCGAACAAAATTACTGTCGATTAAATCTGACTTCCCTTCCTCGGCTCCTCTTATTGCTCAAGTAAATGGTGAATTCTCCGAGACGCTAGTGAAACTGCCGTAGTAGTCGAGAGGGATTGTTATTAAGAGGTAGCTGACGTGCGAAATTCCGCATCCTCGTCTGTAATTTACGCTTCATAGACCGCGGAAGAAGAGAGAGAGAGAGAGAGAGAGAGAGAGAGAGAGAGAGAGAGAAAGAGAGAGAAAGAGAGAAAGAAAAAATTCGAAGAAAAAATTACATTAAATGAAAAGGAAGAGAAAGAGAGTGAAAATTTAATTATATAATATAAAATAAAATTATTGATACCATGCAAAATTGTTTCAAGATTTATTTTTAGTAAAAAAAGATACGCACTATTAACACAATAAAAACAGTAATTTTATTTTAAGGACAAAAAACAAAATAAAATATAATTATTATTAATATAAACTATAAATCATATATATTGTAATTGATTAAACATAATTATACGAGCTCCTTTTGTGTAACATGATGTGTAAAATTTATCACTTATAATCAGAGAGTGAAGCAGCGCGCGAAAGTAATACCGGCAGAAAAAAAGACTTGCGCAATCCTTTAAATTTAATACTTCCTTCTCGTTGCGGTAGACGTCTGGCGAATACTATCTGCGTACAAAGGCCGCCAAGGTAACGTAAGTAACGTGCGTGGCTAAAAGGCGAGAGAACCGGGACGTGTTAAGCGGAATTAACGCCGGAGGTAATCCGAGCGCCAAGAAGAGTGTCGTTATGCTGCCTCGTTTTGTTCCGGAAAATCGCAACAAAAAAAAAAACACGTTCTTTCACTCGGTTCTTGAATTCCGAGGTAGCACGCGGAAGTTTTCAAGGAAGGATCTTGCCGGGCGGAAAATCATGTTGGGCATATCGTAAGATTGGTTGCGAAAAATTTGCATACAACTTATGTAAAGTCTGAACGTCGCGCGATTCTGCATGCTAAAAATGTAACAATATTTATACAATATTAGGGAAAACATACAGTGCATAAACTCTCTCTCTCTCTCTCTCTCTATATATATATATATATATATATTCTTCCATCGATCGCCCTTTTCTTATCAACGTTGATTAATTACAATGCTAAAGCGATTGCGAATATTGATGTAACGCATGAGCAATTCACCAGCATATATATCTCGGTGCCGAGAGATTTTTACGGATAACTGAAATCCGACGACAGTAAAATAATTAATTGCACAAACGCGAACCGTCCATAGCTATGACGCTAGCCGGTCGGACCCTCGTTAGCCGGCTACTCGAGGGTGCTGCTAACCGAAAGTTTCACGAGTTCCGTCGCAAATTAAACGGCGCTGTGAAAGCTCCCAGAGTGTGTATTCGAGTATCGAAACTCGGAACTACTCGCGCCGTAAAGTGTATTAGCACAATTGGAACCCCTCCAACTAGCAACTGGCGTTAGATCGACACTGGGATTTGATTCGTGTTTCGCGACTTGCTTGCAAAACTTATACCAGTCGCGATTGGCGCGAACCATGGTCGCTAATTGCTATTCCGTCGTCGTGAGAAAAAGTATGTCGATCCGGTCTGGCGTGCGCGCGGAGCGTCGCGTTATCGTCGCCGTCGTCGTGTCTATGAACATCTCGTCCTGGACTGGTTATTTTGTTCAATTATGAAACAAACCAGACACTGCGGAAGTGCCGTTCACGCTCTGCGCTTCTATGGCGGTGCAGCCGCCGCCGCTGGAATTTTTGGAACCGCGGTCATTCACCCCGCGTACTCGCGACAGCCTTCTTTTCTCGTAACCTCCAATTTAATTTCGCAAAAAAATTATATGGTTTTTCATGGAACTAAACCGGACGCTGGGAGAAAAGTCACAAAATGAGAGAACAAATGTCAAGTTCCGGCTAATCTAATTCACGTTAGAGTTAAACTATATTAAATTATAATAAGCTATTTTATACATTTACACACACACGCACACTTGTTTTTCCGATTAATGTTCATTGATAATATTATGTTTCGTATTCAAGTTTCTATATGACGAATGAATTAAAAAACGCAAACAAATTTGAAACAATTTTGTATGACTATCAGCGATCTTCGTAGATCATTTATTGTATTAAAACGTAAAAGAGAAATTTTACGAGGAACATTTAAAAATCCACGTGAATTTTTGTCACTCGAAGAAAAGCGGTTGAATTAACGATCCGCGGAATAGCGTGATACGGGAGTACTGTACACTCAGCGTGTTATGAAGCACGTTACGGATTAACAGAATCGCTACATTTCCTGGGAAGAATTGCGAAAAAAGTGACAATTAAACGTCCCAACCAACGTAGCGTGTGAATTCGTCACTGATTTTTATTTTCGTAGTTTAATCGCGGCCGCTTAATCGCTTTTTACACACCGTGGCTTTTCGTAGCTTTCCTCACGCTTCTCCTCGTGCAGTAATCGCGCGGAAATTTGCGCGCGTCCGGCGAACTTTTCGCGATCGTGACTCCGCATATTCCGGTACGTTCAGTTTTTTGCCGTTCTCTTTAAACTCGACCTGCCCGGAAGTTGCAAAGCAAGAAAGTTATGCTGTCATATTCAACCGCGATAAGTATTTTCCTCGGAACTTTAACTTACGATCTAAATAAAATGTTTTATATATAATGATGCATATATAAATAAAATTAATAATAATTATGAACACTTCACAGTTCTTCGTACTAAACAAAATGAAAATTAATTAATCTGTGATTATCGAAACCACTGATATTTGATACAGAATATATTTAAATAGAATGTAATGCGGCGTTTAATTAATAATTTTAATCTGTTTTTTTTTGTTCTTTTATTCAACGCTGTCAAAAAAAACTTTTAACATTTTTCCGCCTTTTAAGCTTAATTTAGAGGCCGCTTTTACTGTCGTGCTTCTTAATTGATCCATGAATAAATTAATCTTGTGTCGTCGCCAGTTTAATCTTGATTTACGCTCCGGGAAATGTTGTATAATTCAAATTAATCAAACTAATCCAATATATATTGTATTTATCTTTGTCGTGCGCCCCAAATTTAAATTCTAATTGGCGAAAACAAATGGTATAAATGAATAAATAAATCCATTCGCGTAAAACTGATTCATATGCGAAATTGTTAAAACGGAGAGAAAAAATTGTTAAATCAGATTACATTCTCGAGATTAATAATCTTATCAGTTTTATTGCATAAAATATAACAATACGCAATTTCACATACGAAATAAAAATGTTTGTTCTGTCTTATCAAAATTTCATAAATCCCTCTCATATAAATTGATAAATGTCTAAATATTGAGACGTAAACTGCACAAAAGTTTTTCATGTTTTGCCTTCTAATGTATTATGAAGAGTGGTTGCGCTAATTTTGCGCCAAGCTCGCTTCATCTGCATCTTTATTCGCGGGGCCGACATTGCGTTACGATAACAGCGGATTCTCGTTTAGCATGCTGCGGCGTTTCAACTCTCTGCAGGTACGAGTTTAATTCACAAAGCTCGCATACTCCGGGATTTAACGTCGGACGATCCCCCGCACCTCCCACATACTCGAGTTCGATGTTACCCGGGGCGTAAACTCGCGATACCCGAAACGCGCATAAAACGCGGACACTGTATGAATGCGGGATCTAAAACGCGTGAATTTACGCTGATACCTCCGCACGAACGGTCGTGTGCCGAAAAGCGCGAACACTTTGATAGTCATAAACGGCTGATAACACAACAACTAACATAGCAAAATATTGATTAAATAAAATAAAATAGTATAGATTACATGAATTTACATGTAACGTCAAGTCAATTTGAGATGATAAAAGTTAAGATGGGGAAGGATAAGATGAGACAGCGAGGTGTTAAAGAAAGACAGTGTGCCTAACTCCATTTTCAAATTTGATGAAAAGCATAAAGCATAGCGAAAGGAGATTGATTCGATAAACGTTATCGATGTACAGAACTGATAGAGCATAAGAGACTTAAACAAAAGCTAACGATATAATCAACTCGAGAGTCAAAATAATCTGTCTATCGTAAAATTGATCTCGTACAAATTTATCGGCTAACATTAAAAGTCACGACGCGCGAAATTAATTTCATAGGCTGCTTGCGGGGTGTGATTAATGAGCTCGTATTAACGATCCAATCTTTGCGAGCGGCGGGTCCGCAAAGTTTCCCCGAGATGTATCGGAAAATTCGAACGGCTACAACGGATATTGCACTTGAGAGTTAATCGATCGTTTCAGCACACATGCTTAACGCGTAACGAGGAGGAGCTGATGAGAATTCAAAACAATATTAACGACGTATATAGTTCCGACACTATGTAATGCAATCTTCTTGTCCAGATATATTTTCTAGCAGAAAATATATCTGGACAAGACCGATTTAACGTCAATTTACCTAGTTTATCAATGGATTGAAACGACCATTAATATTCCCGTAGAAAATTTTCTCTTTAATAAATAAAAAGCATTTATTTAATTTAATTTTAATTAAATTTAATTTTCTTATATAAAACATCCAAAGATTCTCATCGTTAATCGCGCTAATTTATACAGACGATTTAATCGTAGCTCACGTCGCGACGAGACTACGACGAGGCTCAATGCCCGCGTTTTTCTTGGTGGAGAAATCTAGAGGATTTATACGTTTATACTGTTTTTCTCTCGGTTACCTCTTCGCCGGGTCTGAAAAATATGCAGCGAAGGTGGAGAAGGTTGGACAAGCGGCAGCACGTTAAGCTTTCTTTACACACGAAGAAACGGGCTACGATAATGATATAAATATTCATTAACGGTGCTCCCGCACGAGAAAATCCCGCAGGCAAACACCGGAAACAAACATAAACAAATTGCGGTCTTCTCTTATACGATATTCCGGTGTTGGTATCTTCTGTGCAAAAACTACAGATTTCAAATAATGATATCACGATACTATACTTGTCGAATATTTTATTGAGTCAGCTTATACTGTTTATATTTGTCATTTCTGTTTATACTCATTAGATTATCACATTTTGCTTTACACTTCTAAAAATATTTTTAATGAAATATCGATCGACAAAGATATGACGTGCTAAGATAATAAAACAAGATATAAAAAATTACATCGAAAATTTACTGCAAAACTAAATTTGTTTCAAAAGCGTGTAAATCACGTTCTTTACGCGCATTAGTTTTTTACAAATAACACTACAAAATTTGATGCTTTTATATTGCTATAGATCAAAGAAAGAAAAGTAATTTTAAAGTAAAAATAAAATTATCTAGTTCTCAAATAATATATAGTTTCACAAAGAATTGAAAAACATAGATTTATAAAAATTTAAATAAAAAAAAGTTGATTATTTTATATTGAGTATTTTTATTACAAGATATTACCTTAAATAATTACATTTTATAAAAAAAGAATTAAATATGAGAATTTAAAAAAAAGATTAATATCATAAGATTTCAACGATTTTTATATTCAAAGCTGAAGGTGGGAAGAATTGGATTACATATTTTCTGCATTAAGGAAGATTGGTTTCAGTAAACTATTATGATAAGATACATATTGATGGTATTTACATACCTTGCATATAAATAGATATTTATCATTATTCTAAATATTATATTCCTTATTTTTTTAGTTTTTAAAAATTCTTTGCTAAAACAGAACTCTTAAAAAAATAAGAAAAATAAAAGCTTTAAATTGTGCGTGCATAAACAATTTCATAAATATATACACGTAAGTTTAGAAAAAACAACAAATACTTTTTTATACTACTTTATATTTCATTGCTAATCAAGTGTCAATCTGTAAGTTTTAAAAAACGCGTAAAAAAAATGTTACGACTAACTGAACGAGAAATTCCAAACATTTATCGAAGTAATATAAAAGTTACTGTTATCGTTACATAAACCTTGAAGATGTTCTTGCGAGAGCATAAGAAATCACGATTGACATTCACGACAAATCAACCGCAACCGAGATAACTCGATACTATTCATTTCGTATACCGTATTCTGTATCGCAAAAGAAGAGCGTCGTATAAAATTATCATAAAGTTATCGAGAAAATATGTTAACATACTGCCAGTCTGAAAATGTAATTATAGAACCATTTTTGTTTATCAAATCAAAAATAGAAACAACAAATTGCGTTCCAGAATATTAATAGTATAATACAGTACATTCCTTACTTCTTTACTTTATAAAATACTCGTATTCTTTTTTGTGAATAAACTTCTTTCCGAAGATACGTGTAGCCGCAAACGTTTATGTTTCTTTACATTTCTGCAGACCATTCGAGCATAAAAAGCTCCAAAGTGAAAGATATCGCGCGTTAGGAAAACGCAGCGAATCGTAAAGCAAACTTGCAAATTCGAATCTCAAAATAAAAGCGATTCGAGGAAAGTAATTCCATTTTAAAAGAAAGCTACATATTTTCGTTGAAAGCTCAAAACCTTCCAAGTGTAACACAAGAAAATAATAAGTAAGATAAACCGTACCTCTTTTGGTAACACTAAAACAAGATGTCATCGACAATGAATAAAATTTAACGAAAGAAGACGATAAGGGAGATCGTAGAATGCTTAATACGAAGCACGAAGTACCGTAAATTTATTCCAATCTTGTATTCCGTGTCAGCAAGTTAAAGGCTCCGAGTTTTCGGACGAATCGGAAACGGGGAAGTAGCCCTTATCCCGGTCACGTCCGGCTGTTTTTCTTTCCCCATTCTTTTCTGGCCGCCGTCGACGCTGTTTTTCTACGGGAGCGTAAAGGGGGTTGTCAAACGTTGCTTACCCTCGTAAAAATCCGTTCTTCCAAACCGTACTACGACTTTATCGGATTACACGGGGAAATCGAGTGATTTCGGTGCAATAATAGCGAGAAACCGCAGGATAGCGAAATCACGAATTTCCACGAACGTACGTAAAACAACACGCTTCAGTTTAGAATATAATGTCGTAAAGCAGAATTTAATACGTACAATCGAATTGCGAAATCTTTATATCAGATTGAACCCAGGTTCGGTCCAGATGCGCACGATGTAAAACGCTTTTATTCTTCTTGCCGAATAATCGAATTCGTTACTCCTTGCGCTACATACTAAGTGGTCCAATTTAAAAATTATACTTCAATATATAAAAAAAACAAAGTGTTAAAAAAAAATTAAATAAAAGTTGTATGACCTAAAGGGGAACAAATAATAGTAAAAGCAATAAATAAAAATTGGTTTTTTAAGATTATATAAAAATTACCGCCATTCTTTGGAATTATATACTTTTTTTACGTAATATGATTTTTCTAATTATTCTGCACAAAAAAAATATTAAGAAAAAATGATCGGAAAATCAATAATTACGAAATATTTTATATCATGCTACATTTTGATATAAAACATAAACTATTGATTTTTCAATAACTTTAGCTGAATATTTTTGTGTGAAGACTTGTAGAAAAATTAGAGGAATCATATTGTGTAAAAAAATATAATTCTGTTTAAAAAAATAAATAATCTTCACTTAAAAAAACAGATTTTTTTCGAAAATTAATCTTATTATGATTTGTTCTCGACAGACTAACAGATATAATTTCTGTTTGTAACATTTTTATCAAACACGCATATTTTAAAAAATAAGACCATATAATGCTAACGACTTTCATAGATATTTCGTAATTTTCCATTTTCAGTAATTTCTTTTCTCGTAATATGCAGATTTTATCTGCCGCAGGGGTTCCTTCGACGGCCCAATTTGTATAATAACTTACTCAGCATTAATTCGATCGAGCGAATTATACAAATCCATCGTGCGTCGCGGTTTTTTTCTTTCATTGCCATTCCGCGACGGTCAGGGATCCAATTTCTGTTCGTTAAAAGTGAGGTATGCACCAGCTGCACTCCGAGTAGTTCACCGTTGTACGCGAAGTGGCGAATTGCTTTCTCGTTTCACGCAATCGAAAACTCTGGTTTGCTCTTAATGTCTACGTAATTCATACTTTCGTCGAGAGTATCGGCGTCCAATCGAACCGCAGTGCTCGCGGTAGCGATCGAAGTTACGCGAATTTCCGATTACTTTCCCGTGCCATCCGTAATTTCTCGATTACTGTCACGGGGGAAGGAAGGGGGTTCGGGATAGACGCGCACATTACTAAACTCGAAGTTTAGCGACGGCGAACTTCAACCCACGCCGCATAGTTGCATACAACCACAAGGATATAGTATTGCCCGCAGAGTAACGGGGCGGCCGGGACAATTTCTTGAGAGACACTTTGACGAGTTAATCCGCGGAATGTCTGAGAACGCCCTCGCGGTGCAATAAATTCACCAGCTGCGAGGATTTATCGGGATGCGGAAAGTATGAACTCCCTCTCCCATCGCACTCACTCACTCTCCCCCGGTGCCTCCGAGAATTTCTGCGAAGATTAAGACATTTTAGAGCTTTTAGAGCACATTATCTCTAGGTAGTCCACGAATAGCAGATGCTTTCACAAAGCATCCGAATTTAATTATGAAGTTTATGCGTAGCATCTTGATATACGCAAAAGAGAAGGAAAGGAAAACTGTCGGATATCAAACGTTTATTTATTAATGCCGATTTATCCCACGCTCCCTCGGTATGATATTTAATCCTAGGTTGAGCTCCTAACAAAATTTATAATTTATAATTTACGCAGCCACTGATAGAATATAAAAGTACATATTGCAAGTTATTAACCGTGGAAAAAGGAATGTAAACATTTATGGATACAAAACGTCGCGAGATATTTGCGGACGTTAAAATAGAAACGCTCAACAAATATTTCAACGTTTTTTGCAGCAATAGTACATATGGGCGCCGATGCAATATACGATATTAAATTGAAAACAAACACAAAACAAAATATCAACACTCGAATTGTTGGAGGAGAAGTAATGAATCGTTCATTCATCGTACATATCCTGAGGGGACGTGAAACGCATGATCGGTCGCTGGGACCGTCGAAACTCCCGCGTCCGGCAGAGAAGTAGAGAGTGTTTCCGGTGGAGATGAGAGGAGACAAACTAGCGATTCCGTATTGCCGTGCAACTCCCTCGGGTAGTTTTGACTAGTAATCCTAGGCGTGCGGAGTTACGGCACCGTGTTTCATGGCTTACGTAGATCGGATGAGTCGGCCCCTGAGTAACAGTGCGCGCTCGATCGAGGTGATCGGCCCGGGCGTCTTCCACCGATTCAACGCCGGGGAACTTCATTCTACTCCAACACATACCATTTACCGGTTTACGCCCGGGGAGTTTACGACCTTATTCTGCGCCTGCCATCTCCCCCCCCCCTCCCCGAAACCCATGCAGGTGTAACGATGCCCTCCCTCCCCTCGTCTCCGTACCCTATGCCGCTCGATGCAAACGAGATATTGGCAGCGGCGTTATGGTAAATGTTCTTGCGTTAGGATGCGCTATATCGCACGGCTTATAAATAGATTTACTGTCGTAAAGATTAATTATGTTTAGAATTCGCGACATAGACGCGGTCAGCTGGTTAGGTGAGGCAAACGTCCGGGCAATCCGCAAACCTCCCTGCTCAATCCTGAAGTGCCGCCCTGCTCAATCCTGAAGTGCCGGATTTATTATTAATGTTATTATGCATGTCTAGTCAAGTGTTACGTAACCATACGATCAAGTTTAGATAATGCAATTATTATTAGGGGGAAGAATTTCGGTTTGAGCAAAAAAAAAGACAAATTTAGGACGAACTGAAAAGCGTGTTTCAATTGTAAGTAGAGAATAGCTGAGGACGATAGCATTCTCAAATTCATGAGTTCATTCATAAAATAATGAAATATGTACATAACGTTATTGTATTAACGGCAGGAGGTTTAACAATATTCAAACCGAAATAACGGACTTGAAATAACATTTAGAGTTTGTCTCGATTTCACGTCGATTCGTCGAGACACAGTAGTTTCTTACTAACGCGAAGCCAAGCAAAATAAAGAGCCCTGAAGTTTACTTTTCGTTCAAATTACTCGGCGGAGCTTTGCGCGCGCGCCGAACAAGTTTCGCGAAGATAAACCCACGGAAATTGTCCGGTAGTTTTTAAAAGTCAGGACGAACGAGCTGTCAGAGACAACGAAGTCGACCTAAATACACTCCTCAGGTTTTAGATTTCGTCGCGGCACGCCGTGAACCTTGTGCCACGACTGTTTTCGCTCCCCCTTAATGTTAACTTAGCGCTAAATAAAGGTTTCCCCTGAAGGGCGTGAATCATGAATAATTTATTTCATTCTGCCGCCATATCGCCGAAATAATGATTTCCTTTATCTCGTCATTGCATCGTTATTAAAAAAACGGTAGCTCATAAAGTTCCATACAAAATTTGTAATAACGTCATTTGCGACGTTCAACAATGCTTGAATTATATCGTTGTAATTTATTATTATGATATATAAATTAATGATATACAGAAAATTTCAGATGTGACAAACAATGCACATCGCTGCGACCGTACGTCCCGTACGATGGTTGGCCTTATGCTTATTTTCCCAGGGAAAAATCAATCCTGCTTTAGAGCGCACTCGTACCAAACTTCGAGTCCTTATCTGGTCGGTAATCCCGATGCAAATGGGATGGAATACATTATGATAATATTTCCTAATTTTCAGATGCGGGCAAACCGTCTCTGGCAGAAACCAACACTCGGACATTTCCCCGCTTCATAAATCAATTCATAAACTTCGGGAGGCGCTATATCGATCGCCGAGTGGGGAAAACGGACGTTTTATAAAAGTGGATTCACATCTACCAAAGCATTAATTATTTTCGCGCGGTGAAGAGTTGAGGCTGATTAATATTTACCACACCTGGAAGCCTTCGCCGTGCGATATCCGTGCGAAATTCGTTTTAAGCCACGTCTCGCACGTCGCGTACCTTATTATTCATCATAAAACGATTATCATATGAAGACAGAAATGTATTACGTATACATATCTACTGTGTTCGAATATTCCGTACTATAATATTCTTACTGCAGAATTATGTGCTTATCACGATACACCGTTCGTATTAATTACGATTAGATCCGTCATTCGAAAATGAGTTAATCCGCGCAATTGACACACACATACACACACACACACAGAGAAAGAGAGAGAAAGAGAGAGAGAGAGAGAGAGAGAGAGAGAGAACCTCGTGAAACAAGGCGCTCTCAGCGAGACTCAATCGAACTGATCGCATACGTGATACGACCGCACTGTACAAATCCGCGGCGTTTGCAGTTCATCCGGTTTGCAAATGGGCGGGTCTAGCGCGGCGATTACAGAATTTGCGAGTTAAAGTTTATGCACCTGCGGAGAACACGATATCTGCATGTGCCAGCCCAGGCTGGCTGCGGGTGTCCCAATTCCAGGGTAAACATTTGCGCCCAAACGCACCAGGGCCGCTGCGAGCGCATTTGCTTAATCGGTTATTTTGATATTTATCGGCGCGGTCGAAAATCTGAGCGGATAATGCGTTCTCTATCCGTGGAGTGCGGTAAAAATATTTATACAATGATTTCAGTGGCGTCTCCTGCATCGCGCGTTGCATTCCTGTAAACGAAACTCTCTCTCGGATAGTAGTTCACGGCAACTGGATTTTTAACGGTTACAATTCCGTAGAGTGAACGCGATAAAAGATTAATTTTGAAATATCCGTTGAAAAACGTATGCATTTTAACAGAACATGATAATGAAAGTTAAAGTATTAGTAAAAGTTGAATTTCCGTAAGGAATACGTCGCAAAATGAAACAATAAGACGCAATTAACCCGCGGTACGAGTATAATGATACTGTTCAAATTAACAGAACAACGTACTCCGCAATTTATCTCAGTAATTCTCGTACAATGAATGTTATATATATATATATATATTTACACGGATATACGAGTTGAGCCCCCCCCCCCACGTACGGAATAAACGGCATTCCAACGGAAAAATGTAATTATTCCTAATATCTATGCGTGCCACCATTAATATAAATTCCGCGCCTCGTGCGAACCGCAACAGAGTATCCTCCGTGAAATAAAGATAAATGATTGCTGGCACGCAATATACTCCGCGTATTGGAAAAATCATTAAGAGCTGAAGAAACATACGTTGCATTCGTGCTCCGTTGATTCTCGAACATTGTCCTATGAAATGCATTGTGGAATCGAAGAAACACGAGGCTACCGTGAGAAAAGAGATCGTTCCTTTATTCGAAAGAGTAAAAGAGAAATAGCGAAAAAAATCGAGAGTGACGTTGCCCAGAAAAATTATCTTCTCTAATATAATTGAAGGACCGTTAGATTCTTTAACCAATCAAACAGACTTTTTAATTTGTATTTTTGAAAAATGCAGGTTATATTTTACAAAGAGGAAAAGCTCACAAAGAACTCGTGAATAAGCATATAAGATGATTTAAAGATGAACTTTTCAACTTTAACAGGCCGATCTTTTCCTCGAATCGAAAACGCTGAAGCGTCCACAGACAACAATTGCCTGGTAATTGATGTGTGCGTCAAATAATATTAACAGTATTGAATTATTAGACGTGTGAAACTGGCACGAAGGACAGCGCCGCTGGTGATCTCCTCGGAACGGAAGGACCAGTCATGATCCGTCACTAACGACTAATGCCGGCAATTTGCGTCGACGCCAAGGGACGCAACCAAGAGAGCGATGCGTGCACGTCATTCGACGTGATTTATACGACGTGTCCCGTTATAATACCGGCAGCCTATAATGCAACGCTATAGAGCCGGAAGCGCGGGAAGTGCCAGGAGGTGCACCACGTGGTAATCAACATGAGCTACTGGCCGATGATCCCTAACCACTAATGGATCGTGTCAGGAGGAGATGCAATATCGATTATTCCGATGAGCATAGCCGATAATATAACATAGAACGTAATTTAATCGCAAAACAAGATATCTCGTAATATAAATCACCGTGGTTTAGATTACTTGTGACTAAACAATTCACAATCGAGAACCGCAAAAGCAGCTGTAGAACCAAAAAAAAGGAAGATGATTCATTTCGACACTTCTTAGATGGCGAAGATTTAGAAAGATTTTATAAATTTCGCAGTAATCCTACGAGATACAGCTTTAATGTGCCGCCGATGTTTTAGTCGTTAGTTAAGTAATTTTTGCCAAGTAAAGATTTAATCACGTTTTAATGCAGACTTCATAAACATGATGACTAGGACGTAATAATGCAATGAGAAAACACGACGTGTTGAAGAGACGAGCAAAGTGAAAACGGGTGATGAAGCCGGGATTTCGACGGCTTGGAATAATTCGAGATAGGATGTTTTCCCGCGGGAAAACGGTGCCTGTAAGTCGAGTCCTGAATTCCAGGCGGCGATCGAAGCCCTAACTTGCCTCGCAGAAAACAGATCTCGGAATGTCGCATGCAGATAAGCACTTTAAGATATTACAATTCTCATTATCGAAGACGAAATTGTACTACTGTTCGTGAATAGTAAATCTTACCGGACAATATTGCAAGCTTTCTGTCAAGAAAAAGAGAAGCGTGAAATTCGAAGGCTAATTTAATATGATTGTTAGAAATTGATTGATTAGACGACCAATCGTTCGAAAAATATGCCAGAGAAATCGGAATGATAAATATATAAAATTCAGTCGCAAGTCTCAAACGACGCAACGCGGCGTACAATATCGCGGTTGTAGGAAGCATCTTTTATGTATATAGCCATAAAAAAAGAAGAAGTTGTTTGTTCGACAATATCTCTGTCATCGTTCGTGTATCGCATGCGACCTGGCTAGAAATATCTACCGCTTTTTATGGTGGTTACATAAAAAGCGGATTTTTCCCGGATACATCTGTATACCCTATATGCAACGCGCGTACTAATCCACAGGAAATGAATACTGGAGACCGATATCCTGCTGCGTATTGATGAACGCCCGCGGAATTCGCCAAGCCGTGTGCGGGGGGATTCGCTTCGTGCTATGAATCTCCCTATATTCACGGGAGCAGTCATTTTTCCCGTTGGCGCGAGATTTTTCCCACGCGGCGAGGAAAGCAAACAGTTCTCCGGGAGCCGCGACGGAAATATGATTCCCGCGACGTCTCGTAAAAACGACTTGGCTTCATTTCGCTGGATTATGCGGCACCCCTTTCGCCTGATTTACCGCCAAGGCCAAGGGGAGGCGTAGCGCGGAGGAGTCGAGCCAACGAAAAAGAGGAGACAGTAGGGAAAGAGTACGGACAGAGGTGACGAGAAGACAAAAAGAGGTGTACGAAGCGATGAACGAAAAACGAAAAAGAGGGACAGAGTGAGAAAAAGAGAGAGAGAAAGAGAGACAGTAAGGTAATCGACGGCAGACGGCGACTTCCGGAAGATTACACGAGCCGGAGGTTGCAGTTTACTCCATTTGGCAAGCTCGATATTCACCGGGCCCCTTCTCTCCCCCAGCCACCCCCCTTCACCCTCCCTGACCGTCGACGAATGAAATACGCCCTCGCCTGAATTTCAAACGGTGCTGCAAATCGAATCAGGCCCGCTATGAATCTTCCGACGAGGCCGAAGAGAACGAAACTGGCGAAGTTTTGAGGAGGAGGCGATGGGTGTGTTTGCACATTCGAAAGACAGGGGTGATTTAAAAGGTCGGCGCGACCGACGAGGACTAATCAACTCAGTTGAATGAATAATGTCCTGAAATAGTGGCATCTAAGGGGTAACCTAGAGTAATCACGCCACACCCCGACAAAATACGTCCGGATTTAAAACGCAAGATTATTTTTAACACCGGGCCTCTAATCGCGAAATATCGATGCGCAAAGACATACGTATATTTAGCCAAAATCTATAATGTATAATTTATCTGGCGTTTGATATCACACTTTCAATTCGCCGAATAATAGATCGATCGAAATATTATAACGGAAACACAGGTTTCCAGTTAATGAGATAAGGGCACAATGAAATTCAATGCGATGTGATAGTTAATTAGCTCGATGTGGGAATATCCACGCCAGTCAACGAATATTTTGCGCTACACTTACATGTACATTCGGAGGCAAATACTTGTATGTATATACGTATATGTGTATTGCTATGTGTCTGCATACAGAGTTTAATTTTGACGCCGCGGAATAATTATTTTAAGCTTCTCGATTACCGGAATTTAACGTCCACAATGAAAGATACGCTCAGATATCTCGTAAAATTTAACACTATTGTCATTGTAATTCATCCGGAATGGTGTGCGACAAGTGTTCAATTTTATCGTATCACTTTGCTCGCAATAAACAATAAAAAATATACATAAAAAAATAATTATTATTACAAATAAAATTATAATTAAAAAATGTATTGCTAATAAAAAATTCTTTTTCAAAATTTTTCAAGAATTTTCCCTATACATCAAATTTAAATATCTCTTTATTGTATATAAAAAATTTCTATATTATAAATGACAATAAACAAAACTTATTTTTCATCCAATAAATTATTTTACTTTTCAAAGTTCACCTTTTCAAAATTACTAAAAAGCTATTCATTTCTATTATATTCAATTCCTCAATGGCACGATGCCCGAGAAATCTACATTTGAGAAGGAAAGCAAAAAAAAGATATAATCATTATTTGTGTTTTTTTTTCACCACATCTCAAAGATTTTATAGAGACATACTCTAATAAAAATAACATGTTATCTAACCACTTAGAATCATTGAAGTGCTGATAAATTCTCGAGAGACAATTGGATTAGTTTCACGCTAAATTGGATCAGACTCGCCCTTGGATGGAACGGAAGGGAGCGAGCGAATAGAAGGAAACCGAGATGACACGATTTCCTACACGCATTACAAATCGATTCTCGGAAGCGTAAGGAAGTTCGCGCGGACCGAACGCTTCCGGACCTACAGTCCGTATCTTGAAGGTCTGTGTATAATAATCGTCAAAGTTAACCGATCAAACGATGATTAAGGCACGACGTGTCGTGAGCGCAATCGTTGCTCGTAGATTAGATTCCCGCACTATCGAGCATAGCAAGGGGGATCGTTAGCGCTAATGACTCAGGGGCAAATAATTATCCGTTACGTCTTCTTGCGCGTGTAATTTACGAGGAGATACGCGCAGCAATGATATGAAACTGCAATTATGTCATGATAAACTTCGACGTATGCGCTGAGATAGCCGTCGCGCTATCTTATAAAACATTTGTAATACCGCAACTCGATTTGATCAGGAGCCGCTGCTAATTTCTAAATTCTCTCTGTCGGTCGACGGTAAAATCTCTATCGTGCAATGAACAATTTGCATCATAAGTCAAGCTGAATTCCACGTTATTGTATGAAATTTTTATAGTGTTTGATAATAATCACGATAAGGAATTGATCATCGGAATGCCGTGTCACTGTAAGTTTGGTAAACGTTAAAAATTAAGAATATTATTTTCAGATAATTAAAAATTTTGACTTTACTTTCAGTAATTCTATAATTTTTAATAGGTTTAAAAAAAAATTGTTTTTGCTATATATCAAAGAGAATGTTTCAAAACTAAAATATTAAATTCATGTAGCGTTTTAATTTATCTTGCGCCAGTTAGCGTTTCGAGGAATATTTTATAATTCCATATAAAAATATATATGATATTTTTCAAAGCAAAAATATCAAATATAATTGTACAGAAACAAGCAAACATTGTTACAAGTACACCAAAATAAAAATGTAGATTTTATACTATATTCTAGCTTCATTCGTTAAGCAGCTTCCGTGCATTCTGCATCTCTTTTGTGCCCTTTGTAGGAGCTCTAACAATAAATAATAATTAAATACTTCTTAAACAATTTATATCATCTGCAGAAGGCAAATCCGTGTGGCTCGAAGTAAACCGCGCTTCTTTCGACAATTCTGCTTGTTCGAAAATAGTTCTATGCTCATTTCTAACACAAGAGTTTAACAAGTACTAACAAAATATTTCTGGAATTTAAGTAAACCACTTCTGTTCAATACAATTAAGAGTTGTAGAACTATCGAAAATAACATCAGATCTCTGAATTGTTTACGAGTTCCCTTGAAATGATACACCAGCTTCGCACACGTCAGTGATGTATATGGCAGCTGATCAATTTGCAGAAATGCAGGACACGCATTGCGGGAACAGTTAATCGTGTCATCTGTTTAATTAATGGGCTAAATGCCTTCGATGAGACATTATCGTTCATGTTTAATCGTATGCAAATACGTATGCTCTACTTTCGCGCCGAGAGAAAAATTTAATCTGCGACGTTATCACCGATCGAATAATGTAAAAATCCTTGACATAAAATTCTTATTAAATTTGTAAAAAAAAATTTTGTGCAAATGTCATGCTGATAAGCGGACGCCTTTACACCAATTTAATACCGAAGTTAGCATTAATTGACATACATTATCAGTCAACTGAAACGTGTAAATTAAAGGGGACGTGAACGCACGTGACAATTGCAATTTTTCTCTCGGTCGCGACTACTCGCTAACAATCTCCTTGTCTCGGCTACTTTTTGTCACCAACTTTCTACTTACGTGTCTCGTGTCGGCCGCGAGAAGAGGAGTGTGTGCCTGCAACAACCGAGCGTTCAGGGAATTAGAAGAGAGGTCGCGTGGCTTTTTGCTCTTTGCTAGCTTGGAACTTCATGCTTCCGACAAGGCCATTCATCTCGCGTCGGATTCCAAAAAATGGCCAAAATATCGCGGCAAATATCGTTTCATTAAGAAGAGCGTTTACGCAAACATTAGATAGTAAGTCCTATATCCGTAAAGTTTATATCAAAGATTTGCATTCAGAAGCGTATTCCTTGATGAATTTTAACGAATGCATGATGAATCGTAATTATAAAATTATCTAACAAGGAGGATTACAGAATTTTCGGATTAAACTTCATGGACACGAATAAATCGTTATTATTCACCACGTGTAGCTCTCACTTTAACTAGATTATAACCGAAGTTTAATCTACAGCTTTGCTAACAAGCTATAAAGATATAAATTGTTTTCAAATTCACCACAGTATACGCTCGTGCAGTTTAATGCCAAACTTTAAAAAACGCTTTATTTTATTACACGAAACGTATACAGCTATTCAAACTAATTTATTTATATTATTATTATTAAAAATAAGCATGAATTTTTTCAAATCTAATTTTTTTATCGATTTAATTAAGGTGAATGGAAATATGGCAAAAGTGCTAAATGATTTCGCATGTAGACAAAAATTTTTGGCCAACTTTTTGAAAGTTAATGCAGCGCAGCTTTAGGAATTTTTAGAAGGAAATCTTTCTGGGGAGCTGTGCTCGCGTGCTGTGTAACGTGTGCTTATATTCGAAAGGAGATTATTCATGCAAACTTAAATAAAAAATAAAGAGGAAATATTTCTAGCCGGCAAGTGCAGCGGTGCGCCGCTTCTGTTGATTCGGCTAAACGGTTAAGCTCGCATTTAGGTGCCTCCTTCGCAATTAAAATTCGCTCCTTTCGCATACCTCGCACTTATTAAACGCGGTGAGCTCATTAAAAGTGGAAGTTGACGACGGCGCGTGCAAGCACGAAATTTTCCGCTTCGCATAATTATCGCGCCCACGATAACTGAACTACGCGGCGCAATGTAACGACGAATTTCACTAATGTCGCGTCGTCGCCACCGCGATAACGCAGAATAAATTTTTTGAGTTTTAAAATGCACGCTCGATATTGGTCGTTAAAATATTACGTATTCCACGCAATAACCGAGTCAAATGTTAAAAACATCGCAATTAATATGTTCACATTATAACTTCGCGTTTATTATTTGGAAATGCACGCAGATAAAATCAATGTTACTTCAATGTTACTAGATTAAAATACTTGCACTCTGTTATAAGCATACCAAAAAAAAGAAAGAAAAAAAAAGAAAAAATTGCTCGAAAAAGGAAACAGGAGTGGAAGTAATTTTCATTCACGATTAAATTCAAAGAGAGAAAGACATGCCGTCCTAGTTTTCCCAATGCAATTTCCAGCAGATACACGAGATTTCCTGATCATTTTCACGTGTACGAAGACACGTTTTCGCGGCGAATAATCCATGCAGCAAATTTGATGAATCTCGACAGGAGTTATAAACGCGGGGATGAAAATGCGAGGTATGTCAGCGCAATAAAAACGCAACAGAAAATATTTTTTCTTCGTTACTCAATTAGTGTACAGCCCTGGGTAAGGTCGCACTTGCATGTTTCATGCAATAAATTATGCATCAGCACTTGTAATTTTATGTCGTCACTCCATCAGTAAGTAAAATATAATTGATTTTTACGATGCATGATGCGTGAATTACAATCAACGTGTAATATGACTATGTACTTCTAACATGTGTACCGACAAACAAATTTAAAAAATTAGAAACTGGTTTGCTCCATTAAGCCGATGACTACATTCAATGCCATAAATTAATTTATATTCCAGTCGTGTGCGCTAGCTCGAACAAACTACACAATTTAATAGATAGTGAGATAAAATAACTGATAAGAGCCAACACAAGTTCTCAGCGTGTAATAATACAATTATTTATTAATTATTAGCTGTTTTTATCCGTTTCTCTATCTCACTGACTTTGTGTCTTTGGCATCTTAATTTTTGTCACAATTTAATAGAATATTATTAAAAATGTTTCTCGAAGGAATCATTGATCAAGAGGATTTTAAGGAAAACTAACAAATTGTTAAGTAATAATGTTGATAAAATTACAACCACGCACAAGGATTGAAAGATATCGCATCGCTCTTTCCGATTGCATTGCATAATCCGTTAACCATTAAAGGTGTAAACTTCGGACATATCTGAGAGAAAGACCACGGGATTAATCGAACACGATCGTTATCGTGAACAACACGCTATCTTTCCCGAAATTCTAACCAGTAAAACGGCAACCCTTAATTTTCCAGAGTCGAACACGAAAAGTCGGTGCATGTACTGCCAAATTAAATTTCATATTTTGTTGCGCACCGCGAGTCGGCCTTTCGGCCACTGCTCCGACGTGCCCTCGTAATTAATTGCCATTCAAGTCTACCCCACTACGGTGTATCAGATGAAAAAAAAGTCACAAGCGAAATCAGCGTCCTAATTTCCCTTTCTCGCCGTCGCTCCCAACGCGATACGGTGATGCCCTTCGCTCGGTTTCCGCACGAAATCGAAAGGAGAAGCACGTTAATGAAGATGAAGCCTCGCGATTAGCTCAATCGCCGAAAGCTTTTTCTCAATGAATAAACGGCGCGATCGTGCAATCGCTTTTAATTCGTTCCAGCGAGATTTACTAAAGGATTAACGAGTTCGCTGAATTCTGAAATACGACGGTATAAACGGATTATAAGAAATAATTAGAGGCCTTATGATCTCCGTTTACCCACGAAATATCTTCGTCTCATGAAATTAAAAAAGTGTCAAAGGTACTTTGACAGATATCAATTTAATTGCTCGAAGTAATATCTTTTGTACGCGATATATCGTTCTGTCTATTGTTTTTAACCGAAGCTTGAGCTCGACGTCATAAAACATAAAACATTTCCGTGTGGTGAAATAGTGAACTTTCTCTGCGAAAAAGGAAAAGAAAAAGGGGAAAAAAATAGATGGAAGAGGGACGTGCTGAAATAAAACGCGGTGCAGTCTTTTCTTTTATCGTAGGGCGACGAAAAAAGAGCGTTTGGTTTCTCCCGCCGTTTCTTCGTTTTGTTTTATATGTAGTGACGCTATCATGTTCCGGAACTGAAGCATCGGGCCTTTTTTTCCATGGAAAAATAGGGAAAATTGAATTTTCGCCAGCGTAACGCGAGAGATCGAGTGCGCCGGGGATACACGCATGGGGGGAAACGGGCGCGGGAAGACAAAGTGACAAGCGACCAGAGATGCATCGATCGCCGGAAATGCGCCGGTCGACATATTACACCGTGATTTCCGGCCTTGCGATATCGATCGCGATATTCCGTACGCATTCCCGAAACACATTTGCGTGCGCCGTGCGCGCGTGTGCGCGCATTCGCGGCCCCTTTATCGTCCCGAATTTTCTGTCGCAGAGGATATTGCCCATAAATCTGTCCCTTGCGAGTTAGTCCGATACATACAAACGCGGGAGAATCTTTTTTTTTTTTAATATATCGCGACAGCATTCCATTTTTCTTTTCCTCCTTTTTTTTCCAAATCAACGTGAATTGCCTTTTCTCACGCGCGAAAAAGTTTGGAAATTTCGAAGTTTGTCGTTGAATTCGGTATTCCCGCGATTGTGGAGTGAATGGCAAATAACGTCTACCAAAACGTAACAAAAAAGAAAAGAAAAAAAAGAAGAAAAAAACGTCATCTGTAGAGAACACAGAATGCGGCGAGAACCGGGGAAACTGAAAGAAAAATTCTTCCTTTACGAGAAGCGTTCACCGCTGATTTTCTCGTCGCCGAGGCGCAAACTCTCAGCAAAGAGAAATTCGCAAAACGGCAAATTAAAAAAAAAAAAAAAAAAAAAAAACACCCATACATGTCGCTGTCGATTCCATTGTTGATCGAGGATGTCGAAGAAGCACGCGCGACGACGCTGCTAATGCATTTCGGACACACATGCGCGCCCGTCGCTGACAAGGCCATGTACTTTACTTAGGCAAAGAGAATCGCCGGGATTCGGTTACACATTTACACATTTATGGAATATCGATTTTCGTCGGCGGACCGCGTCGCGCCGCGCCGACGGGGAAATTATTCATATATTCGTCGTCGGTGAGACATACCCAAGGGTTGTCCGCGTCAAAGCCACACGAGATTGTACCGCTGCCAGGCAGATCGATCCACGCGGACAACAAGCGGGAGAGGCAAAAGGAGCAAATTGAAAGTAACCTCTCTTGTTGTCGGGCAAATTTTTAACTTTAGTACAGGGCGGTGCGCGAGACACACGGCGGAAGTTCGCGCGACGTTGAAGTTCGCGCGCAAAGTTGCGAGGGCGAGTCTTCGCCGGCGAAGTTCTCCGGACGTGAAAAGATTAAAGAGGATATTAACTTCCGAAAGAAGAGCTACAAGATGCGCCAGTATAAAGAAATAAATTTTCACGGGAAGACCGCGAGTTTCGCGCCGAAGTGCCGCATCGAAGTGCCGCATGACCTAAAAGAGCTCGGGACCATCTTGCTAGAAGGAATCACCGGGTAGGACGGGGAAGGGAGCATAATAGGATGGGTTAGATATATACAATAATTCATCCCCTGTCCGAGAAAGGGGTTCGCGTAAGTAAATCCCACTGGCGGACTTGAGAAATTCGGGCTTATAATTCTTCCGGCATTCAACCAGCAGCGTGTGCGCGTGTGTCCATCTGCCGGCTATCCACGTGAAGGAAAATGAAACGTGGACTATCGGACGAAAAAGTGCCGCCGCTCGTGAGACAATGCAGAAATAAGTATCATTAATTACAAGAGAAATCTCTCCCACTCGAGATCGTCGTGTCATCTGCGAGGGGAGCAAGAACGTACATTAGTAGGACGCCTCGTGACGGATTACGACGTCAACAGGGAGGGGGGAGGGGGGGAGGGTCAAAGGGAGAATTTTTTCCGCTCTGCCAGTCACGAAGCTGAGAAATTTAATTATCCGACGGACGCGTCTTGTGCTGCGAGGATGAAAATATTCGTCTCCCCTTTCAAGCGCTTTTGGGCAAACTGCACAGAAGATAGGAGGCTTGAAGCGGCAGAGGTCGATAGAAACATGAAACGCGGTGGCGATAGCAAAAAGCGAATTTACGCGCGTCGTGGTAATTAACGAGGTTAAATCTGCGCGAAAAAGCGACACGGCAAATTCGTCGATCAAAACTCGGCTCCTTTGCTTCTTTTTCTTTTGGGCGTTATATGTAGACATAATTACTCGTATATACACGTAACCTTCGTGCGGTAACAGCGGAGATTAATATTTCCGAGGCGTGCCGCGGAAACTGCGGCGTAAATTAAGGATCGATTTGTTGCCGTGCCTGTTTACGACAAGCAATTTTGAATGTTGATTAAAGGTGGGCTTTGCAATTTCACGACGCTAGCAAATTTATTATTATACATTTTATGTCATGATGGTAATTTACCGATTTTATTACAAACTTGAAATCTTTTTCACATCTATAATTTATATTTACAATGTACCAGAAATCGATTCAACTTGGCGTTACACTTTTTTACATGTTATGATATTATTTCTGAAATAAGAAAAAAAACAAGGCTTTATAAATGAGACAGTCAGATCCCTCGTATTGTATCCGCGATATCCGAAATCTCTGATATGTTGCCAATGTTAAAAGAGATAGAGATGTAAACAATAGATACACGTTATCTCCAAGAGCGCGTTGCTTTCAGACTGTCAATGAATCAGGATTCTTTAGATGGCATTTATCAGTTACGGCGAGATTCGAAGCGTAACGAAATTCCAAGTAAATTTTTACCTTATCAACGTTGCATTTCTTGGCGCGACTCAAATACAATTGTCGCAACAGTGATACAAGAGAGAACTCGACGTTTTCATTGGAAAGAATAAAACTTGAATACGCAACAGGAGAATGTAAAGAGTTCACAATGTGCCGTCCATTGTCATAATTAGAATTTCCCACTTAAAATTTATTGATGCACCCATCTTATTTGTATGTAGCCATTGAACAGTTTCTAATTCTTTAAATAATAAATCCTAATACTAAAGCACATCATATTAGGTAATACTTATTCCGGTAACGTGTAAAAAAAACATGCGTTCCTTCCGGATTCTGCAATGAAATGATATACGTCATACTTTCTGTTACCCATGGGGCACATTTTTCACATTTGTGGGACAAGCCTCCGAGGAGTAGAAGCGCGCGAGGGTCAAGGTGACTGGATGGATCGTCGATGGAATTCAATTACTACTCCCATAAAACCGACCTTAAACGGAAACCATTAAATTTCGCGTCCAGGTTCTCTTACGATCTATTTTAGAATCCAAATAATGGGCAGTCAATTTTCACACTTCCAAATTCTCCATATTAATAACATTTTTATGATAGATAAAAGAATCATTTCGCTGCATTTGTTAGAGTAGATATACGATAGTATAGAAGGTTAAACGGTAGATAATAGATAGATGGGAAGAGTTAGAAAGGGGCAAAAAAGAAAGAAAGCACTAGAAAGGAACAAGATAAATTAGTCGGGGCCGAACCTTCATCCTAGATGTTTTCTGATCTGAAAAAGAGTGGATCTGAGCGAATTTTCAAATGACCGATGTGAAGCATAAGCCTATAGAGAGAGGAGCAATCGACGATGCGTTGGAGACTGAGATACTTGATCACTGATACTCAATCAAATGGGCATCCGCCCTCAACCAAGCTGCGAGTATAGGAAAGAAGGAAGAGTAAAAGAGCAAGTGACTCACTCCTAAGAAGAATCTCACAGCATCTTTCCTTCCGATAAATGAATATGTTCTTTTGTAAATTGAGTAGTAAAATTATATTAATAAACTGACAATTCTGTCGGAAACGATTCGCGTAAGATGCGAATTTAATGTCCATTAGGCATTGAGGCACAATCTAGACAACCGATACGCATTCAGCAATTCTCTCCTATATCAGGAAAGATGATTAAGGAAATTAAGCGCGGGAAATTTTCTAACTATTTCGATATATTTTTCAAGGTCAGCTATTCCTGACAAAGATACGAATTCCGCCATGTTTCGTCACGGCGGTGAAGGTTTAACTCCGAAATTACTATCTACGTCCGCCTAGCGTGAAGTTAGAGAGGGTCTATTCCGGTAAGGGATGACGGTAATTTCACTGGTTGGGGCCGATTCACATCAAGGGTGAAACTAGTTCACTGTCAAAGGAAATGTCGCGCCATTCGCATTCCATTATTCCTCTGTTTTATCATTTCTTGAATTCAGAAATTGCCTCGTTTTTATAAATTTCTTATAAACGGCATAGTGCCGCATATTTTATTCATCACCGACGATGCGTTCAAACTGTATTCTTCGAAAGATTTAAAATTTATAGACTCAAAATTCGATAACCTTTTAATTTCTCATGGAATTTCATAGGCAAGAGATCTTCAGCTCTTTAAGCTTTAGTAAAGAATAACAATAAAACTTACTAATTATTTGATTGAACACAAAGATAAGCACAGGGATTTTGTCACATCATACGTTTTAGGATACTTTATCACATTTTTTGGTACCTAGATCATCACGTGCAAACGTCGACGATATCAAAAGAATCAAGCGCCTGGCACGGAATATATGGAAACGGATTTTGCGTTCGCGATAGTAGCGCAATTCCGACGATTACGAAACAAATTTACCAACGTATCTCTGAAACAATGAATGTTAAAGGATGGCATGAAAAGGTAGGAGTCTGCCGGTTCTCCGGCTATTGCCTTTCGGGGTGAAGCGGGGCAGGTCCGGTCAACGGAATACGTCCCTAGTGAAATACGTTCGCGGATACGAACGGTCGTCCATTTGTCCGCTGTCGACCCGTCCTCCCCTCGAGTCGCTTGCACGCCCTTCGCCCTTCGCTGCCCGGCTGCGCTGCGGGACGCTCGCCATTTCTCAGCTCGGTTCAATTTAAGGAAAATGCCTGCCGCGGCCACGCACCGATCCATTCGTACGGATTTGCCTCGAGTGTCGATACCCGATGCTCGTGCGTATGACCTGTCCGCGAATTCTGCGCTCCCGTTTCCTCTAAACGTGTCTCGTTCCGTCGCACAGATTGCATCTCGGGGAATTGATCTACATTTCCTTCGACGAGGTTACCATCCTTGCTCAGATTGTTATGTTATAATCTCGTGAACGTACATTGTTAAAAGTGTCATGAAACTCAATGTATTTTTAATTTACCCATTAAATTTAATGTGCATATTAAATTTAATGTATCTATAACTGAAAAGCATGTGCATGAAATTTAGTGCACTTTTGACAACGTTAAATTTACATCAAATGTACATTAAATTTGCTTCTGTTACCTTACATTAAATTCTACTGCCGATTTTTAACAATGCATCGTTCGATTTGAATGTGAAAATGTAGAATAATATTTATAAACTTATTAACTTTAAAGTTAATATATATTGATGTTAGTTAAACGTACGTAGAAAAAAATAATCTATAATTGTATCTCGAATAAATTAGTTTCAAATATAAATAAAATTAGACTTTTCTATAAGAGTAATATAGATTCTATAGAATATTCTTCGAATTATTTTACAATTATTTCGATTGTTTTCGATGTCAATTCTATTACCAAAATAATTTTACTTATAAGTTTTATAAATTCAAAATTTAACGTTCTATTTCTTTTTCTTCTTTCTCTTCTTTATCTAAACTATTTTCTTAAAATGTTACGGCCATTTAGACTAAATATGTCTAAATTATCGTAATATTCTAACAGATACGATACAAATATTTCCTATTTTCTTTTTTTTCACATTCCTTTGCATACAGAGATCGAAGTGGACACTCCCTAAATTTCTGTTGCTATCGTACCTATTATTTTCAAACTGTCGAATTGCTGGAAAGTACTTGTTAGAAACACGCACGAATTTGCCACGCGATACAACGAGTAGTAGAACTTCGGGCATGTCGAGCATCGACCGGGTTGTCTTCAGGGTATCCACTACAAGATACTTAGTTCATGCGGCAGGTACTTGTGTCACAAATACAACTTCCCTTGCAGCTTCGACAACTCGCGGCAACTTCTACAAACTTGTATTGACTGTTAATGCATGGCCACGAACAGAAACACTCATTGAAATTAATATTTTAGTCTTTAAAATAATTATTTCAGCATGTTATATTATTTAAATTAGTGGCACATTTACAAATTTGTAGCAAGTTTAGATTAAAAATTATAAAAATGTTTCTTGTTTGTGTGCTTATTTTATAAAATAAACTAAAATAAAAATCAGTATATTTTTATTTGATAAAATCTATAAATAAATAGTAAAAAATTTTTTCGTTATTTTTTGTTTAATTTTCTAACATTGCTGATTTTAATTTATTGCTTATTCATGCTTACTAATTATATTACTTTTATATACTGAGGGAAAATAATTAAATTTTAATAAATATTTATTCCAATATAATAAAATATTTACTAAATGTAAATATGCATTTATTTAGCACAAAAATCACTAATGTGATTTACATATAATTTGTCCTTATAGAGTAAATATTTATGCACCGTAAGTAAATATTTCATCAGTACTACTACGAATAAATATTTATTAAAATTTAAGAATTTTTTTTCTCTCAGTGTAATATATAAATTTAACTGCTCAAATAAAAAATTTATTAAAACTTTTAGACATTTATTCTGCTGTTACACACATTTGTGCGTTAATGATGTAGGATGTGTTGAATCTGTAGGTGTCAAACTAAAGGCTCTCTTCAACAGACGTCAGAGCTGCGAAAGGAAGTCATTTTTCTCCCGAGAGAAACAATGGACCCTGCTTCAAAGAGTCCGTCTGCAAAATCCGTCTGCAAAATCCGTCTAACCTTTCCTCCGGGGAACAGAGATTTTTGCCAGGGCTATTTTTTTCGGGCAATGGGTTCATATCTCTGGCTAGATTACGCACGTTAAGGCCGGGAAACTCGCTAGAGACTGAAAATGGACGAGCGAGCGTATGCCGAGCTTTCGATGTCGAACGAAAGCACCGACAAGTGCGGCGGCTTAGCGTGGCCGGTCTTTTTCATCCGCGCCATTATTCCAGACTTAAAGCTTCCGGCTTGATCGTGTAACGTCGTTCGCTCACACAATGAGACCGACCAAACTCGATATAATCTGCAGAATGACCGCGATTAACGTTGCCCGCGGTACATCTGGTCTATTCGCGATTTAATCGCGACATCGATTAAGCCACCCTCGCTTTCCCACGTTGACAGTACCAAAACTATTATTTCGTTACTCCCTGTTATTGTTCTATTCTATTCGCACAGTGAACTGCAATAGTATAATAATACGCACTACATATATTTTATACTTATCCTTCGATAGATTTCAAATTGATGTTCATGTGAAGTTAAATGGATAATTCACAATAGTCGTTCAATTTTAAAACCTTGGGATTTAAATTTCAAATATAAAATTTTTATTCTATCAAGTCTGGATTGTTATTAACTAAATAATAAATGAATTGTTATTGTTCACTTTTATGCCTTTACTCTTGATCACAAGATTATGATAATTTCCGTTCTTAAAGATATTAAATTTATGAAACAAGTACGAACACATGTAACAATGAGTTTAAGAAATTCTGAGACATCTAAAACAGTTTATGGAATATTGACAATTTTAAAAGTGGTGAGAAGTTTCTCTTCCCACAATCGAGTAATAAAGGCTTAAATGTGTCATCGTGAGAGAAAAAAGAAACAATGCCAGTCAAAGTATAGATTACTTCTCGTAAGTTTCCCTACTAGAGAAGTTTCGACGATCAAAGATAAAGGTCCCGAGTGCATTTTGCGAAAGACGTGAACGAAGAGAAAGGGAGAGCAGCGTCTGGCACAAAATGTATGGTGTAGGCAGCCTACCGTGAAACACTCCATTCAATGGCGTTTGGGTGTCTCTGACTATGGGGGTGTTGGAGATGCGCAGGTTAGCATCGAACGCACCGAGAGATTTGTTGAGTAAGATACCTCGATGGTACAGATCTCCTTCAATCCGAAGGAAATTGTTCCTTATTTTTAAAATTTCAATATAATTAATAAAACTCTTGTTTAAGAGAAGAAGACACTTAAAAATTTATTTGTAAGATATAAATTTATTTTTCTGAAATAAATTTTTATTTAAATACGGCAAAAAAAAGTTTTATTCCTAACAGTTATGCCAATTAAGAACAATGAGAGATATATTTGATAGAAACGTATATTTCGTCACAACAATAACATTATTTTTATATATAATTAATACATTTCAAAGAAAATATCAGAAATAACATTTATCTACTAATATTTCGATTTTCTTTTTCAGTGAATTTTTCGAAAAAAATTTTGATTAAAATTAACATAAAAAAAACCAAGAATTTGAAAACTAAGGGTGTCAACTTCACGGTCTCGCAAAAGCAATCTTAAATTTTTAAATTTTGGTATTTCGAATATTACGAATAATCATATTAAAAAAAAGTCGAATTCTGTAAAATATATCTTATTTTTTTAGTAATTGATTTGTTTGTTAGAAATAAAATTTTATTTTACTGTATTTACATAAAAATTTATTCTTTTGATACAATAAATTTATCTCATAAACAAATTATGAATAAATTTTTATCTTATTCTCAGTAAACTCTTGCAGCATTATTCAGAATAAAATGTTAGAAATTCGAAAAAAATGTATTCATAGCCTTGGAAAATTTCAATTTATTATCTGGATTCTTCTTTCTATAGCAGAACGAAATAAATATTTCATGTATAAAATATTTGTTTTGTTATTTAGTATTTTCATCGTCACGTGTGCTGAAATAAATAAATTTTTTATGAACATCAAAAATAATCACAAATGATTCCCTATTTAATATAATATATATTGTATTATATATATATATATATATATATATATATATATATATATATATATATATATAAAATATGTACACACACACATACGTACATACATAATAAAAAATTCGTTTATTTCAGAACAACGATGTAATATTTAACTATTGTTAATTTTATGAAGAAACTCCAGAATTCTTTGGGGTGCATTAAGAACTGTAAAAAAATTTTCATTTTTTCAATCAAGGGGTGCCAGCTTCACAGAGGTAATATTTAATGCTAAATAACAAAACAGATTTTACAATTTCATTTTAGTTACCACATCATAAATAATGTTAAAGTCTACTAGAAAAATCATATTTATGTAGTTTTTGTAAAGCTAAACTAAATTTATGTACATATAGGACGGACTTTATGGTACATCGAGTAGAAAGTATTAATAATTATTTCTTTTATTTATAAAAAAAATTTGTTTTAGCATAAGCGATAATGAGACACTTTTATCGCTAAATAACGAGATCGATGGCGTAAAAATCAAGTTATTTCAAAGGCAATGCGAAGCCTGACTGCATAACTCGCAAGCACCGATGTAGGCGCTGTTTACATTATGACAACGTGGTGCACGTGGCGATACCCCGGTTCTTCTAATCTCGCGTGCGCTCGACAAGGCCATCGTCACGGGTACAACTATATCGCCGTCGATTTCTGCGATACATCGCACGTTTCCCTCCCTTCTCGTCCACCACCGATATCCAATTACGCGCACTCGCTTGCTGCAAACGTACGCTACACGTTACCACAGCTGCCGGTTACGTAAGCGAAGCTCTCGCGCTCCGCGTGCGACCGCGAGCTAGAAATAACGCTCGTTCGAGAGGAAACGCAGAGAGCGGTATCCGGCGGTAACGACGACGGCGACGACGGCGACGACGAAGACCCGCTTTGCCTCTCGATTGGTCGTCAATCTACCGAGTCAATTAGCGGCAACCTGTTCGCTCGCCGCGCGTTTCGTAACGTACACTCGGACGAGCGTGGAGGGCGTTATGGAATTAACTGGACCGTGATAACCTTGGCAGCGCTATCATTAGATATAGCGCGCCTAGAGAAGATACATTACGAAGAGTCTCCATAAAATATTTACCATAAAATATAAATAGTAGGAAAATATTGACGATAATAAAATAGAGTGAATGAAAAAAGTTCTTTGATGTAAAATGGTAAGGGAAAGGTCAACGCGAGAATCTAAACATATAGTTATATGGATGCATAATTGTTTGTGATAATCAGTACTACGAAAATAAAAGACATAAAAAGCGTCAGATGTTTCGGGCCATTAGATCGTTTCCCCGATGACTCAAAGAGAAGTCGCGCAAATTACAAATTGTGTGATACTAATAGATGGCATTAACTGATTTGAATGAGGCTAGACAAAGACGCAAAGAGAAGGAAAAATAACCAAACGTATTCACGCTATAAAGATAATATTTGAGATTCAGTGATATCGGTATCTTGGAAATAATCTTGCGCTATCAGAAGGACTTGTTGACGGGTCTGCTTGATTTCGCTTGTAATTCATCATTTAGCCTGACGCAACGACGAGTCGCGTGGCGACTGATAAAAAAAAATCGAGCGATCCGCTTACGGATATGTCACGTAAGCGTCCCGAGAAGCCGCTCCGTGCAAACAGCCATACGTGTGTATGTGTTCGTGAACGAATATTGGCTTACGAGAACACTGCGTGTCCCACGCAGCGTCGAGCGTTTGTTGGCTGACGGCGGTGGTTTTGCGAGATTCTCGGGGAGTTCGCATTGACTTAGGGTTGACTTAGGATTCTCAAAGCGGCTTGGACCGTGTCGAGATCGGGTGCTAATGTAAACTACACGACACAGCGCCTTGGTAAAGCCGGTTAACGTGCCGCGACTTTTACTAAGTAAAACAAATCGGCGTAGATCGAGCAAAAACATAGATTTATCGACGAGGGACACGGTCGATTTTGTGCACGTGGGAAAGATCAAATGTCGAGAATTATCGATGCCGTTTGTACTTGCTGATAACACTGAGCAACAAAAAACCAACTTTGTTTTGTCTTAAGGTTTAACAACATTTCGTACGTACTTTTGACTGCTACAAACGAATCTGAGGTGACAACTCTATTTCGTCTCTATCATGTCAGGATTTTGAGAAATCTGCTATTAACGTTGATAAAAATAGCAATTTTGACATTTTTCGATAATTAATAACTCCGAACTGCGATGTACTATAAAGTTTGAGACAAAAGATGTAAACTACCGTGATGAAAAATAAACCAAACAAGGATAAATTTAAGATTGCACCTTATCTTACTGAAACTGACTTTTCCTAATCTGTGAACCCATAAGTGCACATTTAATTCAAAAAACAAATTTCGACAAAGTATGACATTTTTATATTTCTAGAGCCGTTGACCAAGAATCTAAACTCAACTTTTAAAAATGGCCAATTATACATTCTCCAATATAATTAATTTATAATTTTACAAATTTTTAAAATAGTATTGGCCGTATTAAATCCGCCATTTTACATTTTTAGAATTTGAGTTTAGATTCATGTTCAATGACTCTCAAAATATAAAAGTGTCATACTTCTTTTAGAATTAAATGTAGACTTTTACGGATTCACAAATTAGACAAGGTAGATAGATTTATAAATCTCCCATATTTTTATTCAATTTTTTTTTAAATCGATGCCCGAAGGACCAATCTCAGTAAAAGTGTCTCTATTTTTTATCTCAATATTTAAGGATTAAAATAAGTAGTTAAGAATAATGTGGATATTAAATCATTCGAATATTCCGCAGATTTCGATACTTAAATTTATTAAGAATTTATTTTTATATGTCACAAGAGGCTACGCTGACATTCAAAATATATTTTGATTCTGTAGATCCGTGACTTTGGCGAGTATTAATAATTATAGTTTATTGATCGTGGCAATATGTTGACCATTCTAGATAAAGCGACTTCGCGTTTCTTCTTTTCTGTCAAAGCTACTCCTTAACGGCGGAAAAGTCGACAGGTGTTCTTACGATCTTGTTTATGTCTCACATTTTTTTTCTTTCCTTTATTTCCACTCCTCTGTTCCCTCTTTTCATTCCTACCCTTTCCTGCTCTCGTGGAGCTATTCGACGCACTCTTATCGCATGAAGCCGGTCGTGAAGCCGACGAGAAAAATGGTTCTGCGATTTTCCTCGCTCGCGTCTCTTCCAACTTCGTCGTGACGGTGTTCTCCTCCTCCTCCTACTCCTCCAGCTGTTTTTGCGAACTGTTTTTCCTTTTAGTACGGTACTACTCTCCGTTTTTCCACCGTCCGCAAAGCTTTTCCGCGACGTTTCGTTTCGCGTCGCAACGGCGTTTCAGGGAAAAATGTAATAAATGGCTTCTATTCGTTAACCGTCATAAGGTAGGTAGAATAAAAGTTCTTTCTGTCTAAACGCGTTGACATTTCTAAAATAAATATGAATAAAAAAAAATGTTTGTGATTCGTAGAACCTTCAACGACACCAGAAGAGTTAAATCGATGCAAATTCAGTAACATCCACGACAGGAGTGCTGCACGATATTAACGTGCGTGTAAACATCTGTCCAATTAATTTACGGTAATACATATCATTTCGATAATTCGCCGGTATTCGATAACTCATACCATCGCTTCAGAACGAAAACAACGCGCGATACTCTTAAGTATTAGTAATCCACCTCGTTCTAGCTCGACGCGAAATTATTCAGCGCAGCATACTCGGTATAGACCGAGAGTCATCTCGCCATTCAATTCAATTTCCGTCGATAATTAACTCAGTATCCAATACTGCATATAATCGGTATGCGAGTGCTTTACGAGCTATTGTTCTTGTAAATTGAACAATTAAAAAAAAGTGAATAATAATACTCTTTTTTTGTGCGTCGTCTGCACCGAGAAAAAAGATTGCAATTACCATAATTTGTTTACAATACATAGTTATTTTCGGTGCCAGCAATATATTTATAGTTGTTTTTTTGCAGCAAATTATTATGCAAATTATAATTAAAGTTGAAACTGCAATTAAAATTAAAACTATGTAAATTATAATTTTTATTTACTGCTACGTAAATATTATCGTAAACAAATGTTAAAAAAAATAGTTGGCAGAACTATGAAAAATTTTACTATCAATTGTAATAAATTCAAATATTAATGTAGTAGTAAAATATCAAGACGTCAAAAATAAAATTAACATTTTATGTACTAAATGCAATCACAATTATAATGAATATAACTATTTTACTAACTTTAATTTGTTTACTATTTACGCAGTAATAATAACTAATAGCTCCAAACTGCATATTAAAATAATTATAAATTATAGTTAACATTGAAACTAACTGTTATGAACCAACTAAAATGAATTACAGTTAAATTATGATAATTTCAAGTATTCTTTTTTCTTTCATAAATAAAAACAATATCTCGTTGTTAAAAGTTGTTTACTAAATGTCGCATTGTCAAAAAAATCGTGAACTTGAGAAATGAACTTCAAATCTTAAAAAAATCTTGAATTGTCAATAAAAATCTCGAGGTGACCTATTGAGCAACAAAATTTATAGAAAAGATTACGCAACTACGCGCGGTCACGTTGCTATGAATACTGTATCGTGAATTATGTCTAGCGTAACTCTTGCTCACATGCGTAACTTGTTGCCTATTTCGAAAAAATCCCCAAGTTGAAACACGTGAGACGCAAATACAAGGCCACGATATTTAGAAACTCGTTCTTAGCTGAAGAAACGTTCATATTGAGGTTTGACACTTGTTTTATTCCAAAAGAGAGAGAGAATATTATTTTAGATACGTTGCAAAGATATTTTAAATACAAAGAAACTAAGATTTATGGATTCTTAAATGAGAATATTTTATAGATCAATAAAATAATCTTACATTCTTGGATTTATATAGAAAATTAGTTTTATCAACTAATTCTCGGGGTGTATTTTTAAAGAAAAGTCTTTATAATAATTTCAAATTAATCAACGCAATTTTGGGAACAGTTATTTGCGACAAGTCGCAATACCTTGTTCGATTAAAATCGCGAAAAGTTACTGTCAAATGTGAAAGTTCGGTTCAATGCTGAATGACTCACCGTGTCGAGATTGAATAGGCTCGAAACCTTCTTCAGAATCTGCGACTTCTTCTTCCTTCTGCTAGTCATCTTACTGTTGTGCTATCGCGGTTCCACTGAGATGTGATTTTTATTAATCCAATTAATCCCGTCGTTTAAATCGCACCAAGACACATCATCATATCTTTCTCGTTCTTCTTACAATACGCACGAAACTGCACGGCACAAGAAAGGCGCATGGTGGAATAGACAATGTTTCATGTGGTTTCGCAGACGTGCATGCGAAGGACACGCAGAATTTTATATTTATTTGATTTCTCACAATTTTAACGATTGCGTATAAATCTCTGTTACATTGGTTTACGTTGAGGAAAAAAAGATTCCTCATTCGCTGAAGTTGCATTCATCGAATTGTTATACGAGACCTGAAGCCTCGTAATTAAATAATTAGCTAATTATAAAAACTTTTTTAAGAATGTTCTGGCTATACAATACGAGCTAAAAGTTGTCGAAATCTAAAAACTGAAAGCTTCTCTAGGTTTATTCTTTTTTTCCTAATCAACAACAAAAAAATTTTGATCGCGAATGTCCGAATTTTAATCTTGCCCAACTGCAAAGAATACAATGAAAAATTTAATTTATAATGGTCTTGCAGCAAATGTTACCATATTTTACTGCAGTTTTAAACAAATAACATTGAATTTAACGATTGGTTGCAAATAAGTACTGCAAAACACGATTTTACATTAGAATCAAGAATAAACAAAAAATTAAATACCTTTTAAACCAATGATTGAATTTTGCTCAAATTTTACACAGACACTCAAATGTAATACTATTATAAAATATTTTTATATAAAATTTTTATATTTTTGGTAATGTTTTGAGATATGACCCATAAATCCTTAACAACACAGCTCTGCAATATATTTTTAATTTATTAAAAAAGTATTCTACTTTATTTCTACTTTCGTTTCGCAAATTACAGTATTAGATCGTCTATATAACTACTCGCCTCTTCACTCAATTACGATATGTTATCTCAGTTTAGTACAACACGCGAATGTCCCTTGATGGCACAGAACACTACCAGATTCTTTAAAATTCGAGGGTCGACTTACGTGCGTTGTCGAAACGGTTTGAGCATGGCGGAACGGTATACGTGATACTATCTACTCATGTTACTGGCTCCGTCAAATGTCGTTCTGTAAGTGGGCGTTAGTCCCTATTGTATCGCGAGGGTCGTACGACGGAAAAGAAGCGATAGAGTCGTACAACGGAAAAAAAAAGGATAACCGATAATAGGACTCACGTTTATGACTCATATCTAGCTCTAATTGCCTCGGTGGCAGGTGTACGTGTCGAGGTATCGAATTTCAGTGAATACGGTAGCGAAAAATAGAGCGCAACTGCCCAAAAACTCTGAATTTCATTTGATTATGCGCTCGACGAAAATTTTCACCTGTCTCGCGGCTCGCGCGCACACGTCATCGTTCTATTTTAATTTAACGCTTAACGCGCTGGTGAAAAATTATTAATGGCTAGCACTAAATTATAATGAACGAGGACCGACTCGGATGCGTAAATAAATCCGGCGGAGGTGTAACTTTTCACGTAATATTTATAGCTGAGCGTTCTCTCGTCGCGCGATAAGCGAGAAAAAAAATACGCCCTACGCACCTGCGGTGTATCGTATCGTACGAGCGCCGCGAGCGACCCAATTGATAAATCTCAGGGACGACCGGCGGGATTGCTCCGCTTTGGAGAATTAATCTCAATAGCACACGTGAAATTGTTTCACTATGCTCCGACACTCAACCGACGACGACTCTTCGGCGGCGAAATCGATTATCGCTTGTCACGGAACGATATTGTGTTACGTGAGTAAAACGGGGCAAATGTTTTCGCTTTTGCACGTATCGGACAAAGCGCCTCGCGGAATGCGTACACATTGGAAAAAAACTTGATTGCATCGAGAATCAAACTTAATAAGTCCGACAATTCCAATTTCAATCTTAATCGATTCTGACTGCTGGAAATTAGCGCGGCGACAGCCATTTCAATATATATATATAGCTTCAATCGATTTGTACAGTAATTACTGCTATTTAAATGCAGATGAAAACGCCCGCGCGTGAGAAAGGCGCCTTCGAACGGGAACGAGAGGTGACCGATTTTCGCAAAGCGCGCGAGTAAAGGTTAACGGACGATCTCTTCTTACAGGAAGAGAATGCACTCTCTTTCGATTCGACCGGCTGAATCGCGGTGCCCCGGGGGCGATTGATCAGTGAAAGTGCGCCGCAAATAATCATCGACGGGGCGTTTCTCGAAAGCTCGAGCTTCAGGCAACAATGATAAAGTATTAAGAATACAAAAATAGAATCGAGACGATTGTTCGCAATAATGCAAACAGAAGAAAATGCCGTTGAATCAGCAACATTAGTCTAATTAGAAATATTTTGTTAATTTAATAACAGTATTAATGAAACAAAAAGATTAAAAGTAAAGACAACAAATATAATTGAACGAATAAAATTTAGTTCAATCAACTACACATATTAACGACAGTCCGTGATTCGACGTTTAATTGAATCAAATTACGTTTTAATTCATACTACGGCACTTTTTCTCAGTGTGACAACGCGATACTAAAGAAAATCCGATCATTCAGAAATCTAACAAGTTTTAAATCAGATGCAAAAATGATAAAACTCAACTATGACGTTTCGAATCGTCGTATTTCACGACTGTCAATCTTTATTCAACAAGAATCAACGTCCATGATTCTTCATCCACATAAACGATTGCAAATCTCAAGTGGTAGTTCAAATGGAGATGCGACGAGTTAGCGAGGGACAAATGCGCTAGAAACCTATTTGTCTAAACTAGTCTTTACAGCAACGATGTTCACATTTCGCGTCACGTTCCGCGTTGTCCGCAATGCAATTGAAGTGCGATTTAATGCCGCGGAAAAATTTCCGACATACCAAGTGTCACGGGGAGCGGCGCGTCACGTTGCAATGTGTATTCATCAATCGATCGATAGTTAAATCACCGTCTCTATGTTCTTTAGGGCAGCGATGTTATAGATTACGTAACGCATAATTGTTTCATTGTTACGTTGTTAGAGGATATTTTCGTCTCGAGAAAATGACTGTAGACATCTAGAAACCAGCAACTACGCGTCTGTGCGATGACTGTTTCAATTTTCTCAGGCTGTTTCACGTCATTAGTGCTAAATTGCTTATTCTAGCACAAATGGAAAAAAATACAATTTTAAATAATAAGCAATTACGAAGTCTAGAAGATAGCGAGATTTAACGAATTCCTTTAGCATTCCAGATTTTTTCTTTTACGATATTTTATATTTTTGAAAATAACACAAAACTCCTTGTGTATTTGTAATTATATTATAAATCATAGATACTCGTAAATAATTAACAATTACAAATTAAAATTAAAAAATAACGGAAAAAAATATAACGTAAACAACTCAGAAGCCAAATGAATCAATCCTATTTTATATAAATTTCTTAATTAAATTTTAGTACTAGAGCACTTAATTAGTTCATAACTCCATTAATTATTTTTCTACCTTTCCTTTCGCAGAGCTAGAATTTTACAATTCGATTTCAGAGAAGCTCGTATGTATACCGTGCATCTTCTCGTGGAACGCGATTTTTTTCGCTCAAACGGTTTCGGGACACCGCGTATAAGACGGCCGTGCGCCAGCGTACGCGCGTGCTCGTGCGTGCGCGCACTGGAGATCGTAAACAGGTTGTCTATCCGTCTCACTCGGATACACGGGTAGCGTACGCCCGCCGTACGGCAGACCGTCGCGACGAATAGCGATCGCGCGCCCCGGGAAAACCCCACGATCTCACAACGGCCTCCATTTCCACGTGGACGTCCCACTCGCGCGCGCGCGCGTATTTCCCACGAGAGGTTACTCCGGGCGTTCGATCGCAGGGGGAACTGTTGCACGCGTTTATTATTATAGCGCAGTTGTTGCACGCATACGCGAGCTGTCGTCGCGTTTGAAATGTCATTCCTAACAATCGTCAAGTCTATTTTCGAAGAAAATCTACACGTAAGCAAAGAAAATTAATCATATTTCTCGCATGTCTCGGAATAAAAAACCACTTTTGTAATATTATTTCTGTCAAATAAAACGTTTAGTTATACTTCAACAATTCTTAGCGATTTAAACATTAGCGGGCGTAATGTATGACAAAATTATTTGCGTCAATCTTTAATAAACAAAATTGACAGTCGCGATCGAAAAACAACTGAATTAGGTTAAATTATTTTAAGTTATCTAACTCAAAATTCAAAACCGACATAACGACAGAATTTTATCTTTAAAATTGTTTTTTATCTTTAAAATTTGCTAGGTCTCTGTATAGTAGTATATAATCGATATTTAGAGCGAAAAGCTAGAAGGAAAATACAAATCGAGTTTAAAATAATTAAATATACCGAACAGAGAGACAGCTTGAGAGTTATACCGAGCAATGCTGGAAAATGGAGATAACAATGTTCAAAGTAATTTAAAAAGTAATTTGAGAGGTAAATAAAGCGAGGAGACTTCTGTCTAAGTTAGTAACAATGTGATGCAACTTCAGCGTTTTTTTCCTTTCTCTCTCTCTCTCTCTAGAGTGATATTTTCCTCTTAAAATAAAAGCGCCGCCCTGCACAGAGCAAACGCTCTACGAGAGAGAGAAGGTATTTCACCGAATTAAATCAACTTTCTAAGTGCACACACGGCACAGGGCTAGAAAATTGCATGAAATTCATCCTAATTTGCTAACTTTACGGAACGTTAAGCGCGGGTGAGCGACAATTATGAATATTATCAACGTGCATTACGCATCGCCCACGTAGTCCACGTCGGGGCCACTTTTACGATAATTTGTACGTGTCAACCGACGACGCCGACGCCGTTAAGAGAAGCGTGCGGTTCCCACGAGGAGCACACGCGAAACGAATTAAATCGAAACTTTTGACGAAGGCCCATCGCAACTGCGCTCATCACAATTTCATTCTTTTAGAATTTAGACTTTGAATTCGAAAACTTAACGCTGGAAAAAAAGTGTGGTACGAATCACGGAACGCGATGTGCAAATTTTCCGCGTGCCCTTCGCAAAATTGTCGATCGCACGGACGTAGACAGCTTCCGCGTTCTACCTGAGATTCCTTTCCTCGGGCGATCCTCGGCGTCCAGCGGGACGACGCGGCGCGGCGTCACGACGACGGAGGAACGTCGAGCCGTCCCTGATGCACACGCGAGCCTCGCATTCCACGGCGGCGCACACACGCGAGCACACAGGTGCACGTAGCGACACACATACACACGTACGCGCGCTCTCTCGCGCACTGTAAACAGGTTGCACCCCAGAGGTCCCCGGCACGTTACAGCCCGGCGTTTTCGTGCAATCGGCGACTCGCGACTCGCGACGCGACGCGACGCTCGACTGACGGAACTGTGTTCGGATCCGCGCGCGGAACGCGTAAACAGAACGCGGGAGGCGTCCTTGCTTCGCGTCGTACGCCTTCGTCCTTCCCTTTTATGACGTCCTTCCTCCTCAGCCCGTGATTCGCGCGATCGCGTTCCGACGCGCGCGACCCGAAAGGCGGTTACACTTGGCCAGACGCGTGGGAAACGCCGGGCGGCGGAGGGAAGATCGGCTGTTACGTACGCGGCGGCCACGCCAAGTACGCCGAGCGTACGCCGAAAGATCACTGCCGGTCGGCGCTAGAGGTTAGGTTGGGCGCTCCTGTTCGCGCTACCTCTTCCTCTCTCTCTCTCTCTCTCTGTCCCGCTCGCTATGCCTTGCCTCCTCTTTCTTTGTTTCTTTCTCGGCACCTTCGCACATTGGCGTGGCGTGGCGGAGTCGCGGAGCGGCGGACACGGAGCGGAGCGAGTTTCGTGTCACCGCCGAAATATACACACGCGCGCGCGCGCGCGCGTGCACACACTTGTGACGTGCGCCTCGCGCCGTGCCGGCACCGGACGGAATAAAATCGACGACGCGAACGCGACTGCCGTCTTCGCGGGCGACTCGGAGCAGTCGGAGCTCGGTTTTTCGGAACGGAGGAACGGCGACAGCGGCGGAGCGCGCTCGTTCGTTGGTCGCGTACTCGAGTCGGCTGCTCGCGGCGACGGGACGGGCCTCTTCGTTGCTGACGTCACCGGCCGACCGAACGAGCACCACCGGCGTGAAGCTCGCACCGCACGCACGGGTTTGCGTCCGAGTGTCGACGGAGACGCACGAACTTGCACGATCGCGGAAACCGCGATCCCGCTGCAGGTCTGTCGACGCTCGCGTCGATGCCCCGCGTCAGACTGGACGGCGCCGCGCGCGAAATTCGTGCGGGTTGTTTGCGGAAAGAGACATACATTTCGAAATAGCTTGAAGATCTCTCGAGCGTAAACTAGTCTGCGAAATCTCTTGTACCAGAAATTATCCTATAAGCACTGCAATGTTGTTTAATATTAAATAATATTCCTGAAATATTATTTAATATTAATGTAGAGTGATTATATGTCCACTCCTGATATTACATAAATATTATATGAATATTATGTGAGAAATAAATAATATTATTTACTTCAATATTTTAAATTATCGGGAATATTATAACTTTTAAATGTAATAAAGCTTATGAATATTTTATGCACGATAATTCACATTAAATTATATAAAAACAGACACATTAATATAATATTTCCATAATATTAAAAATATTGAGTAAAATTCTCGAAATATTATTTTACTTTATTTTTTTTTTTATAATATTCGTATAATATTTTAGGAATATTAGAGCACTTATATAAAATATCGACAAACCACGATTATATTTACGTAGATATGGAAGTATTATATTTATGTACATGTCATATAACCGTTATATCCGTGTTTGCTGGATAATAGACACAGAAAATTTCGAGATAAGCGAATTCGATATTGGCGACAGAAAACAGAAATAGAAAGAGAATTGAAAAATTGATGCGTCACAAAAGAAGTTATTTTTGTACTCAATAATTATCCGCAATTTGTATTCGCATTTGTTACGTTGCAGTGACAATTAAATAAACGTACTGAGATATATAATTGTGGGCGGAAACACGCGATGGATGAGTCAGAACACCTATATGGGGACATTTCTTTTTATTTCTTTTTTAAATGATACGCGAATGTACTCGCACCTCTCTGGAAGCATGTGTTAAAGTATTCTTTTAATCTCACTCGCCTCTTATCTCTTTATCTCTACTATCCCTCATATTTTTATTGATTTCCCGACACTGCTACAAAAAGTTGCGGCACTTATCGTCTTAGCCAAGTAGAACACGACTTCGTATTACGTTCAATTTTTTTTCCTTTTGCCATTAGTTTTCTAATTCAATTTTGAAGCGACGGCTTCTTCAGCAAATTTTTCATGAAGAATTGATGTTGTACGTCCCTGAGAATCCTCACTCGGCAAGCTTGAACCAATTTTTACCGCTTTAGAAAATTTTACATAGAAATTCTCTGTCTTTAGAAAATTTTATATCAATTGTCTTGAAAATGGAGAAATTCTGTTTGTGAATGGCGCGATCGCGTGTACTTTCGTTCCTGGCGATTCTAGCTCGTCGTGTGTAGTACACGCGCGAGACAAGAATCGAAAGAGTTATATACCATGCTGAAAACGTAGACCGTAACTTCAGGTTCGTGCGAGGTCGATCGTGAGAGAACGAGCAAACGACCGACCGACCGACCAACCAACGAGATGGTTTCACGCTTCGGTTTCGTCAGGCGTCGCGCGCTTCTAAGAATCGTGACTTTTTGTACGCGAAATTCAATGCACGAATTCCCGCGATCGCCGTAACGTTGTATTCCGCGTTCCGTTCCTCCGTCAACCGGCTGCTCCTCTTCTTTTCACCCCTTTTTTTTTGAGCGCGAGAGAAGGCGGCAATACCATGTTGCACAACCGCAAGGGCACAGTGTACCGGTTCAGGGTCGGACCAAGCTTTTATCGCGAGCTTTTATCCGATTGAGCGAATCCACTTTCTCTATTATATCGGTCGCTTTTATCTACGTTCGACTCGTCGCGCCGCGAGATGGATGTCGACATAGCAAACGTATTGAAATTCTGTGCCGAGCGTGTTTGCAGTGCAGCGTAGGTAAATGCGTGCAAAATTTACAGAATTAACTCCCCCGGGCTGTGTTCATCGAACCGTGATGAGGAGTCGCGAGCAAAAGTACATTAATACGCGATTCGCGATCTGTGGCTCTCCCAATCATCATGACCCTCCCAGGAAAAAAAATTTACAGATACGATTCGGTGACTCGAATCGACAGTCGATGTACATCGTCAATAGCAGAAACCAGTTTTTTACAGGGTCACAGGGCATTCAAATTCAGCGAGATTGCGAAGGCGGTACGAGTGCCGTATGTTTTTTCACGGACATGACAACGATAAATAAAAAAAAGCGATGAAGAATCGCGACGGACATCGTACCATATTTTTCTTTCCTTTTTGCTATAAACGTTTCATTTTTCTTTTAATATTGTACGAGTGGAGAATGAGCATTCATTTGACAGTCAAAAAGTATAATACAAAATAAGAAAAAATCCAAGCATAATAATAAACGAACTATGCCACTCTTTTATTTATTATTTTATATAAATATTCAATTTTTGAATTGTAAAGAGATGATCCGATATGTTAATGATGTATACTCCAAGAACGTTGAAAAATAAACGTTGATACGCCAAAAATGAGTTGTAAGAGTTTTTTAAGTAATCTTTGAAGTGTACACCCAAGGACTTTGATTCTGTCCATGGGGAAATTTTCCAAACTGAAAAGTCGCTATCTCTCTACATACTTAAAGTTCATGATTAACGTAACGATCAATAAGCTCTAGTCATTTCATGAATCATGAACTGCAAATATGTAGAAAGTGGTGACTCCTTAGTTTGGAAAATTTCCCCATGGACAGAATCAAAGTCCTTGGGTGTACACTGAAAAAAGAATTTGATAATAGCTACCAAATGTTTGCTTCAAAATTTTGTTTTAAAAAACGTATTTTTTTCATTAAAAAAAATGTTTTCCCTCAGTGTACATACAGCTGTATTTGCGTTAATAATGATTGGCTTGTCTCGATCTACGCGAATTCGAGGAACAGGAGAAGAGGGGGCAATATAACAGACGGTGAATCGCGGTACAACGGCGCGTTTAACGTAATTCGGATTGCAAATTGCATTCTGTTATAACGGCGGAACTTGCCGTCGATCATAGAGTATGTTACATCGAGACGAGTTCGCGCTTTCGCGTTGTTGTTGCGGAAGGAACGTTTTGGGGCTCGATCCTTTGAGGCTCGATCCTCGCGGAGGAAATTTCGTCGATCAGCGGGAAATTCAGGAGCGAGAGCAGCCCACGTCACATATAGCGGACGATGCCGAAATTGAGGACGGGACGCTGCGTTGTGTCCGGCCAATTAAGGTGAAAGGGTTGTGTCCGGTGACCTCTGACCGAATTTCATATCGCAGCTGCGCGAAATTGCCTCGAAAATCTCTCGCAAGGTTTCGGGACGTTCCAACTCTTTTTCTTTTTTTTTTAAATCGGTCGTACAAAAAAGAAAAAAAACGTAAAGCATGGTGAAACGCGTCGTATATTGAAAATATTTTCGACAGCAATGTTAAAATAATATATTCGAAGCGTTCTCCGCGCTCGAGGCAATAGCGGAGGAATGGCGTGACAATATTGGCTCATATTTATCCACACAATTTGCAGTTTCAATAAAACAACTTGCGTATATAATATTTTATATTAAATATTTTTTCTTTCTTTAATCATAAACTTAGAAATGTCCCGTAAAAACACTTGTGACTGTTTTATTGTACTTATGAGAATTCTATATCACATCGCTTCTTATTTCCTTATATATTTTATTATAGTGATATTTCTTATTAAATTTACAACTCCACGTTCATCCCGTTTATAGGATAGAAATCCTTTATCGCCAGCTTGAAATTTATTAAAATTATTTTTCATTTCCATCGAAAAGAGCATGTTGCGTGTGTGAAAATGGAATAATGTTGTCAAACAATGCTGCAGGTGACACCTGTAAGGATCTATGATCCATCCGCATGCGCTCAGTCGATAAAAATGCGACAGTCAAGTCTACCGGGTGGCGAGATCCAAAATGCGACGCTCGAGTTGATTCGAAATTCGCGATTAATCACAGAACACGCACATTTACGCAAATTGACAAAGCACGTTGCACTGCTAAAATCGCGACGTTTACCTTTGACAAGCGACGATGCGCATGCATTATTCAAATACCGCGAAGTTTCGCGCGACGCTCGAAGGTGTAACAAAACCGTCGCCTACTGACACTGACGTTTAATTAATGCACCCTGCACAATTAGAGACGATTTAGATTTAGAGCGATTCCGCGGGCGGAAGTGCAGAAACGGCAATGTACGTTGATTATCTATCATCTCGTTAAGATAGCGATTGGATTATAGAAGCGTTCGAAAAAGCATTTCGTCTCCGTCAAAAAAAGAAAAAAGAAAAAAGAACACAATATAATATATTAAAATATAATCTAAAAAAAAATTATAATAATGAAAAAAATAAAAGGAAAGGAAAGGGAAATTAAAATATTGTAATTAAGACAACTTACAACTTCCATACCAATTAATATGTTGACAGATTAATATGTATTTTCATGTTTCTAGTCGAACGATTAATAGCAAATCAATTGTAAAATAAAACTACAATTGCAGAGTCCAGCTCAATTTATACAATTTTTATCCGATACACGTAAGAAGGCAGTTGTCTACAAAAGCAAATAAAGGAAGACGTCGATATAACACATTAGAGGAGCAGAGTCTCGCTTTGTTTGCCATTTATTTTTTGAAACAAGAGTACCGCGGTTTTCCAGAGAGATCGCGTGACGTTGTAATTAGCACGTGTGCTGCGGACGGTGTCCCGTCCTCTTTTGTTTTTTGTAGAGATTCGTGCACTCCTTCTGGTCCCGATGGTCCCGGCAAGATCCCTCGCGGTCCTGATAACGAAAAAAAAAGAACCAGAACAGGAACTTAAGCGAGGAGCTCGAGCCTTTTTGTAACCTGAATACTCGTCGTGAAAAAAACCGTAGGGAAATAAAAAAGAGCGGAAACAGTGAGAAGAAACCGAAGAGGAACATAAGAACAAGAGAGAATTATCGTCAAGCTATAGAGTCCCCCAGTATTAGATGTGCAATTCCATACAACTCTAACGAACGTGTGGCGGAAACGATATCAGCAGGACGAGTTAGTAAAGAAGTAGTTTCCCGATCGAAGCAAGACCGATTCGCGAAATGTCCCGATTGAAGCTTACGCCAACAAAAGCCCCGGCGTCGCACAATCACCGTCGCGTAAATAAATAAATCTGAAATTTCGTTTACCGAGTCGAATCGCACATTGCCGCCTGCTGCAACGAGACTCCGGCAATGAGCTTCGAAGTTTGCCAGTGGTAGTTAGAGCGTGACAAGGCGATTGGGATTCGAGAGAAGCGAAGGGAGGAAAAAAGCTTCGTTTGCGGGAAAACAAAGAGGACTCGGAAGGAGAGACCAGTCCCTTTGAGAGACTTTCCTCAAAGCGAGGAGGATGTGTTAAGAGGACAGAGAGAGAGAGAGAGAGAGAGAGAGAGAGAGAGCGAATAAGCGAGTTCCACCATGGGAAAGAGAGGAGGGAGGGAAGAGGTGAAGTCGATGCGCGACAACAAAGGACGTTGCGCGATGTGCTTTGTGCTTCCGGAGAGAGAATAGAATCTCGCGAAGGTAGCACGGATGACACGGTGGATGACGCGTATTGTAAGACATCCGAAACAAGAAAGCGGCCAGAGTACTATCTCCCTTCTCAGAGGTTCGAAGAGGCTATTGAAAACAATGCTAGAGTGTAGCAAGAGAACTCATCAAGCGAGACACAATTTTTTTACGCATCGCGTTTTGTCGCGAGGTGATATCGTATTCATAATGTTAAATTTTCAGCCACAATGCACTGAAGAAAAGAAAAAAGTTAAAATATTTAGAAGCAAATGTTGCCCGTGACATTTTCTTCGATATTTACGAGTTGTAAAAATTTGATCGAGGAAGTATACATTTCTGTAAAACATACTTCATTTTTGTAAAATACATTTCATTTTCTTGTTCCGGCTTTACGACTGTGTTTAAAGTCTGATAAATATGCAATGCACAGTTTGAATAAGTTGAAAATAATAAAAATTAAAAATTATTATTCAGCACTAAGAATCTCTGTGATTGACTAGAGGAACATAGAGGGCCTGCTAAACCCTATGTTCATTTTTCTTATTAATTAGCTAATTGGTTAGAAATAAAATTATATCTCACAAATAAATTTTCAAGTATCTTTCTCAGTGCGCTGAGAACGAAAAATTTTCATTTGTAAATTGAGTCTTAAATATAAAAAATATGATTATATTATTTCTTTCATCTTGCATATTTAATTTGCACTTAGATTAAATCTACTGTAATTAAATATTAACGCCGATACTTAAGAATCTCTACGATTGTCGAGTCTATTGTGAAAGTCTGTTGGAAATTAGCACTCTCTATATTTTAGTACTACAGATACAATTTGCTTTGAAATTGCGATCAATCCGGAGCAAATCGTCGTGTGTCGTCTGGTCCATGCGTCTGTCATACGGCAAACTTACTAATCGTTTATTAAAGCTCCGGAAATTTGAACGGCGGAATGTACTCTGAAAGGGTGAGTAACAAATTCGACGTAGCGACAATCGCAATAGCATCCTGAGCATTCGAGTATCCTCGGTATTGTATTGGAGAGAAACACTGGCAGCATGAAATACGGCAAAGGCACCACGATAGATCCGATTAGGCACCACACTAAATCACATTCAACGCCGCACCATTGTTAAGTCTCATCTAGTCTTAGATTCCTCTACGAGAATGTTTCGCGGACTACATTAGATTATCAGGGGGATACCTTATAGTGACGCACCTGGTACACTCCAGTGATCTATCTACAGATTTCCTTTCTACATTGTCATAAAAAATTGCGAACCGTAATAGTAACCGTGAAATAGTTTTAGTCAAAAGCGCGAAAAAGTGATCTATTTTTGAAAATTTCTTTAAAGAAAATTGCTACACATATTCTTCAATGCTTTTACATATCTACTTGTATTATATATATTTTGTAAATATTTATTAGTTTTTACTTAATTAAATTTAAGAGCATACATTCGATTGATAGAAATTCTCAGAAATTACTGAAGTCATCGATTGCGCTTCTTTTGCGCGTTTTGTATCTATGTAAAATATATGTCTGTTCGCACAAACTAAGATAAATGAAAAATACTGCAAATCATTAAAATAAGACACAGTTTTACAAAAACAAATATTGACTTTTCAATACTATTGATTAAATTGAATCTGTATGAAAAAATAATTAATTAATTTATAGACAGTGCAATAATTCTAGTTCAATAAACAGACTATGCAATAAAGACAAGTATTTTACATATAATATACGCAAAAATTGGAGTTGATCGCTTCAGTATTTTTTTAGAAATTATGTCAGACGACTTAAAAATTGATTCTTAGATTTACGTAACAAAATTAATTAAAAATTAATAAACATTTAGCCGCACTGAAATTTGTAGGTGTTTGTTAATTATGTACAAGTAGATGTGTAAAAAAGCAGGAGTTTTCTTTAAAAATATTCTTCAAAATAGATCAGCTTTTTCGCATTTTAGATTAAAATACTTCCTTGAGTAAAACAAATAAATGCTAGATCTATTATACAAGACATAAGAAAAAATCGAAAATCTTTCTTTTTTTTATTTGAAATTGTAGTTCTATAATTTCTATATTTACCATATTCTGAGTAAATATTTATTAAAATTTTCCCATTCCTTTCCTTTTCTTTCCGGTTATGAGCCGAACAAAGATGTATCGAATATAGCGAATATATTAACCAACGTACACGATAAAGGATTACGGTAGTGATCAATTGTCCCACATGTTCCTCGCACGTTTATTCCCTCGCGTATAACTCAGCAAACCGTTATTGCGTTCAAGCAATCGCGCGTCAGACATGGTGCATGCAATAAGGAATTAATTAATCTGGAATCCGTCTGCGAGCGCATTGCACGAGGAAACTCTACAAGGGCAGGGAAAGTGTCAACAGCAGTTGCAACGGCAGTAACACGCGGTGCGATCAAGAATCGATCGTCAAACCGCGACGCGTGCCGTAACGTTCTCTCTCAATCTGACAAATATTTTCGCACCATCGCGCCGCTTTCGTCGCCGGTGTAAACGTCATTAAACATCTGCGTCCTTAATAACGATGTGCGATGTAGCGTTGTAACTACATGTATGTATCCAGACGACGATATAAGTGCCGCTGTGCGGCACGCGTTGCTGCCGTGCAAATCGCTTTTCCACTCCATTCGTCTTCAGCTACAGCCGGTTTTAATTACTCGCGCGCATCGATTATTTGTAACGTAAATTATTTGTTAATTTTAATTACGCGATATACAACGAGAAAATCGCGAAATGGAAAATCACGGACGGACTGTGTGTCGTTGTATGTAAAAGCAAGATTCGCATTCTACGCTTTGTAAGAATTCAACGAAGTTGTTGAAGCCTTTCACATGTGAGTTCCGACAAACCGACTGAATATCCTACTTCGAAATCAAATAAGAAGTGCTGCATACTTTTTGATGCGTACTTTTATCTGAACATAATGCACAGATAAAAGACTGCACTCTCCTAACTCAATAGCGAAACAAAACGTGAAGAACACGTGAGTTTCATACCTCAACGTCAAAAACTTCGGTAACAATGGACACATTTATCACAAGAATTTGTCGCAAAAAGAAATGAAATGAAAATCACAACGGGAAAAGATTAGGAGGCCGTATTATATAAGAGCGTGCAATTTGCATTCCACTGATTCTACCGCTGCCCAGAAAATTTCGTGCAACACGCGGAGTCCCGGTAAACGAACGAACGAACGAACGTGGCGTTTCAACGCGAAGCTAGCGCATCAACATGCAAATTGCGAAGGAATCTCACAGAGTCAGCATGCCTTTTCGAAAGTGGCGGTCCAAATGTGCGAGCGACAGGGAGTGGAACGTGTGAGAAGAAGCGACAGAAAGGAAAGTTTTTCAGGAAAGAGCGAAGCGGGTGTGTATTAATGCAAATTGTACTTTCACAAGCGTTTTCCAAGCATCGAGCGCTCACCTGGTCACTATCGTGTCCTTGCCAGCTGTCATGACTCTGTAACAAAAAAAAAGAAGAAACGTCCAGTCAGAGAAATGCCATTATTGATTCGCAAGACAATAACACGCTCAATGCTTACACTATTATTGTTATGTCATATAATAATATTGTTGTTATGACACAATGATTATTTATCATAAATGCCCTTTTTAAGCGAATACATTACAATATACGCTTTACATACATTTATCTTAACAGAATACTCGCGTTCGAGCTTGAATACTCGTTATTCAACACGTATTTTACTTTTTCACGAATGCACAGGAAATGCACAATGTGGTTCACTATCCTGTAATGTTACACTGCAACTTTTGCGAATAATAGTTTCTCATATTATCGTCGTTACGAAGACGCATTGGCTTGGCGTAACACCATTTCGAATCTGTTGTGGTAGCATGTGTTTAACGCTGCGCCATTGTACCATTGTCTACGAAATGAATAAACAGGTCGACAACTGCATCGCACATGTACCTCGCGCACATAACATCGCATACAATAACTCGAAAGTTTAAATAACATATGGATTTTGTTTATTTCTCCAGTTCTTATTAGACTTTTTTAAAAATAAACATTTATTTAGAAGAGCATTAACAATTTAAACGCTTTTAAAAGAGAGAGAGAAAGAGAGGGAGCGCATGAAAAATTTACAAACTCGATGTATCGCCGAGTAAAATTCATCAGTCTTCCAGAGTCTCTGCGAAATGAACACGGCGGAAGTCGCGCGAAAATATCCCGCGACAGCGTACAAATTCCTTGTTTATTGAATATTAAAAGCAAGAAATGTTGGCATGAGCCAAACACGGTGACGTAGTCCAATTTTCCACTCCACTGGTCCACGACGAATCTCGGCAACATCGAGATTTATTTCTCGAAACTCGATCGTTCGCTCGCTCGCTCGTTCGCTAGCGCGATCATACCGATGGAAAATCGAGAAGAAAAACGATAGGTAAACGATTGCTTTTCCAACGATCGGGGCGCGACGTCAAACACGCGACATGACGGCAATGCGTTTCGAGAAGTGTACGCGAGAGAGCGTTTCGTCAATTAAATATAAGAATCTGTTTTCGCGAGTGAAGAAAAGTCTGGCAATCCGGGGGAGCGTTCGCAGCGGTTTTTCGCGTCGTATCCCTCGCACATGAGATACGGGAGGAAGGAAATTTCGTCTGGAATATTCTCTCTTCTTGCTCCTCTTGCAAGCAGAACGCCGTCATTTCCACCGTGCACCACAACGCGGGCGTTTTATTAAATCGATATGAACAATATTTCCGGCGTTTGCCGCGCGCAGCGAGCTCGTACGTCGTTTTTATTGCGGCGAACATTCGATCGTGCCGTAAAAATCTCCATTGCTGACGCGGCACGCTCTCGCGGCCGTTAAATAATAATACGACGAATATGTTTATCAAGAGAACGCCGGCTGAAACACGGTTGAATGCAACGTGCTTTCCAACGCGGCCGGTAACGAAACGCCCGGATATCTGGGTCGCGTTCAAGCATTAACTTCTCGATTTAACAACGCGTTGTTTGCACTGCGTCGCAAATGTGAATACCTACGAATAATGTAATTACCGCAGTAATGTTTAACATTACGGTGCCAATGGAATTTTGAAGTATTCCATGAAAGCCAGGCAAAAAACATAATTACGAAAACAATCCACCCATTTATGTTTCCCATTATGCATTTACATACTGCAGATGTATATTTATAATTTACGGCTAGTTACATTTCGCGAAATATGATGTGCGGCGCGTATCGTATGTAGCGACGAATATAATTCGGACAATTTCCATTTTTCACAAACGATACACCGAGAGCAAAAAATATCTTAAAACAAAAAGAATGTACTTAACACAAAAAGTTATTTACTAGATGGTTCCTAATAGTTTATTTACTTGCAGTCATGTTAAAATTTCTTAATTGAAATATTTCTTACGTAAATAAAATGAAGAAATAACTCTTAATCAGGTCTGGAAAATATTTACTATCAGATTATTTTTATTTTCGAGATAATCTTTTAACCTAAGAAAATAACTTTATTAAGTTTAATAATATTATAGCTTTTTGGAAAATCATTGTGTAAATGTCAAAAATGTAAAAAAGAAACAAAATTATATACTTAAAGTAATATATCTATTTACTTCAAAGTAAATATTTTTACGTGAACAGAGCAAATGCTTGCATCAAAATATATGGTTTAAAGAAAATGTATTTTTTTTTCATTGCAAAAAATTGTTCTTTCAGTGTATACGTATCGTGGAGTGCGGAAATACGGGAGATGTAACGCAGCATCTCCTCGATGAATGTGGAGTGCCACGGAAAGAAACGCGTTTCCGTTGTTTCTGCTGCAAGAGAATGTCATGAAAGGCGAACAAACGGCAACTTAAATCGCGACACGATGTATTTCGTGGAGGAAGATTTACAAATCCGTTCGACTTTCCGCGGTTGTTTTCAACAGGCAATTCGTGAAACGTTTCGCGGCGGTGCGCCCGTGACTCCGACGCGGTTCATTAAATCGGCGTAAATAATACGAGGGAGCGTATAGATGCTATTTTATCGGACGTGGTCGGAGCCGGTGCCGGTCGGAAGTATAGGCGGCGGTCGGTGGGTTAATGCTGGGCCGCCTTGTTAGATTTATGACAGCAATATAGGCGTCATGGAGGTAACGTTGAAACGTACCTCGTGTATTGCGGATAATGTTTGTTACGACGCACGTTCGATATATACGCCGTGAGAATTTATGGAAATCGGTCGTCCAATCGCGCGTCCTGTAGACAACCACTTTTTAAATATCGAGCTTTCTTCCTACGAAAACGAAACGCCGGGCCGCGGCTCATCGTCACGACGAGATTAATCATCTTACTTCGGAGTTTCCTTCGCGCGGTAGACAGATACTCGCGATAGCAATAGAGAAAGAGAGAGATATGCATGTCTTGGAAAAGAGAAAATCATGCTGGATCGATAGGAGAATATTGTTTTGCGAGGAATTTTTTAATAATTATTTTCTTTTCTGCCATAACGACGCTTTTGATGAAAATATTGTATGTTATACACGGCTTTTACGATATAAAATATGCTTTAAAGGTGTTCCATCTTTCTCGTGTTGAGTGAAAAGGGATCTTTGAGCTGATTGTCTGTCTCTTAATATTTTAACGTTAATTTTTACGTTTTTGTCTAAATCTGAAAATAAAAATTGAACGAACATTTACGTCCATTTAAAGTTTACGTCTCTTTCACAACGTGACAAGAGAAGATTGTATACAGCGGTGATACCGTCAGGTCCCCTTTAAAGGCATCCTGTTACGCAGGTTGGTGAGTCATCTCAGTCGTTTTTAACGAAAACTTAAATTAATTCACGTAAATACAGCACTAAAAAATACGCAAGATATTTAAATGAGAATGAAAGATATTCAGAGTGGAAAACTTTTCTTTTCGATATATCGGAAGTCAAGATATTTTTATTCTAGACAAACTGAAATGCGCATTCCAATAACACGGGCGGTGTCTTTTTAATGTCGTCGCGTTGCATAAAATTGCTTTTCCAATTAATATCGTAGTCCTGAATCAAGTCTGAGCATGCAAATGCAATCGGGCCGGTTTTCCGGTTGCGCTTCGTATCGATTCTTTACGGCGAATAGATCGGCGCGGATAGATTCACTCGCGGAATCACATTTAATCGCGAGCGCCGGGCAAATCGGTGCATTCGTAACTTTCGACAATCGGGCGAGGCGGAACATGTAGACTAACAATGGTGAAAAAGTTTTCTCGTTTCCGATCGACTTTCAGCTCCCGCAGCCTCCGTCCTGTTTAAATGCAACCCTTATTTGCATTACGTTTTATCTTTATTTAAGGTTTTGCATTCGATTTTCCATGATAAAATATCCGAAGCGCCCTTTTTTACACAAAAGTTACGTAAAAGTTAAATGGAATTAAAGACAAAATAAAATTGCTCAATTAAAAAGTATAATTTTTGCAAGAAAAACTGTGTGGTTGATGGAATTATTAATTAATTACCACAGCTTGTGAAAGTTTGATAATCTTCAGGAATATTTTATCGCGACGTACTCTCTAAATAGAAATTAGTGTACTTTTTGCTGAAAGACAGTGAATAATCTAAATACAGTCTTCAATACTACATTTATAACTATATTAATCAATGATATACAGCATTAGCCAAATTAAAGCACCTATATCCTTTTTATTTGTCTGTAATTTTTTTATCTGCATTATTTCAAATTAATTACTGGCATTATATATAAATAAGAATTTTTGAAACAAAGGATAATTAATAATTTAGGATTTGAATTTTTGTTCAAATCCTTCCAGTTCAAAGTATTTAAAATAAATACAAGGTGCCTTATAATTTTGACCAAAGCTGTACACTGTACATTATCACTGTCTTTCAGTGATAATACATTTATTTCAATTACAAAGAGTACCCCTTTTTTAATTAAAATCACTGATGGGAGAAATTCTAATTAAAAAAAATACTCTCTCAAGATAGTAAATAATAATAAAAATAAAATGTGACTAGAACGTACATACATAAGCCACACGATAAAAATTTTATGTTTGGCAAAATAAATGCTGCAGAGAATTAATATATCGACGTATTGGATGGTTAATTAAAATTGCGTAGGAAATATAAAAGTATGCGAAAGATGACGGGAATGAATATCTACTAATTAAAGGCCGACTAGAGGAAATCTATGGGGTATTAAAATTATTTGTATCCGAGCGTACAGCCGTTTCCCTTTTCCTATCCATTCGCGACGTCCGATTTCTTTTCGATCTACCGCGTTTCTGGATTAATCAAAATTCATGTCGATCTACTCAACCCGCTCTAGAAAAAAAGGACGTTAATTCCTAACGTGCTAAAGAGACGCGATAAAAGTTTAACGAAGTCATGAAATTTAATCACGCATAAAATAAGCGCAAAATTATTCATCGTTAATCGTAACGATTAACCATTCGTAGCAAACGATAATTACTGCTCGTTTAACTCACGTACCGAACGGACGCGGCAATTATCCGATCATTACGACGATTATTTGCGCTTAAATTTAGAGAGAGACATAATTATATTGCACGAATGGCGTACGTTGAGAAGCATCCCCTCGTCTATTTGCCGTGTGACGATAAGTAATGTGACGATAAGTAATCCACGGAAAAAAGAAAGATATCGCCGCAGATAATTCGTCTGGTGAGACAAGGTCCCGCGAGCGGATAGCGTTGTGCGACGAGACGCGTGGCGAGCTCGTAAATCCAGCTTACGAATCGGACAGAATATGGGAAAAAGAGAGTGAGAAAGATGGAACGAGGGATGCGGTTAAGACTGTTGAGGTAAAAGAAGAGATATGCGAGTGAGGGATCATTTAACCGTTTAAGAGGATGATCTTAAGTGGGATACTACTCTTCCTGTGAAATAAATTGCGCACCTAAAAGAGGTATGACCTTTAAAGTGTATACCTTCATCTGTTCAGGATAAATTCGTAAACTACATTTCCGTTGCTTCGATCCCACACAATGAATTATTTTGAATAAGTATGATGCTGCGTGCGTATGAAGATAAAATTTGTAGACGTCAGCTTCAGGATGTATTTGAAATGCATAAATTACAAATTACTAATGTAATATGCACATATACGTGACACAAGTAATATAAGTTTAGATCTGCATTTCTCTTTTAACGACGGGAAATTCATATCGTAGACAATATGTTTGATACCGTAAAAAAAAAAAACAAGTTTCACGAACTTTTTAATTAGCGGAATATATTTTTGATAATTCATCTTTCTGACAAGCTGTCAGATTTTTGTTATCGAAAAAATTAATAGCAAATCACGATAAATCAAATTCGTTAATTGGTAGCGTCACGTTACGTTCCAAATGACAATGCCTCTGTTGTTCACCTGGATTTGTTCAATCTTCAATCATGCGTTATATTAAAATATAACAGTAATAAAGAACGTGTGGAAATAATTTTGTAACGACGCAAGAAAAACATAAAAGATATCACAGAATATTTATAGAACAAACAATCCGATGATGACATTGGTGTACTTAAATATTGCAGGAGCAAAAGGCTCGCGAGGAAATAAATCGCGCAACAGTAGAGCGTGAATGTGGCGCGATACATTTTATTGCCGGCACCGTACACTTTTCATCCCTGAAAAGTCGCTATGATTTATCGTTAATAAAAGGAGAGCAACGCTTGCGGTGACCGGGGCTTAAATTACTTGAGATACGAGGATACGCGTTTTCTGAGGAAGCTGGAGTTACGAGCGCGCGTTCTAAGTTCTAAGTCAGCGATTTAATGGCAAGAGAGGATTAGATCGACGACGTGTGAGCCAAGAGAATCAGATTAAACTTTCATCTCCGGTGTGCCTATCGCTCAACATAACTGTCATTCTTCGATCGTCCTTATTCGGTTTAAAAATTGAATAAATTTTTAGAAGAAAAATTTCTCTCGACATTTTTCAATACACACATATTTCGTACGTCTCACGTATCCTTTAATCGGGAATTTACAAAAAAAAAAATCACAGTTCATGAAATTTATAATACATTATATTTTCATAGGAAGCGAAAGATTCTCTCTATATAGATATAATGTGCTGGGTCATGTTCGTTTATCGATTGTGCTTTAAAGCGCGCTTATATAGTACTTTCGAGAAGGACTCGACATACGCTTATCTCACACGTGACATTTGAACACGCGTTCTTCAAAATATTATAACAATGTCTAAGCGTGTTGTTTTATGGTTGGGCCACATAATATTTGGGGAAGGAGATCGATTCTCGCAAGCCCGATGCTTGACAAGTTCGACACTCGTCGTAAAAAAGAAAGGTGTTAGTTCTCACGAATATTATTATTATATTTCGGATTCGCAGAGATATCTTTATATATTGTAATATTCGTTCTCAAAGAAAGAGATATTTCTTTTCAGCGTTATTTAATTAGACTCGTTTGTCGTATTCTATACATTGTTCTTCAATTACTGTCAGATTTATGATCATTATTTCCGCGTAGAACGCATCTTATTGCATGTACTTTAATTTTCAATAATTCCTTGTAATATCGCGCGAACGCGGGACAAATTTAGTTACGTAAGGTATTTCGAGTCGTTGTCGTTAAAATCTTTTGTAAGCACGAAATAGCTTCGTACGTTGATTAAATTTCATAGGTGTCTCGCAGTAAATAAAATTATGTCACGCCAGAATTGCGAGACCGTCTCATAAATTTAACGTCGCGAAGGCGCTTCCGAGCACGCCTGCCCGATCCAAGAATTTGCAATAATATTTTATCAAAATTGTTTAATTGCAAGCAATTATTCCACGGTATCGCGCGTAATAACTCTGTCGCGCGAAAACTGATTAAATTTAAAGGATGTGGTATTTTATACGATAGGACGACGATGCCTACTACGGTGCAAAACACGAGGTAAAAAAGTGTCGTGCGTGTGGACGTCGAACTTTCTTGCGGAAAATCATTTATGTCAGCCGCGCATATACGAGATGACTCTGTCGGGTGGGCGTTACGACCTCTTAATTATGAACACGCGTCGCTGGCAATAATTAATAGACGCGGTCCGAACCACGCCTCCGCGACGTCACGTAGATGAGCAAACACTGAATTGCTCTTCGGGATCGTGGCGCTCGCCCGCGTCGCCGACGCCGTCGCGGCCCATACGCTTAAATTATTAACAACCTCTCGTCGACTTATATATTCGACCAGACTCCTCGTCGCTTCTTAATTATCAAACTTGGTCAGCAAGAATACAAGAAAGAAAAGAGAAGAAGAGAGAGAACCGATTTAATAATTACGTCGAGTAATAATCGATGAGCTGAGTTATCGAAGAGATTCTCGTAATAAACGACATCAAACAGTTCCTAATGATGCATCGACGATGCAGCGAAGTTGCTCGTTTAATTTTCGAATAAATATTATACAATGTAAGATACGATAAAAGAATGGATAATTTTAATTACAGCAAATTTTTGTAGCGAGAATCGTAAAAATCAACAAGATTTTCTAGATCTACACTTTCAATAATATATTATAGCAAATGTAGAGAGAAATCACATTATGTATTCACATAAACGCATTTATCAAAATTTGATTACTGTTGGTATGAAATTGATAACGGTCATAAAAACATAGAAAATACATTATTTTATCTCAGTCTTCCTCTTAGAAAATGCAATTTAATATTCACATAATTAATACGGAAAAGGCACGCGGTATAAAAGAACAATGCATGATAAGAAATCCCTAGTATTTTCAAATATTCGACTTTTCATCGCGAATATTCCGTCGAAATATTTCAATAAATTTCAACATGCAGCTGCACGATACTGCAATTCGAGGCCCGCGCTCGTAACATATTTTCGAGCGATTTTGTTGGTAAATAAAATCTCAAAAAATAAAACGCGACAGGAAATCTGCTTTCGACCTTGTCATAGGGTTTATCGCATAGTGGTGTGCCCCTACCGAGATACGTGACGTCTCATTTGATACATAAACATCGATTGAAAAATACAAATATTGTAAATTGACGCAATCGTTGATTCGTCAACGACAAACGCTACATGAAATCGACATTTTTGACATGTACAAAGTTTTGATGTAAAAAAAAAATAAATAAATAAATAAAAATAGAAATAATCTCTATATTTATTTGTATTAGAGTGAAAATGCAATACGAATTTTTAGATACTATAAAAGAGATTTATTTTTAAACAAAGAACCTGTACATATATTGCCATGGAGGCAATTATTTCACTTATAGTTTGTTTAGAAAAGCCGTCATTGTTTTCCACTTGTGACTAATTAAATAAAAGAAACAGAAAGAAAATATACAAGAGACATAAAAATTAAATAGCTTGTGAGAAAGGAAAAGGAGCCACGAAGAAAATTGGTATTGAAAGAGACATTGGGACTCTCTAATCTAGTTATACTCGTTTCTTCTTCGGATTCAGACGCACGTAATCTTTTGAATTGCCAATAGAATCACGACTGAATCAGTCGTTAGAAGGAACTCTTGGAAATTTTTTAATGAAACCTCAAGATGTGGACTATATTTTAGTTAATCACATTATAAACAAAAAATTACAATTAATTCTATTTTTTTCATTTGTTTGCAAAACTTGTATAATACAGAAAACTATCGTATAATATATAATCAAATTGTAACTCGTGTATTTAAATTTAACCGTCATTCGGGTGCGCGATCAAATCACGTACCATTACGCGATATCGTTCACTCGTTCAATATCGGACAAGGAATTCGCGATCCTCCCGACGCTCGTGTTTCTCTTTACGTTTATGGAAGATTGCGGTTATAAAGGAAACGTAAAAGCGCCGTTACAGACATGCAGGGACTGAAAGATTACACGCTCGTTAATTCTTTTTATGCGTAACTATCTCCGTTGCGTACTATGTCTTCGTTATTTTTATTATTTTTTTTTCTTTTTACGATGTGATCTCGGTCCTTTGTCTTTACAGTTTTCATAATCTGGCCTTTCATAAAGCCAGTAAACTCGCCGGAGAGTTACTCGCAGTTTGCGACAGTATTTCTTTTATTCGCAAAGTCCGCAGGTTTTTTGTTTAATAGTCTGATCATTAAAATGAAACAGCGATGCCGTTAAGATGTATACCTTTGTATAATATTTGCTATGATCAGCGTTGAAATATTATCAGAAGGAAATTAGTCCTGGAGCGGAAAATAATAATCCTGCATAAATAATACAAAAGTAAATTCTCTTTCTCCCTTTCTGTCTCCCCCTTTCTTTGAAGTCAGTCTTTTATAACTGAACTTGTAATCTCTATGATGCATGCTCCATGGCGACTGTCTCAGCAAAGTTACTCGCGGTGGTTAGCCACTGCCTTCCGAGAGATGGTGATTAATTAAAAATGTAATGCGTTCTAGATGGATTTGAATTTAAATCTTTGATACAAAAAGCAAACGCGCAACTTTTACGCCATAATCACCGTTATGGTACATAAAATAAATAACAATATGCAAAGACGTATAAAATAAATTTCGCGTTTAGTTGATATTCATGATTATAGTAAATAAAAACCTGCGAGATACCGCTTTTCTAAATTCAAGATTTCAAAATGGAAAAGAAAGAAATCATTGATTAAAATTACAGTCGGGAGTTCAGGGAGCGTTCTATGTATACGGACGCACTATAATTTACGCTGCCGACGTATTCGAAACAAAATGTCGAGCTCCAACAAAAAATCGCATACGCACCGCTGTGTCGCGTTAATATTTACGGTTGAATATTCCCTAAACGAATGACACGTGTCTCGACGTTACGTCGTCGTCGTCAGTCAATTTCTACGCGGCCGTCCGTCACCGGAAGACCGGCTCGACGTGTTCCCCGCGAACAAGGGAAGAGGAATTTATCGGCGTCGCCTCGTGGTCCCCAGAAGACATACGATGACAATAAAAAAAAGAGGGACGGCTAACAAAGGACGCAATGATCCGGCAATTGGAAGTCGCAAGTTCGATATTTGTTGTCGTCCCAATGCGTTCGTCTTTGATTTATAATTCCCGTGTTGTTCGCTCGATGGTAATAAGTGCGCGATGAAACACGCCGAATTTCATCGAATCCGAACAATCAGCGGGTGCACGATAAAGAGATGACAAAAAAGTGATATCTTCTCCAGCCGCTGTTAATAATTGCAACGAAAAATTCTCGCATTGTCGTACTTTTTTTTTATGTCATTCCATTCGATTGGATAATGTTATCGGGCTTGAATTCTTTTGAACAATGTTTAATTCGCATGTCGTGGCAAAAATTTCTATGTCTGATTAAAAATACACAAAATATTTATTTTAATAAAATGCACGCATATTAATTTTAAAATGTAGTTATGTCGATAACAATATTAATTGTTAATGAAAAATTAATCATAATATTTTTTAAGCACACTAATCATAGATCGTATGAATTCTGATTGTGAGATACGTAAAAGAAATCTTGCATTTCATTTTTTCGAAATAATTTTTTAGAAATATTTTTATTATTCACGATATTTTCAGCATCTTCGATCTCAAGTTTCTCTCTTTTCTGAATAAAAATCTTAAACTATCTATCGTTTCGACAGTACTCAATTTAAATCATATTTCTTGTGTTAGAGTATTTGTAGACGTTTATAGACGTTCATTGATTAATGACGATGCACATTCAAGACAGTCAATAAATTAACAGATAAACCATTACGCTCCACTTGGCGAACAGCAATCGTATGCCTCGAAGTGACGGGTACAGATTGCCGATTAACGAAAAATTGCGACACGATTGATCAGCTAAGAAGAGCAGAAGATCCCATCTTAATTAATGTCCAACGACGAGATCCCCAAGAAGCCATAAAGCTGCTGCCAGCCGGCGCTAATGGCAAAGTAAAATGGAGCAGCCTTTCGACGTTTAATCCAATGAACGGGACTTCACTACGCTCGTTACGTGTCGTCTGATAGTATATAAAGTAAGGCCAGCGCTTGCGATCCTAGATAAACTGCGAAGAAATCGTTGGCTTCCCGACCGCGAGTCCCGCGCTCGATTAAACGTCTTATCTCTTGCGCACGAGGCACACTGTTCCCAAGGAACTGCCTCTCTGCATATATTTCGTGTATCGACAGGCAATTTATGCACACTTTGCGTAAATGTATAGATGACTATAAAAAAGTGATACGATACACATTACGGGTATACATTAAATTCACGATAATTCAAAAATGCACGAGGCGCAAAGAGTATTTACAAATATTTTCAATAAAAAAAAGAGTATTCCTTCTCGTTATTACGTACATCTCTCACTTTTAGAAATTAATGCGACTAGCTATTAGCGGTAGCGAAACATGTTAACTACATGTAATTTGGGATTGCATTGCCAGTCGAGAATTTCTAGTGCAAACAAGTGTTAATAAGCGTCGTATTAATGTGCACGATATTAATGTGCATACGCTTGTGTGTATGCACGCCGTAATGTCGCGATAAAAGCTTCCGCGAGACAGCCGGCATATTTTTTAATAACGCACTTGTATTACGCCGTTTCGCACGCGCGGATTTTTTGAGGTAGAGATGCACGAAGGGCTCAACCATTTTCAGGCAGGTAATAATCGCGCACGGCGACAATGACGACGCACTGAACCGTGCGGTAATGCAGCTCTAATTAACCCGGGAATTTGCATGCGTTTCTACGCGCGATCGCGTTACGCGACGACGATACACACTCCGAGAGTTTATATTTTCATATTTCTCTGCTCGCCAGCCGCCCAACATTTCCAACGGCGGCTAAATTATCGGATAATACCGCCCGCGTGAACAAGTCGCAATTAATTATGATTACGCTTGCGCGCGTATTTAACGTGAAGGGAGAGAATCTCTCGCGCAGCTCTGGCGCGTGAAACAATACTGATAAATTCTGTCGATTTTAGTTTCAACAACGATTAATAACAATTAAATGTCAATTTTACTTTCAATAATTTTAGCAGTTTTAATAACAAAATGTTGTGTAACTGTTTCCACTATGCCATGCTATATCATAAATATTAAAATAATATGAATTCATATTAATGTACAAAAATATTCCATATATGATTTCACGTTTGCAGAAATATTTCACATTTTATCGATACAAATATGTAGTCAAAATAATTGATTCATGGACCCCTGGAATATATTATATATCCGTGATTTCAGTCACAATCGAAAAAAGCTAAGCCAAGAAGCCGTACAGTTTCGTCGTAAATTGACAAGAAAAGGCTTCCAATCGATTTCTCAGATTTTAATGAAATTTGGTAGGTTTCTAGAGAAGAAGTGAAAATATTTGATACGTATTTTTTTTACTGGCAATAAAACATGTTTAAGGGGGATGAAATCAGCCTTCAAAAATCGGATAAATTAATTTTTCCAGCAATAACTTCTGAGCAAAACATTATAGTGTAATTTCGTGAATGTACAAAATATACAGAATTTCGAAAATTATTCACTGACATAAATATTGAGTTTTTATAATAGAAAATTTTTGCTCCTCTCTATAAACCTACCAAATTTGATTAAAGATGTATCGAACATACAATCCCTGCAAAGTAAATAAAATTTGCAAATGTATCTAATATTAATATTTCAAATAAACTATATACATATAAAGTTATGTGAATATAAGATTATATTTTTATTTAATAGGTTATTTCATCTATTTGTTATTCAAAATTAAATTTTTTACATTTCTCAATTTTTGTTGTGTAAGTAGTTTAAGTATTCAAGATAATTAGATGATTTATACAAAATTTTATTGTGAGATTGCCTGTTTAAATATTTTGTAAATAAATAAATAAATTTGATTTGGCTTACAAAACTGATCTCTGCATCACAATAAAACTTTATATAAATCATTATAAATATTTAAAGTACTTAAATAAAATAAATCACATTTTTTTCATTATTTCTTATTGCATTTATTATATTTTCATTAAAGCACACATCTGTAATTTTTTCATAATTTGCTTAATATTTTGAGAAATGTCCTATACATCCTTAAAATCGGAGAGAGATCAATTGGGAATCTTTGTGTGAGACGAAATATTATATAATGCGCGCGACATCTTAGAAGCATTTTGCATCGGCAGTTTCGCGCATTCTCTTCCCGACTTTTCGATCCCACTTTCTGCCAGGAACCAGCTTGCGCCGAGATCTTTATTGCGTTTCGAAGTACCGGGAAGCGCAAACAAAGCGGTAATCTGTCGCGCGGGATGTTGTGTCGCTGTGTGCCATGTGCCACGTCGGCACGAAATTGCATTCCGTAGTAAACGAGCGAAAATGGCAAGAGAGGAGAGAATTACATACGTATGTGTGTGTGTACGAGCATGTGTGCGTGCGTGGTGGGTGCGACGCCTGTACATGCGACGTCTTTGTGTACACGGCACATACGCGCGTCCGCGCGCGTCTCCGGTCCGCGAACGGTCGACGAAATTGTGCGTGGATAAAGCCGACGGCGCGTTTCGCGCTCAGCGTCTCGCCCGTCTTTGTAGCGCGTTCACAAAAAAAGAGAAGAAAAAAAAAGGAAAAAACGCGCTGGCCGACCGGCTAGCCAGTGTAATCGCTTGCGCCGCGCTCTAGCTTTGTGCTTACGCTTCGTCGCGGATTGCATCAGTCTGCCATGTCATCGACGCGAGGGCGTACGTGAGACACTCTTGTTGCTGTTCACCTCGCGGAATTTGTCATCCAAATGAGAAGGAGAGAAAATAGTTCATGTATATATATATACGCCATCGTAACGACGTACTTTATGTCTCTGTACATATGCTTTTCGCGCTACGAGAGATTTGAATCACCGATACCTTCGTAACCCAATTAAAAGCGAAACGAGGAAGCAGGTGCGCAATTATTCGCAGATGTGCCAATTATTTTTCCGGTCGCCTTTGCACGTTTTTTCTCCCCCCCCTTTTTTTTCTCTTCGCCCCTTGCCGTGAGATTCCCATCTTCATTAAAATTCGAATACGAATTCTCGCTTGTGGCGGCGTTCGGTGGCGCGAGAAACTCGCGGAATTCACACCGTGTCCGTACCGCTGCGAGGCATCTGCCTTCGCGTTACCGCGCTACGATTGATGAGTTTCGCATTCGTCACAATTATCGGCGAAAGCAGCGGCAGGCGAAGCGTTGGCGAATACAGAATACGGAATTGAATTCGAATTGATTTCCGCGACGGACAAAATTAAAAACGAAATCGATTTTCCTTCGATTAGCGCTCACTCGTGCCGCGTTGTGCAACTCGAAATCTTTTTTTTTTTCACGTTTTTTCCCCTTTCCTATCAAAGCTCCCGTACCAGCCGTGCCGCCTGGTTTATCCTCGCGTTCTATCGCGCAGCGATATTCAACTGGGTTGAGTTTTAAACGACACTGTACAACAACGCGTATTGGGAAAAACATGATGGCTTATGATGTATCAAATATAGCTGCAGCATTCAAAGTTATAGTTTTCTATGCTTTTAATTGTTCTCTCTCTTTTGTTCTATTTCTATTATTACGTACTCTTGCAGACTTTCACACGCACGCACGCAGATACAAACACGCACGTGTTTCACACACTTTATTTTATTATATCTAATAATTTTTTTTTAATTCACTTTTACTTTTATCTTTACTATTATTATTTCTTTTTGTTTCTGGCTATCACTGTTACTTGATCAGAATGCATTATTAAAATTTGTATCATATAGTACTATGTACAATACGTTGTCAGAGCTTGAGGAGAAAGTATTAGCACTCAATAAATAATGATTCTCTCTCTCTCTCTTTCTCTCTCGTTATATTTTCTATTATCTGTTTGTTCTATTAAATATTTTAAATGTATTTGTTGCGAAGATCGACATGTTTTTTCTTTACCAGCCCATCGAATGCCGCGTCTCTCTTTCAGCAAGTCACTGAAGCCGTCGGCGCAAGAATCGAGTTACATCACTTACGGCTCACTTACTCGATCATCGCGCGACGGTGCGTAGCGCTATTAAAAGTCACCGAACGCGCTTATTAATGCAAATTGCTTCCGCTCGACCGCTCACGCGAGTTTCCAGATTCAATTCAAGTTTAATCTTCGTACGCGCATGCAATCAAACGCCCTTCGACAAAGAGACTTCGTCGAGGCGGTTGGAATATTGGCGGAACACAATATCGAGATATGCATCCACGATGCAGGTAGTTTGTAACAGTACAGTCGATGTACGTACGATCCATGTGGACGCGACAGCCGTCGCCGTCGCCGTCGCCGTCGTGATGTAAATAGGAAACTGTGCTGCGGACGTTCGATCGAATTTCTGGACTGAATGCTCAAAACTACATACGTAAAGGACCACAAAGGCTCGTTATCGCACGATATTACCTGCCAGCCCGAGATTACTTCGTCCCCGAGTTTCCCGCGGGACAAACGTCGCGCCAAGTAGACATCGTCGTAGAACCGCATTGGCAACGGAAAAACGTTGCGCTGGCAAATTACAATATCAAGAGTATCAAAGAGAAAAAGAGTGAAAGAGGAACAGAAATTTTCGTTTATTTTTTTCAATGATATTGATCTCTGCTACCTCTGTATTCGCATTAGTATCACGAGAATAATTATAACAATTTCAACGATTTATTTTTAAATTAATTAAATGTAATTAATTTTTAAATTGTACAAGAAAAATATAACTTATAATCGGTATACAAGTACCTACAATATATTACGTAATCAGTGCAAAGGTTACTTGAAGGAATAAATTTTCTTCTTTTATGTATCGTTCTATTGAATCCTTTCCTTTCATATTTTTATTCTATTCTAATCTCGATGTCGTTTGGATAATAGTTTCTCGATAGTTGTTTTGAGATATTCTATACGTGTATATTTACTATATATGAATGTTTGCATGAAACTAACAGCTAGGAGCTGAGTTGTAAAGTTTACGAATTGATGTAATTTCAAGTATGATAAAATAAAAAACTCAACGTCTCTCGCATATTAAAACGAACGCAACTTCCAACCACTTCCATTGTGAACGCGTTTCTGTTGCATCGGACTCCCGGTACCTTTAGTAAATGGTGTTGCAATAATTACGTTTGTTCACGGGAAAATTATGTTATGCGAAACTGCATGCTTTCTTGAATAAACGTACTGCGTGTACAGAAATTCCGGGGTAATGTTGCCATCGGAAAGTATGTACGCGCTCGGTTGACGTAGAGCATTTTGCTGATTTAATATTAACAAAGCAAACAAAAGTCGGCGGACATCGAGAGCGAGGATGATAGGTTCATCCGTTTGTATTGTATTTATTCGAGAATTGACTGAAGGAAAATCGATACATAGAACAGAATAGCTATCCCATTTTCTTCGCTTAAAAACAGTGCTCCTGCGAAGCTTCTTATGCACCTCCGTCAAACATTTCGTTCGTGAAATGTTGACCTTTTCCGTATTAATTTTTTAGTTTTAGCATCATACGACTTTATCTTGCTTCTCTATTATACGCGTATTTCTTTTTAAGGTAACCTACGGTATATTTACAGGCAATCTTTTCCGACGCCTTTTTTCTTTCCACCTTCGTTACGGTTAAAGCTTTTCGACGTACTTTTTTTCAAAGTACGCGAGCGTCGTGTTTTTAATCAAAACGCACACGATTCTTAACGAACACTGATACCAGAGAGTGGACAGTCTCATGAATAAATGTACTTGGGTCACTAACCCCCCCCCAATGATAAGATGGCTAAAGTGAGCAGGCAAAGATTCATTACACTATTCTGCTACGGCGACAAGACCGATGTTTATCCGAGAGATCGGATGATGACAATAGCTCATTTTATCCAAGTATATAAATCGAATAGAATGTAAAACAATCGTTTCTAGACAGTGAGTAGAGAATCAGACAACCTTCTTGGCAAACTTTCACTTATTACGTATTAAAAATTTTCCTCTCTCTTTAATACTTATGTTATGAAAATTTATAACGTATCTTTCTTTGTGAAAATAGTATTTTGATAGTCCTTTGATAATTATTCATTATTGAAAAATAAATTTCTTGATAATTTTAAAAAGGAAAAAAAAATAGATCATTTATTCGACCTATGTAACCATTAAGACACACACATTTTACATTTCGAAATGACTGTCAAGTTACTATAATGTAGTTGGCGTCAAACTTTCGATGAATCAGATATTTTTCGAGACGAAGAGATAAAGGAAAGAGATATCTTTAGAAACCGATTATTCATTTCAAGATTATTCAGCATTTTACGGAGTGGACTAGAATCCGTAAACAAACTTAATTCTTAAGAAAACTACTTTACGATCAATATTACGAATAAATATTAATTTATAAAGACAATTTTACATAGTGCAAATTATTGTCATATCTCAAAAATGTAAATACCGTAATTTAAACTAAAATAAGTCAGTTCGTATAAATTTGAAAGTAATTCAAAATAATTTAAATTATCTTAATTGTATATATATTGAATGAGGCACGCTCTCTGGAATCACTTCAATTACTATTATATAAGTACGTATTCAATTTAAATAAAAGTGTTTTGACATTTTGAATAGGGCTGTATACAGCATAATTAAAATTTTGTGTTATTATTTTGATTAAAGATTTAAAAACTTTCAGCTTTTTAAATAGAAATCAAATTTTTTTATGACAAAAGTTTATAGAAATTATTAATACAAATTCAATCGTAATAAATAATACGACTTTCAAATGACTTTCCTGATTTATTGCTTTTGAGTTAAAAAGTAATTATAGGCTTATTGTAATAACTTTTATTAGATTTTGCAAATAATTTTGTAAATAATAATTTTGCACGTAAATGGTTATAATCTTTATAAGATAGGCAGAGACAGTACCTATAACGTATGCCATAGGTACTTTGACATAAGACGCGTTGGTAAAATATCAAAGTGACTGGCAGGCGCGCATTGTCGACCATTCGGGCGATCGATTTCCAACGAGACACCACCGTCTACCAGGCGTTGGTCCAGACGGAAATACCTGTCAGAAACTTGGACTGTGTAGGCTGCTCCGTATGGAAATGTCGAAACCTAGGCATTGTGTGCTATGTGCTACGCCGACAATAACAGGCGTCACGTGCACGCCGATTTTCATAACAATGCGAGAACATAGTTTTGCTATTAACCTTTGGCGTTTCGCGGACATTCGCTGACCTCGATTTGGCAAACTGCATATTGTCTGCCCGAAGGCTCGTCATATCGAACGATGGAAAAAAAAAAAAAAAAAAATTTGATTCTGTTGTTTCCCGCATGCTTTTTATAACGTGATTAACAATATAATTTCTCTCTTAACTCATCACCCCATGCTTTTTTGTGTGAACGATCTGGGATGATTGTTACACCCTAAAAGTCATTGTTATTAACTACTGTATATTATTAATTTCAATTTAGTTTCAACAGATCGGTACTACAAATATAAGTTATAACTCGTTTCTATTGCATGTACAAATTGATTCTCGGAATCTTCGAATAAAAAGATAAGAACTTTAATCAGTAAAAAAATTTGTTTTAACGTTTATTTTTCCGTTTCTGAGATGTAAAAGAAAAATACTACAGGTAACTATTCTCGAGCTAAACGTGATACATGCGTTTAATAGTTACATGATACTTTCTGCTTTCTGCTCACGCAGTGCAATATTACGTATAATTTTCGAATGAGACAGGGGATCGAGTAACTCAGTTGAAAGTTTAACGCTTTTTGGTCGCTCGTTTTTTCAAAAATTCGTCATATCGCCTCTCGTCGATGTCAACTTCCTCTATTCCTTTCTCATCCGCGGTAGTCGTTTCCATGAAAATGTGCGTACAAAATTTGTATCCCCCCCAAAGCTGCCGGAGAATTCGAGAAAAGCTCTCGTTGAATTACGAGCCACTAAAGAGAGGCTGCGTTGCGAGTCGTTTCCCATTCCCCGTTGTCGTCCGACCAACCCCTTCTTCAGACGCCGCTCCGTTGCCGCGCGAGTCACAGACCGGGGGGCCATGTATCCCGGTTTGCAGGTGCAGGAAAACGGGGAAACAAATTTTCCCAAGAAAATGCCGAGGTAATGGATACATCCCCGCGCGTTCCACCGCGGTCCAAAATGACGCGCCACTCTGCAACGACACCCGCAGTTATACACTTCGCATTTTACTTTAATTCCACGTCGCGAAACTTTAGCGTGCGGCGCGGATTAAGACACGCCACGAGCTCGATCTCTCATGCCGAAAGCTTACCGTGCGACAAACTCAAAACTCAACCTCTAAACAATGTCTGACGCCGCGGAATTTCAGAAAATATAATGCGAGCATTATATACTTTAATATAAAAACTAATGTGAAATTCATTTTTCGATTTTTACATTTATATTACATTTGTCTATTTTCAGGTGTCAAGAGACACACCTTCGTAGCGATTGCTCTACATCAATGGATTTCAATGAAAGATATCCAACTGCGGTATCTTTTACAGTGACATCCTACAGCTTTCTTGTTAGAGGAATCTAACGGGCGAGAAAAGCGGTTTGGAAAGAAATTAATTGAAGATTGACTGTCACGTAATTTTAGTTAGCGGAATTGCGGATATACACCAGTGACACCAAGGCTAACGCAAACGTACGTAATCTAAGTTGTTGTCGAAGTTACTTTGTCATCGGAAGAGCCATGTCCGGACGGGTTACCGCAGCCATGCGTAGAGATGGAAATCGAGAGCTCTCGCAGCATCCTCGCCTCTTAGTGCTTCTGTGTATTCTGTGCACACCACCGCTCACATAATTTTATATCACCGATAGTTTACGCGATGTCGGAGCAACGTCAACGCGACTACATGTTCCTTGAGATAATCAATTTAGCGCGAAGATGATAATGCTTTCGGCTCACACGACTCCGTGAAAATCAGATTAGAGCAGTGAGGAGTATCATTTCTTTTTTTTAAACGAAGAAGCACAGAAATATTCATTGTACGATGTTGATGCATACTTGCAAATCAAAATTTCTTCCGATTTATAATTCAAATTCAATATTGTATCATTATGGTGACTTCACACTTATTTTTTCAGTTTCGCAAAAGAAAAAGAAAAAGAGTTAATACAATCTTCTATGAATCTGGGACAATCTGTGGACAAACTCGTTGAGCAAGAACGGTGACGCTGATTTCTTCGAGATACGCTATTATCGTCCGTCTTGTAAAAGTTCGCATTGACGATGATAACGGATCGAAAAAGGGATAAGCTAGGGTGGGACACGAAGAACTCGGCAAAAAGTAATTAGCTGAAATTGGAAGTGGCAATTAGCGAGCGAGATAGGGAGCGAAGATTTCGATTAAAGAGACTATCTTCGGCGGTACTTGCATTCAGGAACGAACTTCTCTCACACTAATGGCGAATAACGAAAGTGATCGCATATATTAACGAGAGTACGGAAAACTGAATGAAAAACAAAGTATAGCGAGGATAAAGCGTACGCTTTTAAAGTTTTAATATTTTGTCACTCATTAACATAACATTAACAACCGTATTAAATAGCGATTTACGAGATGGCTTATTGTAGCGTAAGCCGATCAAAACTTCTATAGAAAATAAGATGTTACATACATAAATACATAAATGTATAAATAGATAGTGTACATATGTATGTGGCTTTTAAATATACATGTATACGTCAAATGATTCAAATTATCCGGAAAAGCTCGAGACTAGCTTGTATACGTCGACATTTCAAAGTAAGAAACTAGCAGCAAAGCCAGCTAATTCGTATGTCATCCACATCAAAAGATTTCGCACGTGTATGCTTAATTGCATATTTTCGAAGGAAATGGATCGAATCAAAACACTCGATCATACGTAAAATAGAAATTAGTGTAAAAATAACGACGAGATATGAGCAACGGCGTTTCTTTCATTTTTGACATCATACTGCATAAAGTTATTTTAATAGAAGAAATTAGCGAAGGGATTAGCTGTTAAGCCGCGAATAACAATGTCGCCAGAATTATTGGTTATACGACAGAGCTCCGCTCAGTTAGCTCCACTCATTTTACGCGCGAATCACCGTGAGAATCGTCAAACGAGAGTTTGTGAAGAGGCTCTTTGGCGGATGAAAAGAATCGCTGAAAGGCGTGTCGAGATTGCGACGACTGTGTCCGAAACTGAGTTTGCAGCGAATTGCAATTGCTGGAGAGAGAAAAAGACTTTCTTGGAAGCATCGTGTGTTGATAAAGGGCAGAAGAGAATGTCAAAGACACTCCCTTGAATTAACGGCTGGTCTTCAAGCGGAAATTCGTTTGGGGCTTGCCACCTCGAGGCGCTCTTTTCGAGGATAGAGCTAAAGATTTTGCAGTCCGCTGATGATCAAGATTTAAGGATCGCTATGTAAGCCATGATTCGTCATTCAAAAGAATTACGGACCGTAAAATACAAGATAAAGTAAATGTATGCGCAATGAGAAGGGATAACGGTCCGTTTAATTTTATCGAAGGCACATAACTACGCATCAAATATTTTAGACATTAAATATTCTCAATTTCTCAATATTTCTATTAATTACGAAGTGTATAGTCTCAATTAGCACAATAATGCGCGACAATAAAGAGCAGCGAGAATACATTTGTATAACGGAATGCGGGTTGCGTGACGATCTACTACCGTGACTATCGATCAAACGACCGCTGTACCAAGTACCGAGACGTAATAATATTATTGTTATCGGCCGCATTGCGGTATTTTCACGTTTCTGTCACTCGGCAATCAATTCGTATCTACGGAAACGATCGTATGATGCCGGAAATATCCGTGCACTTTTTGATCGTTCTCCGTTAACTTGATAACGTTTCGTAGTTCTGATCGCAAAGCGTCGTCCGCGATCGACCGATTGCGAGGTGGAAAGACATCGAGGAAGCAGATGCGGAAAAATGCCGTTCGCGAATTTCCCAATGATTTCCGCTAGGGCGAGTAGCTATTTGATTGCATCGATTCGTTAAGCTCGTCGGCACATGTAAAATTCGAGGGACGCTGCTTCGATTAACTTGCATCGAGCTATCAGTACTCTTTTACAGACAGATCGGAAATATCGGTGATACCGAGGTAAAAGGATAGAGCGTTCGGTGATTTCTGGTTTATTGATGCTTAACTCAATTATGAAATCTTTGATACTGCATGCGTAGGAAAAAGTCAAATACAAGTTTACCCATTGAAAATTATTTATTCTTAAAATCTATTTTCAACTTAAAAGATTACAAGTGGCCTTGTTCATATTATGATAAACTTTTTTTATTAAAATTTTACTAAAAAATAAACATTTCTAGTTTAGTTCTCTTTTTGATAATATGCGTAACAAAACGTTTAAAATCTTTGAGTTTCAAAAAAAAAAAAAAATATTTTTAAGTAATTTTAATAATTTTAGAAAACAGAATTAGGAGAGAGAAAGAATCAAATAAAAATCATCTGTCTCAATATAATTTTCAAGCAAAAAAAAATCTATTTATATAAAATAAATTTTTCACCCACACGTGTGCGCGCGGAGATATCATGTATAATATAAAGATACTTAAAAATTGTTTGTTAGAAAATCAATGTAATGTACATCAAAAGACATTATAAAAATTACATATACATATAATATATCTGTATAATATATACATATCTTTATCTCTATAATTTTATTTTACATTATATTAATTTTTAACTAAACAAGTTTAATATAGATATTTTAAATAAAAATATAAATAAAAAATATAAATATATAAATAATTCGAAAATGCCGCACAAAAGTTAAGCAATTAAAACTGACTAATTTTCGTTGAAAGAACAAGAATCGTGTTGTATGACGTAATCGCGATTAAAATTCATATTAAATATATCATAAACATAGTCAAACAAAAATATATGCAGCATCGCCGAATCAGCCGCGTCATCGAAAACGATAAATTCTCTATCGAAGTAAAGTCGCAGCGAGTGGTGCACTCAGAAACTTGGCAGTCTCCTCTCTCCTTTTTCTACATTTCCCTCGACCTCTTCGCCACTTCATGGCACTCAAGAGAGCGTATAGAAAGACGAAAGTCAAACAGACCCTTTTGCAGTCGTGGCAAAAACGGCCTTCGGGAAAAACGTCGCGGTAGTCGCTGATTATCTTTGATCTTCAACTGACGAAGACCATCGAGAATCTTGTCAACCGTCACTTGGTCGGCCAAGCCAACAAAATTTCGCTATAAATGCTTAAGTTACTTATAAATCCGTGTAGCATTTTGTCAATGATTGTCAATGATTGAAAAAAGAAAATGTAAGAGAAGAGAGTGTCATTTTTCGGTCAAAACAAATCTTGATGCCTAATAATAATTTTGCGTGAATTTTACAATACAATTTTTAGTTCATGCAAACTGTGCGTTGAATATTCGTCAATCTTGAAACACAATCTTAAACTGAAACAAGAATACATAAGATGAGCAATTTAATTATAATTGATAAAATAACACTGATGCTAAGCATTTTAGAACATTATAAAAAATTTATTATTATATCATCACAGAATAAGAAAAGTGTTTTTTAATAATTCATTAGACATCTGTCAAATGATGTGAATGATGCTGAGTATCGTAATAAAGCGAAAGAATAACCTGTACGTCTGGAAGACTCTTTGAGTGACCTAGATAAAAAATAATTTGTATTGGCAGACAGGTACAAGTTGTTTACTCTAACTTTCTCATCTGATATTTCTGTCGATCTTTATTTATTCAATACATTTATTTATTATATTAAAAACTAATTAAATGGTGTCGAGTAAAATATGGTACAACATGCAAATACCGTCGCAGCGAACCCAGAGTGCAGGAAGAGGGAAGTATGCTGAGCGACCGAGTGGTCAGTCGGTGGTTTCGATGAGTTGACCACTCGAACCCGAATATATTTGGACATCGACCGGCGTACCGACGAACCATACCGACTCTCGATCGAATTACCCGCGATGGCGAAGTGTCGTCGGTCGGCATTCGAGCATTCGACATCGACAATGGCGCAAGAGCGATTAAGTTCGACGATTGATATCCAATTCTGTCGTACGAAAACGAATATTACAGTAAATCGCTTACCTTGTAGTCTTACAGCTTATCTCAGAGTTCCTCAAAGTTCCTCATCTTTAAAACTGTATTGTATAAAAAAAAAGTTTTCAGCTTAAACTATTATTTGCTCAACCATTGTTAAACTATTTTTATTTTACTAACATTTCGTTCTTTGTGAAATTTGATTCGGTAAGATTGAATCTCAGAATCCTTCTTTCAATTCTTTGTAACTAAAATATCTGAAGTGCACGATAAATAACATACAATTGCTATTACTCATAGCGTGACAATAGAAGCAAATAAATTGAGATGTATTGTTGCATTTGATACATTTCTCAATAAAAAGTAGCGAATATTTACGAATCCTTTGAAACGTTGGTATGTAATAAAAACTAATATTTTTCAAGTTACTTTTACATATACACACACACGCACGCACGCACGCACGCACGCACACAATGTATGTATATATTATATACATATTATTATGTATTTGTCATTTACACGGCATTCTAATACAAGGACAAAGTTTGATCGGAACTACTCGTATATTCGGGTACGTTTTCATTACTGCGATTGCCTTTTTAGGTTGCGTTCCGAAATTGCCATTACTAAAAAGCTATAGTATACGTAACGTAAATTATAGATTTTCAGTACTTACAGTAAATTTTGGAACACAGCCTAAAAAGGCAATCGCAGTAATGAAAATGTACCGAATATACGAGTATTCCGATCAAACTTTGTTCTTGTATTTTCAATTTTCCTCATCGAGATAAACCGCGCATAAATTTCATACAAAATGCACACAGAGCAACGTGTCAAAGATTGAAAAGCAAACAGCATTTAAAGCATTGAATACGCGTTATTTGATACGAATGTTATGGGAAAAACTACTATTGTAATCGCTGATATAAAATTTTGATATTTATCCGATATTTTGATACTGATGAGAAATTATTTTCAAAATATACTAAAAATGTTAAACAAAACGCGTCCTGGATTACAACTCAGATTACCAAACGTTAATTAGTGAATAAATAATAACAAATAACATATTTTTATGATTGTGGTGTTTTAGTTCTAAAAATAAACGAGAAAAAATAAGAATTATTAATTTATACGAATATTTGCAAGATAAATATGTGTATAAAAAAGTAAAATGTTTCTTCATTTCACTCGCCAAAATAATCGTCAATAGAGTTCGACTGTTTAAGCTAACATTGAGTCGGCCAACTACGAAAGCTTCGGCGCCCGCCGATAAGAGAGAAAAATGTGGTCTTGAGCAAACAGAAACGGAAGTTTCCGCGGAATCGTATTTTATGTACTCCAGTTCAACGCGCGGCGACGAACTTGGATTAGAAAAATTTCACTCTCGGCCGTGGGACGTTTGCATTCGATGCGCGGACGCTTTCGGAGGTTTAACGTCAAAAGTTTGTGAGCTGCAACGGGCCCGGCCGGCCGCGATGCCGTAACACGAGCCGGATAAAACGGGAACAACTTGGTTACTACGAGACAACATTTGACGCGAGAGAGCGAAATGGACCTTTAATTGAACGATACACGACATGCAGAACGGACGAGGCGATTGTTTCACGCCGTTCCGGAAACAAGGGGTCGCTAACGATCCGACGAGAGCGCATCGCCGTACGTCATTTCCCATTTCGACGACGAAATTTGCGGTCACGTAAATACTGTTTGTTGGGAGAGTTCATCGCGTTGGCAGAGTACCGCCAACTACGACAGTTCAATCTCGATTCGAGTAATGCGCCCCGTTCATTTCCATTCTATTGATGTATTGTTTAACGGTAAGCGATGAACTTTGCGATTTGCCTTTCGTTTACGAGACAGAGCGTGACAATTAAATGGCGGATAAAAAGCCACCGGGAGAGAAGACCGATGATCCATTTCAAGCTAATGAAAGAAATCGTTCGTCAAAATAATTCGATGCTACTGAAGACTGTAGCGTTAAAATTTAGACGCAAATGCATCTTTCCTCTGCAAACCGTTGTAATTAGTCTTATTTGTATGGGCTGAGATTTCAATTAATGGCACTGGGCGCGTGATGCACACAAGCCAATAGCCACGTACGCTCGAGCTGGAAATTTGTTCCGCCCGAAGCGTCATCGCGGTGAATGATTCAATGAATATCGACTGTTTCGCGGTTCACATGCGGGGCTATCGATAAATTATCGGTTGACCCCTTCCATTCGTTTTAGGCCCATCGTTTGTACCGCGCTACAGTTTTAATTAAATACACGAATCAATCGGTACGACGTATCACCGTACTTGACATATCAATCTGTAATTAATTTTTCCAGCCGAGCTGGCCCTGGAAAATCACGTTGCATAATCGAACGCACTTCTCCGAAAATGTATCGGTGCCGTCGAATATCCCGCGCGCGTCGTTCATTTCAACGACAACAGAATATGCTGCAGACACATCACGTTTCGTGACAATAAATATTGATGATATCACTGGATACGTTACGTCAAATACATCAAATGCACGCAATTGACGAGAGGCAAAATAACAAAAGCACATTTACGGACAATACTGCGATATATACAACACATGGATAAACACGTGCCGACAACGTTCAACATTTTCTATTTAGTTTTTTTCTAAGATAACATCGATATTTTCATTACTTTTCACTTTAATATCTTCTAATTTATTCTTGTGCAAAAATATTTTTGAATGAGGACGATTAAACATACAGTGCTGGACAAATGTGTTAGCACAGTTGCTACTAGTAAAACGAATGATATCTTTGAAGAATCGCTAAATTAATTTTTTTAAGACATTATTTTTCTATATAATTATATATTATAGAATTAATATAAATGAATAAATGTAATTGTAAGAAAGAATTGAAAACGCGTATCCCGAGAACAAGACAAAAACTATTGGAACCAATTATTTGTACTTATGTCAGTAATAATTGTTTTTTTATTAAACAAAAAGAGATACGGGAAATCCCGATGTTCATTGTTTTTACTATTATAGTTGCAAGAAAAAGCAATGGAAAATGGAAACTTTGCCTTAAAATGTCCTACCTAGAATATATAATATTAAATGTATTATTAAACATAAAGTATAAAATAAAATTTTTTATAAAAATAAACACAGGCTGGTTCTAATTTCTTATAACGAATTCGATTGGACTGCATTAGCGCGCATTGGTGCATCCAATCAAATTTGCTAGAAGAAAATACTATAATAGAAGCAATCGCACGCCAATACTTTCGTCCAGCACTGTATATTGATAAAACATCTTTTTCACAACTTTTTTTTTTACTTCAGTGGATGCGATTGACAGGAAGAAATCCTATGTGAAACGCACATTAACGGATGGGACATTAATCTTGAATTTTCAATGGTACCACGAGACACGTTGTAGAACACCTAGATAAACTTAGCTCGTACTTCTACGGCTAAATACTGTTTCCGGGATCCTTCCTTACTCATTTCGCGCGCATGGATCCATGGATAACGTACATCTCGCGCGCGCACGATTATATGTAAAAGCATCTACTACTTAGCCCAGAAAGCCCCGAGAACGATCTTAAACGCTTTTCGTATTGCATGCCGTTGGGCATGCAAATTATTCCCAAAGGGTGTTTCGCACGCAAACTCTCGCGTGCTTACAAAGGCACATGTTCCTTCGATACGTGCGACTGTTGCGCCAACCCATTACTTTAGAAATAAATATTGCAGAGGAAGACGAGCTAATCGGAGATAGAGAGAAGCGATCTCGCAACGTGCAATTTCCATATCCTCGTATTTGTTTATCGGTGGATCAGACGCGCGATATTAGACGAACGTTATCGCAGATGTAGAATTTAATTTAAGTAACGTGAATGTATAGAGACACACATATATTCATTTACCGTGAACAGTTATGTATACGCTTTTATAACGAACCTACAACGTTCTCGTCCCGCCCTTATTTACAGATTTTACTGTAAACAACAGAGTCCGTGCGCGCACCTACGTTTTCGGGATTACGGGAGCGGACTTCTCGATTGTACCACGATCTTCCTTACGTAGCGGCTCGATTTATAAAATAAACATGTGCCAGAAAGCGCGTCCCTAAAAAGGCGAGAGAGAAAAGGAGAGACGGAAAGAGAGAAAGGGTAGGGACGGGAAGCTGTGACAATGATACAATCAGTGGCATCCCTTTTTCTAGCGGCGCCGAGCAGCTCGGCGGCGTGTTAAATTAGTCGCTTTTATTAAAAAAGTCCATATTTACGGTCCTGCTGGGCAACTCTGCTCCGGCTGCCACGGCCAATAGCATTGTTATGCAAAACGCTTTAATCAAGACGCTCTCCGTTCGCGGCGACACGAGTAATCGTGTAATTTCGATATACGACCGAGGTATATACCGGTAATATCCAACATCCCTCGTATAATCGGGTATGTGCGCGCAGTTAAGTCTTTCGTGCAATTAAAGTGCGAACGGACGCGTAATTATTTACGCAACGCGCTATCAAGCACTTGGAAAGCGCTTCCTCTTGTTACGCGGCTACTTTCGTGTTGTGCCATGAGAGCTTTCTTAATTCTGACAGAATGCCAATTTACCTCGCGCATGATTTCAACATCGGTAAATAGATAGTTATTTCCAGTCGTACAATTTGTTATTAAGAGCAACTTCTTTTGTGCGCGTGCACGCGGCACGTAATCGAAATATATTACGTTCTGCTACTAAACTGGCGGAAACCTGGAAATATCCGAGTGCAACCGAGGGACTAATGCAATATCGAAGCTAATTGTTTGCAGACTGCACACGCACGATACGCATTTGATATATCAGAGTCTCTTAACGCCAACTACAATTTCGTTTCCGGATCTAATTCTGCAAGCACGTTTTGAGCCGAATTCCAAAAGCTCGGTTGGCCGCGAATAGCGCGACAACGCGTTCGATGTTTATCGGAGTTTGCGCGGCGCGGCACAACGTGATTTTATTTGTAATGCATTCGCCGCGTTTCACTAATGCGATGCAAAAGCACACCGACGCGATCGGCTGTGGTTTCGCGTTACGTAATTTCGCATGATCGCGATTCATGTCGGCCCGTGCATTCGCGCGTAATTCTATAATTTCTCATAATCGGCCTATTAAGCGGATCATTAAGTAATCCCAGAACGAACGCCCGCGTGTTCATCACATTGATGCTCGCGATATCGAGTGACGTGGAAAAAAATTCGGGATTCAGAATAAGCTACATTGCAGCGACGAGCCTAGAAAAGAAAAAATCTGTACGGAAAGATAAACGAACAGATAACTGAAAGAGATTTATTTGAAGTTCGCCATCGGCGATTCCCTGAAGAAGTTATCCAAACGTCGTTCACGAAAGGTGAAGTAAACGAGTCGAAAGTGTATTTCTTGTGAGACTTCATAAAGGGTCATTGCCCGTAAATGTCCTATATATATATATATATATATATATATATATATATAGCGCGCAATTTTAACGAAAAATTAGGGGACGCAGATGGTCGTTCGAGATGGCTGTGGAAGGATGCGCGCCTGTCTCATCCGGAATTTTTGCATGTAGATTGGAGCGTAAGCGGGATCGAAGCTGGAAGAGGAAGCGACGGAAGAAGGTAATTTCGGAGTTCGGCTAGATGTATGTCCGAGCGATAAAAGTAATGAGATCCATTATAACCGAGGTAAGCTGCGCCCGGCCGCGTACGGCAAGCGTATCTATTCTCTTCCCCGTTCGCCGAACTTGCACTCGCGTCGTCGTTACACTGCTGGATTTACACCGGCACGGTCTCCTCATTTTCTAGAGTACCGTTCGCCGTGAGTTACGACGCTCGTAAGCGATTGTTAATAATTGTAAACGGCTCCCGCCGCCGCGCCGATCGGACTCGAGGCAGTTTGTTTATCGAATATCGGCGAAAGCGACAAAAGCGATCCACTTTTTGCGAAACTATGTCGCTGACATAAAAATTTTCTCCACTTTCAACGTGCGCTATTTATCAAAAATGATGCGTTTATAATTCTACAAAAGCAAAACAAAATGATATGTACATGTAAAAAAAATTGATTACCTCGATTAGCTTTTTGGATACCCGGGTCGAAATTTTACTCCTATTTTCAATCTCAATCAGGCCTTTTACGTCTATCTTGTTTAATTTAAAAACCTAAATAGGCCTTTTTTAGGGTTACTTAATCTATAGAGTCTGTAGACAATTTTAAGAAGTTTTACTGAAAACTTTCTTTTAACCTGAAAGTAGGAAATTTTCCGATAACTGTCATTTTGAACCACAAGTAAGAACTCAATTCTCATGATTATAATCTATTTAATCCTTTAAAATCTACAATGTCCTAAAATTAAGATTGAAAGAGAAAAATTTCGATTAGAATCCCTCTTCGACGTTTATATCGTCAGATGCTTCTTTGTTATCAGAGAGAGAATGACATTGTGAGTCTAATCTAGCTGGAGAATGAGCTAGCTATAGAGACTATCCAAGTAAATCTAGCGAAGATCGATGTCGAAGTAATCGACTCTAAATGTCACGCGCAGGCCGATCGTTTCATTAATCTCGCCGTCATCGTCGTCAAAAGCGCTCTTTCCTCATCATCTGGGAAGAGGACGCGAAGCGTACCCGAATAAATTGAAATTCGCATGAATGCCTGGGAATCCCTTTCGTGCCGAGGAACGTATCCGCTTCGGGAGGATGAAGACGAACCGGGGGAAAACGCAGCGAAGACGCGTCTCAGAAATTGGACGGGACGACGAAACGGTTTGTGTGCGAAGTGGTTTCGAAGGTTGGTAAATGTGTGTATGTATGTATGTATATATACACACACACACACACACACACACACACACACACACATACACAGAGATAAGTCGGTAGGTGACGCATACCGCGACGGGCGAGGTAAATTGAAGAAAAACTGGGTCAAACTATAATGGCAGCCGATCTTGATACCGCGATGTCGAGAGGCGGGCAAAACGGTCGCACGTAAACGCGACAATCGCGCGCGCGACACGCGGAGTCGAGCAAGGATCGGCGGAGAGGAAGAGAGGAAGAGAGGAAGAGAAGAAGGGGAAGGGAAAGGGGGATGAATTGCGAAGGGACGTACTATTTATGCAATTGAGAAGGAGGAGTTTGCGGCAGACGCAGATTCGAGAATGTTTTGCACTTAGATAGACGCGTATTATTAGCTACGTTGGATGTCGACAGCAGTCGACAGCAGTCGACAGTCTTGGAAGCGAGATGGAGTCGGGTATTACAGAGAGCGTCTCGCAATTCCGCTGTTAAATAATAGCGCGGTATTGAAATACAGAAGTAAATAAAATACTTACAAATACTTGTTAGAGACAACACGGAGAGCTCGGTTAAAATCATTTACGAACGCAGGATTGTGTTAACGTCTAAACTCGAGTTGTATTATTAGACAAATGAACTTTGCATCAGTGTAATGGATAAAGCTCTCTTCTTTTAAATTACGGACATTATCTTCATGACGCCTTTCAATTTGACAGACTTTCGAGAAAGAATTCATTTTGAAAGAAGTTCTATATTTCGAGGTATTACTTCTGATTAGAAAGTACCGCCATTGGCAAGTCCCTTTACGATTTCGGGCCGGCAACGATTTGCAGTAGCGACGTTTTATATTTCCTCTCCGTTTCCATAGACGCGGCCCGCTGATTGCAGCGAATCGGAGCGGAAAGGCAACAAGGAGTGCTTCAACATTTCCGCAATGTATAGCCTGCAGTTCTACTTAGAGATCGAGATGCCATTGAATTGTTCGGCTGAGCTTCAAGATGCCGCGGCGCAATTCTTGTGAAGCACGGAGCCGTGACTAAAATAGTGCTAGACAATTAATTTGTAAATTTTTAATTTACTTAAATATATAAATTATATAACTCTTCTCCTATATTTTTGAGGTGACTATATGAGGTAATTATATTGACTTAATTAATAAATCAATTTGTTTAATTTCTCATACAGTGATATAATTTTTTCAATTCTAAAATTCCAATTATTAGATAATTAATGGATAATATAATTACATTTTGTTCATTAACATATATTTTAAAAAATTGTATGCCTAAAAATAGATTTGTCAAAATGAACGTTATTCGGAACATACATACATGATATAAAATAAAAATTATTTATATTTAAAACTCAGGAAACAAAATTGGTAAATCTAAACTGATTTAAATCCAAATACGATCTATTTTATGTTCCAAAATGTACGAATAATAGAAACAAAGAGGAATTATGACTAAGATTTAGCCGACAAGAACTAACCACTCGGGTAAATTTGAGAGTCTCGACGAAACGGCGTGAATCACATATCTGCGTAACACTAAACGTCTATCAAAATTTGTGGGTTGTACGTGCGATCGTTACCCGCGGTTGTTGCTTCGAATAAGTTCACGGCGGTGGGATTTCGCGCATCGCGCGGAATCCGGGCGTAACTCAAACGTTATAGGTACGCCGCCAGGTACAAAAGGGGTGCCGGTATAATTTTCTATATTAGACGCCAAAGGGCGATTTATTTGCGGCGCGAGAAACAGCTAGTACGGTTTGCTTGTTACTTTTCGTTAAATTTACAGCAAACGCCAGCCAGAGTGCTGTTGGAATTTTAATCAAACGCGGAATCGCAATTACGCCACTTAGTATATTCGAGGGAAATATTCGCACCGTCATAATTACTATTTTATTACAGTCGTTACATCATCGTGCCACGGGTCTAGTGCGATTCAAATATGAACATAATTATCGCCGTTGTCAAGCCAATGTTAGGTAACAGAAATCAAACGGAGATTGGAGAGCCCGCTTATTGGTGCACACGTGAATCGCAAACCGCGAAGAATGTCTTTTGGCCAATGCCTATGCGATAAGCATTTACGTCGTTCGATAATCTCGACTAGCCTAGCCGGAACTATCTGTAGGCGACCCCAGTATCATTCCAGCAAGGTACCACATCGTACAAGAACTCGGATAATCCAAATACCCTGATAACGTGGACTGTTTCCGAGAGCTGTGTCGAGAGATGCACGAAATATTGGCGGTCTAAACAGGCGTTACTGGTATCGCTAGTTTTTAATGCATTTTAAATATTACTTTGTACTTTATCTACAAGGAAAAACATGTAGAATATAGTACAGCGTCAAATATTTTACTTCATACATTTTATTATCCCGCATATTTTATTCTAAAATTGCGACAGTTCTCCGCCCAAGTGTTGCTTATCTGAAATGTGGGATTTGCTTCCCTAGAATTCCTATTAGCATCTTATATATTTGATACTTTTGAATCTTGGCTTATACTCGTCACGTACATCGAAGAAAAAAAAAGAATTTTATTGTCGGATAGTAAGCTTTAGTGAAATAATTACAATTAAATGTTCGGTTAATATAACTAAATTTTGTAACAATTTAATAATCAATTGGTTACTATTATTACGTCTGTGGTTATTACAATATTAATAATTAATCATTACTAAAATTTGATATTAACCAAACATTTAATTGAAATTATTTCACTAAAGCTTATTATTATTGACTTTTTTGTGTAAAATAAAAAAGTGCTCGTTCGTTCCTGCATGCAGTAGTTAGGTAAAAAAAAAAGCACAAAAATGCTGCACCTCTGCAAGAGCAAAAGGCCTTATGCATTCTAGCGACACGGTGGTGATAACCACAAGATTTGCATTCAGAATTACGCCAAAAAGCAGTATTTAGCGTGCTCTCGAAGGGTAGATAGTGTTCCTCGGGGTAATCGCGTTCTGCTAAATTCGGCATTGCTTAAAGTCGGAACTAGGCTCTGTTGATCAAATCAAATTAAGCGTATAGCAAGAAGACGCGAGACGAATGGCGACCTTAGAAAGTGCCTTTTAACGACTGACGAGCAAGATCAAAAAGAGTCGTCGCGCACTTTAGCGCCGCAGGAAAACGTATCGCAGACGTATTCGGAGACAAAATCAGAGGCAGAGAAATGAAATTAGTCGTCATCAACTTCTCGAGGACTATCGCGGTTCTAAAACACGACGACAGTAATGAGAATTTCTCTTAAGTGAAATGAAATAAAATAAAATGCGCAAAATAAATATGATTACAATGTGAACCTAAAGCGCATAATCTTAACCATTTATATCGAGCAGCAACGCGGAAACGTTTATAATCAGAGTGATTTCACTTGATTGATATTTAATTATATCGTGACTGGATCATCGTTATTCGAAATATGAAAATGTATGTTCTGCGTAATGAAAACGTCGAAAACAAAAAATAATTTGCGCCGAATGGAAAAGACACTGTTATCCACCGCTCGAAAATCTTTAGTACTATGCCGGATGCAAGATAAAAAAAGCTCAGTAGGTCAAGCAACTGCCATTGTCTTGACTGTTATCGTTAAGGCTCATTCTCTCGAAGATGAGCGCACTCTACGTGATTCGCGTAGAAGAATCTGATATTCTGATGTCGCCCATTCTTGAGTAGAACCACTCAAATCACCATAAAATTCTCCTCGAATTGATTTGCTTCCAATTAATTTAGATTAATGCAACGATTTATTATTTATAATTTCGTTGCCTCATTGGTTAATAATTAATTAAAATTGTATGGAATTCTTACATGCCCATCCACGCAAAAAAGTGATACAAATCAAAAATAGTTTTTGCAGAAGAGGAAAAAGAAAATTATGTATTTCAAAATTAATTATTTATGACAATATTAAGTAACACTTAGAGCTAATCACAAATTGTTTATTTCTAAGTTATCTAAAAATTCTCTAAAAGTAATATTCATTAAATTATAGTATTATATTAAATTCCTACTCTATTTATTTGATTCATGTAATTTTCTCTCCTTTTTTCGTTTTTGTTTTTTTTTAATTATATCAGTTCTCTTGATTAAAAATCGATATATTTAGAACAATCCATATATTTAGAACAATCCATATTACAAAATAAAAAATTTTAATATGTACAAAATAAAAAAAATTTAATTTTTTTTTACGAAAGTGCAATATTTATTATCTAAGCAAAGAATTAAAAAATCACAAAGCTTGTTCTTGTTTAATAAAGTATTAAAGTTTCAATTAATGAGACAAAAAGAATGCAGCGTTCAATTCCTAAATCGCTATTATTAGTACTGAAAACAAGTTGGAAAATAGAGATAAAATCATAATATAAAGAGAAAGAAAAGTAGTTTATATAATACACCCACCAATTGTGGCCAATGAACTGTGAGGTAGACTTTGGCGCGGCCAAAGAGCCGCAATCTTCGTAACCTCCTCAGTTTCTTCTCGTTAAAGCCCATCCCCATGAAGACGGGCGCCACACGTGATCCGCACTGGCACTCCAGGTTGACAGCCGTTCTCCAGTTCTCACCACAACGATCAGCCTCATTCAACAAAAACAGTAATCGACACCTTGCGATTCTCACGACGTCGATACGATCGCCTTGCGATCACGATTCGACTGAGCACTTCGTGGAAAAAGTTTCGACGATGGAACGATTCCAACCTCGAATGGGTTTTACTATGGTCAAAGGTGAATGAAGTTAAGTGTGGAAGGTCTATTTCAACCAATCCCGCAAATGGAAGATCTAATTTCAGGATCAGCTGATTACAATAGGATAATAGAGTAAATTTAGTTAAGTATTTAAAAAATTAGATTTATTAATTTTTTTGATTTTTTTGCGATATTTTCAAAACGATTAAAGACACGAGAAAATATCATCGAAAATAATCGCAACAAATTTATCACGATTTATGCAAAAATGACGATGGAGAAACGACGATAAAGCAAATCTATTAGATGGCTGATTGACTTCGTTTAAATGCAACGAAGGATCTCTCGAGAGAAATGGAATTTAAAAGTTTTTTCCAAGTTTCGAGTTTGAACGAAGAGAAAAGTCAGCAGCGCAATCGAGGAAAACGCCACGTGACTTCAGGGGATAAATCTAGCGTGGCCTTGAACAAGCGGCTCGTCTTTCAACGCCACACGCAACTACAATAGCTACTACATTTACATGATTGTCTCTTATGTTTGCACTTGTCACTGTAAATTGACCCGAAAATAAGTTCGCGATAATTTTACCCTGTTCTTCGTTGTGTTCAAAGCGAATCTGTCGTATACTTATGTAACACTCTTCGATGTGGTTTAATTAAGAAAAATAAATGGGATTTTTAACACCCAGTTGCAACTGTGAAATTGCAGTTAGTGATGCAATCTCGACTGAACTTTTTCATGTTGCGTTGTAACTGGCACAATTGGTCTGATATCTCGTGACCGCGATACAACTGAAAGAACAAGCATTATGCACCAGTTATTGAACGAAGTTTCTCGTCTGCGATTAGAAGATTGACTGCATTATATGTTGGCTAGTACCAGTCCGCGATGGTCGAGATTGGTACGCGCGGAGGTAATATCTCGTTGCACATATACATCCCCCCTTTAACAGAAAAATGGGGTGAATACTATTTATAAATATCTGCGTTACATCTGCAAGTCTCGCATTTAATAATCCCGTAACACGAAGCGTGCGCGCTCGTTGATCAGAACCACGCCAGAAGTCCCATTGAGTAAACGTCACGCGAAAAACAGCATTTTTGCGATCACGATGAAACTTTTCCTTCCACTTATTGTTTCCTCGCCTCGTTATGCTTGCGTATCGATGTACAATAACTTCACTAAGCTGTGAAAAAAACCAGGAATAACTTCTGAATTCGCGCGTAAACTGCGAAAGAAGGGCACACATCACATTTTGTTGGGCTACCATGAGATCTTCATTTGTTCTCAGAAAAAAATTTCATTTGTTCTCAGAAATCGAAAACGTAATTAAAGATCGCGATTAAAGAATAATTGAAGAAGACATTCACTTCGAGAGCAAATATTACCATGTAAAGATGCTAAAAAATTGAAGATCCACGATATATCAGATCTACCAAAAGCGTAACTGCGATTTGAGAGGTAAGGACGGGATTCGGTTGTCGGACGTTAGTCAAGGAACCAACGACAACGTGACTGTTCGCGCCGGATGTCGGAGGACGCACTGGCAGTTCCGGAAAAGGGAGCGGACCCCGCGGGTTGCGAACCGCGCGAGTGACTGCCGAGTGCTGGCGAGGGTTGCTGCGAGGGAGCTAGGGGGGCGCCGCGAGGGATGCTGCCAGCTGGAGTGGACGGCGCAAGATCTACCCCCACGCGCGCGCGCGTGATCTACACCCCTCCGATTCACCGCCGTCGCGTCGTTGTATCTCCGGCGCAGCTCTCTCTCGCCATCCCCGCCGCGTCTCGCGCGGGTTTCAAACAACTCCACGACGGACTCATCTACCGCGCCACCCCCACTGCCGCGCAACGAGAAAACGGAAAAATCATCCCTTAGCTTTGCCCGTCGAAGCGTAAGCGACGGTAGCCATCAGGGATGACGGGGATGGTAAAGCAGCGGATATTACGGCCGACTTGCTGGACGTCTAAATGTTTTCGCGTTCGTCGAAAACTTCGCTCGTTTGATGGCGCGATGAGATGATGGATTCTTTAAACGGAAATGTAAGACTTCTCTGTATTAATCATTTCGTTACAATGTAAGTTTTGCTTCAAAAATTCAACAGTGATAAAATGCACAAAGACATACGTACGTCAAAGAACATTCGATGTATATTTTTGGCATATCCTAATAGATGTAGAAAATTATATAAATAAAATAAAAATTTTTTTATCATGTTGATACACTTTCCTCTACATATTCTTATACATTTCAATCATATTACTTCAGTAATTTATTTGTGACGTTTGTTTATTAACACACAGTTTTGGTTGTTCCGTGATTATATATGTGAGTTTTTAGAGCAGAAAGCATGCGTAAAAATTTCAAGAAGAGTTTGGTAAAAAGAATGTTCCTGAGTGATACGTGCAGCTTTTTAAGATGTTTGGGCAACCAGAAATTTTGTCGTATTCGATGACCGTCTTTAAATTAAACCACTCGTAAATTTGCTTTCGTGATAGAGAAACCTGCATGCATCGTTTCGATCAACTAGGGAACATTTTCTACCAAGTTTGAAGCTTTGATGTATGCTCTCTGCTTAGAAATCCTCTTTTATAATATATATATATATATATATATATATATATATACATTTTATTTAGAACACTTTATTTTCTTTACGCACGCTTATATAAATAAAAAAAGACAAAAACAGTTGATTAATTTACAGAGAAAAAATTATTTTCCATAAAACATAAAATGTCATGTCGCAGACAGAAATTCTGCTTTGTTAAAAAAAAACACATGCGATGACAGGCACTCATGAGATAGGCGTTGAGCCTTAGGCGCAATTTCCGCGTTGAAAAACGACCCTCTTTGCCATTTAGATCCGCAGCGGGGCATTTTTTACATGCCGGCGAGCAAAGTAAGGAGATGACGTTTCCGTTTTCTGACTGGTACAAGCTGGGGAGTTGTTTCGACATGTGTTTTTTCTTTTCCTAGACGAGCGAGATTATGCTTTTGCATATAAACGGCGAAAAACACGACGCTAGATCTGAAGCTCTGCAACCACGAGATATAAAAAGCCCACGGAATTACAGAAAATATACAAAACTAAAGTAAAAAAGCAAAAACAATTTAAATATTCACAATTAATATTTTTACGAGCACAGGAAACGCAGAAAGTCAGTCTGGAGGCAGATACTAGCGTAACATTATCGCGTTGGTAGCTTTCGTAATTAAAAAAATATCAGATACGTAATCTACCTACGCTGTGGTGTCTCTCTAATATTTCCGAGCGGGTAAGAACAAGAGTCGTAAAGAAGAATCTCGGCAGTGTAATCGTGATGTGCTCTGTAATTTATACGCGGCGTAGGAAATAAAAAAAAATAACGCGTAATTGCGATGATGAAAGTTGAAGGTGAAGGAGGAAAAGCGTCTGCTGCTGAGACCTTTGCACTCTGTACGTACGTAAGTGTAGTGGCTTACGTTGCGCACCATCAAATGCTCCGCCCCAGACTTTCAACCTATCTCGCGCTGAGGATCCTTCGTTACCCTCTTGTTTCCATTAGGAGTGATGTAGTGCGTGAAACGCTTTATCCCTCTTACGTATTTGTAGTACGGTCACTCTCTTTTCCCGCCCCTCACTCGGTTTCGTTGAATAACGTTGGACATCGGCTAATGCGAAAGGCGGAAAATTTTCAGTGAAGAATATTTGAGCAGGAGGGAAACGCACCAAAAGTAAAAAAGCTCGATAATTTGAATAATGCGTAATATAGGCATTCATAATAAATTTAAATTTAAAGCTCGAATTGATTAACCAATGTACATGCGTAAAATAGTCAATTAATTTGCATGTGATCAAATATCTCTGTAATATTTAAAAAGCCATTCGTTTACACGATTACACAATTAATTCCATTATTTGTGACTGCTTGCAAAGAAAAAAATTGCTACGTCACGTAAAATATTTTTATGCATTTGAATATGCACATCATTGTTGCACTCAATTATGCATGCGATATTGTGATCGATAAGCTATTCGAAACGTATATTTACGCAAAATTCAACAAATCGCGGATGAAGCTACATGAAGTATTTCAAATCGTATAAAGGTTTAATGTGGATATTTAATAATTGCTAGTTGTACAAAGTCGTTGTAAATTATATATAATTATCCTGTACATGATAATTATTAGCGTTTATTTACTGAAACGACATAACTTAAAAAAAAAAAAACTAAGTTCTCCATTTCAGTTTTGAATTATTAAAATTTTATAATATGTTTTAAATATTGTATGATTTTGGTGTAACGATTGTAAAGGAATAAAAGTATGATCGTTCTTTATTTAATTTATTGTATTCTCATAAGAATCCTCTTACTTTTTGCAGACAACTCAGAAATGACAATTTTAAAATGATATCATTGTTGCAGTTAAATGAGTGATATTTGATAATTATTTATGGAAATTAATTAAATAAATTATTCTAAATTTATAACGTTTGTCTATTAAATGAAAACGATATGTGCTACAACGAATACTCTTTCACATATTTCATGGATCAATATTTCATAAACGTTTCTATATTTCTTGATCGCGTGCCTAACTCCAATGCTCTCTCGCATGTCATTTTCTGATGCACATTCCATCATTCTTCAACGGCACTTTTGACCTCGCGACTGATGTCGCTTTCGAAACGTTTCGCCGCTTGCTTGCTCGGAGAGTGCATTGTGCATTAGCTGCACAAGGTACGAATGCGCAAAGTGGAATGCGGACGATGCAATTCGGATATATGAAAAATTTCCGATGCAACTGCAAGATCAAAGATTTTCGAAGACGCAAATGAGAATGCATTTGTGCATACAAAAGCGAATACGAGTGATCTACCCGATGCAGATACCGTATAACCGCAAATGCACAATGCGAATTTTTCGTATTCATTCGTATTGCGGTATAAACGCTGACGCTAGATGGGAATGCACCAATCTGAATATTACTCTAAGACCTTATAAGAGATTACTATAATAATGTCGTTTTCGTACAATATCAAATTTTAAGTCCGTAAAATTTTTAGACCTTATTTACAATTTATTATACGTACGATAAAAAAAATTGCAAGTCGTCACAATGTTTTGTTCCTCGCGATTAAGGTTGCGATTAAATGCTGAATTGATGTTTCTCTGAAGAGGCTAAAAATTTTGATCCACATCACCCACATCGCTCAGTCTGTTTATCAATGATGTTTGCAAATGCGTTTAAGAGTCGTAAAGCACCATGCGAACACAGAAAGGGAATGAGGCTCCGGATAGAGACTCGGTTATAATTTAATCTGCATCGCGGACAGGCTAATATCCATTAGGGTTACTACGCAAAGCTCGTTACCCGTTGAAGAGAGGAGCATGTACCTGAAATGAGTCGCCCACTCTACCGGCCGGCTCTTTTGCAATTATTTACCGGCTTGCAGCCCTGCCTCTGATGCCTGCATTCGCTTTTCGCACGGCGTCGCTTTTATATCGCTTTACAGGAGATTACAAAATAACCGCGCGGATGTTGTTACCAAGCGAAAACTACCAAAACGTTCTCATAACAGCTGTACGAATAAAATGCGTAGAAGCAAAATTTTTATTTGTAAATTATTTCTTCAGAATATTGAAGCAACGTTTTACAAATACACTTAAATGTCAGAATGTTTCAAAAATGCTATTGGAAAAAAGTTAACATTTCAATGTCACAACGTGCATTTACATTTTCCTCAAACATTAAACTTTTCTCATTAAATTAAGACGGAAAAATCATCAAGTTTCCTTCTAAATTAATTTCTTTTTCATTACTACCCATGTTAATATTTACACTAGAGATTCTCAGAGTCGCGAAAAAATTTTTCAGTTACAATAGAAATCAAAACCAAATTTTGTAATGAATTTCTAAATAACTATTGAATTTTTTGTATATAAAAACGATTCGCTTTGAAGCAACAATAAAAATGTTATCAATAAAAATAATAAATAAGCGTATTTTTCAAATTTTCATATTTCATATTTTGAGAAATAGATTCATACATAATAGTTACATTCAATAAGAAATTAAAAGTAGGAGACTTTAAGTGATATAAATAATCAATATAATCTCTTTTTTTTGCTTTTCCATAATTTCTACAGCTAGATGGGTTGTAAATGCTTGTCGTTTTAAAAAATGGCTCACGATTGATGTAAGTTAGAAAAATTCTAATTTGACACTGCTAAATTCGTAGTGTTGAATTATAAATTGAGTTATTTTTAATTATTCCTATAGATCAATTGCTACTACTCAACGTGTCCTTAATTTAATTCAAGATACACAATTTAATTCAAGAAATATTAAATTGTATGCAAATTTATTTTATTATTTATTAAGTGTATATAAACGTTTACTTTAAAACTAAATAACGCACCCAGAAATGGAGTGATCAGATGAGAAAGATTGTTCAACTATACGTTTTGCGTTAAAGAATAAATTTCGACATAACAAAAGTTAAAAATAATAAAATGTTATTTAATTAAAAGAATTAGTTCTCGCAGGAATTTTATGTTCTTGTAACGTTTATTTGCACGCGGGTTGACCAACTTTTGGCGAACTCATCGTGGGGACGTGTACGAATTTGGACGAAGAGAGTGGCGGACATATCACTGCGAAATGCCAAGAGAATTTAGAATTGCGCTCGACGTGGAAATGACTGTAGCCTGTTAATTATCTCGTTTGTACGGTAAAATTGTTTTCGATGACACCGACGGAATTTAATTTCACAAACGCGCACGTACTTGACGAAGTTTATGCGTCTGTTTATTATCCGAGCTGTAAGACGTAGTTATACTTACGAGAATTTAGTCAGACACTTCGGTCTTAATGAACAAAACTTTTTTTTTCAATGATAGAGACTATTTCTCCCAAAGTCACCCGATATTTTCGCTTTTAACGATATCAAAAATTTTAACGGTTTTAAAATTTCTTCGCGCGAGTTTTCCACGAGTTTGGAATTTCGTAACTCGATTAGAGATCTCCTGTCTATAGGCGACGAAAGACGAAGATGCATCTGACACGGCGCACAGCGCGGCGCGGCGGCGTGCATCGATGAGTTTAGGATTAAGAGTGCGCTGATGAACGGACGCTAATCGGATTATCCAGGCGGCGATTAGCAGCGGCGAAATCCTAAATCCTGGTTGCAACGGAGAGAAGGCGAATGGATTGCGGGCTGGCCTTCGCGAACTTCGAGAACTCGCTGCTAATGCTAAGAGACGACCGACACGGGACGGGCGCGCACGTACGTTTCGTTACGTGATAAGCTCGCTCGATTCGTGCCGAGCACGTACGTACGTACGTTACCGTCGCGCGATACCAGATGCGAGAACACGGTTGGACGGCCTTAAAATTCCCGTCGCATCAAACTGATTATAAAGGAAGAATCGGAAAGAGGCGGCCGGCCGGGAGAGGTAAGTCCGACTCGAAACGGACGTCGTAATTTAGGTCGACGGCGATAAGGAACGTGCCAGGTATTTCTCCAGTTACTCTTCGCATCGGACGGTTCGCTTTATCCGTCTTTACGGCGAGATTAAATAAAATAAAAAGCGAGCGGAACGGGAGACGAGTCGGTTTCGCCACCCTCGCGCGCTCGGCCCAATATTTGCCACGAGACGCGAAAACGAGCGAGCGTACGGCGAGAAATTTGTTCGTAATCTCACGGTCTCCCAAGATCGACGTCGCGATTGACGTAGTTTCACACTATGTAGGAGCGTGGAATCGGTTAAAGGCGAAAGAAAAATGAACGGGAGAGACAATTGAAACCCCGCGCTCTGAACCGAGAATTTTCAAAAGGTAACGCGAGGAACGATAGACAAACTCGTGATTGGCGTGAAGATACAATCGTGATACGAAAATAGTAACGACGCCGACGGGAAGCGATGAATTATAGATTCGTTTTGCCGCGTGTGTGGTGCTAAGGGCTAAAATAGAAAAATTTACTGAGCAGTAAGAAGATGTTTTATTCGCCGCTAGTTTAAGGTACTGCTCTAGTGCCACAATAGCATAATCGCTACGATACACACGTGGAAATTCGCGCTGGAAACGAAAGCCGCGCAATTTCCGCGGCGAGCGACACGTCTTGTTATTTCTCCTTGGTTTTCCGCGCGACACAGCCATCCGAGTAAGGTAAGGCAAGAGCTTTGAAACTGACTTACCGCGCCATCTTTGTCGTATTTCACCTTTGTCGCCGGAAACTAACTTTGTTCCTGCATAGAGTGGCATGCGTCTTTTCGAATTAATTCTAACGAGCGCTTTGTATCCCGTGCCTCGCGCTCCCGCGAACTCGCTTCCCTGAAAGGATCCTCCGTGAGGATCGCGGCGAAAGATTTCGCGTCTGCTGCAAAGTGCAGTGACTACGTGTACGCTATTCTGTGTACAATAACTATGCTATTTGTCGCTGATCTAGACTGTTATCAAAGAGGTATCTTTGAAAATTGCAAAGATACGATATATCTTTTGAGTAATATTTTTGAAAACTATAAAGATACGATACATTTTTTGAGCAATTTGTGAATTTTTATACTTCAAAACTGCAAAGTTGACGTCGTGAAAAATTAAAGAATTTAAGAGTTTTTGGAGTTCTCTTGAGTGTTCTGAATAGCTGCTGCGCAATTCTACCAAAAATCTTAATGAGAAAATTACGTAAAACTGATATATTCAAAAAATTTCAATTATTTTTTTGAAACCACTTTTGAGAATTCAATTCCGATTTTTTTTTACTTTTTCGGGCAGAACTATATTTCTAAAATATATCGAGAATTCTAGAACTCGTTGAAAGGAATTGTATAGGCTATTCAGAACTATTTGGATATGACATACATTTTTAAAAATTTTTTCTTTTAATAAAAAAGTTTTTTTTATATCAAGAACTCTAGTACTTATCAAAGACATCAAATTAGCAATTCAGAAAAACTCTATATTTTTTCATAACATTCATCGAAATACACGCTAACAAATTAATATAACAATTTTATTTTAGGTACTAAAGTGTACATTTACGTGCAGTAAAAATTGTTGCATGAAAATATTTTCTAAAATTAAATATCGATATTAATCTAGCTTAGCGCATCTATTTTAAATAAATCTCTATCAATATCTAGAGCAATGGATCTCTATCATCGTATTCAACAGAGATTCATTACTGGATAAAAATATAATTTGTCACTCACCGACACACGATGCGCAGCAGCGGAGTTTGCAACGTCGATCTATAAAACACAAATAAATATAATTCATATTACAGTAGCGTCCGTAATAATTACTATTGCAAAAACTAATTACGTTACATGCGTATTCTAATGTATTTTAATATATTGTATATATTATGTACATGTATGTATATTTTAATTTTCGAAATATTTCTTACGCACAAATTTACAACAAGACCCTGTTCTAAATTCTGAAATTCAGACGCAAAACTCCACTTTTAGAGTTCGTCGAAAGTGAACTATGCAAACGACTCTAACTTATCGAAAATAAAATATGAGAACGAAATGGACCGCGCACGTTTGTTCGTCGCTATTCCATCAACCAGAGAAGATTGGAAACGCGGTGGCTCTTACCGCAGATTTATTACGGCGTAATCGTTAGCCATCGGATGGAATCGCGATGATTTTTGCCAAGCTATCAATTAGTTAACAATTTTTTTTCTCAATGCGGGTAATGTACAAAAAATACACTCACCCACAGGGTTGTTCCGCCGTTGCCTGATGCTCCTCCCGAGCCTCCTCCTCCTCTCCTCAAATCCCAGAAATGCACAACACAACACTCGCGAAAGAGAGATTAATTACGATCGCGCACTAATTATCTAAGCGACGCCCGACACTTTGTCGACGGAACTGTCGGCGTTAATCGAAGCGGACTTTATTACATCACATCACGACGGAAGTAGCTACACGGATGTACAAAGAGATTTCGTTCGACAACGACGATAGCACACGACGTATTAGCCGGACGGAGCTAGCCGTGACTCGCGCGAGGTAAATTAACCTTGACTTTCACACTGTCCCGCAAGAACAACAACGCGGTCGTCTCCGAGCGATCTCGCTGTCTCGTCCGAACGTTTATCTTACCGCAAGTTACTCACGAAAACTCGGATGTACGTGCAACGAAAACTCCATTCGCCATGTCGATGACGTCACGCGAAGAGACGCGTACGAACGGCACGAAGCTTGCGGCGAGAGAGGCTCGTCGACGGCAAGCTTCACGCAAAGGAGAAGCGTTTGTTGCGAGGCGAACATGGCGGTCCGTTATTCGGGTCTGTCGCCCGGCACACGGCAAACAGTAAAAACACGCGTCTCAGGACGATCGTCACCATACAAACACTCATTCTACTGTACGTAAACATTCGCGAACACCGCAGCCGGCGCGGCGGTGAGAGATACATGAAGATCGCGCGTCTCCATCCCCGCCCCGCGCGCCCGCTCGCACCTGCCGAAATGCGTAGCCACTGTATCATCAGTCGTGTCGGCTACTGGTCCATCCCCGTCGCTCGTCGGCAGCTGAAATACGCTTATCGCGGCGGCTCCTCGTTGCACGATTATCACACGCGTGTCGGAATCGAGCAGAATCGAGCTTCCTGCGGATCTACCGCGATGAAATGAGACCCGAAATCGATCCGCGATCAGCTACACGTCTGTGCCCCGCCGATCGCGACGCTTCACTGCTAGAGCAGCGCCGCGGCGCTGCGAATTGACACCGAGCGATCCCGAAATGTCACGGTCGATAACGTGTGTACTTTTCAGAAAGAAATTTTTTCCCGGAAAAAGATGTATATATCGCCAACGAGCACGTCGCAGCTTTTCGATTTACGTTACTCTGCTGTTCGCTTCGAACTTTTACTTACATGTGTACAATCGTGTCGTTTGACTCAATTATTTATCTATAGCGTTTACTGAGAAAACTGATTCTAAAATTCTAATTTCTATTCCTAATTTGCCCTACGAGAATTCATTATTTTATACAACTTTGTGATCACATTGAATCAAACGGTACGATTGTACATAAGTAAAAGTTCGATGGGAACTGCAGAGTTAATGTAAGTCGAAAAGCTACGATGTGTTGCTTGACGTACTCCATCCGCGACGTATATATTTTTTTTCCTAGAAAAAATTTCTTCTTGGAAAGCGCACGTTACCGACCGTGACATTTCGGAAATGCTCGGTGTCGATTCGGCGGAGCGCGGCGCTGCTACGGTAGTGAAGAATCGGGGGTGGCGGCGGGTGGATGTGCGCGGCTGATCCCGCTGATCGCGGATCGATTTCGTGTCGCGTCCATCGCGGTAGATCCGCAGAAAGCTCGATTCCGACACACGCGTAATAATCGCGCGACGAGGAGCCGCCGCGATATGCGTATTTCGGCTGCCGACGAGCGACGGGCGATGGGCCAGTAGCCATCGGCCGACGGGACTGGTGGCACATTGGCTACTACGCATTTCGGCGGACGCGAACGGGCAGGATGAAGACAGGGGGTGGGGGTCGCGCGATCTCCGTGTATCTCTCGCCGCGTGTCTCACAGCAACAGTTAGCGAATGTTTATGTGTAGAGGAATGAGGGTTGTACGACGATCGTCCTGAGACGTGTTTTTTTACTGTTCGCCGTGCGACGGACGTTTACCGCCCGTTTCTCCTTTGCGTGAAGTTTGGCATCGATGAACCTCTCTCGCTGCAAGCTTCATGCTATTTATACGCGTACCTTTTCGCGTGACGTCATCGATATGGCGAGCGGAGTTTTTTGCACGTATGTACGTCCGAGTTTTCGTAAGTAACCCGCAGTAAGATAAACGTTCGGACGAGACGGCGAGATCGCTCGGAGACGCGCGCGTTGTTGTTCTTGCGGGACAGTGTAAAAATCAAGGTTAATTTACCCTGCGCGAGTCACCGCTGGCTCCGTTCGGCCAATACATCGTGTGCTATCATCATTGTCGAACGAATTCGGTTGTATGTACATACGTGTAGCTACTTCCGTCGTGATGTGATGTGATAAAGTCCGCTTCGATTAACGCCGACAGTTCCGTCGACAAAGTGTCGCGCGTTTCTTAGATAATTAGTGCGCAATCAATCTCTCTTTCGCGAGTGTTGTGTTGTGCATTTCTGGGATTTGATGAGAGGAGGCGGAGGCTCGGGAGGAGCATCAGGCAACGGCGGAACAACCCTGTGGGTGAGTGTCTTTTTTTTGTACATTACCCGCACTGAGAAAAAAAATCGTTAACTATTGGTAGCTCGGCAAAAATTATCGTGATTTCATCCGATGGCGATTGCGCCGTAATAAATCTCCGGTTCACGCAAGAGTCACCGCGTTTTTCATTCTTCTGTGGTTGATGGAATAGCGACGAACAAACGTGCGCGGTCCATTTCGTTCTCATTATATTTCATTTTCGGTAAGTTAGAATCGTTTGCATATCCACTTTCGACGACGAACTCTAAAAGTTGAGTTTTGCGTCTGAATTTCAGAATTTAGAACAAAGTCTTGTTGTAAATTCATGCGTAAGAAATATTTCGAAAATTAAAATATACATACATGTACATAATATATACAATATATTAAAATACATTAGAATACGCATGTAACGTAATTAGTTTTTGCAATAGTAATTACTGCGGACTCTACTGTAATGTGAATTATATTTATTTACGTTTTACAGGTCCACGTTGAAAATTCCGCTGCTGCGCATCGTGTGTCGGTGAGTGACCAATTGTATTTAATCTAGTAATGAATCTCAATTGAATATGTTGATAGAGATCCGTTGCTCCAGCTTTAGAAAGATTGTAATAAATAGAGAGAGAATTCGTTATATAAATAATATAATAGTATTAAAATATAAAAATGTAAAATATCAATTTAGACTTGTGATATTATTTCGTTTATAAAGGCACGCAGATAGAGGAGAGTTGCCTAACGTGTACCATTTATATTACTTTTTATTATATTTGATATATGGATTTGTATATAAATGAACATTGAAAATTGTAACTTAATATTTCAGATGCATGTTACAGTAATGTTTAATCTTTTATCAATAACAAATTTATTATAAGCCTTATAACAACATGCTGTAAACAATATATGTACTGGTCTTTCAAACCATATCGTCTTTGAAAATATCAAATTTATAATTTAAATTAATTAAAAATATGAGAAATCATTAACTAATACCTATAAGAGAAATCCCTATAAGAGAAATCCCAGAAATGTTTATCGAGTTTTTCGATGCCAATTTTTTTGATAATTCTTAATTACGGCCAAAAAAATATACTACGGCAAATTCGCATTCAAGGTTCAACAGTTTCTGTAATATATATTTGTTACTTTTTTTGAATATCGATATCATAACATATGAATTTTTGCAGTAACAATTAATGCATATAAAGTAGATATATTTCTCACGAAGTGATATTTTTGCTGTGCTGATATTTTAGCTAAATATTATAACGAATTTAATGTTTTTTAATAAATCGTGAAAATCCTATAGTATAAACCAGAATTGGAATAAAAAATTGAGCGATTGTTCAATTTTTTGAATTTTTAAAAATTTATAACATGAAAACAAAACCGTGCTGATAATAAAAGCCGTGACACGTCTATTATTTTGTTTTGTTTCAAGAGTTATCAAAAATTATAATCAAAAAACTCGATAAACATTTCTGGGGTATTCTTTGTAAGTTTAATAATTTTGCAAAAACTTATCAAATATTTAATGATTATTATTAAATAGTAATGAAAGAGTAAAGACTACGAAATAGAGCTGGCTTAGATTTATTTTTATAATTATCATATTTTTATTCATATCAATTATACCTAAAATTATATAATTTTATTATTATTGCTTACATTAATATCATTTATTGTATTAAAATTTATGGTGAAACAATTTGAAAAAAAGGAAACTTGATAGATTTTATAAACATATTGATTTAATTTTCATAATAATTACAATTATGTATATGCAATGAATGTAACATATTTTACAATAAACTTTTCATGAAAATATAAAATTATGCATGATTACATTGCTCTATATTATTATTGGTTAAATAAATTGATAAAAAATTAATACTAGTTGTATCTAATTTTTTAAATCGTTAGTACAAATTTTTATCAATATTATTCACTTCTCATTAACTTCATATTTTTGTTACTAAATGTAATTTATATTAAGCAAAAATATAAAATATTAAGGTACGATTTAGGTAACCGCATTATGCAGCTCTCCCCTACTCCGTGGGATTGTAGGCACGTGATCTTGAGCACGATGCTATTCCACATAATTAGTAATAAAATGTAAAATGTAACTCAAGTCTGAATTTCATATGTTTTGACTTGTAAGTTTAATTGAAATATCGTTTAAAACAGAAAATTTATTCAATGCACGGATAATGCTCTGCGCGTATTAATGGCGCGTGTCGGTTCTTCGTTGCTGCGATTGCAGTGCGATTGATTTAGTTTCGCGTGAATATTAGTGCGTGCGCATTCTGTAATTAGGCTGATAATTTGTTAGACCAAGAATCTGCGCGCACTTGGTTGCACCAATGCCGAGAACGCTCTTCGGTGAAGACAGGGAGAATGCTCTATCCCCGATAAGTGTGCGGTGTCGAATGTCGAGAACACTCGACAGAGACAGAGGACACTCTACTCCTTTGTTCTATCGACACTAGTTATAGATTTCTGTGGAAGCTGATTGCCAAGAACGCTCGGTAGAAACAGGGAACGTTCTACTCCCTGATTTACCGACGAATTATGACGCTGAGTCAAATGCAAAGAACGTTCTATCCCCTTCTACGATTGATTGTAACGAGATTGATCAAGAAATTGGAAACGAATTCAATGGAATTGAAACGTTGGTTCATGGCGTATCGGGTTTCAGTGATAACTGAAACCGCCGAATGGAATTGCTGTCGATCAACGGAAATTGGAAACGATCAATACACAGTTGAAAAATTTGTGTCAAATTTGACGTTTATTATGTCTCAAACGATCCATTCAAATTTGTATTTAACACAAGACGAATATGATAGAAAATAACACAAATGCTATGTACAAGATTAACACAAAAATGTAACATTTTGATGCAATTTAAAAACAAATTGTCGAAGAAAATTTCTTCAGTAAAATTAATATTTATAATATTTATAATGTTGACGCGTACATTTTATTTATTTTAGAATCAAAGTTTCAAAACTATTTTATTTTTATGTTATTCGTTTATTTACATTTATAAATTATATTTTAACATTAAGAAATGTTGAATATTATATTAAGGACCGTTTTTAATATAAATACAAAATATTTTCTACTGTGTATTGTATGTGGATTGCGTGATCGACCGCCACTCAATAATAGAAACCTCGATGTGAAGGTTTTCACGTCTAATAATTGTTGTTGATGATTTTATATAATATCACAAGATGTACATTGGTAACGTGCCTTTTCTTGTTTGATGAATGAACACTTACAGAATCAGATATAAGTGTTTTGAGAGTTGGGATATCTCTAGTTTAACAATTGCTTGGTCAGCCGAAATAAAGTATATTGAGATGCGTCATTACAAAAAGCATTATTTAAGGAATTTGTATTTAAAAATTACTCACTTTAACGTAGCAGTGGGAAGGAAACACTTGTGACTTACCTGTAACAGAAGAAGTAATATATGGTTATTAACAAGGCGAGAACGGCGTAAATAAATAAGTACAAACATATAACGCGAGAAATCGGCAATTTCGCGCAAAGGTGCAAAAAGGAAACGGAAAGTTACGTTCGATGAGAAAACAGCAGTATCATAAAGCGCAGTAAAATATTGACCAGAGAAATCCTTTTCATTTCCATTCTTATATAGTACAATCAGTATGCACATGGAAAGAATAGTTGCTGAAGTATCTAAAAATTTAACTAGATGCAGATCTGAAAATAATTTTGTTGAATTATAAATATATAGAAATAATTATGCAGAACGTTCAAATATGATAAACATTGTTGACATTCTAATTTGAAAATCCTACATAATTATATTAGTCTAATAAAAATTATTTTTAGATCTGTATCTAGCAAAATTTTTTTAGACTTTAGCAAAATTATTCTTTCCGTGTATAATATACACGTATGTAGAAAGTAATAAGGAAATATATAAATGTTTAAACTAAAGTTCAAGTATTTTATCTACGTAAGTTAAATATATAAACTCGAACTGAAGAAATTCAATTAAGCTGAAAAATTTAGTTAAGTTAACAATATTTTTTCCATGTAATTGCAACAATTTTAAAATGATTTAACAAAAGTTATTACGTGCGAAATATCGCTGTGACGATAAATAATAAAAGGATCGAATCGCGTCGAATCGCGGAAGCCTATTGCTTCCACATTCAAATTGCTATTTGCAATGTTTGTTAGCGCTTTCGTAATAAGTGCAATTTTCCTACAAAAATTGGGACTCAACGAAAAACGCGAACGCGTAAAGGACGATTAACGCTTACTTCATCGACGTTGTTCAAAATGACGACGGCAACGAGCAACAGAATGAAATGTGCGACGATAAATCGCAATTTACGCCCGCCATTTTTCATCAACAACAAGCGTCAGCGCTTTCAGCGGCGAACAATCTCTCCGTTCGATAATATTCTCGTGATTGTGGCCTCGTGATTCACTACGAAATGATGAGAGAGTTACGCGAATCGAAACTGTGCACTGAATCCGTATAACTGATTCACCTTGGCGCGTTTCTGCTTCACGGTCTATTAAGCGGTAACAAAAACCACCCTCGGTGGATCTCGCGGACCGGGAAAGGAATTAAGGTGAATTGATGAGACTGATCTTTCCTCGAGGTGTGCGTCGAGCGTTGAACTCGCTGGCGCATAAATAGCCGACAATGCGGTTATGCTAATCGGCCGCCGTTGCCGCGCAACTCGGCCAATCGCCCGATAAATCGACGAAATAAATTGGTTTTCGATAACATTACCGTGAAAACGCTTGCGCCTGAGGAATAGGGAGGAAAGACGTGGAGGTCAAAAGGAAATGAGGGGTGAGTCTTGGTAGACGAGGATCTTGGAGAGCGAAGGAACCTTCGGCTCGTTGTTCGGGCGGGTCGGATCTCTTTGTCACTTGAGAGCCCTTTAAGCCACTTTACGTGCTAGCTGATTCCGTGTCGACATGACTACACCTGGTCTTCGTTCACCACCTCCTCCCTACGCTTTGACTAAATCTTTAAGCATTACGTTGGAACACGCGATAAGAGAGTATACAATTAGCTTTAAATCTAAGTTCACAACAAGATTAAATATTGGGTATCAACAAGAGATAGAAAGACAAAAAAAATTTGTTTATACGCGGAAAGAACGATTTTAAAATTTTACTGGATGCACACTGTGCAATCGTAATGCGTAATAAATACATAAAAAGTAATTACATAATTTTATACACAAAAATCCAACTGTATTTTTTGTGTATAAAATTATGTAGTCACTTTTTACGCATTTATGTGCGTGTAATTTTTTTAGATACTTAGACGTGTAATTTAATATCGATACACGTCTAAGCGTTTAACAAGTTTAACACAAAAAAAATAATTTTGCTGAAGTAAAAATTAGCTGGATATAGATCTGAAAATAATTTTGTTAGACCATCAAAATAATTATATAGCCGATTGTTAGAATGTCAACATTTTTAGGAGCATTATTCATCGTTGTTTAAATATTTTTCATAATTATTTTGATTGTCCAACAAAATAATTTTCAAATCTATACTCAGCTAATTTTTACTTCAGCAAAATCGTTTCTTTTGTGTACGAATTCTATTAAGAGATGGATTTAATAAATATTAAAGTGTGTTTATAAAGGGATACCGACTTCTAATAAACGAAAGTGAATACGGGATTAGGAAAGTAAAAATGGACGGCCGGATATTGAAAGATATTATAGGGACGGAGGGGACTCAATGATTTACATCTGTTGGGGACATCAGGACAAGTACGGGTATTATCATAAAAGAACAGGGGATTTGGCTTCTGGGGAAAAGAGCATTATCAGGCACCTGCTGTTTCAGCGACTGCTGCCGGTTCCCTCAAAACATGCCTTTTACACATTTTGCGAAAGGCGCGTTGGGGGAGTCTTCGATTTCATGGGAGTGGCCAAAAACACGAAAAACATCCACAATATATTTTTTTTACGTTGAAATAAGACGCTGGAGTTTTTTGAAGAACGAAAAAAACCTGGATCTTTATACACATATATAAACAAAACGAGGAGAACATTTCAGAAAAAATATATTATAAAAATAAGAATAAATGCGATTAAGGGGCGTAGAGAGATAAAAAGTATGTAGAAGATAAATAAATTTCTTTAATAAATTCTAAAATAAATTACAAAAAATAGATATAGTTTTGCTTTAAATTATGGATCCACATTTACTTTTCTTATTTCTTATTCAATTAATTATCTAGATTTAATTATCGAGTTAAAATAATAAAATTAATTTAATTTATAATTCTTTTTTAGCAGCAAAGTTTAGTTTTAAATACACAGAGCGCTTTTTTAATAATATTTAGCGTCCTCGTGATATTTTAAAATATGCTGTTTAGTTAATAAGTAAAAAAATAAAATTATTTCGTTATTGAATATGCATATAATTAACAGCTTATAATTTTATAAAATTCATTTTTTTGTGATACGAATATTATTTTCAATAGTTTTTTACCATTATTAATAATTATACATAAATTTAAAAAAATAAATAGAAATTACCGGTAAATAATTCTATTCAGTCGTAATTTCAATGCACATAAAATAATTTTGTAAATAATTTCTAACGTTAATTACAATATCATTATCAATGTACAAAATTTGGTTATTACACATGAAAATCTCAGGTAGTAAGCTGACGTTATTTACTGTCATTTTGATGTTAAAATGTCGACAAAGACATCATTTTGATATTAAAGTGACGACAAATAACGTCAGCTTGCTACCTGGAATATTGTATTTTTATAACAAACATAGGATTATTTGTATTATACTTTACCAACTATATTTTGCAGACTGATTTATTTTCGTATAGGAATTTAGGAGCTGTGTACGGTACAGCGAACAATTTTTTAAACGCCCATAATATAAAGTTAAAGCGAAAATTAAGAAGTCTTGAAATTTTTGCTCGAAGGAGCCGACAAGATGTGTAGATATTGCATCCCCCACGCGCTTTTTCCGAGGAAAGTTCTTACGAGGTCAGACAGGTTCGCGCAGTCGTCATTTATGCCCTGGGCGTATACATAACGTGCCCCGCATGTGCCGTGTTACTGATAGGAAAGTCGTAAAGATAGCAGAAAGGAAGCGCACTCACGGATGTTTCTTGCGACGCGCGACTTGTCGAAAGGAGTGCAAGCGATAAGAGCCGACTCCTATGCGCACGTACGAATAATCAAATGGCAAAGTATTCCATGTACGAAAATAATGATGCCCCGCTTTCGTCATTTGATCTTTGCGTCCAAGAATCACAACAAAATCGAGAGAACGGATTATTTGCGAAAATATTCTCTAAATCTAGAGTGATGTGTTATTGTAAAAAACTGAAAATTGAGATTGTACAATTTTTCGAGTGATGTGACACTCTATTAATAAGAGTAAAAATCCGATCTTATAAATCTTGTAATGAAAATTGAGCTTGTATAATTTTCGAACGATATTCGTTCTACCGGATTTTGAAGAATAAAAATGACACAAATCACCAAGAAAGGTAAAAATGACAGATTCAAAAGCAATTAATTATTCAATACTAAACTAATGTATATAAAATTCCCGCAAGAACATCTTTGCAAAATTGCATTTTTGCAAAGCATATAATAGGTGTTACCCGCTGCGAAGGTGCATTAGTTACGTCAGTTGCGAATCTGGGGCGAGCAGACGCAGCTAATGTAACTGTCGATTTGTTATCCGCCACCATTAACATTTACACATCATTAACCGTTAGTAACGTCGATAACCACGTGGTTGAAATTCTATGGAAATTTCATAATATATGAGAAAATTTGGAAAAGACCTCCATTTATCTTCTTTATATCTTCACATCGCACTAATGGCAGGACTGCTATCTTACTACAGTAGTATGAGACGTGTGCAAATTATTAATATGTTAATGTGAATATCTCAGAAATTTCTTAGAAAAAGAATATTTCAAATTAATTAGTGCATTTGATCAGTACATCATGATTAAATGATTAATTATACGAGATAAACTATAATTTATCTTAGCCGATATATTGTCAGAACAAAAATATAATATCATTCTAAAAACATAGTTTTGATTCGTTTACATGATAAAAACGGTTTTGCTAAAGTACTTAAAAATTTAGCTAGACATAAATTTGAAAATAATTTTTGCTAGATCATCAAAACGTAATTATGTAGGACGCTCAAGCTAGTTGTTAAAAATTGAATATTATTTTAAAACAAAATTTTATGTAGTACTGCTCATTGTGCTTGAGTAGCCTTCATAATTATTTTAATGCTCTAATTAAATTATTTTCAGACATGTATTTAGTTAAATTTTTAGATACTTTGGCAAAATCGTTTTTTTTCCGTGTGGATGTCCCCTCTTAATACATATAACAGAATTGTGTACACCCACGGTCATCGACTCTGTTCTTCAGAAAATTTTTCAATCTGAGAAGTCACCATTTTTCTACATACTCGCAGTTCATAATTAATGTAACGATTAAAGCTTATTAATCATTACGTTAATCATGAACTGTAAGTATGTAAAAAGATAGCGACTTTTCAGTTTGAAAAATTTCCCCAGGGACAGAATCGATGACCATGCGTGTACATCTATTTGGATCTCGAGAGAAACGAGATAATATGTCGTTAGGCTTACCCTCTCATTGCTTGTCGGATTGGAGTCTGAGATGGAGAACGTGTCGACGATGGAGTCGAAGCGCACGAGCTTTTTCGGGTGATGGGTTTTCTTCGAACGCGGACAGAGCGAGCACATGGCTGGATCTGTCGGCGTAGTCGGGGGCATATTTTCGAGAACGTCTTCTCGCGATTTCACACGATTGGCACTGCGATTGTTTCACTACGAACTTTTCAGCGTAATCCGAATCACCCGTCGATCACCAGCCGAATCGCCAAAGCCGTCCAATTTTTGCGCACAATGTTTCTAGGTAATTTTCAATCCCGTGATTAAGAGGCCATTCACTGGCAGTGATCGTTTCTGTCGTTCTCCGTTTATCACTGTCTTTGCCTCCTCATTGTTTTAAATTGGTGCATATTATTGCTCACATTCATAATAAATAGCTTTCATTAGAGAGCTCATATAAATTGTTGAAGAATTCGTTGATTTTGTTCATAGTTCCAATGCATCTTTTTTATATTCATGATGAACGTTAAGAACTGGAAAGATGCGGAAAAAATTGAAAATAATACATGGAAAGAACGATTTTAAAGATGTTTCTAAAAAGTTAAATACAGAATTTGAAAATAAATTTTATTGAACTATTAAAATAAGTACGAAGGACGTTCAAGCATGATGGGCAATGCTGCAAAAGATAACTACTTTGAGTGTCCAATAAGATTATTTTTAGATTTGTGTTCTGCTAAATTTTTAGATGTTTCAACAAAACCGTTTTCTCCGTGTATATTTTTCTAAATTTTTATAGAATTATATGTATATGTAATGTGTTATATAAGTTCAGAAATTTTAATATTGTTTTAAATTTAAATTGGAAAAAATAAGCTTTAACCTGCAACATGTTGTTTCGCTATCTATGAAAACATATATAAGTTTCTTCTTATTTTTAAAATTTTTATACTTTTTAAATTCAGCAGTTTTTATTTTGACTTTTTTCAATTTTTGTACTATATACATACAAATATATGCATATAAATGTATGTGATATTTAAACGTATAATAGTTGTTCAAATCGGTTTCTGCACAGAGCTTTGCAACTTGCGATGAAACAAGGGACGACATCTGATAGCAATGGTGTCTACCAAAGTGCAGAGGTCGGTATAGAAGGAATTTACGACAGTTGCATATTGCACATGCAACTGCAAAACTGCAATACCTTTTGGATGAAATATAGATTTGTGGAATGTTGCAAAACATGATGTATTAAAAAAATATACATATAAATGTAAAAGATTTCGTTTCGTTTTCACACATATCGGTTCTCTATTTATCTGACAAAACCGAATATTTTTCAAGTATAAACACCTTTGAAATGTTATATTTCTTCCAGTCCGCGCAAACAATTGTTCCATCCTATTATTCTTTTTGTCTGTATCGTAACTTTTCAACAGTCCATTTGAATTTGGTTCAGTTACGCACGAGTTTCTCTTTAGCGTATTGCCGCTAATTGATCGATGCTTTTTAAGCTGTTCCAGTTAGTAGTTTATACGTGCCGTAGTAATTTGTTACATAATTGCTTCTCGCTTCTTCGCAAATTGCAGCGCAATTCATTAGCATGATTTTGTAATCAGTAACTCAATTATCGCCGTTCCTTTAAAGTCATTTGGTGACTGAATGCATGAATATTAAACTTCCTTAATCGGATAATTTAATTTTTACTTGATTAAAGAAATAATCAATGAGTTAATTTTATTTTTCAAAAATTGTTAAATTGAAGAAATGTCGAAAAACAAGTATATAAACTCAAGTAATTTAGGATCTTAAAGTTTTTTATCGCCCACGAAGGCAATTCAAGCGCATAATGTGCATCGTATTACTCCACAATGCTACGAAATCGAGTTCTGCTCCGACAGAAAAGAAGAATGACACAATGCGTTCTTCGAGGTGCATTTGGCCCGACATGCATCTGACGGAAATACAATCGAGTTGCCGGTAAGCGCAACGCTAGCCACCGTCCGTCGACATCGCTTCACTCAGCCCACGCTTCACAGTTAACTAGATATTTCTTCTTTTACGTGACGTAACTTCTATTTACCACGTATGTCTTTTCAATGTAATGTACAAAACAATTACGAATGAACGAAATTCGATTGGCGTCAATCGAATATCGTGTTATATTTAATTCGCAATTGTTTTGTATATAACATTGAAAAGAGAAATTCATTATAATAGTAATATCGTCGTGGATTACGAATCGTATTTAAAATAAACTTATAAAGTTGTTAGTGCGTCTTTGCGTCATTCTATTTTTCTATTGTTCAGCAGACATAAAACAAGAGATCTGTTCTTTTTAGCTAAACTGATTGCACAAGTTCAGAGTTTACCTTTTTCCTTTCAACGTAAAGGGAAAAAGATAAACTGTAAACTAGCAGTCACAGCTAAAAAGAAAAGACTTGAGGTTAGAATAACAAAAAAGTGTGTTCGAATATTTATATGTTCAAATCGATCTGATGATCTAGCAAAAGAGATTGAAGTTAGACAAATAAATATTTTCCACGATACAAAAAAATATCAGAAGATTTCTAAATTCTGAAAACGCAATTTATTTGCGCTTTTTTTCTTTGAGAAATTGCTTTATTTATTTCTTAATTTATTTTTCTTAATTCATTTCTCGTATATCTTATAATGTGAGATATATGAGAAATAAGTTGTTGTGTAAGACAATAAAGCAATTTCTATCGTTGAAATATGAATAACAAACTTGTTGACGGTGTATAGACGGTTAATTTATATTTCTCACGACCTAGGTACATTGCTTGTGTAAACGCGCGTAGATTGACTTGCGAATTGATTGCAAACGGAGGCTCTTCTGTACGCGTGCGAAACTAATCGACGTTTTCCCAAACGTGAATGGATCGCGCCTGTCTGCTGCAGACGGAGGACTAATCGACGCGGTTGTTTTAATTACTCAGCTGTAAACGCGACGTAACTTCCGACGTCTGTAGCAGTGCATGGATATTGGAATAGTTTACACGAATTCCACTAATTAAAAAATATCCGTACGCGTTTGTTTTAAGTAGTTTTTTTGTTTTTTCTTTTTTGGTGAAACAGAAAACAATTAATAATTAACGAATAATAATTGACATCGATTTTTGATTGTTAAACTTATTCCTAAGGTCAACTTATTGTTTAATTATTAATATCAGATTTATCTTTTCATTTGTTCTATGCAATCATAGATTAGTGTTATTAAAACTATTATATTTATCTGACAAAACCGAATATTTTTCAAGTATAAACACCTTTAAAATATTATATTTCTTCCAGTCTGCGCAAACAATTGTAATATAATATAATAATAATATAAAAATAATATAAAAATAAGATATAACGATAGTTGTATATACAAATTGAGACAGTAGATCGTAATTAATTGTAAACATGAAATTGATATTTCATGATGCGAAATAGAAGGGCGGGTAGAAAAAGCACAGGTGGAGAAAGTTTGCGAAGGACGAAGTCACGCGTGTTTCCTGTTATTTCGCAACGCTAATGTGTGGGCTAACGTCAGTTCGTTATCGCTGTAAAGGGGAATAATGGAACGAGAGAGGCGAGCGACAAGTTGGTTCGACAACTCGCACAGCTAGTGAGCTAGGTCACCGCGTTTCTCGAAACCTCGCTTCGACGACTTTACGAGTATTATCGGTCATTATCGCAACTCCGGATGGCAATAAAATGTAACACGCAATCGATACTGACCGCTTCTCTACATGCGTACGTGAACATGGACTTGGGATATAGACGGAACATGAATATAGACTTGGTTGTCCGCATAATGATAATTGGACAGTATCGCGATAAACTTGTCCACTATCTCTTTTTAAAATAATACAGTAAGTCTAATTTATAAGTGTTTTTCCTCCTCTCTCCCATTCTCTCGTCTAAAAAGAAGTGTGTAATTTGCAAATGCCGGATAGTACAAGAAATAATAGAGATTAACGTTTCCATATATAACGTTCCATACCCGTTTCACAAGTATCATAAAAAAATGTGTTTAGAGATATATTCGCACGATATTTGTCTAGCGTAGCGATGAAAAATGGTCGTAAAGAAAATTTAAGGTGATTACGAAGTTTCCGCGTGTGCTTGTAATTATGGGAAGTGCAACAAAGACTCCAGCGTATTTTCCGCGTATTTTCCGCGAGGTAACTTTAATTATCGTGCGTTTTTTCGCGTACTTTGAAGTCGTATAAAACACGGTCATTGTACATAGTAAACGATCCGCCTTCGCGATAAATTGAACTATGCGTTAGCGCGACTTAAAGGAGAAATGATCGTTCGTCGCTCAAGACTAACAATAAGTTAACGAGCGTGCTTTGTTCGTTAAAATGCTTGAAACACGTTCAGAAAATTCATCAGATGCATTACAATTCCCTCTTAATTTTCTTTTTCAAGATAAATATTTGTCTAGATATTGAGCTAGCTATCTAATTTAGTAACTTCAGGATATAGATTGACCTATTAACCCTTAACACCATTCCTCTCCTTCCAAATTGGAAACGGCCAAACCTTGAAAGTAATTCAATATATACTAAATTTCCATTAAAGTATATCATTTGAAAAAGGAAAAAAATTTGGAAACTTACAATAGTAAGTCGTTTTCTCTCTCTCTTTTCTTCTCAAGTCAATTGTTAACCAACTTTCTAACTCAATAAAAAATTCATATGTCACATTAATGATAATGAGCTCATTTGCTCTTATAAGTCAGGTAATGAACAAATAATGGGCAGTCCAAAGACACTAAATGCCAAGATCGTCTATAGTTGTGCTATTATCTCGAGTAGTCGATAAGCGGATACTTCCACACTGAAATCGCAGATCTGTAACTCGCTCTGGCGAAGCCAAGAGGTCTGACGGAGGTCGGTCGATACCACCACGCACGAACTCGAACGCGACCCGGTGATCCGATTGAAAACTCACAATCGCGATAATATCGCCGCTGTGTTTACAAACTTACGGACTTCACGACCTCGGCAAGATTTTCACATTAGTTTCAAACACAGCGGCAAAAGTCGGAACTCTCTCGCGTACAAGTACGCGCAGGTGCCTTTCACCACCACACTAAGAGCTCTCTAGGAAGAGTTATGAGGACGATCGTTTCCCGCCACGGGATCGATAGGTGATTTGAATTATTCAATCAGATGTTCTCGATGGATGCCGCGAAGCCTTGGACACAGGCACAATGCTAAATTCGAATCGCTTCGTCATCCGTATTTCCTTAACTCTTTCGTGCTTGGTGGGACATACATGTTCCAAGCCATCAAGAATTCATATCTATCATCAAAATAGCATGGTAGCAAAGATAGCAACTTCTTCCTGGGTTCATTTTAACCTTTATTTTATCGAAGATCCAATTATCTATGGAAGAGTACTAGGGTAGCTCTATATATTTTGTATGAAATTCTAAATATACAGGTAACTTTTTATACAGATAACTGCCAAAAATATGTAAGCATAATTATATATATATATATATATATATATATATATATATATATATATATATATATGTGTTTATATGTTTTTGGTAAAAAATTAACTATTATATGTAGATAAAAAATGTAGTTCACTTGTAAAATGTCAGGGCGCTGGGACCATTAGAACATAATTGCTTTACAAATGGAACAAATACCCGGTTACTCCTTCGGTAGAATAAGGATTAAAGACAAAGGATAAGACTCTTCAGGAAAAAATCAACACTCTTGTGATTTTTACTCCTTGATTTATGTACCTCGTCAAATATTTGTATTCGTTAAGTATAATGGGATAAAAATGAAGAAAACATATATTTTTTTTTAAAATTAAGATGGTGAATTCTTTATGGGCTCCGTTTAAAGATCAATGTAAGGGCTATAAAAAAGCTACTTAATTTCAAAATGATGTATTTAATAATGCTAAATCTTAGATTTTGGTCCATATTCGATCCACCAGTTTAAATTTTGAAATTTTAATTACAGATTCATAATCAGCGAATCTAAGAATCTTTAGACGTAAATTAAATATTAATTACTTCTAGAAAAAATCAGGCACGACAGGGTTAAATAGTTTACAACGTCATTCGTTTTTTTACTTTGATTTCAAATGGAAATGATATTTACGAGAATAAAAGATACCTACATCAAAATTGTTTTATAAATATCAAATCGTAAAATCACGTCAAAATTTTTGAGCAAAAAAATAGCTTTTAACTTTATTTTACATGATTTATAATTCATGTCAAAATTTAAGATAATATTTTATTTATTATTTTATGTTTCATACTCTGTCAAAGATCCAGGTTCAAATCTATTTAGAATATACGGGATATTTAATTGATCATCGACCTTTTGGAAGGCAATAGCAAACCACCCAGAGTATCTTTGACAATTACTATGGAGTATGGTATCAAATGGAGACCACGATCTTCAGTCATAAAGGACAGACTGAGGAGGAAAGGAGAATGAGAGAGAGAGAGAGAGAGAGAGAGCGAGAACGAGATCTCAATAAACTGACTGTGGTGATTATAATTGGATATAAAATAACTAAATGTCTGAAAAAAATTTAGAATTATTTTATTATTTATTACATTTGTAAAAACAAATATTTTTACGTTAAATCAATTATAAAATTTGTATTAAACAATGATTAAATTTTTTATTATGTTGCTATAATAGCATGTGTATAAAAAATTGTTTCCAGATTGTTATATTATTTTTATATCACTACATAAATATTTATATTATATGTAATTAAATGCAAATATGTAATGATGCAATTGAAGATTCATTATGTGATGTCATAAAATATAATATAAATTGTTTCTTTATTGCCACATAAAGTAAACTTTTACTGTCAAACTTGGATAAACAGATTTTGATGCACTGAATCTTCATTCTACACTCATTAAAAATTACAATTTTTTAAGTAATTGTATAGTTGAAAAGGAAGCAAGGAAATCAGCGTAAGGAAAAATTCGTAAAATAATACCCTTTTTCCTTAGTTAATTAATTATTTCTATTTTGTTTTTTTATTTATTAACTATAACTGCTACTTGACCCTCATAAGAGATACAACTTTTCTACATTGTATAATTTAATATAGGTAAAGTTGTATTCTGAAATTGTAGTGTAAAGTTGTAGCCTTTATGTACATACATTAAGTCTATCTAGGTATACTCTGAGTCTTCAAATATTTTTCATATTACAAATACACGCAATTGTAAAATTATAAACAAAATTTTGCAATTATATTTGAAGTAAAATGTTTGAAGCAGGCTCTAAATTGTCTTGGAACTCGAATAGGAGGGGATAAGCATCAATGGAATTTCTGTCATCCATTGCAATTATGCGTAATCAACGTGACGTATGTAATGTCTATCTGATGGTCTCTGAATGTTCTCAAAAAGGAGTCACTGACATGACTCAGGGCTACGTTTAGACACATTAGAGATATCATTTTATCCTTGTTGTATAACCAATGTTAAACAAGATTAAAATCATATCTGAGCGATGCTTCTGAAAGCAGCTCATGTTTCTTAACGGCGAATAATTTACAGCCGCGCTATTCTTCACTCAGATTATCGTAATTATCAGCGCGTAATTATCAGCGACATCTATCCACGCGCATCCACGTGCGTATATGCGTAGTATGTAGCGTACGACATATGACTTTGCGAATCGTGAAACACCTGCACGAATATCGCAGGAAATCACGCCTTCCGCGAAGTGAGCGTGCCAATAATAAATGCCACGTGCTCATTGTTCGATAAATCACGATGGCGAAACACGTCGTTAATGCCGACGATATTAACATCGTTATCTGGCATTGCCTCGAAGTTTATTATCAGCTAACGCATGTACATACACATACACACACTGTTTATTTACGCGACCTCGTTAGACGGTTTCACAACGCTACTGCGCGAACAAATACATTTGGCGAATTACATTTTGCTTTTAATTGAATTCCGTTGCAACCCCAATTTCGTCCGAATAAATAGATTACGCGAATAAATAGAAATTTATTCCAATGCCTGTTAGTAAGGCGATGCGTCCGTCGGAGAAACGCAACGCAAAACGGGATAAAGTGAAGCTGAAGTAAATAAATGTTTTGCTTCAGAGTTACATTAACTAAATTGAAATGCGCGAAACGAGAGGGAAGGAGAGCGTACTTCACTCTACTTAGGCTTGATTTGTATTTTGAGATTAACGTCTTTTGAAAACTTTCCTGAAAGTGTCAAGCGATTAATTTTATCATGCTAATTTGTCGTAATCAGCTGGCACAAATTCAAGCATTTGCATTCGCAACGCGAACTTTAAGAAAGTAAAAATGCGTCGCTGCGAACGCTGACCTGCATCACTAGCCCGCGCGCGGTCCACACGAACTTTGTGAATCATTACGCAATCTCGACACGTGCGTTTCTGTATTTCTTGCACTGCGCGCGCTGGATAAGTTTTACGTGACGGTATTATCGATGACTTGACGGTGAGAGATCGATTGGCTAAATATTTTGACGGTAATCAAAACCGGACGGCGATGCGTGCAATGATAAACAAGCGAGCGAAAGTCAACATTGCGGTGCATATTAGTTTGATAATGAGACTGTTATAAGTAGCGATGTGTGCAAAAATTATTTTACGGTGACAAATAAAATTGGAAGTACAAGAGTTTCAAATTCTTTCCACACTTAATTATTGTAGAACGACTACGTCTTATTCAATTAATTATGCTAGAACGATTAATTTTTACCTGAGGTAATCGTTTATTTTTGAGTAGGTTCATATTTGTTGACGTCGAAATTTAAATTTTACAACCGATTTTAAAACGACGATCAGATAAATTTGTTTTACGCAAATTTGTTAATGCAAAATATAAATTGCATTAGTATATCTCTTCTCGATATTTCTTCAACTATGAATATTTCCAAATTTCTTTTCTAATATTGTTTATAACAAATAATATGTGTAGATGTAATTAATAATCATCAATTAACTCATTACCTCTCGAACAAAAAGTTAATCATCAAAGAGAAAGATCAAGTTTTATCTTAGAAAATAACGCCAATTTAATCCCATTACACAAATACGAGAGAGAGAGAAATGAGCTAATTGCGAGCGATGTATCAACACACCGAATCTTGAAAATAAATTCATATTCTGTGATGGCCAATCGGAAAGAAGAACGACCAACACGCGGGGAAAGGTGGTACGGAGTAATTACCGAGCAAGAAAAAAGTCTCTTCGTAGCTGAATCTTGCTCTGTCTGGTAGTCACACCGCGAAAGAACGGGCGGATACAGAACATTGTGCACTTGCAAGCACGGCTACACACGTGCACACTAGATGAGACACTTTTTAAATACCTCGTAATGAACGGTCGCGCTCTTGCGCAAGAGCATCTTACATACGCGCCTCTGCATACTCGGATGCTGCGTGTATCGTACATGTACAGAGACAACGGCGCTCCCTCTCGCCTCCCACAGCGGGATACGCGAGCTTTAATCTGGGTGAGCTTGCAGGTCGTAGTCGCGAGCACTGACCTACGTCACTGAGAGCACTTGGAATACTAGCGGGCACATTGCCGGTTGCGCTGTGTAAGTGCATCTCCACGTGTGTGGGTGATCCTCGTTCTCTCTCTTTCTCTCTCCCTCTTTCTCCCTTCCTTAGGCGGCAGTATTTGCGGAGTGTATATACCTATCCGACCCTGTGTGTCTCTGTGTATATTATATGTACGGAAACTACGTACGTATGTCGTGTCGGTGCGACCGACTGCGCGGCAACTGGCGGGGCGAACCATACCGCCACCTCGCGAAAACTGCATCCATCCCCGAGAGGCCGCATCCAACCCCGAGACAATCCCGGAATCCTTTCGGGGATTCCGCCGACTCCTCTTCGGGCACTTCGACGCAGACGAGTACATTGTTATCATAGCGAGTGCCGTCGTGGCCGACGTTCCATTGCGCTGACGATGATTACTTTGAATCGATGCGAATATTGTCATGAATATTACTTGCGAAAGTTATCGCGGAGTCTCTCCATAGTAGTCTGTTTCAAAGCATTATTATATCGAAAAAGAGATTTTATTATGCGCAACCAAAGAATTTTTCGTGAAGCTATTAATTTGTGTTAAGGGGATCGTAGCGAATCGAAAAATAGGATATTATTCAACGCCGTGACTTTTTTCATTTAAAGAGATAAATAAATAAATGCGTATTTGTTTCAAAAATGCATTTTTATTTTTAAAAAGTAAGATGCAAAATTAGAATAAATATGAAAATAAATAGTTCTCTAAATAAATGTGCATCTGCATGGTAACCACGATTAAATATTAATAAATTATCTGAAATTAAATAATAAAGAATTATTTTGTTTACACTTGTCATTTTCGGTTCACAAAGAAAATGTTTAAAAATTTTATTTTTTGCAAACTGCATAGATTTGAATTTAAAATTTATTTTTCCGAAAAATTTCATTCTTCGAGTAAAGCGTCTACGAGCAAATATTATTAAAAATATTACTTTATTTCAAATTGATCTGATAAATTATGTTTGAATTATCGTGGCTATCGCTTTAAAAAATGCGTTAAAATTGCTTTCAGTATTACAACATTTTATCAATATAATTTTACGTTTTACTACTTTTTAAATAAATATGCATATTTTCAAAACAGAAGTTATTTATCTCTTTAAATAAAAGTTTCATATGAAGTTGAAAAATACTTTATTTTTTGATTCGCTAGGGTCCTATAATCTTGGAAATAGTTCAATTCGTGTACCAGAAGTACGTTTTAAAACTTACGAAATGATAAAGATTACGTAATGTCACAATTAAGTGTGAGGTATAAAAATGTTGCAAAACAGGATTGTTTCTGTTTTAACCTATTACTTTTGAATTACGTAAGATCTCTCTTAATTTTTCTCGAAGTCTGAATTGCGACAGAACTTTTGTCACGTGGCGAATAGTTGCCGAGAAATTCGATTACTGCAGCCAACTAAGTTCGCAATGAGATTTCGTGCAGCATATGTCGTTCGTAAGACAACAGGTTGGGATTTCATTGTTTTCAACAAACAATAAATCGAATTACGAACGGTTTCCGATAAATGTCTGGGAATGTTTATGCTGAAAAAATACGGGGTGGCAATTTGGTGGGGAAGCACTTGCAATCGTTTCGAATTGTTCGCCAGTCTGGTATTTTCAAGAACACTCTCGATATAAAATAAAACAAAGAGAGAGAGGAGATAAATAAAAATGAGAGAAATGGAAGAGAAAGAGAGAAATCATTGCGGAAGCTTTTAATTAAAAGCAGCCACAGCGCATACGATGTTCGAACAATGCGGCCATTGCATTGTGTGCCATTTGACAGTTGGTTGCCAGAATGTGTCGCTTTATGCGATATTTTCTGTATATATAGAGAAGTCATTCTCAATAGAAACATCGATCGCTTGCATATCGTTATTACTAAATGGAGATTTTTCCATGCTGATGCAATGCTCAACGAGATGGTAACATTCATTGTATTATATATGTTTACTCTTTTATTTAGTTCTGCGACGCGTGAAAGTATCGCTCGCACCCTCATCAAACATTTATGGCGGATGAAAAGAAAAAAAAAGCGCATTCATGAGGCGTATTGACGAAATTACAATTGTACTTTTCTGGTATAAAGCAAAGTGCCAATTGTACGTGTACTCGAAACATTGGTCTCGCGTGAATACGATTAAATTTTAACAGGAAACGTAAAAGTTATTATATAATATTATTTAACGTAAATTTTGTAATTTTTATGTATATAAATGAGCAATCATCATAAAGTTTAATATGAATATTAATACATTTTTTTTATTAAAATCGATTTTTTATATACATTTTATTATTTTATTTAAGCGCATAGAACTCGAAAATATATTAAGGAATATTACCGACCATTACAGTGTTCATTAATTTTTGAATTGGCTTTACAGATCACAAAATCTTTTTGCAAAATAAAAGTACGCACCAAAACAAAGTCTGCTCTGGTAAATTTTATGAGAAAATCGATCAAAAAGTTAAAAATTCATTTATTTTCGATTCGTGGATCTGTCAACCAAGATTAATTTTTGTTATTTACTGACGTTCTGTAGCTCGTATGTATAAAATGAGACCAGGGCGGACTTCAGAAAACTCTAACAAACAACACTGACTGTGTATCGTTTCAGTCAACAACCTAACAAAAAAGTTTAATAGGTGAACAGCTGTACGTGTCCAAATTTCGCTTAGCGTACGTAAACGATGGCAAGAAGAGCAGTGGCTGTAGTTAATAGGTCTTTTCGCAGATGGCGAAATAATCGAAAAACAAAGACAGATCTATGCGTTGGACAAAGAGCGATAGCCTGGTCTCCCTCGAAAAATAATCTGCAATGCCGACGTCGAGGAAGTTCTTCGGTAATACATTTTTTTTATTAAAATCGATTTTTTATATACATTTTATTATTTTATTTAAGCGCATAGAACTCGAAAATATATTAAAAATATATTTTATCTTTCATAACGTTCTATTTCAGTTTACCTTTTATCTTATGCGCGGATATAGATAGTAATCTTATTTTTAGAAATGTGTCTCAACGTTTTAGATATGTCTCAACGTTTTAGATATTCATAAATACTTCTGCGGAAAGATTTTCTAGGTATTCAAAGCTTTCAAGAATTCTAGACATTCAGAACTTCCGAGAATTTCCGGCTTCAAATAATATAATATTTGAAATGGAATCCTTATAGTAAAGCATAAGTTTTTGCTTTCGTGTCGAGCTGCAGTTGCCGTTCTTCGTTTTCCGTTACGCGTGTTTACGACCAAACCGAGCATTGAGTTGTTTGGATACTTTCAAAAGAAAGATTCGAATTAAAGGCGCACGAGAAAATTATTTTAGAACATTGATAATGAGATGATTGCGATTAACAGCGCCACGTTCTACGTTTAGCAAAGTACACGTAAAGGCATTGCGGGCGGATAATTGAGGAAAAATTGAGACCTCGGTAAAAGATGCGGGGTACTGGTCGAACACGAGTCACGCGCCAGAAGAGCCACTCGTGACCAAGTCGTGTGGCCCGCAGCTCTCGCTTTCTTGTCGCGATATTGAGCAGAAGAATTCCGGCTCTCGTTTTTCAGGCGTACGTGGCACGCGTGTTGGCGAGTGAACCGAGAGTCACGAGTCTCACGAAATCCCTCGACTGATTTGCCTGTATCACGAGAACGCCTCGCTAAATATATTCAGAATAGAAAATTGCGTCCTTTTCGCTCCACTGTACGGTTCTGCAGTAACCTAATTTTTTTTCCCCTGCGAATATGCATACACATTGATTCCGTTGGAACTGACATTTTTCACGTTCCGCGTTCAATTTCTGTTGCTGGCACTTAAAACGTCCGATGTCGTTGGTAAACACGACAGACGTTGAAACTGTTCTCGCGTTAAAAAGAAACCCTTGTAAAAGGCTCTTATTTGCAAATAATATAATCGATAATATAATTCGAATATATTATTCCGCATTAAACGGCGATTCTTATTCCGATTAGTTCAGCCTGCGTAGCTACGTGATCACGAGGGATTAATCGTGATCCAACTGAGAGTTCGAATGTAACGTGACACGTTAAGTCACATATAATCGTAACAAATCGTGTCGCGATCGAATGCACGCAGCGGTCGCGAATTGTGATTTAATTTTGTCGCACGGTTTATCTCGGTTGAATCACAATTAGCCGAGCGATCGCGAGCTGATCTGCACAATTTGCAGTCAACCTGCAATTTAACTTCCCCCCGGAGTTTTCACGCGAGTTTCTCCGATTTTCTGTGCGCGGCGAGCGTGCGGAGAAATTCTAATTTCATCCATACTGATTAGATGATTTCGAGTCCATGGACTCATAGTCCATGATAAATAATGTAAAATCCGCGAACGCAAAGATTTCGATTAACATTTAATTGGAAGTATAATGTAATCGATAAGGATAAATGTCAAGGCGAGATTGCCAACAAAATTATTATAAGCTTTGCATTGTAAGCTTTGCATACATGCTCGCGAAGTGTAGGGACTACACGCGCGCGCGCGCGCGATAAGAAACCGCGCACGATTATTAAATAATTGTTTGTTTAAACTAATATCCAAGATATTTTATGCCATGTATACGTGTTATGTCACGTCTGAATACCTGAGGTAAATGCCAAATGGAGCTCGATATGGGAGACGCGTATACACGCAAAGAGTTCGTTACACTCTAATTCAAGCAATTTCCTCGCTGGGAGACACGCATCGCGTGCACATTAATGATTAGCTTCGCGATTATACAACGCACGTAGTCACCTACAAAAATCGAGCATGCTGGATAATATTCCCTTTTTGCATTTAAAAAAGGTTAAAGGAAGGAAATATACAAAACTGGATTTTCCATCGTTTCGCGAGGGGAAGAATTTTTATTTCTATTTCGTGATACTTCGTATATATCCAGGGTATAATTTATAATGCAAATTATTAGCTTATTATATTTCATATAATTATGTCAATAGATATTATGGAAGGATTTTGATAATGATATGTACACATTGCAGAATTAAATTGAGTATCGAGATAATTTTGCAAATTAATGGTATACCATCTGTGATGAATCCTGTCATCAAATATTGTTAACCAGCAAATTATATCAGCGAGCGAGCAGTTTGATTTTTCTATATCTATAATATGAATTGATGTGAGTAATCAGTTGAATAATTATCAATATTCTGATAGTCTAGATAAAATTTTATTCTTCAATTTACGCGCGAATATTCGATCAATATTGATTCATAATTTTTACAATGTTCTTTGCAACAGGAATAAACGCTTGCGACATTCCAAATAACTTGTGCAATTTTCTAATGCGTTCGTCGCCATAAATTTATAGTTTTTTTTTCTTGTAATGGCTTTCCTCTGCAGTTTTGCTCACAGTTTTAAAGATATCGAAAATTTCTCCGTCGCTCCTTCGCCAACTTAAAAATCAAGTCTCGCGGCACGAGGGAAGTGACTTTTATCGTCGAACGTTTCGCTGACCGAGAATCGCCAGGAAAATGGGTAACACCGGAGGTAGTATGTAGGTCGTTCTAGGTCACATGAAGGTCGATTATCTGACGGTATCATACACGGAAAAGAAAAGAGAAGCGAGCGAAGCGTATTCTACTGTCCGACCCTCATCCACCTTAATCTTTCCGTGTTCAGTCCGTTTCCTTAAGTTTACATCACTTTTTGCGAGATTTTAATGGAAACGCGCAGCTTCGATGAACTTCAAGTCTCTGTAGATTCCTTTAAATTAAATGCATTACTTTCGTTAATAACATTTCCGTGCATACAACATATAATTCAGTCAAAAGTGACAGTTGAATTTCTTTCGCTCAACGCGTAATTATTTTCTCACGCGAGCCTGAAGAACTTAAAAGTTTTTTAATGTGTAAACCGTTAAAATTATTCTTAAATATTATTTTCTGAATATTTTTTTTCATACAACAAAATAATGAAATTTTCTTGGACCTAAGAAGACACGCGGTGTTTCCTCTTTTTTCGCATTTTTTTCTCAAGACCGGTGCAGAGTACTTCTTCACCTGGCCTCGATTCGGCGACGTCGCAATTGGCAAGATTCGCGTAAAAACTGCGTCGATAAATCACGACGAACTCGGGAAGAAGGAAAAGACGAGATCGCGTGAAGGGGAGACAACGGAAAGAAAAAAAAAGAAGGAAACGACGTCACGGGAATTTTACACGTCATCGTCGGGATGAAATAATATTATCGTGCTGTTCGCGTAGCCAACCGTCGTGTTAGACCGGATGATGGGGATGGTAATTTATCGCGCGACATAAATTATGTATAACGTTGAAACGACCCTCTTGGCGCGCGACGAGTTTGTAGTTACCTTCGTATAACCGGTGTTTCTTGTCTTGGGTAGCTAAAACTTAGTCTTTAGCGAGCGTTTGCAACCGTGGGTGGGATTGTTTCGCAGGAAATTATCGGAGTTACTTCCGAACTTCCGGCGTAATACAAGAGACGTTTCGTCGATCGATTAAATACTTTTAGAAAACGTCAATGCGCTTAACGTTAATTTCACGTTAACGAACTGTCGCCGATACTTAAATTTAGAGAAGAAACATGCGCGGAAAAAACGTTTTTGCTCAAGTATCTGAAAACTCTGTTAGAAATTTGAAAATAATTTTGTTTGACCCCATTAAAATAATTATGAGGGGCGCTCAAGTGCGATGAGCAGTGCTGCAAAAAGTCTTGACAATCTAGCAATCAGTTTGAGTGTTCTACTCTCTAAATTTTTTTTCTCTTCATGGAGTGGCCTCTCACCTCTTTGGAGTGGAATCACGCTCTATAAAGAGTGGAATTTAACTCTAAAACTCTAAAAAATTTAGAAGGTACGTAATTATTTTCATGTCCAACAAAATTATTTTCAAATTCGTATATGTATCGTGCATAAACCAAGATCTCACTATTATTTGTGCGAGTATAATACGAAAAGATTAATGCACTCGATAAATACTTTTACGTGAAAATATTAGCACTTGTATTGGAAAATCATATAAAAATGAAGAAATAAGAAAGTATTTCAATTGCGAGGTAATTTAATTTATAGAGGTAATAGTTTAAATAAATTTTCAATGTGAAATACTAATTTGACGCTAAGTAAAAATAAAAAAGCCTCGACCAACAGTCGCATTTGTCTATATCATTACATTTTTTCTTACGCGTTACATCTTTTCTAATCGTGTCATGTGTCACGCGAATGTGCTGTAAAGAGATTGTGCAATGGAATTGTTCCCACAGAATTCACAGGTTTCTTTTTCTTCTAACGACCATCGTTTATGAGAGCGATAAGAGCTTCCTTCCCCTCTTTTGTGACTTCAATTCGCACATAATTCGCGATCGTCTATTAATCCTGCGAAAATAATCTACGTTCTTTGACGTAGGTGTACCCATTGAATTTTCGCGCGATGCTATCTCGCACGATGCTATCTCGCATTGTGCTGCGCGTCTGCATAATTTATATTTAACGATCCTTCCCTCTAAGGTGACGTAATGTATTCAGCTTCAATACATCTATGGTCATAACATCGATGGTCTTGTTTAATGAATTTTGTTCTCGAAATACCTATGCAGAATTTTTAAGTTGCAATGGAATTTCATTTGCAAAATTTTGCTTTCAAAGACTTTCCGAACAATAATCTTTGAAAAGTCAGTTTTCAAAGTCAAAATAGAAACTGTTATATTTTCGGTATTTTTTTCAATATTGATAGAATAAAAGTATTTTAGAATAAATACCATATAATATAAAACACATTAAAATGATACAACATTAAAAAATGCACGAGATCTCTAACAACATTATTGAATAAATATAACGGAAAGAACGGTTTTGTTAAAGTATTTAAAATTAAAGTATTTAACTAAATACAGATTTAAAAATATAAAATAATTTGTTGAACTAAGATTATATTCAAGCATGATGAGCAAAGTTAGCAAACAGTTTTGATATTCTAACAATCAATTTGAGTGTGCTAGATAATTATTTTGATACCCTAACTAAATTATTTTCAGATCTATAATCTAATATTTTTAAACACTTGGGTAAAACTGTTCTTTCCGTGTATGTAGTTTATCAAAGTTTCAGGCAATTTTTGGAAATGATAGCGTTATCGCATAAACTCGTGTAATTTTCTAAATTAAATTCACGTAATTATCCAGCCGGAGTGGCGGCAACGTGATAACGCACGGCGAATTAATTAACCTAATTCCCAAATTATTAATACAAGAGCGGGGGCTGCCGTTGCAATCGTGTGCGTTTGCGGGAAAAGTCGATGGGTCCAGTCGGCTGGTCTCTCCAGCGCTCCGGTTGGCACCGGTTATGTTGTACAATTAATTACCGGAAGGCGGTCCGGATGTGTACTTCACTTCGCGTCGATTATCGAGCGATCTGAATACGCGACCGCGAAAGGTGATCTCGCCCTACATCGGGCTCCTTATCGACCGCGACCGGTGATAGAAAAACATTGCACTCCGCAAAGTGCGATCAATAATGCCTTTCGGTTTTTCACACCCAAGTGCCCAAGGACGTCGGGTCCAATGTGAGGTAACACCCTCTCTTTAGAACTCTCCGTCGTACGAAGAACCCTCGTTGTCGCTCTACGATCATGCGGTCTCGACGAAATCGAATAATGTACCGATGCACCGCACATTCACCGGAACCGAACCGCCCACTCGCGAGCTCTGTCGCATGTCCGAGGCCGCCGAGCTGCAAAGTCGCGGCCGAACTGTTTTGTCCACGTGTTGCGGACAGTCAACGAGGGCAGGATAATGCAGACCTCGATCTTACCACGTGACAGACTGTAGCGTGATCGTACGGCTTTCCGGGGAATCCTAGAATGACCTCGTCTCATCTCTGCCCTCTATCGGAGGGTGCAGTAGACTATTCCGGGGATAGTTTAGCAAACAGTGATCTTTAAGTGTTCCAAACAAGATTTCGATGTTGAAACTACTATAACAAGATTAATTGAATTTTAATCAAGAATTTCAAAGTTCAGAACCGATCGATTCTCCGTTCGTTAGTTTCAGAAGTTAATTATAATTTAATTCAAGTTGCCGGAATTCACGATAGTTTTGGATAATAATTTTTTATTTTTATAGATTACATTGACACGCGACAATATTAAGTTGCGTAAAGTATGCATGTAGATTCCTAAGGATTCAAAATTCGTTGACAGTAAATTTCAGTAGTAGTAACACTCGGTAACGTGGAAGGTTTGTTCTCCAACCGTTACCAACCGCAGGAGAACCACGTTCATCGATCCCGCGGTAAGGGTGAGCATTTTCAGGGATGAAAACGTAGGTGGCGAACATTTCAAGCTCGCATACGCATGCGCCACATCAATCCTTGCGAGTAACTTCTTTAATCCGTTACTTCGTCTAATTTAAATTTTAAAATAATGAAGAAATATAGATAAATTTATGTAAAAGTTTAAATAAAAATTAAACTGTCTCTCTTTTTTTTATATTTTTAATGTATTTTATACACAGTGGAAAGGTTGAGGTCAAAGTTATATAACACATTAATGAGGTCGAGTAAGCGATAAAATAAACTTGTGTCAATGCTTCATTGAAGGGTTATATAATAAATTTTTTTATCAATTATTATAATAATTATAATAAATGTTTGAAATTTCTTCTGCAAAAATGCAGGCTTCCATTCGTCGAATGATGATAAAACAATAATGATTATAAAACATTTTGGAATATTCCTCGAATATTTATCGCAATTATTATAACATTTATAATTTTTTAATAAAGCATCTTTGGACATAAGTTTGGATATAAGACTTTTTTCATGTACTCGACTTACTCATATATACAGGCTGTCCTGAAAGATTGGAGTCAAACTAATATCAGTTTGGCTCCGATCTTTCAGGACAACCTGTATAAAAAACGTTTAATGTATCTTATAACAGTTAAAGAGGTTTGTAACGATAGAAACTCAGTAAACTTTGATACTTGTTATTACACTAAAAAGAAAGTTGTTAACTTTTTCTAAATTTTTTAATTTAATTAATAATAAAATACTTGAATTGCAATTGAATTTGTACGTACTAGAACTTCATTTCACATTTTCATATTTAACCTAAATACATAAATATTGAAAAGGAAGAAATTTAATTAAATTGAAAAATGTAATCAAATTAACAACTTTTTTTCCCCAGTGTACAAGCATAAGAATAAATTGAATACGAAATCCTTTTGTAAGCTATATTTATACTATGATATATATCAATAACAAAATATTATTTTCATTACAGTAGAGTCTTCCATATCCAAAGTTCCATTATCCGAATTCTTTAATATTTGAAGTTTCATTATCCGAATACTTAATATTCAAACGTTCTACTTTTTGAACATTATAACATATTGTGAAATTAATTTTATTTTCTTGACGTAAAGAATTTAAGTTTTTTTTAAATATATAAAATTCTTTTTATTAAAAATTTAAGTTTCTGTTTGAATAAATAAAGTTTAATATAAAAATGTATTTGTTCTATTATCCGAAAATTCCTTTATCCGAACAATTTTGTCTTCCTATTATTATTTCAGATGTGGAAGGCTTCACTGTATTTACAAAATATTAAGATATTAGGATATGAAGCTGTTGCAGCCTGGTCCATCGCGGATTGTAAATCGTATTTGCACAGAAAATGGGGCTGATATATTCAACTAAATGACATTATGTTCCGGAAGCTTTTACTTTGAAATAAAATAGAATAAAAAGCAATTTAATAAAGATTAACAAAATGACGGCAAAAAATACAAAAAAAGTAGAGTGTCTTTTTATTGTTATAAAATGTAAATAAATAACAATATAAAGTTAATTGTAATTCCGCTTACACGTTTAATTTATTAACATTAATTTTAAAAAACTCGATATTTTTATTTCATTCTCAAGTTATCTTTGCAAAACCAAATTTATTACACCGCGCGATGAGCCAAGCTACGCAACAACTTCATACGTTAATATTTTATAACTTTGCAAAAAGTTTTTTATTATTAATATATAGTATAAATAGCCTAAAAAAATTTGTTTTCAATTAATTCCTAATCAACGAGTCATAGTTTACGATTTTTTGTCCATTCATAAACCTTTTAACTCTCCCTCTTCCCCGTTAAGCAAAAAATTGATTTTTACTCCTTAATTTGCAATTTTATGATGCATCTTATTAGACTTTTTGTCAGACCTTTGAACTTTTGCCTTGAACTTTTTTTTTTTTATTTTGGCACACTTACCTTATTCTCACTGATGTGCGGAATACCATCTGGATGAAGTATACGGTCAACTGAATTCAGTCTGGGAACTCCATCCAGCTGGGCCGCCTCTTTCAGTTGGGGTGGCGACGGCGGCGGTGGTAATTGTTCCTCCACCCCCGTACCATCAAACCTCGTTTTCTACAACAGAGAGAGAAACGATTTCATCGCGTTATTGTCTTGCGCGTTATAAGGTCGTAAAACCAACTCTGACTCTTTTTAGTACACAGATATTGAAATCTCAAAGGTCAATTTAGACAGTGCCTCGACAATCACGAAGTATTTCGATATTTTCCCATTTATCGCTACAATTACAAAAAATATATAATGTTCTCGACTGATTAGAGCGGCGAGGTTTTTCCTGCTCCCGACGCAGAATTTTGTTCGTGTCGCGGTATTGCAGTTACTGCTGTCTTGTGCTTACTTACGTTAGAACTTGGGCGAATCCAGCAACATTTGCAAATATCCCTGCCGTTGTCAGAGCTAAGCGAAATCGCATTATTTGTGCCACGATCGTTGAACGTTGAATTGGCGTGTCGCTTCGCCCTTCGACGTTTTCGTATTTTGACCGGTACAGCGAACATGTAATCACTGAATCGACGCCTTGAATGACGTACGATCGACACCCAGTCTATCATCGCGCGAAAACAGTTCAGCTGCGCGTGATATTCCAAATATATGTATATATATATTTTTCAGTGTACGCTGTCCGTCAAAGTCCACTCGATTTGCTGCTGTGCAAATTTCAAGCGAAATAGAGACGCTATATAACGCGAGAGGAAGAAAAAGAGAAGCAGATAGAAACATGCAAATATTCATTAAACAGTTACCATTTAAGCTTCGATAATTTTACAAAACTATTTAAAAAAACATTATTCGAAAAATGCATTGAAGACGGCAATATTTAACATGTGCAGTATTTTGTCTGAATATATTTCTGAACGCAATTATTTCAACTCACTTTTTTATATTCTTTATGCTTTGAGATAATATGCATACAAATTATAAATTTTTAAAATCTCACAAAATCAGCTTCTTACAACTTAATTCGTAATTATTTTCTACAGCTCAATTGCTAGTACATTACAAACAGTTCAGCTCTTTCTCTTATTAAAAAATTCTTGATTTAATTATTACTTCTACTTTATATTACTTTAAAGTCCTTATAAATGCGAGGCGAACTTTTCAATTAGCGTTCGAACTTTTCTGCGCATTTCAGGCTTCGAGGTAAATTTTTGTGATTTGTTTAACTCTGGCTGCTTGCCGCTTTCGTTGGTACGCGTTGCTGAACGAGTGCTTTCAATTGAGTATCGCGGGCGTGCCCATCGTCGCTAGAGATCGATACCAATGGTGAAGAGAACGTCGCGGATATATGTCACGAATAAAATCCCTCTTTTCTCTCGCTGCTTGTATTCTGAAAGCGTGTTATAAGCATCAGGCTGTCTCTATATTTCTGCTTTGTTCTATCACATGCGCTTTATTCTCCCGACATAGTCGCGTCGACCATTATTGTCGAGTGCATTCTCTGAACGCGAATAAAGGTGCTGACAAGGATGTTGCAATTGAGCGCGCATTTATGTCAAGAATTAATACGGTAACGAAAATACTATTCAAAATGCTAATTGACGAAATGCATTATTAATTGAGTTAATCACTGGCACGTTTTGAATAAATAATCCTCGAACATTTAAGCAGAAACTTCTTATATATATTATTCTTATAAATAAAATTATCGAACAATTCTACGAATATAATTATAAAAAATGAAATGTATTTTTTCGAGTGTAAGAAGTGAGATAGTGGCTGAAAATTTAAAATATTTCCTTTTCCACAAACCATTTATATATTATTCATTATTTGAAGCTTGTTATTTTGAATTTTAATTTTTAATCATTATAGCAAAATTTTCAAGCTTAATATAATCATTTCGCAAGTCCATACTTCACGTTTTACCAAAATCTTTACCCGTATTTTCACACTGACTGAAATTCGTGCAAGAATAGATAATGTTCGGGCACACCACATGCTTGCTATGCTCGCGAGCGTAATTTGCAGCACGGGCAAAGGAAAATTTCAGAGTGATTGAAGCGCTTACGGGCTTCCAAGAATACCAAACACCGCCGCATATTGTTTATGGAGAAACCACGCGTGCGAGAGCGAAATAGTTTAGACTCGGTACTTCAGCGAGCAATCTCCATCAACATTCTATTTCGTGAAAGCGCACCCCTTCGCGAATCCCTTGATTTCATATATCACAATTCATCGTTCCACAACTCATTGCGCATAACACTTTTCAATGTCGTTCCTTTGTAAAAGAATTTTTTATACGCGTTTTATTGTACACGACGCACGGATCTCGCGTTCCCACATTGCAATAGAAACAAAGCAGACAAAGTTTCTACAATAACAGATATCATCGGATTCGTTTAATCCTTTATTTTTTTTCTCTTTTACGACAGCCTTCTAGGAAGATTTCTCTTCGTTAGCTACATTCCACATTTCTCATCGTGAGATCAAGAACTCAACTCATCCAAGAAAAACACGATTGCAAAAGCAAAACCAATTATTTATGATCGTGACTTTTAATAGATTCTTTTTTCTTCTCTTTATTCTTAACACTAGTTTCGACGAAATCTCGATGATTCCTTCCTAACAAAAAATTATCTACATGATATATTCCGCAAAATTAATATAAATATAAACTAAAAGTCATCATCGTTTTAAACTCGTGTAACTTTTAAGAATGCTTTTTTAGTTTCATAAGTGCAAAAACGATTTTTAATTCTATAAATTAAAAAAGAAATAATACTCGTATTCGAATCAATATATTATACATTTTTATTGATACACCTTGTTTATTTTATATATCACGCACTCTTTTTGATGTTTCTCAAAATAAAGTCCACAAGCGAACACTTTTTCGGGAAACTATGACATAACGTCGACGAGTAATTAGCGGTGTTCATTGAAGTAACGATCACACTTAATTACACGATCAAGTCTTGGTTGTTTTTTGGAGCAGCCGACTTTGTACTTCGACGTGGAGGACGTCAGCGTCGGTACTGATGTAAAAGTATCCGACGCTGGTATCAATAGCGTGCCAATGCCTCCCAAGAAGGCGTTGCCGTCTAATTCTGACACTGAAGTATCCTCATGATTGGACGGCAGTCTAAAGGACTCTTCAAAAGTTTGTTTCCCTTTTTTTTCTAAGCGAATCCAAAATGTAAGAACCCGAATGATTAATTATCGCTACACTATTTATAAGTTCAATGAGTCGCGCCATTTATTTCGTGGCTCTCGACTGGCGACTGCCATTAATTCTGCGTTTAAGTGTCGAGTGGCCGCGACGGCTATGTTACGCGAAATGTAATTCTCAGACGATAGTGATGCAATAGTGGTTCGAGGTCGATATCCGAAGAAATTGTGTTCGCACGCGAATTTACGTCCAGGCTGATTAAATTCTCGTTTAATTAAACTTCACGCGCACTGCGAGGATGGCACAGAAAGATTTCCGACCAATTCCTCGGAATTACATTCTGAATGGGCAACGGTTTATAATTTAAGTCTCTCGTGCATTTTTTTCTAACGAATTTTATCTTCTATCTGGAAACCTGCACATATCGTATAAAATCCATCGTGTGTGTATACGTTGGAGTAATTACTAATAATTAAGCAGAAAATTAAATCAAACGAAAGTCGAGTAAAACACAAGTTTCTTTTTTTATTTATAATTATAAAGTATTTGTTTTTATTAATTACTATAATTAATTTTGATAAAATTTAACAAAATCAACTTTTAATAAAAAAACGAAACCCTTTGTGTTCGTGATTACCCCAACTACCATGGGGTAATCACGAACGCAACATGAAGCAATCATAGATGATCAAATATTGTTTTAAGCACAGAGCAAACTGTAGCAGCTTTTCCAAGAGATAAATTTGATTTGGGCTCATTTTATTCTTGTTAAAGCCCATTTGTATCATTTTCACAACAGCAGCTGCATTAATTCAGCAATTTAATTCAGCAAAATATTACTTGAAAAAGGAAAAAGTTTAATTATATTTAGCTCGAGCGATGTGTTCAATTTTACGCTCCTACTCTTTGTCCGACACTGCATGAGAGCTGAGCTGTTAATCGGTGAAAGAAAAGATCTGTTTTCTTTCTCTAACACATCGTTATCGCAGCATTCGCGATTACCCCGCGTTCGCCTTTACCCCACTCTCCCCTATATCCGCTTTTTGTTAAATTTAATTATTTAATTTGTACTTGATTAGTACGCAAATACTTTCCATCTAATTCTCATCAAGTTGGTCACGTTTGTCTAATGAAATATATATACCGCTGTGCACAATATCGTTCGCGGTTTTCTAACGAGTTAATTAAAAAATAACAAAAAACAGGATCGAGCGTTCTAGAAGCTGATTAAATGGCGATCAATAATAAAGTTTCGTTAATGAATATTTTTCCTCATGCCGTATCAGCGGCAAGCGGTATCGACGTTTCGATCATTAATGGATTAAACAGACCTCACAGCGCAGCATCGACACGCCGGAAGTTAATCAGGTTACCAAATCAAACGGAATGCATTATAACGCACCCGCTTCGGGCCTAGTCCTGTTACAAGCATTTCGTCGTATTCCATCAGTAAATATGTAGATCGGCAAAACGACATCGATAATGACGATACGCTGATCTTCATTTTGGTTAACAAGCTGGATTGTCGCGGCTACCGATGTGTCGCTGGTCAATCGTCAAATGCAACTACGACGATCAACTTGGTTCGTCAATTAACGCTCGGTCTCGGGACAGCAAATTATGGAACCGCGGAGCCAAAACAGACCGGCGAGTAGCAATTGCGTTTGTTCGAATTATCATTTAACCCACGATTGCTTCACGCATCGGAATTCGCTTCGGAGCTACTCGTGAGCGCAATAATACGCGAAATATCTTCGTGCGAGTTAATTAACCGTCACGCACAGCCGTCTATCGCGCCGGTCTTTTCACGAAATGGCCTCGTGGACTTGTTTTATTCTGCGAATCGGATGTCCATTACCAGCACAATGCCGGGGTACAATGCAGTGACTCGCAGCTCCAAGAAACCTTGGACTTGATAGGAAGAACATGAGGAGATAATCGAGAACCGTGCGATCGTGTTCTGAAACGAAGCGAAGAATTGCGCGCGGCAAGGTCTTGCGCCATAACGACGGCGAAAGGATGAAGAGCAGGACGGCGGAAAATTGCAGTCTGCAGCTGACGTTAAAGCGAATTAATTTCTATGTTTATAGTTAACCAAGGTAAACTCCTTATTGTCTTCGCTAAGAAACTCAAGCAGACGAATGCTCTTTTCATGTTAAACTTTAAGGGCGTGCTAAGCTCCTTGAGGACAACGAAAAAGCGGCGTTCGGATACTTCATGGCTCGCATTAATACAATTAGTAGCATATCTAATGAAACAAGAGGGTGGTTAACGGTAAGATTATACAAAGACAGATCTTAAGTTTTATAATTGCGTCATTGGTCTTAATTAGTCGGTATACTTCAATTAAACCTAGCCGTCTTAATTCAAAGTTCGTGCGTGTAAGTTAAATGAGCCTGAGTTATCGTATTTAATCGTAACAATTTTAGCAGCAATGAAATTTTGCTCGAAATGAGTGGCCATTTAATGACTCTTGTCAACGAAAATATATTAATACTAGCTGTGCCCCGCCACGCGTTGCTGTGGCTCAATCTAGTTAAAGTGGAAAAGTAAGAAACGAGAAAGCGCGGTATACAATTTTTATATGAAAACACGCGCGTATTCGAATGCAACGTCGTATCAAAATTTCAAAGCATTCGTTGAAGAACTTTAAGATTTTCAACAAACGAACATTTACATTTTTATTTATATAGATTTTGACATAGAAGGATTTCCAATGAAATAAATTTGTGCTAGTTGTGAAAATTGTTGATGGCACCGGTGAAAATGCAATCCGTCGAGTATTCATCGAGATTTACGTGCCCACGCACTGTGCATATTCATTTCGATTTCCGCGAAATGCCGAGACACGATAGATATGCATTAAATCGACGCTTTTATTTCATGCTGAAAATATCGCTCGCTCGTCCGGATGCTACTCGAACGGACAAGTACTGCGCAGGGACTACGGCACATGGCCAATAGATTTAAGTGATGATAAAAATGCGGCAAGCGCTGATTTCGAATGGGGCGTCGCGTATCGCGATGGTCTGCACGTCCATGTAAATACACAACAGGTTTTACGCGTTTGGGGTAATAAAAGTTTTCAAAATAGCCATTCCATATTCACACTCGCACTACGAATATATATATCATATTTCCACATTTTCATAAAACACTGCAGGCTGCTGTTCAATTTCAAAGTTTACTGGCAGAACATTATATCGTTATACCTCTATGTTACACACTGAAAAGTAAAATTGTTAATTTTAACAAAAGGCATTTAGTTTGCAGTGATTTCTTCAGTTCAAAAGTAAATTGTGTGAGTACTGTTTGTTTAACTTAAATACTTAAACTGAAAAAATTAATACAAATTAAATGTACGTAATTAATTTTTTTTTACGTTGCCTCGACCTTTAACGAGATGCACAAGAGTCGCTCTTCTCTCTCTTTAACAGTCAAGGCTGATGACAGATACTTCAGAGTCTAAGCATACTTGTCTGAGTTTTATCGAAGAACGGTTATGAGATCGCGCAAAGAAATTTTCCTTTTTCTTGATTAATCACTAATGTAAAACCCAGTTTAAATAAATTTAAAATTAGTCATGCCTCGAATACAAATAATTAGCCGAAGGGAGAAAATTGGAAAATAATTACTGTAATTGAAGCATTTATCGATTTACATTACATTGATATAATTATTTATTAATTTTTTTTTTCAAAATTTGATGATTTTTAATATTCCACAAAATAAATAGAAATTTCTTTCAAAAAGAAATTAAAGATTTATCCATCTCAGGAATTCTCAAAAAGCACGAAGATATAATTCTTGAAAATCATATTATCGACAAGACCTCGAAGATGACTTGGGAACTATGATCAGATTCTAGGCTGTGCTGCCACGAATATTTCAAACGAACAAGTTGGTAAGCCAGGAATCTTCCCAGGTATATTCGGCTACAGAAAACGGGCTTACCGTCATAAGCCAGAACAATCATTACCAAGCTATACATCAAGTACGGACAATGATTAATTGAACCATTACTTACTTCGCATGCATCGATCAATATATCCGAATATATATCAATTTCATAGGATACAAGAAACCCATTATAGCTGATTCGTAATTATCAATCACTGATTAAATTGAAAAGCCTTAGAATGATGCTTCAAAACAGAAAGAACATATTCAGCGCTTTACTGGGAAGAAAGATTAACACCAAGCATAATCGTGTTACGATCGTTATGAAATTTCTTCACAGATTTAGTAGAACAGGTTTTAATTTGCGATGACAGTACATGTTACGGGAGCAAATGTATTATTTTAAAGATCTGCAATTTGCTTTCGCAAAATTTGCACTTTTACGAACCTGAGTCTCGTCTAGATCGGAGCCTGGAACATCGGGACTGGCCGATCTGCGGCCATAAATGTTCGACAGAGTCTGGGTCAACGGCAAGGCGGAGGCTGGCCCATCCTGAAATGATCACATCATCTGAAAAACATACCATCGAGTCGACGAGACAAACGCGTATTGCCGAATGGCATTACGCCCTTTCGAATCTTCACGTCGATTGAATCATTACAGTTTTATATTTTTTATTTTTTACAAATTACTTCTGCAAATTTGGAATCGTATGGAGATATTGTTCAACAGCCATGTTATCGCATGTAAAATAAACTATCGAATATTTTAAATATTGAGTTTTACTCCAATATTTTAATAACATAATATTGGTAATTCTTTTGGAAATACTGTGAGTCAAAATTGCCCGCCCAAGATTATAAAGATTACAAGTTTCGCTCTTTGAGCACTCGCGTGCAACAGAGATCGTAGCAAGTCGTCGTGTGTTCCATTTTATGGCATGCCTGTGGATTTATTTTATATTATGTCAACAAATATCCATAAACCCACTATCGAACTATTCCAGACATTCGTTCTTGCAGCAGCTATGATGCAAACTGCGCTCAAACAGTAAACATTTGATATCTGGGCTATCAGGTTTCCCAACGCCGACACGGAGAGCTTGGCGTGGATCGATCGTAACGTTTCCGCCAGTGAAGCGAGTGAAGAGCAGATGGCTGGAGGAAATAAAGTCGCGAGATGCAAGGTCAATTGCGCGGCTGGACCGGGTTGACTGACGTTCGTTGCACGTGCAATGGCGGGACGTTAAACGAGTCGAACGGAATTATTCATAGCGGACTTTCGATACGCTGCGAGTACGTTCGGCATCCAGCGTCGCTTTTATCTCCACCGAGGCGCGCCTTTATCAATGTGCATCGTCGACCATCGTGCTCGAAATTCGTTCGTTGCATCGAAATATTCTCCAACGATGACCTGTCACCTACAGCCGCGTTTTTCGTTTGTTGTTGTTGTTGTTGGTGGTGGTGGGATAACGAATACCGCAATCTACTTTAAAGCGCGGGGTACTTACAATTATTACGACGAAAACAAAAAGCACGACAAAAAGCATAACGGAATGCTCAGTATTTAGAAATGCATCCGCCCTCGAGAATTTTTCCGAGGAGAAAAATGCCGAGTCGGGCAATAATGTAACGGAGCGCTGATTCGCTAATTGCATCGATATCGTATCTAGAAAAGAAAGCAATTACGAAGCGAATACGGATGTTACTCGATCTCCGACAATAAGTGTAACGCAACCCGGCGTATACGTAGATACGTGAAAGAGAGATTGGAAGTCCAGTTTTGCGCCCGGTGCAGTCGATCGGATTCACATCACTCGCATTCGCGGCAAGCGTGAGAAGTAGAACGTTACCTCGACAACGTGAATGCCATCGAACGATATTTCTGGCATTAATAAACGTCCTGTCCCGTCTTGTCCTGTTCCAGTATTGGACGCGCGGTAAATAAAACTGAACTGCGTATACTCGTATGTGTACTCGTGTGGGCGTACCTATGTGCTTGCGCGGAGACCTGCCTCATATTCCCGCGACTCTCAAAGACAGAACGTATCGGATAAAATTGAGAAATAAAGTAGAGCTTGCACTAATATTTTATGTTCTCTAAGGTGCATTTACATACGCCACGACGGTGTATGTACCGCGATGCAAGTAGTTTTACTTTTGCCGAGCGAGACTACTATCTCGCGTGTGTCAGTGCGATTCCGGGAATCTAAGTACTTTCCTCTGCATCAAATTCTACATATGCAACTGTACAGCCCTAATATTTAAAAAATGTCATAATGTCCTTTACAACAATTTTTTGTAAGCATAACGATGTATTATATCTTTACCTCTTTCTGATTATCTTTACGTAAAGAAGAATTTAAAGTGGTAATATATTCATTTACATTTTGTACAACAATTTTGTTAATATTTAATATTTTAAATTGAAAATTTAACAATTACCTTCGTAAAAATAGATTTTAAAAATTGATGTTTTTCCTTTAAAAAAATATTTTCGTTCTTGAAATAATATTTTGTTCTAAAATTATATATTTATTCAAGATAAACAAAAAATATTGCAGAATATATGGAAATGTATGTATGTACACAAAACTTTTCCGCACAGACTGCAGTATTGACAATCTATAATACACATGTAATCTTCAAAAAAAAAAAGTCGTGTTATGCTTATTAAGGCATTAATACGTTTGAACATAATAATATGAAATTTTGCTACAATGAATAGTAATTACTATAGAATCATTTGTTTAGCAGTTATCTACCGTTATGCAGTTCCATTAATTAGTATTAGCGTATTAGTGCTACATAACGGACTATTAAACAAATGATTCTACAAGTAATCACGGAAAGAACAGTTTTGTCGAGAAATTTAGTTGGATACAGATCTGGAAATAATTTTTAGAACTAATTGTTAGGCCATCAAAATAATTATGATGGACTCTCAAACTGAATTACTATAATGACAAAATTTTTTGCAACATTGCTCATCATGCTTTAACACCCATCACAATTATTTTGACGGTCTAGTAAAACGATTACAATACTGCACCAGTACTGGCACTTAGTACAACGCCAGTACTCAATATCCAAAACTGCTACTGGCCCAGTATCTTATTGGTATTCATTTCTCACATGGGTTTTTACATATTGAATATTTAGATACACGAACAAAATCGTTTTTTTCCGTCTAGAATTCGTCACCTAATGACGGAGATGTTACAAAAGAACATAATACCTGCAAAGGCCATTAATACTTCTTTCTACTCTAATATTTATCTTGCTTCTCTTTCGCGTGACGCAAGTGAAACTCTAGAAGCGAACGTACCGTAACTCTTTATCCTACACAAAATACAGTGTGTACGCCACGGTTTTTTAACGTTGAACCAAAATTCCGTAGAATTGGTTTTCCGGGACGGGAATATAATATCCTCCTCCGTGCGCATTCTCGCGTTGTAATTTTTTTTCTCTATTTCAATTCGCGTGATTATCCTCGGATTTCCATCCCCTCTCTTGCGGCCGGATTAATTTGTCGTTGCTGAGTAACGGGAGATAGGTTGCCCCAGCTTTCGCGTGAACTTTCGAAAAACACGAGTGCTTCCTCGCGTTTCGCCGTGCCAGAAATTCGAGTCTGCGTCGCGAAAGGAGCTCGTCGAGATTAATCTATGGGCGCGCTGGGTGTTCGCAGTTGTTTATAACTTCACGAAGCGTGGCTATAATGCACATAAAGGATAATGGTATGCGTCGAACATGAGCACAGCGGAGTGCGTTCTCGATTACCTGCGGGCGTTTCCCTCCCCCCGCAATTTTATGGCGTCGCAATATGCACTGCATCGATAATAGAGAGTAATCCTCCGGCGGTGCATTCCATGGCTGAACGACCGACTGAATGGTATCGCGTTTCGGCCGATTTGATGAAAATCTATACTGATACCGTCGATCATTACCGCTCTGGTCGCGTTCTGGAAACTGCCAGCGTAGCCGCCAAAAGCCAACTGTATTCCGTCGAATAGGATACGCATGAGCCAGCGAGAGAACATTTAGTGGAAGGCTGGTCCAGCGTTTATCTCGACGTGATAAATCCCGATCCCGCGCGGCCCCGTTTGTTATAATTAATGCATCGTTTTTGACAAGAAATTTGAAAAAAATCGGTTAAAAATTGTGTAATTTTTCTGAACAGAACGACAGTCGACAGCTGCGGAAATGTCTCTTGAAAGTTATTCACATTTCTCACGTGTATTGACTCTTTCGCGTTTATTCACCGATTGTTTGTGAATAAAACGAGTTGTTTATTCACAGCCTAAACATTTATATACGGGCGGATGATACCACCATTCGATATTGTTTCGTAAGATGGCATTTGATTTGCCGATAAACCGCTATGGTGTAAACGTATGTCACCTCTGACCATAACACGAGCGTAACTACTGGCGGCCTCGACACGTCGAGTTACGACCAAGCGACAACTGCGTGACAGTGGCTGATGCGAATCAGAAGGGGTGCGTTTACGACACTCTCTCCGACATGATATGCGATTAAAACACTACGCACGAAATATCATAACGAACGCACTGTAGGAAAAGTAAGCGAGAAATAGATGAAATTGAGAATTTGTTTTTCCCAATAAATTTTTTAGTCTTTTATCTAAAAATTCAAAACAGAAAAGTTAGTTAGGTAACTCCAATTTTTCCTACGTGGTACAAGATAATAGCGCAACAAATTTAAAATGGCTTGAGAAATTTAACGTTAATCTTTTTTCAAACTGATCGGGAATTACACAGTCGATATCAGTTAGAATTCACGGTATTAACGAGTGATCATAAATTAATTATTCGCACAAATAGTGAAATTCGATTGTTACGCGCATAAAAATCCCGCATCACAACTGCGTTATTGTTTAGCGGTTTGTTTGTCCATTTATAAATTAGCATTGTTTTCGCGTTATTCAAGTAAACTCGGTCGATCAATAAACTTACACTATAAAAATAATTCCGAATTTCCTCCCAAAATTAATGCGATTGTTTAAAATTTATCATTAAAAATTTTAACAAGCAATGGTATATTTTTATAAACTTTTATCATACAATCGTACGTTAAATTATTTATTACTTTTTATTCCTACCTGAAATTTTTATTTAATTTAATTAAAATAGAATCAAAGTTGAGTCGTTTTGCATTATATTTGGGCTAAATATGTAATCTTTTTTATACAAATATCTAAAAAGTATTTTTAATTTTTCCAGTGTACCTATGCTAAAGTTTAAAAAATTGCATGCTAGTTGGAGAAAAAAATTAGCTTGTTAAGTTTTGCGGCACAGCTTGATAATTTATTATTAGTGAGAGTTTAACTATAAGATAAAGCTAGCACATAGATAAAAAAGATCATATTTCTCCAGATTTTAGCAGAAAATTAACGATTGAAACGAATGAAAACTTTGTTTAAAATAATTAAAATAAATAGTCGCGTACGATATTGTAAAATGACTCTCTTCGCTTATTTGCGAAATGATATGAGTTGACCACATGCAAAAATGTATGGTACACGATCATAACTATTGACATTTGAGCCGTCGAACTTGATCGTTTCAATTTGACCACAAAGCGATGGTGTCCATTTGCCTTGCCAATACCAACCAAGCCGAAGACAGCCGTTGTGGAACCGAAGTGTACTTGGCGATGAAAACGCGACACTGCGTTTCCAATAATCCGCCACCGTTGATCTCACGTCGTCGAAGTACGTGGCGGAGCACTCTCGAAATTCCGCGCAACACCGCAACGCTATAACAAATCTTTCGCACGTACGGCTCCCTAATCGTACGCGAAGAGAACGTGGTAAGAGATTTCGCATTAAATTAGGCGCGTGCGCAATTTATGGGCGCACATGTAAGCCGAAGGCAGTAACGATCGTTCGAAAAGGAGTTCGGAAATCCATAGCAACGAAGATTCGAGCTGCTGTGCAAGAGGGAAACCTGTTGGTAGGATGATGAATCAGATTCTTCGCTGAACTTTTTCTTTCGAGTGTACTCGATATATTCCGCGATTATTGTATCGAGGAGGTCCGGATGTAAAAACGATTCGTAAAATCATGTTGAATCGAAAGATTCTACTTTACTCCGCGTTTTCCACTCAGCATCTCTCTCTCTCTCTCTCTCTCTCTCTCTCTCTTTCTCTCTTTCGTAAGGAGGGGGTAAGAAAACAGATATTTTCGGTTTGCGCATTGCAGATCCGAAGCACGTATCCCATTCTCATGAGACGAGTGTGTGGGTGTAAATATATATATATATATATATATATATATATATATATATATATTATATATATATATATATATATATATAATATATTTTACATTGTATAACTCGGAAACTTAATCCGACTTTCGGCAGTTACGCAGGAGGCACCCGCGAGCACTCGCTGTTCGACGTTTCTCCCGATCTAGCTTTCTCTTGCCCCTTATCCACAGATATCAATAACGTGGATTTGTTCCCGATAACACGCGCGCTTATCGCTCCCAACACCGCCGCTGGCGTGTGGATTAGCATCGTTTATTTTAACGCGGATACAAACACTCGCACTTTGAGAAAAAAAGATATAATCAATATGTTTCCTCTGTGTTCTTTCCTTTTCTCGCTTTACCATTTTAATAATATATAAATTAGAAAATCAAGCCACAAATTCTAGTCGTATACTTTTTTCGAGACTTCATAAAATATTTGCACACAAGTTGAACCTGGACCATATGTATAGTTCCATGGAAGTCATTAATATTGTACCAGATCTAATTTTCTAAAGTAGTTTCGGTAATTCTGACAAACGACATTTTATAAGCTAATATGTTCGTAAAGCGATCCCAATATTGACTCTCTATGAACGAGATTTTCATCATGATTTTAGTTTGCAGCACTAAAAAAGTTTTAGATTCCCCGATTTTTAATTGCATCAAATATTTACGATGCGTGTACAAAAGCAATCGTCCAAGTTATACCGCGTTTGTTTCCAATTTCATGCTCTAAAAATAATAGTTGAGTTACTCCGGATATTTTTTTAATTTTTTATTTGAGAGGGAAATATTCGTATGTCCAATAGCTTTATCAATTTTTGCGTTTAAAAAAGAATAACTGATGCGTCCGTTCTCTGGACAGCTTACAAAAGTAATCCTCTATGTTGTTGCATTTCAAGCGGGATGAACATCTTATAAATGCTATTAAAAGAAAACAGGTATAACAAAACTAATTTAATTTTGTAGCGCGTGATTCTTACAACTTTTGTATTTTTTGCTTAATGAAACGAAAACATTTATTTCGAAAAAAGTTTATTTTAAAATATTTTTCTTCCATATCTGGTGTGATGGTATGATTACTTTTCTTTCTTTGCTCATCACTACAAACTACGTACAAAGAGGAAGAATCTTCTTTATTAATGTTATCGATACTATCTTAAATTCTTGCGATAATTTATTTTAATCAAGCAGTCAGTAGTCTAGTATGATCAAATTTCTTGTGTCAGACGTTTCAACGTCGGATTATTCTACTGTTAGTCTACGTTTCATTAGAGAATTGATTAAAATTGGGAGTTCTTCGTTTCCTACAAAGTAACTGCAAAGTAACTACGATTTCTATGCGTTTAATCGTATTGAAGATTCTGTCTCGTTATCGTGATAGTGAGAAGGTTTACGCTCATTGCATTTGTCGATCTCAAACGAAAGGCGAATTGGAAAGCTTTCAGAATTGAAGTCTTACGAAAGTTTTTACGAAATCTCGCAGTCTTCTCTCGATTATTTGTAAAAGAACTTTTACATAAATTTTATATGTAGAATACATTGTAAATATACAGGGAATAGACAAAATAATCATAAACCCTTGTGAAATATACTATTTTTTTTAACAAGAAACTAATTCACCATTTAATATCTTTAATACAGATTTTATCTATATTTGGAATAAGGTACAATGCTTCAATAAATTATCACTGAAATGCTGTATTATTTTTCTAGTAGGAATATCTTTCAATTGATCATATAAATAATACTGAAGAAAAAAAATTTGCTTTTTATATTGTTTTTCAAAATTGTCCTTTGTTCTTCAAAACTTAAACATTTTTCTCCAACATAACTATGTCTAATTTGAATGTCATCGAGTAATTGTGAGCAGTACTAAAGGAACAGAGTGAAAAACACATTCTCCCCTCCAATATTTTTTAAAAGTATTCTGCTAGAAAAATAATCCAACTATTGCACTGATAATTATTTAAGCATGGTATGATCTTGTTTTAAACAAAAATAAAATTGGTATTAAAGACAAATGACAGCTCAATCTCTTACTAATGAAATAAGTGTGTATTTCCCAGATGTTCACATTATTTTATCTATCTCCTATACATATACATATATAGGAAAAAAAGTATATATAAATTAAAATAAAATATTTTTAGCGTTATTATGCATGTATTTTATATTTTCCGTGCGAGCAATAAAATAACTGAGGTATTTTAATTTTATATATGTGAACAAATGGGGACATGACGAGAATAAAATTAAAACACCTCAATTTTATTGTCTGCGCGGAAAATATAAAGAATATACATATAGATAATAGCATTAAAAATATTAAACTTGAGCGATTTGATTATATAATAACCGTTAAATAGCCGTGAAAAAATAAAGTTTATTCCTATTCTTTTGTGTTTACAATGAACGATAGATAGAAATATGGATCATTCAGAATAAGTTAAATGCTGTGTATGTTAAAAGCAAAGTAAAATATAATAATAAAAAAAGGAATTACGTTGTCCCAGCTTGTAAACCATCGGTATCACACGCGTGTTGGACGAACAAATGTATAGGTAAAGCTTCAACAAATGGCTTTAAATGGACTCGCGGGCATTTCTGTTATCTAATACTTACAGAAGCGATAGTCGGAATGGGATTCTTGGTGTAACTCCGTGTTCCCGGACATAACTCGGCTATCGAACGACCACATTCTCTGCCCCCGAGGCAGCGACACGTCGATAGTACTGGCGAGAGTACACGGCTTCACACACCGACGGGCAATGTGAGCAACGCGGATACTGCCGTTGAAACTAATTTCGTCGGATAGCACCGGAGGTTATCGCGCTGTGTCGATGACGCCCTCTTAGAAGGGTACGGTAACAGTTTTATCGCGGGACGTGAAAGGGCGACGTTCCGGGAAACTGGACTGGATGGAAGATGAAATATCGTTTCTTCACCGCAAAGTGTGTTCCGCGACCCTTGCTGTAATACTAGGGATATCGGGTCCATTCGTATCATCGGCGCTATTATTTAACTGTTCCTCGTGATGGTAGAGCGGAATTACGGGTAAGCGCCTCGTCGATCAAATCTCTTATTCGTTCGATCTCGCGCGGATCGTTTCCACTTAAATGGATAGGGAAATTTTCATACTATCAGTATGCATATTATATTCAATGGTTGTCACAATTCTAGGATGCTTTTTGCTCGGAGTACTAGTAAAAAATATCGCTCTTTAAACTGTAGCTTCGTAAAATTTTTTTTGTCATCAGTAAAAAGTTTCAGCGAAATAGTTTTTTTATATTTTGAAGAATTTTGGAATTTAATCTTACCTACACACGCGGGCGCTTTAATAACGTTTCAGAATATTGGGGCAAACGTGGGGTAACAATATCTAGAAAATTTTAATTAGTAGTACGACGTGTGTTTTGACAAGTGAAATTCTCATTAGCATGAGGTAAATTATAGCGGAACGAGAGCGGAGTCAATTGTAACGTGGAGACCTGAATTTCTCGCGTCCTTAGAGAAAATATATTGCTCTTTCTTTATAGGCGTCTTATTATTCAGGCGCTTTAATAGGCCGTAAAAAAGGAGAGATTCGGACTTGAGAGATATCTCTCGGCGCTTAATGATAACGCGATAACAAGGCACATGGGCCTTCGGAAAATCGCGCGAGTAACGAGAAAGTGCGGTGTTCGAGCGCTGAGGCCATTGAATATGGGGCTTAATAAAAGCACGCATAAATATCGGGAGGTATAATACCGCTGCGCCTGGCAACCCAGCCGGTGGCTGATAATGAGGTCGTTATTTTACGGAATATATATATGTATCCACATATATATACACGCTTCTCTCTCTCCCTCTTTCTTTTTCGTCGCGTCGCACCCCACCGTTTTCTCCCCTAAGTCGCCGTAATAACTCCCCGCCGGCAATGGAGTGCGTCTCTTTTCGCGCCGTATTTCTCCTCCGCATTCCTAACGATATATACAGCTACTATGCTGTAATTACACCCTCACGGGACACATCGTTGTCCCTGCAGTTCACACTACCACCGCCCGTCTGGAGAAGGCGAAGTAATGCGCGTGTGAAAAATAGAGGCACTCAACATAACAATTTGCAGATTGCTAAAACATATCGCTTATGCGTGCACTGTTCGCGAAAAAAAATCTTGCTCTCTGATACAAAATGCAAATGTCTCCACGTTACGATTGACACCGTTCGTTTCGCTATAATTTACTTTATGCTAAAAGAATTTCAATTGTCAATGTTTGTCGTACCACTAATTAAAATTTTCTGGATATTGTTACCCGACGTTTGATGCAGTATTTTGATCTCTTCCCTCTAGCAAAGGAATATTATGTTCTGGATGGAATTTCGTTTTACAAAGATAAATTTTGCTTTAAAGTTTAAAGTTTATACAAAGAAGTCCTGATTTTCATAGCGCTTTTTCAACATCTAAATTAAAATCTATATTAAAAAGAGCTCTCGGGTAAAATCGAGTTTTATATTTTAAATTGAAATGTTTAAAACAAAAATTAATCATAATAGGGGTATTCATAAATGTGTTCTGAAACATTTTGGAAGTTGTGTTAACATCTCGACCGATATTATCGGGAATATTATCAGATGGTGTTAACGAGCGAACTTTGGTGAACTTTTGAAGCACATTGCTCATCAAAAGTTTCTTAGTGATATATCACGCTGCCAGTAATTACGTGTTTATATATATATATATATGTGTGTGTGTATATTGTATATATGGTATACGCACGCACACACACACACACACACACACACACACACACACACACACACACACACACACACACACACACACACATACGACATCTTCATATTTCGTATTGATATATTATTACACTTACGTGGAAAAGATTTCCATTCTAAGTAAATTTGAAAGCAGCGAATTACAAATACTGTAATAGATAACAGTAAAATTTTTTTTTGCCACGAGAAAAAGTCTTCAATAAACTCTAATATATTTTCTATAAATTGCAATATACGAAGCCTTTATTTTCAGATGACGAAGACAATTCGTACATAAGCAGATTTATTTGCGTTTTGTATTCCGATATAATTTTCCGATAAGTATGTTATTACCGAGTCGCAAGAAACGCAGTATATAAAAGTCGTGCGGGAGGCATTAGTGACGAATATTAATGATAGGTATTAACGAGCAAAACCGGGTTGCCACGAGGTACTCTCTTGTCGCGGTGTTCGACTTCCCTCGTAATGATACTTCCTTGCCCTGTGCACTAATTACGCGCTTAGGGCGTAATCCTGCGCTCTTTACGCGAGGAAACGAGAATATATATCATGCTAGGAACTCATAGTACTCGGACAACGGAACTCTGAAAGCTGATATAAGCGCTTACAATTATGAATCAAGTTTCTCTGTATTATGTTTTCAGTTCATTGGGTTGCTTAAATAAACGCACTTTCTTTGCAACATATAACTATGTCACACATCATCTTTTAATGAGCAATTTGAGCTTCTGTGATGAATTTACGTACATGAGTCTGTCGGTTTGTTGAAGGTGCACTACAGAAGTGTACGCGTCTCCTGCTTTTGTCGAGTGTAAAAAAACTTTCACATCTGTATTTATATCTTACATACAGAAGACCGCTGGTCATAGCCTTTGGTCACAGTCTTCGGAAAAAAAGTGGATGGAAGATTTTTACTAACGCTATATACATTATATAATACGTCTCAGATATTAAAAACAAATATTATTCTTGAATAAATCATCGTATGAAGAAGTTCTTTAATTTTAAATAAAGCTGTGAAAATATGACATTTAGTTTCATATTCGGGGTTGTCACATTGTCACATGTGAAATCTTTTTGCACTAATTTATATTAAATTCTAAAGCGGCTTGTTGGATAGATAAATTATGTATTTTCACTGTTCTAACAACTTTTAAAATAATAACAAGCGGAGTTTTACTTTTTATTCATCTTTTTTTTTTGCGCCACAGTTTCTACGAAAAATAAAATCATCTATATAAAATAAACTCTATATAAAATATCTATATAATAATACTATATAAATTAACTATATGAAATAGATCATCGAAACAAAATAAATTAATAATAAATTAAATGGCTACTCAAAATATATCAAGCCAAAGAAATTCAAATTGACTGTCGATAATTTTTGGTTGAGTCAATCTATATGGCCGTTTGTAATACAAGAGATTATATTTACACGAACTTTGTCATAATAATGAATAAGTAACTACAGCAACAATTACCTAAAACATTCCATTTTCTATGTATACAAAAAAATTACGATTGCCATAATGCCAAAAATTAATGAGGAAACAACAAAGGAGTCGAGGGTAAGAGAAAACTTTATATTCCATCAACTTTACTTTCCAAAAAGATGTAAATAATATACACGATGCTTTTAGCGCGAATCATTTTAAACAACATATTAATATTATATTAGCAATCTACACTGTAAAAAGGAAAATGTCTTGCCAAATTCTGATTGAATTATAAGCTTTTTAATAACCAACTCTCTACATGGACGTACGTAAGGAGCAGGGAGAAACGCTTGCCTCTCCTCCTAAATTTTATCAAGGAGAAAGAATTAAATTATGAAAATGATTTTTACGACGAAAAGTTGAACGCTCTTTGGCCAAAGCGTGGTTCACATTTTACTCCCTAGGAGGGATAAAAAAATTAAAAGAGAGTTTATAAAAAATATTGGAACTAGCAAAGATGTTGAAAGAAATGAATCTTCTTCCCAACAATAAAATATGCTCTGCATATTTTCTTAGCTCAATCGTGCACCGCAACGAACACCAGTGAAAGGTCTCTTAGTACATCGCAAAGAATGAAAATCTGGTTGTCGTTAACAATGTTAGAAAATTGTCTTACTAGACTATATGCTACATAGAAAAAAGTGCTTGTAATAAGAAAGAAGAAGCATTGAGAAAGTTTGCTCGAAGACTGGCATCATTATATAAGTATCTTAATAAATTTTGTGTAAAGATAAATTTTTTAGCCCTCCCTTGACTGCAATTCTGAGCCCATGACCCTGTACGACATCGGCCTGGGCCTCTCCCTATCTTAATAGGTTAGCTTTCTTAATCGGGAGCGACGCGCTTGCTCCTTCTTGTCACTTAGCCGGAGCAGAAGCGATCGATGCGACGTAACGCATGGGCGCCCGCCACGGATAGGTCATGCAATTAACTCCGAGCAGTGAATTTCGCGACGCCCGGGGAACATCGATCTAGATTACAATTGTCGGCGTACTAAGCTTCATTCACGGCGAGCCGGTATTACGTACAATTCGATGTAATCCGTACTGATTGGCAGCGTCGAAGTAGAGCTCGTATTTACGACCGCGGCTCGTCGCTCTGTTTATCTGCGATTGAGTTGATCATAAGGAGATACCTAATCCCACCATTGGGACGCTTTGAGCAACCCCCGTGCAAACCCCAGGGAGGGGAAAGCTGGCAGTCTCGCCGTTTGCGAATATCCGGAACGTTCTATGTTCCATTTCTGCGCTTAATGCGATATCGATGTCAAGCGTATAATACGGGTGGCCCTTGCTTTCGTTCCTCGCACTTGAATCACTATTATAGGAATCCGCCTGGAATCTTTCATAATGGATATTCTGGTTCGCGTGCCAAAGATGAAATATTTTATAACCGATGTAACGCGCAACGCTCTTATAATTCATAATTCCCGTGGCGAACGGGCCACGCCGCTGTGCAAACGGAAACGAGGGGCAAAAAGAAGCGTGCAATTTCGTCGTGGCGCGGCTGAAATACATTTTAGCGATCACGAGGTTGACCGCTACGCGGATTACAATACCTTTTTCCAAAGTGGCAGTGGGATACGATAGGTTTATAGGTTCATCGATCGAACAGGCAACCGCCGCCCGGCAACCGCAATATAGGCCGGATTTAGGACGTCAACCTTTACTGCCTCTAGCGCAATGTACACAGGGTGTAACTGAAAATATTCGGTATAAGATAGGCGGCATTTTCTGTCTCAGAAGCTAAAAAAATTTATCTCGGCTGCCTCCTGCTAACTTATAATATTATAAATAAAACAGAAATTATTTGTCTTTTAAATAACTTACTTTACATGAAAGTTTTACGCGGAAGATGATGTGATCGTTAAAGGCGAGGTGTAATGCATTGAGCCTGTATGAAATCTCCAAATATCGTACAATTAATTACTGTTTTTCTTATTATATTAATATAAATATTATTAAAATTGTCTGAAAATGATTTCTTAAGGGTTTTCAAATTTTTCAATCAAGTTTATTTTTGAAAGTCAAAATTTCAAAATTCACCAATGCAAATTCAAACTGATTGCTTTGAAAGTAATAAAATTTTCAAGTATTTCATGAAACAAGTGCGATAATGAATTCTTTTCATGGGCACAAGTAAGTTCAAAATTGAAATTTTTGTAATTTGTTTTAAAAAATCCACTATGGCGGATTTATAGTTTTAAAAATAATTTTAAAATAAAACTTTTATACAAAATAAACTCTGTGGTATGGAATATAAATTCTATTTAAATTTTTAAACGCGATTTCAGCATTACCGCTAAAAGGAAATGAAAATAAAAAATGCAAAAAATATATCAAACAAAAATGAAAAGTAAATATGATAAATAAACGATCGAAATAAAATACAAAATCCTACCGAGCGCATAGACATGACTAGCATTTAGGTGAGCAAAGAAGTCCCCCTTTCGGAGAGTGTGTACGCGTAGCGCGAGGTACACGACGTTATGGTAAAGCTGTCGTGACGAGCTCCGTGGCCACGCTCGTCGACTCTCCCTGTCATCCCACTCGTCCAACCTATTCTCGCAAGCTTTGTAAGCTGATGAAAGGAAATCACGCACCGGCACGTGACCGGATATAGCCGGGCCCGGGCGAAGTGCATTGTTAACTCCAAGCTCGTGCCTGTTACGCAGCTTCCGGTCTCAAAGCGGGATGCAACCTCCGTGCCGCTTTTCCCCGCTATCCCACGGGTGTGTGGTTCGAGTTCCATCCTCGCGCGCGCGTGCATTCGCACGCTTTCGTGTCGTGGTTATGCGGCCGCGTGCAATCCTCGTCAAAAGAGCGTCGAACGAACGAGTCGATAAATGTTTTGTAACTTCGTGCGCTCGGCTCTATCGTTCGTAACCGGCCGATTGCAATTCGTTGTGCCGCGGTTTGTAAATAGCGTTTGACTTTTCTGTCCTCCAGCCACGATAATCCTTTCATGGTGGAATGGAACTCTGCACGCCTGTCTCATCGCGCCTGTTTGCGTAAGCGCGGATTTTCACGCATGCTTTTTCGTCTCGACGCGCGGCAACGCGTGTAATATAGCGCCGAAAGAAGTTTGTGATGTACTACAGGTATTCTCTAAATTTGAATCTGTGAAATCTGATTTGCTATATTTATAGTTGTGACTGTTTTTCCGTAGTTCCGATTAAGAGAGAAGTACTCTCGCTGATCGGAGTTAATGTAACTGAAAAACAGTGCATATATCACTGACTAAATAAGTTATAAGTATATTATTCTGAACAGTTATATAACTGAAATTATATAACTGAAAAACTAATCACAGTGACTAGTCTTCAGTGCCATACTTATAACCGTTCAGAATAATACACTGATTCTGATTTAGAGAGAATATAGTGCCGCAGTTTGCATAAGAGAATAATTTGCATAGGAGAATCACTCAAAGATATTCGCATAAGAAGGAATCTTAACGATCTCCGAAAAACGGGGTCTCTGACAATTTCTAAACGTCATGGTCTCGCTCAAAAAATGGAAAGCGATTCAGGATTTTTTTCGATGAAATGTGCTTGGAGGATTAAACATTGAAAGATTACATCACGTTTTTTGGCGAATTACTATTAGCGATCGAAGTTCATTTATTTTAACAATTTTTTATTGAAAATATTCCGACACGTTTTGTATAAATTTAGAATATAATCATCGCAATAATACTCGAAAGCGTTGATTAAAAATGTCATAGCAAACTTTTTAAGAGAATTGATATCGACAACATACAGAGAAATAAGAACATTCTTGTTTTGAGAATATCTTTATTTTTTTTTAATTTTAAATATTGAAAAAAAATTACATAGTTTTAAACATACATAATTTACATACATCAAGAATTTTGTATAGTTTCATAAAAAAAATATAGTTTCAGTATTCAATAACGATTTTTATAAATTGGGAAGAAATCAAATAGAAAATAATACCAAGAATGAGAATTTTTTAATACATATTATTATTACCAAACAATAATATTATGCTTTTTAGAGGAGACTATTATGATATTAAAATAAAAATATAATATTTTAATGAAATTGGTTACCAAACTTTTTAAAAAAGATTAAATTATGTATAAGCAAGATCGTTAATTTATACATAAGCAAGAATATGATTTCTTGTTTATATATGAAATAATGAATGCTGGAGAGAATATATTAGAGTTAATTTAATACTAATATTAAATATTCTTTTTTTCTGTGTAGATGTGCCAATTGTACGTTGCACAAGGCGCATTAACAAGGGAGGCATCAGAATTAAATTTTAAAAATTAATTCTTTGTTTCCAACACTAATTGCGTGTGATCGCTTCTGTCAGATTTAATTTTGTTCAAAACGAGTACTGTATAGCAATTTAGAGTAAACGTGTCACAAAATCTGAAGCTATTAGTTGGATTGAACAATTGTTCATTTCTCGATGGTGCATGTTTTAGTACGGAACCATGTCGAGTAAAAGTAAAAATATGAAAAATTGTCCCACCTAAGAATATTTTAAAAAATTATTAAAAAAAATGATTTATTTATAAAAGATTGATAAATAAAAATATTAAGGAAGACGATAAAATTCCCTTTGAGCAAAGATATCTTGTATACTAGCTCTGTTTGATACTAATTATGAAACATAGGTGCTACAAAATTTGTATACCAACATTTGGAAAATATGCGTTGTAATTGCAAAAAATAATTTTCTTTATAATATTATTATCGTCTCTGAAAAAGAACTTAAATTGCCAATTAAATCATCTCCGTGAAATTTTTTTAATTTGACGAGGAAAATTGAAAGTTCGTGTTTGGGTAATAATTTCCTCGACGTAATTATTTCGCGTGTAAAAATTATTGACCAAAAATTTAGACCAATCGCGTTTAAACGTTTTTAGCCTCCGTAAACGCATTTATTGTGGATTCGAGAAATGCCACGGTACTGATCGTTGTTCAATTTGAAAACCCATTCGAATCTATGTACTATCGTCGAAAGTGGAAGACGACGGTGGGTGGAATGGAACTGCCGAGCTCCGGTAATCGCAGTAGTTGCGAGTAACTACAGTCGACTATAAGCGAAGTTTACGGTGCGGGACTATTTTGCGGCGCAATTGTAAGTGCGAGCAACTGTACGTGACATGCGATCGAGACAGAGACTTAACTTATCCCACATATTGTATGATTCATAGGATTGTATATTCTCTTACGATTCCTCAATGATGGCCTAAGAAATATCGTTAAATAAATATGTTTTTAGCAAATTGGTGACGTTGTTTATAACACGGAAAAACACTGTCAAGAAAAACTTTTACTCAATTTACTTTTTTCCTTCTAATAAGCACGGTTATACCTTTAACAAGAAATTTTTGCTGATAATTGCCTTAAAATATACTCATCGCTAATTTTAGAAAAACTCATATTATATACTAAAAAAGAAAAAGAATTTGTACTCTTTCGAAGAAAATTATGAAATTGTATCGAAGAAAATTTAGACTATAGGAATAAACAAATTGAATTTTTAACTTAATGTTCTTGATTAAAGTATTAAATTACTAGGCTTCAGATTACATTTTGAATAAATTTGACGTTTACGATGATAGATACGCAAATATATAATTCGTAAAATATTTAAAATAAATAATATTTACTTATAAATTTAAATGTACATTTATTTTTCTGTGCGTATGTAAAAGTTTATTTAAATAAATATTCTTTGTTTAAAGTAAATAATGAATGTATTTTAAGATTATTGTGAAGAAAATATTTTTTGCAAAGATAACCGTTACTTAAAAGAGGAAATTAAAAAATTGAGTAATCGCTTTTCTTAACACGAAAATGACATTTATCCGTGTATGGCGCGATACTCGGTAACGGTAGAAATCGACGATAATATCGAGCCGCATTTGCGGCAAGGACATAAACAGCTAGTCAATGCGGCGTAGGTCGCCCTGTCATAAAGCTAATGGCCCTATCCTGGTATACGCGCCGGTGAACATGAAATCCGGAGCGGGCAGCGATCGTGAACGCGTGCATCATATCTCGCGTGTACGCACGGTGATGCAGCTGCGCCGCGGGCAATCGCGATCGTGGCGAGATGACCGCGAATTTGTGAATAAAGCGTGAGTATATGGCTGGTATGTTCATTGCCATAGCAGGGCAGACAGGAATATTTCTGAACGCGAAACGGCGCGAAAAGACATTGAGATACGAGCCGCGAGATGCGTCTGCGCCGTTGAATCGCGTGGGATCTCGATTTATCATGTGCGACCAGTCGGCGACGTGTGAGCCGCTCCTGTATATCTCCACTGCGATTTAATAACGCGCCACGCGCGAGATGTAACGAGCAGCCGTCACGACAGCTCGATATTAAGCGCGGCGTTTTGCTCCGCGGGTTTGGACTGCCAAGTCGAGAGGAGTCGCTTTATCACCGACCATGAATTCATTACGGCCATGGAGCGGAAAATGGTTATTAAACGCACGACCGGAACGATTTACAGGGCCAAAAATATTTGGCCGAGATATTAATGTTTGCGAAGAGTTAAAAATAAACGCATGTTCAAGCAAAATATATGTTTCATAATAAAATGAAATATGATTCGACATAATCGATATGTGTCTATCCACACATGAATAAATTGACATATGTATTTGTTATGATTTGTCAGCAGATTTATTTATTATTTCTTTCATATTGACATATCGATAGTGCGATTTGTACAAAATATTTTTTCCGCGGATTAAAAAATCAAATCAATTTTCGAATACTCAATTTCAATAAAAGTAATAAAAAGTGGAATTGTAAGAAGAGTAACTCGCGATTGATTCGATTGAATTCGATGCTCGAAGTTCGCCGAATTCTCAGAAAGTCTTATCGAATCGCGGTTCTCCCCGTCGCACGACAATCAAAGCAGGAGCGGTTTCAATCACGAAATTCTGTAGAAATTGTGTGGCCCAAGTCCACCGGACGTCGGGTAACGAGATTGGCTGGCTGTGCAGGCTGTGCAGCGTGTTCGCAGTTTGGAACGGCGGTTAGCATCGGCGTCGCGGACTTCAAAGCGGAACAAATCCCTTGGAAGTTCCTGTAGGAACCTACTGAACTGCGGCGTAGTTATGCATGAGAATCCAGGACGACTCCCAAGACTCAACCGTTTGCATGTTTGCCTGAGTTATAATGAAACAAAACACAACCAAGTCCCAGAATGACGCGCTCCTTTTCGCGAATATTGTATATTTGAGACGTGTCTTTTTTAAACAGCGCATTTTTTTATCATCCGTTTGATGTTGAAAGGCATATTTCTGATGCTTTTAGGTATGATTTTTTTCTAATCAGTTCCTCGACAGTTTCGAAATTGAGAGAGGAAGGAATGAAATTTATTCACCTCACGTATTGTGAAACTTTAACAAAACACGGAGTGTTTTGATTACAATTTTTTTTTAATCACCTGAATCAATATCATTTTTTTTTTAATTATGCGGCGACGAGCCACAGTAATAAAAGCGAACGATCGGGCGGAAACGAAATCCAAAATCCGTGGAATTAATCTCGCGCGAGGCTTAAATTTCAGGATCGTAATTAGAGATCTAGATCCGGCTCTATTGGGGAAAGCCCATCAATTACGACGACGTAAATAATTTCTCCCCCGTCCCGCGAAACTTGCCTTCGCTTTACGTGAAAGCGATATCGCGCCCATTCATCGCATAGATTTCGTTCAAATTCGAAACGGATCTTTTATTCAACGATTGCTTTGCATACGATGTTGTTTTTTCCGTTATGTTTGATCGCCAAATGCGGAATGTTCCATCACTAAATTTCCGGGTTATCCCGCTGAGAGTGCAGTCTGCGAAATTTGTGTACAAATAATCTCAAGTTGGAGATACGTGAATACAAGGTGAAGTTAGCCTTTGCCAGATTAAATAGCGCTACGATAAACAGTGCCACATTAAAGATCATCATCATCGGACGTCAGAAATAATTCGCGCAAGGAACATAAAGTGATTTATATGAAGTATCATCGTGAATTATTTTTAGAAACACAATCATTTGCATATTGCTAAGAGATGATGTTCGCGGAAAACACCTACGGTTAAGTCAACGATAGATCATAGTGTTAAATTGCGGGAAATCTTATACAAAGATATTTTGCTGATAAGAAGCGGCGTCGAGGGTGGATCTTGAAGCAATTTGCAAATAACTTGGCCAAACAAGCGTCAGCACCAAGGGAGAGACTATGCGCGAAGTTTATGTTAGGAGTGTAGGCCCTTGAGCTGGCGGTTATCGATCTGTGGATGCAAGGTGGATTAAGGTGTACCGTAGTGGGTAATTAGTTCAGTCGGGTCGTCAGTCCGCGGTTTGAAACGGCTTAAACGCGTAGTGGCCGTTTGCGCGCGTTTTGCTCGAGACACGCCCTCTCGTCGGGTCATCAATCAGCAAGTAACTAAATGCGCTATAACCCCGCTTTTGACCCACGATAAGGACGACGTCTCGTTATACAGCAACTACGTTAACGCGTCACACCTTCGTAAGGACTTGATATGATCCTCTCATCCTCCTTAATGTCCTTCTCCTCATTCGCGCGATAATCTTGCATCATGGATCATTAATGTAGCAACTTGTCTCACGTTAGGCGCGTCTAACAATCTCGTTGCGCTGTTTCTCAAGATCGATTGGAAATTTTATTCCCTCTTTAAAAGTGCGGTAGTCGAAAAATTTCCTGTCGTACAACACGAGATTAATTAAGTTACAGTTGGAATTAAAATTAAACATTTAAGAATTAGTTACCGTGGAATTTTATTTCGCTTCCGTCATAGAGACAAAGTTAACTGTGCGTAAAGACACGCGACATTATCGTTACAGCTATCCGTATCACGCACAGTTATAAATCATTTCGAGCAACGAGGCAAATTCCAGCACGAGCAACTAGCTCGAGAAACTTTCAGTACCTCCGGCTAAACGCTTGAATTTCGAAGGGTGATTTCTTTTGTCGCGAGAGTTGCTAAACAGGGAGGGAAGCACTATTCAAGTTTCTTCCATCGCAGTCGAATGCTTCGACTAGATGCGTGTACCCATCCAGGAAGAAGTCCTTGAGATACGCTCGAGGGTAGTCGGCGCAAAACATCGTCGTGAAACTACACTCCCGCATGCAGTAAGGAAGCCATTGACGTTTCCACCGGAGAAAGTTCCTGAGCCACCATTCTCTCCTACCTTTTCTTTTTCCTAGTTTTGTTCAGTGGTATTCTTGATTTAAAAATAATTTTCTTTTTCTGTATAAATAATAGATAATATAACGTAATGACAGGTAAAAAAACCAATTGGTTTCTTTTTTTTAAGTATAATTAATTTGCACGATTAACGCGAAGAAAAATTAGAATGAGATTGACTATCGATTTTTTAACGTCAAGTGTAAATCAAGCAGTTCGAAACTTGTGAGTTATCACGGCTTAAATAGTTTGTTTCTAATTATGCCCATGTTATCCAAATCTAAGGCTCAAGATCTGTCTGAGTGACGATCATTCCGCGTTCCAAGTTAGCTATCGACTGAAGTTTCCAAAACGGTCGGTGAACTTGGTGTAATGTCTTTACGAGACTAATGCGGTAGCGGTGTAACGCGTGTCATTGTTAAACTATTCCGCACGAACTCGCTAACTCGGGGAGCGGCTAATCAGATTGAAATTCAACCGGAGATAATATTGTATAGTCTCGAAGTTAGTTCTAATTTAGCCTTTTAATGGAGCTCGTCGAGGCGTCCTCTCGTAGCTCGCAAAATTGCGTACGTTACGTTGCGCGATATTTTTCATTTAATGTAAATAGACGTAGCAAAAAATCTACCCAATACGTCTAGTCGTGTAAACACGAACGCGAATGTTATTATCGCGCCGATCGGATAACTCGAAGCGCGCGATAGATTTATTAGCGCTAACGTCGAGACGATTCGTAATTACATGGCAGTAATTTTGTCGCGAGGTAACGACAACTTCCGCAAAGTGAAGGAGAAACAATCTCGTTTAACACGCGTAGTTGTCGGTGCAAAACACCCCACGTTCCGCTTCGGATTCTCGGGCTAGACGAAGTTGTCTCCCATTTTGCAGAAACATCCGGATAACGGCGAGCATTCTCGATATCCGCGACAAGCGCAATTTGCTCGATTAACTCGCCGACTGATTCCATTCGGCATCCGACGATCGACGTCGTTTCCCTGCCGTTGATTATTTAGCTCGTTCGGAACGCTATCAGGCGTTACGTTAACCTGCTCGGAAGTCATTATCGATCCATGAATCTTTCACTTAGCAGCGAACGGAATACGCTTCGTTGCATACGATGATGCGCGCGCCGGGTGCCGTACGTCAATTATCGCGTAATCAAAAGTTACGCGCCGTCCGTGCGCCATTTTCAAGCTCTGATCAATTGCGTTATCACGCAATGCGCACAATCGCGATTAGCGTTGGGCAAAATATCTACATCATTTAGATTCAATTATTAACTATATTTAGACGAAAGCCTTGAAGAGGAGAAAGGTCGTCCGTCACTTTTTCTCATCTTCAATTTGGGTCTAAAGTAAACAAGAATAAATAGTGAATATAAACTGTTACTATAAATCAGTAAAGTGAATTTAATAACGTTTCAAAATTGTTTATTGCATGAACATAGTTATAAGTTTAAATTTAAAATAATCATCGAAGTTTAAAACAATGAAAACCGCAATTATTTTTACACATAATATTTTGGTGATTCAACAAAATTATTTTCAAACAAGTTTCTCTCTCTCTCTCTTTCTCTCTCTCTAGCTAAATTTTTAATTATTTCAGCAAAACTATTCTTTTGTATAATCTCATAAGGAAACACAACCAAGGGTCCCTATCTGATTTTAATAAACTTTGGCTATATTAAAACGCAGACAAAAATAAGAAACACGTTTTTTTTACAAGAGCGTTCTTACAAGTTAAGGAGGTAAAAAACTCCTTCGAAAAAATTGATTAAGTCGATTTTTTAAGTGAATATTGTCAAAACTATGAAAGATAGAAAAAAATTTGTAAAGGTGAATGGTCTTAAGAGCATTTTATAATAAAAATAAAAATAATCTTTGCAAATAAAAATAAAACAAAATTTTTTTATTATTATTTATAAAGTACTCTTGAAACCGTTCAACTTTTATTAAAACATTTTTTTTTTTTATAGTTTTGAAGATATTCGCTTCGAAAGAAAATAATCGATTTTTTTCAAAGTTTTTTTTTCAACAACCGATTTTTTGTATTTCACTCTCTTGATGTGTGAGTACTCACATATAAAAAAAATATGTGTCTCTTATTTTATCTATACTTTAACGTATCCACAGTTTATTAAAACCGGAGAGAGGTTGCGTTCCCTTGGTGGTTTTAAGTATAATAAATAATTCCTTTTTTGTAAGCTATATTTTGGACGAGGGAGGAAGAAAAATCGATTTTTCATGATTAAACGAAAAGAAGGTTCTATCATACAAACTATACGGCGAATATATCGATTACCTCACTTCATTTTGCGACAAGTGCCAAGTAGATCGTGTCAACGTTAAGCGCGCCGCTGACGGATTTAGCGTCTTACGTCGTCAGCGTTAATGCATCACAAGCGCAGCCTGTCGATAGGCGAAATTACCTCGGGATCGTCACGACTAATTTACGGCGGTGTGATAGCGGGGTGTATGGATACCGGCGAATGCGGATTTGCCGGAACAAACGACAACGGAACAAGCGATATCCCAAATTATGGACATCGCAAATCAAATTGCGCCGCCGTGCGTATTTTCGCATTCGGTGTTTTTCACTTCGTTCGTACAATAAATTTACGAGACGCCGCGTCAATAAACAATTTACGCGGCCATTGCGTTGGACATAGGATGCGTGATGGTGCGCCGTATTATCCATAATATGTAAACAGCGTGTCGGACATTATTTATTCTATTCCGTTTTTAACATGCGCGAATGTATGATCGGACAACCGCGTGTAACGCTTATGTACTGTTTACTTGTGACACGCGATAGGTACATACGCAGTCTGATTTGTTTAATAATCGCATTAATTAAATCTGGGGCAAACCCCAGGTAATCGATCGTGCTAAACTCACTCGCAATATCGCTCGCAGCTCAGTGAACTAATACAGTAAAAATTTTCCATCCCGGGAGAAAAAAGGTACGAGTTTACTCTGCGCGCAGTTAACGCAAAAAACTTTTATTTAACGAAACCGTCGAAACCGACGGATAAAACTATATACCGTATTTTTGCTTAACTCGCTTTCCTCGCAACAAGTTCAGCTTTGTTGGTCTAACTCTTTTTATATAATCGTTTTGACGGACAATTCGCGGAAGGGTATTTTGATTCCGGTCTACTTATTTATCAGAGTTGGGCGCAAAAGTTTCGACGTTCCATGCACGATGCTTCAAAATGGCTAACCGAAGCACTTGGACGATGGGAAAATCGCGACGGTTTCGAACTCGGGCAATAACCCACGTCGAGATGGGCACGTTTCGAGAAATGGAACTTTCACGAGGAATGCGACGTGGGGTTAACCGCTATTTCCCTCGGGAGAGGTAAAGTTTTCAGGCTGGATCGGGCGCCTTAATAGAGCGGAAAATCTTGCTGGTCTGTCAGAGTAAAAGTTTAATTCGATCACATTTGGCGATGAACTTCGGGATCATCATCGAAATATCAAGCTGTTAAACAAAGAAAATTAGAACCGTGTACTTAAGCTGTGTCTATTAGGCTTGATTAATTGCTCGTAATAGAAGAGTTTCTCCCGCGAGGAAAATATATTAACAATAAACATATAAATTTAAAAAAAATTAATTTTCTACAATCAAAAACAGATTTAATACTAATTTGTCAGTGTATCAAAATATCCGATTAATATTAGACATCAGAATTAGAACACTTATATGAAAATTGAATTGCGATAAATATCGAAATATTTAATTCAAGATACGCATTTAAATATAATTCATATTTAATTAATATTCCATTAAAATGCATATGATCGGACCGAGCTAATTTGAATTATCGTTTAAATTGTGCTCAGATAGGTTCGTGTATCGATTAAAGTTATATTCCTTGGAATTCATCGTATATATTTCTCTACCTTTCTTACTCTTTTAAAAAATAGTATATCCGCAAATTTAAATAATGTTCAGATTCAGGATCAACCGTGCAAATATAAATAAAGAGTTTAATACCATTACGTCGTATTTTACTGTAAGAAATTTTCCATTGCTCCATATCGTGGGTAATATATTTATCCAACTGCAATAATGTAGTATACGTCGAGATTGCTTCAATATTCAAAAGACATGTTACCGCAACATACGTACGTATCTACATTAGCCGCTTGTATGTCCGGTTGGACAATTAATTCACGCTTATGAGCAGTTCTGTGCGATGATGTAATATTAAACAATGCTATTTGTTCTCGCATAGCTTGTCCTTCAACAGCAATCCCTCAGTACCAACCATTGTTATGGGATAGAAGTTTTAACGACTAGCGTGGGCGAGAAAAAGAGAAGCGAGAAAATTAAAGCCCGGCATTCTAGTACAAAGCGACTTTCGCTGAACTACCTGTATTTGTGACTGGTTTCGCCATAATTCCCGGCGATCGCTGTCGAAAGTTGGCGGAAATTTTGCGCGGAATCCGCGCGGAAAATTATCGAAATTAATTTTGGTCTGCAGCTATACTATAGCTACACTACAGCTATAGAATATTGACAGAAAGTGCACAAAAGAGGTACGAACATAATGTTGTGTGATGAAGATAAGAAAAAAAGGAAAGAAAATAGAATCTGTATCTTCTACGAGATCACGAGACTGTATTTAAATAAAAAAATTAAATAAATAAATTTTCCATTTATGCATTAACTAGCATGATGTCAAATAATAATTAACAATTATATAAATTTTAATAATTACATTTGGCGCTTTAAATAATCATTTGACACTGGAAATGTTTCATATCTTCATAAATGTTAAATGTCAATTATAACTGCATATTTTTATGCACTGCATTATGATAATCGTAAATAATTATGTAACTTTGCCAGTTCTTCACAACTCGTCGCAGAAAATAATTACTGGTCGCGCTTTTCATTCAGCTCTTAATTTCATTCACCGTTCCCCAGAATTTCCTATTTCTATCTCGTAAACTGAATAAAACGGATTCTGTCAGATTCGACTTGGGGGCGAAGAAAGAAGGGGGACTGAGATATCGTTTCCTTTTGTGTTCAGCCGCCGGCAAACGTGGAAAAAGACGATGGCAAAAGTAAAAGAAAAAAAAAGAACTACGTGGATAAAAACAACGTGAAGGTGGTAGAGATAGAGGGAGAAGAAAAAGAAGAAGAAGAAGAGAAAGACGAAGGAGGAGATTCCAGTAATGAACGGAGGTTGCTCACGGTTTAATGAATCCCCAAGATGGAGCTCAACGAGAAATAAAGAGAGTGTAAGAGGCAAAAGATCTAAGAAGCTGAAAGTGCTTGCAAAGTGAGACAAAGAGAGAAAGAGAGAGAGAGCGAACGAGCAAACGCTAATAACTTAAGTTCAGGATATAGATTAAAACAATACGATTTGGTGTAATGATGTGATTAGAAATGTCAGGAATATTATAATGGCAGAAAAATTAAATAATTAAGCGAAACGTCCGTGCGCCTTTGTGTGCATGTGCGCACATGTTTGTGTATGGCAAAATCTCACAGATGTAAAATAATTATTTCTAATCTTCATTCCAATCTTCTTTTACATTTTTACCTGGAACATCACGGACTAATAATCTCGGATTTAACTTATTTCTTTATTTTAATTTTAGTATGTCACGTTCTTGTAGTGAGTCTTTCCATTTTAGCTACGTTCATGTCTGTTATGTTTGAGTCTTAATACGTTTTAAAATTATGAAGATAAAATCTTTGTAATTTTAAAATACAATTAGATCAATTTAAAACTTTTTGAAGTTTTTTTCACACAAAGCATATTTTACGTTATTTTCTTCTTTGGAGTCAATTATAAGATTCGTAATCTTATTAATTGTGATCATAGAGAGGTTCAAATTCCGAGTTTATATAAAATTTTATGTCGATAATAGCTTCGACGTAACTTAAGAATTGGAAAAAGAAAGTTACACAAAGTAGCAAACGGCAAAAAGTTGCTAAATATAAAGCCAACTGAATCGCATCAAATTGTGTACTTATTCAAGGTCTCAGGAGATTTTTTAGAAAAAGGAAAGATAAGGAGAGGGGACAGACAAACAAAAAAAGATAAAAAATGAAGATGAATAAAGTAAACTTTATCAAAAACAATTTTCCCACTACTTTTACTATTATTCCTCCAATTCTTCGAAGAGAAAGTTTTTGTGCTTCTCTACTTCGTATTCTCTTTGCTGCAAAGAAGGTCTAGGGCGATCTACAATTCGATTTAAATAACAGGAAATTGATCAGCCTCATTTAATCAAGTAATGTAACCAAATTACTTCACATAGTCCGAAGTGTTTTTCTTAACGGCGCTTTAAGGAAATATCTACTTTGAAACGTTAAAAAAGATGATTTTTTTAAGATTTTTAAAAAATAAAAATAAAAAGGCTTATTTTTGCAAAAATTGGAGACTACTTTCACAAACATTTAAAGAAAATATAAAAAAAATTTTATTATAAAAATAATTTTTAGATGTAATTAATGATAATCAAAGTTCCATATTTTTATTTTGTACTTTTTTGTAATTAGTTCATTTAGGACAAAATTTCATAAAAATTAAAAATCTGTTTGATTTTTCTGGATCTGTTTCAAGTAAAAATTGGATCCGATAGAAATGTACACAAAGGACACATCTCCGGTAGCGAGACATAACGGCTGGTTTTTAATTTTCTTTAAATGTTCACGAAAGTAGCCTCAAAGTTTTGAAAAGATATGCCTTTTTATTTTTATTTTAAAAAGTCTCAAAGAAATCAACTTTTTTAGTGTTTCAAAGTAGACCCCTTTCCCCCCCTCTTAATGCGAATAGATTCGATATGAATGTATCCAAGATAATCTTTTACTTTATATAACAATCTCTCATTTGCATCGATGACGATATATAAGTAAACCGACTTACGAACGCACTTCTCTTTCTCTTCGTTGGCTTTTTTCTTTTGATTGTTTTCACATAATGATTACATGAACGTTCGAAACATGAATATTTTTATACGTGCACTAACTGTACTTCTAAGCGCCTCATCCATCTCGTTCTTTCATTGGATAATTTTGACAGCTGTGATATTCGGAACTGACGAGGCAAATCAAATGTAGATCCAGCTGTTTCTCTGGTTTACCAAGCGGACGATCCGGCAACGTGTGATACTCGCGCCTGTTTCCAAATCAAGAAGAGTGTTTGCCGCGCACTCGACGGTGACTGTTCCGACAGGGTGGAGAATAAATCCGCCTCCTTTTCCGCGATAGATATAACGAGATGCCGCCCGGTTCCGATTCCGAAAACCGTGTAATCTGAAAGTCGATTTATATATAGATTCGGAATCAGCGGAGGCGGCGCGGTGACGGGAAACGGTGAGGATCAGCTAACCGGCTTTCTACTTCACGATCCAGTTGATTTAAGATATGCCGCCTCTTCCCTCCGTTCCTCTATCATCGGAACTACCCTCTAGAATCTCCTCTTGAGTCTGTTTCCGGCGAATGTTTGTTCGATCTGATCTCCGAATAAAAGCTTCGCGGGAGCGTACTGGAAGATAAATACTGCTCTCTTTTCGTGTCGTCTTGCAAAATAGAATAATGCGGGCGCGCGTTTCCGTCTTCTTCTTCTTTTTGTGCTCGCGTGTTCAAATAGCTCGAATAAAACGCATTTGCTTCAGCGGGTCCCGTAAAATGGATACTGTGAATTCCGGTCCGAAGTCTACAAAGAGCGAAATCGATATTTTTATCGTTCTAGAAAGAATAAAGTGTCTCAAATTTAGCTGTGAACAGGAATCTTATATTGCAATGTGCACGTATACAATTTGTCTACACGAGCTATTCAATTTGATAAACAGTTACACTTTACGGAGAGAGAAATCTGGAAATCTGTTAAATCGATCGGGAATTCAAACAGCTGGTAAATAAAAGCGAATAATAAAAAATAATAAAAAAAAAGATAAAAAAATATATAAAGTTGTAGAAAAATGTAGATAATCTGAAGTAAAGGAAACTATTAGGCATGTTCAACTGAATTGCTACGATCGAATGAACATTATCGTACAGCAGGATAATACCAGATCTACACGATTTAGGAATAAGTGAACGCGATAGGATGGGAAGTGTTGGAATATCCTGTAATCCGAACCAATCGTCTTGTGATTTTTATATTTCCAGACCATTGAAAAACACTTTCAAGAAGCAGAGATTAGGTTCGAAGGACGCAGAGGTAACTTGAGGCCATGAAGAATTGATTTCAGGAACATTGGAAAGAGTTTTGCGCACAAGGCTTATAAAATAATAAAATACGTGCTCGTGAGGTTTTGTTCTGATTGTTGTAATATACGTGCACTGTTAAAAATGTCATGAAATTTTAATGTATTTTTAAGCACTATGTACATTAAATTTAATGTATCGATAAGTGAAAATCTTGTGCATGAAATTAGTGCACTTTTAGTGCACTTTTGACAACATTAAATTTACATTAAATGTACATTAAATGTTTTTCAATGTACCTGCTTGAAATTTGCTTATATTTCATTAAATTCTGCTGCCAATTTTTAACAGTGTACAGAATACGATCGACAAATGAACTTTAGTTGAACACACGTATCTAGCAAAAGAATATTATCCTTACATCGTCGCGTTATTTTACCTAACGAGACGACAGGAATGTTCGCATTTGCACAAGCATAGTCTACGATTGGTGCGAAATGCAAATATTTCCAAATTTCTCCAACGCATGCACGCCAACGGAGTGAGGCAAATAACGGAACGCAATTGAACGGCATCTCGATTCGATTGTGACAAACGTTCGTCGACCTTCTCTAAATGCACGGCGAATAGCGTCGCGAGCGCGTGGACGTATTCGTTCTCGCCTTACGCGTGCGAGAAAATTCGAGAACGTTCGTCTATGACAACAGGAGGCCCGCCGTCGTCGCGCCACATGAGAAATGGGGCCGCGCACGGGAAAGGGCGGATGCCGTCTTTTCTTTATGTCCCCTGCAGCTTTTCAGGCTGCGGTCGTAACCTTCCTCGAGTGCTTTCACGGGGACCGGCGTAGCGGGAGACGCGCCCAGAACGAGAGAATACGCCTCCGCGTATAAAGCGCAAAGGCAAAGAGTTTATACGACTGGCGGTGATCTTCACGTAAGCTCGTTGAACCAAGAGGAACACTTTCCACCAAGAGCTTCACAATAATGACGTAAGAGCGTGTGATGTATTTAATTTAAAACGCCGCGCAAAAAGTCCACACGGCAACTAAGAATTTGACCTACATTGAGAGAAAGAGAGAAGCACTTTATACAAAAATATACTTAAATTGGTGCTTCTTGTACTAAATAAATATATATTTACATTTAGTAAATATTTCATTAGTACTATTCGAATAAGTACTTATTAAAATTTAGCAATTTTTCCCTCAGGATATATAGGTCTGTTGTATATAGAGCGCTTTTTACGCTTTCCTATATACTCCTTTGCTATTTTTCTCTTCTTATCTTTTTATCCCTTTCATGATCTCGAGCTCGATTTTGCCTTTAAATCAGGAAGTCTCAAAACGAATTTTTTAAAATTAAGGATGTACTGGCGGTAACGTCTAACATTGACAATGCCTTGAAAATTTTATAAATTGTTTCTATTTATTATCTGAACACATGTTTAAAATTTGAAATAGATCCTCTAACTGGTTCACGAGTTATTTAATTTAAAATTTTGCATGTATTCTTATGGTGGCAGTACATTTCCACTTATATCACCGAAATTATAAAGAAGCAACATTGCCAATATTCTGAAACTTTGTTTATGAGTAAATAAAATATTGAGCAATATTTCTAAAAAAAGTTTATATTGATTTACTAACTGGTTATTAAGATATCAATAATAAAACGACGCAAAATTTCAGTAAATGTCAAATTTCCGAATGGGCTACATAACCACACTACATAACTACATTCTATTTTGATTTGTATAAAGTGCTAGAAGGGCAAATGTTATGTTAATGATATTTAAGTATCTTATGGATTTTATCATTCGATATTTGATACACATTAAATTGCATTAAATGTTATCAATATGCGTCTAGTTCTTTCATTTCTTACAGTTGATTTGTAGTAACTTTCACATCCAAAAGTTTTTTGCCGACAATCGCAAAAATTGTAAAATATACAAATATATTCATTTGTAGTGCCAAATAGCATGTTAACTGGCATTATTTAAGTCCTATACATTATACAAGCACGTATGGTGCACGTCTTAAATTATAAAAACGTAGAATTTCATCAATTTCAAATTTAAGGAATTTTTGTCTGGGATTGTAGCCAGAACTTAAACTTTTTATACATGAAAATAATTCGTTTTGATGCAGTGTTAAAAATATTATCAATAGAAATAAAAAATAATCGCATATTGAAGCCTTTCTTTTATTTAAAAATGAAAAAGCAAGAAAAATAAAGTAGTATAAATAAATAATTTACTCCTTTCTCCTCCCTCTGCTTTTTCATAATCCCTAAAATGGGTGGATCATCGATGTTTAAAAAATGAGTCGCGATCCAAACGTAAGTTCGAAAACTCCGTTTTAGTCAGATTAACAAGTATTATATATTATCATTCGTCCTTGGTTTGACATCGTGCCTAACATAATTAAGTGGCTTCAGCGGATTCAATTAATCACAATAAATTAATCCATCGGATATAATCTAATCCTTTCGGGATGAACGTGGTAAGCAAACAAGACGAGCGAGAGCGCGAGTTTCATTTCAATGTGCGTGTTTAAAAGGTTTACGCGATTATGTAACTAATTGTAATCTAACCGTTATAAAAGTAAAGGTATATAACAGCAATACGTACATAAAAGAATATATTAGCGAGAATTATTTAAATTTAATTTCCATTATTGGAAATTAAATTTAAATAATTCTCTTTGACGCGGAGTAACATGCAACATTATAAAGCGGGTTCTAAGCTGAAAGCTTTGAAAAGGATATGGAGAAGAGAGGTACGCTCGGTGTATGATGTCATCAACATTTTAAGAACGAATCGATAATGATTTGAAAGCAGTTTGATAGTAGTTGATTAAATGGTAAATTAATTGCCTATTGCAGTTTAAACGTATTGTTTTTCCTATTATTGTTCAAATTACAACATTAATAGTAAAAATAAAAATAACTAATAGGAAAATATATTGAGCTTAAACATATTCTTTTTACATGCATAATGTCTTATTATTAAATTCTTTGTACAATTGTAATAGCAAAAACGTATGCAGTAAAATTTACAAACAATAGATTTAGTTACAAACAATAGAAAGCGTATCGATTAATTAAAATTGAGAATGATCAAAAATATAAAACTACTATTTTAAACCTTTCGGCTATGATTGGATGATTTGCTTTCGCTAAGATTGGTTTTAGTAAAATTGGTTGTATTTTTCCGTGTACCAACCGTAGTAAAATCTCCTAAGTGCGTGACGTATAAAACCCTCTCTCTAAAATCTAACTGTTATATGCTTATATGCTTTACTTATACATTGTCATAAAATTTCTAACCTGAGGTAAGATGGATAGATATAATGGATGCAGATACTCGTCACGCGAAAGAGTAAAAAAAGAAATATTGAAAGTAAGTTATCTTTGAAAAATAATATTTCTTAAAATTCCATCTTGTCTGTTATACAAGCACAATGAATTCTATTAATATTAATATATTACTCTTAAATATTAGTTGTGCAAGTTAATTCGATGCCTTTACATTTGGTATCTTGTAATTTCATTTAAAAATTTAATATTTTCCTATGCTTTTAAAACATTGCAAGTGTGGGTCTCTGTTTTTAAAACATTGTATATCTTGGCGAAGCAGACATAACTCCACAAAACGGTAGTGAACACGCAGGATGCATTTGAGGTACTATATTTTTTTTGCATTTCATTAAAAAATAATGCTGAAGCCACGAGAACGATTTAATCTGTTTTGGATGAAGGTACTGGTGAAGGTACTCATAAAATGTGCAGAAAATGGTATCAAAGGTTTCAGAGAGAAAACCTCATTTTACAAAACGATAACATTCGGCCATATGCCGCAAAGAGGACGAAAGATATCATCTAAGTTTTGGGCTGAGAAATTCTCCTTCGTACTACTTTTTCTCTAGACTTAGCCTCGCCGAATTACCGCCTGTTCCGGTCGCCTCAACATCTGCCTGATACAAATTTCAAGTGGAAAAAGTCCAAAAAAGTTTTGGAAACTTTATTGATTCAAAACCGTCAAGTTTTTTCCACTAGGATGTTCATCAACGATAGATGGGACAAAGTAACAAAAAAACAGTGAAAATTATTTTTCAAACATCATATCTCTATTTTTTTTTATTAATTTTTAATTTTATGAAAGAAGATGTACAATTAACTTGCACACCTAATATTTTGCGTTGTGCATCAGAAATAAATAATAAATAAGAAAAAGTTGGAGAAGAAAGAAAAATAGCTGAGAAGTAGATATATAAATGATTGGGATGAAGATTATTATAGAGGAGGATAGGTAGGTACATATTTAAAAAAAACGTTAAAAGGAACAATGTAGTCTTAAAAGAAGGAAAGAAAGGACGATATATCGTTATGGGAAGAAAAGAGAGGTACTAAGAGAGAAAGAGAGGGAGCATTACTCCCCTTTCTTCGTAAATCCTTTGCCTAATGACGTTATGGTTTCATATCGCGCGGTCTTCTCTATCTCGCACCTTCCCTCGGAGCTCCATACTCCAGTATAGTGTTACTCATAACTATTTACTCGCTCTAACCGCTTGGCGAGAATGCGGGTTTCCGTTTGGGTCGGCGCTATCACGCTGGATACAGATCGCTTAGTTACACAGCATTCGATAATTATATCGCCAAAATTCAATTCCGCGGACTCGTGTCCGAAGAGGAGCCGCAGAGGGTGCATATAGGACGAGTGCAATCGCATCCCTCCACGGCGCGTCAATATTGGCACAGGAGCGGAACGCTGCTGGATCCCCAAATTCTATTCGGCCGTTTGTACGTATGCTGAAAGCTGCGGGAGCACACACGTACATATGTATATCTGCCGCTCTTCGAGCTACGCCGATAACCGGAATTGATAGAACGCTGTATAATAATTATAAGCAGCCGGAGCAAAGCGAGAGTGCCGCAATCCTAATTCTCCGATCGTAACCGTGCGCGGTGACCTATGAACAATGACACGCGCATTCGAATGCATAATTCATCGGGATACAGATACCGCGGAACATCGTCAATCAAATCGAATTATTTGTGTCGCGAAGACGGCGATCGATCAGCGTCCGCCTCGACTTTCTCTCCTTCGCTCTATTTCGGATCGACGGAATCTCTCCCATTGCGCGAGAAATATAATCCTCTCGTTGAGTCCTCTCGACGCGGCCTCACAATTTTCCGCATCATTTAACTCTACACGCGCGTCACCGCGCAACACTGATCACGCGTATCAAGTTTGATGGCGTTATTATCTTTTGAAGGTATTCAATGCGAGAGCGCGAACGGATAAGTGCGATGTGATTAATTAACTTTGATTAATAATAAATTTTCTTGCGGCAAACGGAGCAAAATCAATATCGCAAACGACTGGATGTTGTGACAGAGGGGCCAAAAAAAAGAGGATTAGAAAATTTTGATTTGATTTGTACGAATGTACACGATTTATCTTTTATTCGATTACACGTCTACATAAATGTATTCCATGCGGAATTTCAGATATATCTAAACAAACGCGCGTTTCATGCCAGGCACGAGTCGCTCTTGTTGATCGCAAACACGCGCGATCCGACGCCCGAAATCTCGTCGGATGAGTCGGATCGGGGCAATTAATCCACGGCCATCAATCCGGACTGGACGTTACGAATTCTTTCCCGCCGTGATACGAGACGGCGCGGCGTGGAGGCGCGAGGGAGGCGAAAACTGTCGGACAGTAATTTCCTCGAAAACGGATAATTACGGAGCGAAGCGGAAGTCAGAGCTCATTCCGGCCACCGTGAAATTTCATTCGCCTCGATTTCTCACGCGCTTCACCACGGCTAGGAGCGGCTTGTCTGAACGTGGAAAAGAGGGAGGGAGAGAGCCAGAGAGAGAGAGAGAGAGAGAGAGAGAGAGAGGGGGGGAGAGGGAGAGAGAAGCAAAGGGAAATGCTCTCTCGCTTCCGGAAGCAGCCAGCCACGACCAGGCAGACGATGCACGCCACATCCATCAAGCGGGATGAGAACGGCGTTGTTTCGTATACGGGTGACGTGGTGCTGCAAAGGCAGGCAGGTTCCACCATCACCATCGCCGCTCTGCCGCCACCCTTCCCCCGTCGACGTTGAAGGCGATACTACGCCCGGATGGGAATTACGCGAGAGGCGAGAACGATGGCCTACGTGTTGTCTTCCGCTTGCACTGGTACCAAGCAGCAGTCAGGGTGCTTCTCGAACGGCACACGCTCAATTTTCGGACGCGGCGCGGTTCGCTTTATTGCAAATACTCTCTTTCAGACCCTTTGTAGCTGTACGAAAATAACGCTATTCCATTCCACTATAAGTTAAAGTCAGGAGAAGGGGGATGAGATTACCAGTCGAAGAGTCGAGTAGTTAATCGATGCCAAACGTAGTTGGCAAAAACGACGATTTGTTGCACGTTACTTCGCGTAGAGTTACGAGTTTTCCGCGTCCACGCCGGCGTGAACTATGCAGCAGGGATATCTACTTGTTCACACGTTTGGGGCTTTTTTTTTTAAGAGGATTCTGAAGTTTTATTTTAATCCTATTTTAGTCCGATTAAACGTAATAATGCTGCAACAACTTTTTGTACGTATTACTTTTACAGATTTGGAAATCCTATTCCAGAATTAAAGTACATGCATTAATACTTGCAGTATGGACTTTATGCGGAGAACGAAGAAAAGTTTTTTAATTCAGATCTTTTTTTATCATTTCTTAGACGTCCAAATATGATGTCCAAAAGCTATCAAGTCGTGACAATATTTACTTGATATAAGCTTTACAGTCTATATTCACGAAATTAGAGTCTCTAAACGTGTAGATTACACGAAGAAACAATGTCGAGCTTTTAAAATTAGACTTAAATACCTAATTAAATATGAAAAGTTTATACGAAAATTTATCCGTGTGTGCGTGGAATATTGATGTAGTGGTATGTAATAACGTATTGATATTTCGTAAACCGTACGTATGTACTGTAAATCGTTCAGTCGGTAAAACTCATAACTTCAACATTCCTGACGCTTCCAAGTGCTTGACCTATTTATGAACTCCTAATGATTTCGTCAAATAATTTCCATTTGCGAATATCATGTTGGGAATAATTCTTCTATTAATTCTCAACCTCTCTAAGAGCCACTTTACGGCGTGTTATTCATACACGACTGTTTGTTCTGCGCGTGGAAATGGCAACAAGCCAGATAGCGACATTTTGCTACATTTTCCGGCGGTAAAGTGCGAGAGGACATTTTCCGACGACGGAAAGTGTATACTACATTTTACGCGAAGCGCTTTTTCGTCGTCTATAACTGCGCTTTCCTGTTGTGATAAACTGCCATATTTTTCTATGCCTCGGACAATTATCGTTAGCATCGTCGTATCGGTTAAATCCGCCTTACGATGAGTCGCAATTTTACCGGAACGATATAAAAAAGCAGCTTATTAACGACGAGTTATTAATGAGACGCGCGTTTAACGGAGATTCCGTTACGACGAGAGACATGAATAGATAGACGCAATAATTAGAATAACGCTGAGGAATTCGCGCGACACGTTTTGCGCGTAGAATGTCGCGAGCAATATATCAACCTCCTCGACGCATTAAAAATTAGTTCGTAAGGCGGCATCTGCTCTCTCTGGCATTATATATTTTTTCGCCGGCTTCCTTCAACGCTGAAAACGTCAACACGCGCGCATGCCACGCTCAGCGGCAATTCGCTAGAGCGAACGGCCGTCTATTACGCAAAAGTCACTTTATTGTAGCGAAACGTGCATCTATTCTACGTGCGCAATTTTTCCACTAGGCGTGCGTGCCAAATTTTTGTCTCGCTATTATTAAATTCCGCTCGTCATCAGTGTCCCGATCTATACGTTTCTACCTATAAACTTCTATTGTCAGTCATTAATTATCCTCTACATCTAGTTTAATGTATAATGTCGGCACCAGCACGCGAAGTCACCAACTAGGTTCTTTCGATGAGAATCTCTGGCTCACACGAAATACATAAGGAAAGTTTAATCGTAACACGCTGAAAAATTCGCTAGGGATACATTTCTGCAGAAATCTACTTTTCCCGTAGTGAACTGCGACGAAAATCGCACTTCACTCTTCGCGGTAACAGTTCGCTCTTTGTACATGGAACTTCGAATTATCTTGACGATACGAGAGTCGATTTGATGTACCGAGCTTTCTCGGATAGTGCTAAATTGATCTCAAGTGTTTTTCACGAAGCCTCCTTTGTAACGTAAAATTTGTAAAATCGTAACTCTTCGTTGACGCGAAAATTTTGCGAATGGTTTTCGACAATTTGCAGGAATTCGAGGATTCGATGGACTAGTGCACGACGAAAAGCTATTCGTGTCGATAGCGGAATTCGGATTTGTGTTATACGTGTAAATATGTGCGATTTATCTACGAGAATTATAATAATAAGTACAGTAGGAATAATATAGAATATTGTTCACATAATAGAATAATATTATGCGATTATATCTTCAATTGTTATTCAATGTTATTTTATCAGTAAATATATGGTATGCCTTATGAAAATAGCAACGCTAAATCATATTTAGCGTTGCTATTTTCACAAGGCACATATTTATTTAGCATCTTATTTTTATCGCAAATAAGATTAAAAGAAGAAAGATTTATCCGCTATAATTATATCTATTAATTAGAAATCGATCGATAAAAATGTCGACCATAAATAAAAGTAGTACCGATATCTGGAAGCGAGAATGTATCGATAGTACCTCAATAAAATTGCTCGTAACTCTAAAATCGTAATTTTGTAAAATTATAATTTCAAACAAGCGAAAGAAAACGTCAATCTTGGTGCTTAATAATAATTTGGAATTATACAATTTTCAACATAAACTGCGCGTCGATTATGTAAGGATATAGGTAGATCCAGATTCCAATTCTGGCTAAGATGATATTTTTCGCAATAAATTCTTTACAGTATTCTCTCTCTTTAAGATGCTTATTAACATGAAAATTATTAAGTTGCTTGTCAATTTAGTTTGTGATATATATTTTACTTTTATAATTCTACAAAATATAATTTTACAAAATTATAGTTATATTTAAAGTTACACTTTTATTGATACCGTCAATACGTTTTCATTTACAAATAAGAAAATGTAACGATCATGAAATACACTAATGTAAAACGTAATATTATATAATGCAACTTTTCTCCACTGCAACATCTCGATATTCGATATTAATTCGTGGTTTAAACAGAAAACGAGCACGTAGATATCCTTCCGGCAACATGGAAAATGGAAATGGGCCAGGCTTCCATTAACTCTACCGACGAGAGCCTCTAATAAACACTGTAATCCCCCGTTTCCTCGGTTTCTGCGCTTCCGCCGCCTTCGCAGATCCCGCGGGATCCTTCTTGCGTAATCCACACGGAGGAAAGCGCCGTTCACGGAGGAAGAGATGGCCGGCAAGAACACGGCCCGGCCCGGCCGGCGCTTCCAATGTTACGAGCAAAACGACCGGTTCGGCAATTTGTCTGAAGGTGATTAATTGGCGAGCCGCTACCGACGCCCGTCCCTCTCACCGATCTCCCAACATTGGCGACGAAGGCGGGTGGTATCGTCCCGAAATGGTCGGAATTTATGCAACGAGTTCTCTTCGTAGATTGTGTGTCATTATATGATGCAAACTCCTACCAGACGGATGCAATTTGTGACTTGAATGCAAAAAGACTACCATTTATATCGTGGAAATCTGGTTTAAAATCATATGTAATCAAGATCTGAGGAAAATTTTGAAACAACAGATTTTCTGATATGGCTCAATTTTGGTCAATGTGAGATATATATTGATGGAACTGATAGAAAAAGAAACATAAATTTAGAAGCTGTAACTTCTCGGAAAAGTTATTTATATAATAACGTTTATCTTCTGATATTTTTTTTTGTTCATCAATTGTAGCAACACCAAATAAATATGAAATTCCAATTACAATACTTTTTGAGGCACATATTACAATTTACACATGTATTGATAACACTATATCAATGATAACATCGGAAAATGATTGTAATTGATAATATTATAAAATGATGAACAGATGCAACGTTTTCTGTTGATATTGTACGTATGTTGAATCCCCGTTGTTCGTATATATTCCGAATATATTCATTTGCATTCACGGTGGGCAACAATGGCAAAATTGGCACATATACGTCTAGATATATAGATGTAATTTAAAAAAAATGTTACAGCGAGGGAAACTGTGTGCGCTGCAAAACAAGTTGTGAACAAGCTAGTTGGACACACGGTGAATTGTGATCACGGACGAACGCCTCAAGGACCCTTCGTAAGTGGGTGTTCCGGGTGTCGCCCATACATTTCGTGGAGCTGTAACGAGATCTCGTAACTCGTGTCGCGTCGTCCGAACCAACTTTGGTCGCTATTGTGGTCGGAAAATTTAATGTCGACCATTAAGTAAAGGATCTGCGAAAAGTAGAAGTGCAGACATCGAATTTCAACTAAGAAAAACAACTTCTGCATTAATTTGTTTATTAACAGATAAAATCAATGCATCAATTATTATTGATAAATATAGTCGTACCTAATAAGAAAAATAAATATAACACAATATATTTTAATTGAAGTACGTATTATAAGTTTTTTCTTGACACTTGTCTTTCCGTTAATATCGCCTACGATTTGAAATTATGGAATGGAAAGAGGACGATTATGTAAGAATTCTGTATTTTACAATTGATATTAAGGCAATGATATTGAAATGTTTTTCTAGAAAAAATTTGTAAAAGACATTTGATGACATATAGGGAAGAGTTACTAATTGCTTACCAATCTCCTAAATCGTATCGCTTTAATATTTTACATTTCTATTTAATATAAGCAACATTTAATAACACAAATATGAAGTAAATAAGACATGAGTAATATAGACAAAAATTTAACAGGATACATTTGTTTCGTGCGTGCTAACAAGATTTTAAAAAGTAAGGTACAACTAATGTTACTTTTTAATCAATTTATGTAGCTGATTACATTAGCGAACATGCAATATTTATATTTTATTCTGAACTTTTATATGTTTGTAAAAGCTTTATCGTAGAATATTTTGTTTTTATCGTTGAATATGTACATATTCGCAATTATTGTAAAAATTTAATTAATATTTTTATAAAATTTATTAGGTTTTCTAAATTATACATTATATTATCACCAATTTTATCACAATAATGATATTAATGTAAAATTGATAAGTGATAATAGTAAAACAAATGAGGAGCAGACTTAAAATGCGTTTTAAAATATGTTAAATGCAAAAATAAATTCAAACCAGTTTTATTTCTACCTTTTTCATTATTGTTATTTATTATTTACTACATATTTGATTTTGTTTCATATAAATAAATTATTAATAAAATAAGTATTAATTTAATTATTTGAATTTATAATTTTAATACTTATGAAGTCGATACGATTTAGGAGACCTACAAATACTTTTTAAGTAATTGATTACTTAAATCGTCTCTTTTGTAGTATGTTGAAAAAAGATTATAATAAATTAGTTACTAGTGAAAGGTTAAACTTTGTTAAAATAGGTATTTGAAATATCAAGCTACAATTCCCAACGTTCATTTGCATACAAATTAGTATCAAATAAAAAATAATTGAAGTGGCAACTCTCCTCCATTTTTTTTTGTCTCGAGAATATACGCAACACGACATGCGATTTCTCACGTGTAAATACATTAAGGGAATTACATATGTTTTATTTTTTCGGAAAGAGTTTCGTATGAGAGTCACAATTTTATAGAATGACGTTTACTTTTTTTTATAAAAGGAAAAGTATTTCGAGCTACATCGTGTCGTGTGTATGTGTATGCAGTACCCCTTAAGAATGCCATTTTTTGTTGCAAAACTCGACGAAAATTCTCCCTCACTCTCTTGTAGTATTTTTCAGAGTAACCATGCGTACGTCGTCACGCAAAATTACTCACAAATCCGCCTTCCCTCCAGCAAGTCGATAAGCTGTAAGTCAAATGGATTTCACTTTATCATGGATAGTGGAAGGTACGGAGTTCCCGGGAGCTTTATCCGCGTACTACGAGGGTTTAACCCATTGCTCGATTCAGTTTGGCAGCGAAACTGATGGACGGAGGCATTGCGCGATCGAAGCATGCCGGACGCGCATGAGAGCGTGCGATATCGCTGATTGACAAAATCGTTTTTACGAGTACTGACTATGTATAAATAACCTGAAAAAGTCAATCGCCACTGCAGAATTGTACGCATAAAAATTTAAAGTATGAAACGTACAATCTAAATATATGACGCGGATATTATATTACATAATGCCCATCGATTCATCTCATCCCTCCAACTACTGAAAGCTTTTGAAAGCTTTGCAGTTTGCGTTGAAAGCATTAAAAGCCCTTTTGGAGGATGGTATTGCAATCATAATTAACAGGTTAGCTTATAATAAGTATAAGTTATAAAAGAGAGATCCCTAAAAAAAAAAAAAAAAAAAATAAATATTGAAGAGCTAAAGTTAAGAAAAGTGGTACAGTGTAGAGTAACTTCTGAGCGCTTCCACGCGCGTTGGGAGAGTTTAGATTGGATGAATTCGCGCGTGGATACGAACAGGTTGGAGAGCAGTCGGGCACGATACTTGTTGGAAGAGAGTCCGATGGCGGGGTAACAGCGAGCGCGCATACCGTCGCTCTCACTGGGAGTAATTTACGAATATTTTACAGCTCCCTAAAGCCGTAAACGCAACCGACCGCGTATATTTGCGCCGTGCCTGCCGCGAATATTAGCTTCTAGTCTCGTGTATGCCCTCGGGGGCAGAAGACGTAGAGATAGTCGGGTGATGAATGTCCCGTCAGCAACGAGGTGGTTTGCCAAACCTTTCCAAGGACAGTGGCAACAGTCGTCGTGGCCTCATTTACTTCTATCGTCGTGGATTGTATCCTAAATAGTTTGGTGGGACGACGGATCCTGCGGAAGGTTTTCGCCCGTTTGTGTCCATTGTTCCATTCGTTCTATCGATAACGGAGAGAAATCGCGCGAGTTAAACAGGGTCTTTTCCCGAGATTTGCGCTCGGCGAGGCTGATTTGCATATTATATGGCGCCTCCCCCAGCAGCGCGGGGAAGCGGGGACTTTCCGTTGAATCCGGATGCATTGATACGACTGCATCTCATTCTGCTTCTTGCTTTGTCTCTTTTCTTCCTTTCATATCGCGTATATCCCGTGTACTTTCGCGCGAGTGCAACAGTATGTTATGTTATGTTAATAGCTGCACTTCATAAATCCGAATGTATAAAAAAGTGTCTCATTCGTGTGTATGACTTAGTTTTCCGTGTAAAAGTAACACATTATACTGCATAAAAAGACGAATTTACATATTTAAACGTGCAGTTTAACACGTTTCGCTGTTATTTTTACATGGAAAACTAAATTACACACATGGCTGACGATTTTTTTGCACACTTGGATTTGCGATGTTTGTGCAAGTGAACGAATATTTAACATAATTAAGTGCAATTATATGTTACATGTCATTTAACTATACAGTAGAGGAGAAGAGGGTAATATGGCACTCATTTTCATTTTATTAAATCATTTTGTTTATAATTAATATTTTCTATTGAAACTTGAACGATTACATTCGTCAAAATGTTGTTTGACAGATTCTAGGCTCAAAGTAATGAGATATTTATTATTTAGGACGTGATTTATAAAAATCTAATGCTCTGCATAATCGGTGGCAGAAAAAAAGTGGTTGTAATATGGCTATCTATAAGAATAATTTAAAAAAGTTAGTTTAGAAGAAACACAGTATCTTGTTACAAAATTATGTATTTTTAATTTTTTATTGTTTAGAATTTTCCTAATATAGAATTTTCTTGCGTTCAGTAACTTTAAAAATACCATTAGAAATTTAGTTAGAAATGTCATTCTATCTCTGTTTAACATTAAACAACAAGCATAAAATAATGTTTTTAATGTTTTTAAACACCGCTCTCTAGAATGACGATTGATTTATCGAAGAAATATTTCAATATAAAAATTTTGCTTAAAAGGCCATAATGAAATTCCATGTTATTGTTTTAACTTTGTATAACTTAAAATGTGTATAGCTGAATAAGAAGGTAAATAATAAAAAAAACACTCAAGTGTATGTACATTCGTGTGATAATACACTCAAGTTTAAGAATAATGAGAAAGTATGAGTAATTAAAGGTGAACCTTGAAAAAGTTTAGAAGTGCTCAAAAGTAAAAATGCCTTATAACAATTGTCACTTATTATGTATTGTCATATTAACATCACTAAAAAACGATGGGCTACTAAATGAATAACTCCATAAGCAATTGTTAGAATACGTCATCTAATAACGGAGATAATAGGAGTAACCATATTGTCGACAGTAGCCATAATACCCGCTTCTCCTCTATTTTCTGATTACTATACTATATTTTCTAATAAGCTTTGTAGCAGCAGCAAAATGGTGTCTAACCTTCTATGTATTTGCGTATCTTTTAGTGTAATTTTATAAATACATAATAAATTAAATTAAATTAAATTAAATTAAATTAATGTATATGTGGTAAGTAGGACAGTGAAATATATTTGCACTGAGTAACAGTAATATTCTATTATGCTCATGAATATATGTATATTTTTTTTTCTTTATGCGCTTTTTATAGAACGACAGTTGTTATACAATTCTAGAATTTTCTTGTAACCGGTTGTAACAAGCTTTCAACACAAATTTTAATTTGAGCCAAAAATAAATTTAACTCGCGTCAGATCGACATTAAAGAAGAAACGTATATACGAGAATGAAATACGTAATCGCTGTTTTTGTTCTGCAGCTGCCGCAGTTTTTACATATAAATCATATATTGAATGCTGTTCACATCCATAAAATTAAACAATATGGAATCGATATTTTTTCATCGAAACACATTCCATCACACGCGGCTAATAAGTAAATTCTCATAGTTTACAAGTCTTATTAAAAAAATGCATTAAAAAAAATTATTCCTAAATCAGATATCCACTTTAAATTATGTAAAGCGATGTACCTATGGCTCCGTAAAGAATAGAAAGCGGTATGATACCTCGTGTGGAGATAATGGCTGTGGAGTAAGATGTCCCGCAACCAAGATCGATTTTCTATTTATTCTAAGACAACGTGATCTCAACGTTCAATGGCATCTTGATTTCTCGGCGCGCAGCAGTCTATTTCTCATTCACGATCCAAGATACGTTTGCTTTCTAAAACAGCATTATCTCTGCTTCAAATATTGTATTTACGAAATACATGAATATACGAAATTCAATGCGAAACATATGTTTGGATAGACGCAGTTAGGGATTAAATAAACGTTATGCAGGCAAATGCAACGCATAAACACGAATTTTCCTGCTTTACGTGACAGCATCGAACGATTGTGACGTGACAGAATCGAAAGCGAACTCGATGACGGTCTCTTCACACTCGCGCGAGTGACATGCGCGTCGTTATCCAAACGGAGATCAAATTAAATGCAGCAAACGTCGCCGGAATCTCTTGGTGTTATTGCCGGTTTGGTGTTATCTTATCGAGAGCGTCGACAAGAAGCGAAAGAGAAATGCGGACGCGGACGACAGTTCGGCTCTCACGGTCTGACGCGATAAGAAATAACGGGCTCCTCGTTAGGAAGGATAAAGTCGAATGACGGGTCGGAGAAGACCTAGAAGTCAGATAAGCATGGCGGTCGTAATTGGGGATATTCGGGGGGAGGGTGGCATTGTTCTTTCGCTGATTCATTTTTTTCCTCGCTATGACAAATGTCGCGCGACACTCGTCCTTTTTGTTCGGGTAGGAACAAATAACCCCCGGTGAGCGAAGAGCAAATCGCCGTAACTTTTCAAACCGCATATTTGCGATGCGATATCTCGCCGAATAATTAAACAGCAAACACGGCGATGCCGGATAAAACCAAATATAAAAGCTCTATGGTGTTAAATAAATTACTTGTGAAATCGCACATATGTAAAATCCCTTTTATTTGCGCGCGGCAATTTTATTCCATCGGTCGGACAAATCTCCATCATACTGGCGGCAATAATTGTTGCCGTCGTCCCCCCCCCCCCCCCCAATCGCGGGAATTATTTATCGTATGATAAAGAGTTACGTAAAGTAGCTTACTGTCGCAGAATTTGAATTAAAAAACGAGACGTGGCTTTGTATCGTTATTCGATATTTTCGCGACGTCATCCAGCGCTTTTATAAAACTTGAAATGCGACGCGGGTTGTGAAATTCTTTTCAGTCTGGATATAGCAGCGAATTTTCCAGGTTGCGCAAATGAATGGGCCGGCATTCGCCACGCAATGCATTAAGTTGCCAGCCGCAAACGCATGCATTTTTAAACGGATCGAAGGGCCGAGTAATGCTCTCGTTGGGACTTTCTTCCATTTATCGGAAATGGACGCGTTTTCCCGAGGCGAAATGGGTTTCGGGTTGCACAGACGACTCTGACCATAAATTCCCTTTGTCGTCGGGAAGAGGGACGTCGCGTCGTGCGATCGGGTGCGCGCGTTTCGAAAAGAACGGTTGTAATTCCGCGATTACGTAATCCTTTTTTAACTCGTGACACTTTTCCGCGCGTTTTCGCGCGATGAAATAATTACGCGAGGTGAAATCCGTGCAACTGCACGTCGTTTAAAGTGACTCGCCGGAGAACGATAAAGCAACGTCCTATCCGTCTTGATAGCATTCGCGCACTGCGAAATGTTGAGTCCCCAGACGAAAAAATGAGAAGCAGCTTTGTCCTCCTCCTGTCGTCGTCCATCCGGCAGCAGCTTTGTACGCGAAACGGCTTAAAATTCTTTGCACTCGGAGCACGGAAGTCAGAGAAAAGTTCCCGCATTCTTTAGAGGTCTAAGCAATCCCATACCGTTAACCAGGCTTGCGGGTAAATCTCGGAAAACGGCATCCAAAATGGAAACCACCTCGATGAACCAGGACAGTTTTCTCCGCGGATTTTGCAGGTAAAGCTTCAGATATTACATGCACATTATATATGAATTCGTTATAAAAAAATATATATATGTTTCTATTAAAAAAAAAGTTTAGAGTGGAAAGAACCAAGTCTCCGAGTTTTGTAGTTGCGCGAACTGTAATCAAATCAAAATGAATAAAAAATAAGTCAGAAAATAGCTTGACGTTGGTAAAACGTGGAACATTAGATGATTCATTCAATTCTATTATATTATAAAGTTTATATATGTATTGTTATTCGCCCCATTGCATTAGAGCTCGGTAGATAGATCGGATGAGAAGCTGAAACTTGCATGAAAGATTTGGCCAACAATTGGAAAATCATCATGATTAATACTGTGAGACAACATATTAGTTAAGAGTCGATCAATACTTGTCATTAACATTTTATTGGGTTCCTATTACTTGGTAGAAAAGTTCAATTATTAATAAAATTATTTTATTCTAATGTAGATTTTCTTATTTTATAAAATATTTTATTTAAATTAAAATATATTACCTTTGTTTACTACCAATAATGATTGAACCGAATATGTTAACAAAAATAAATTTAATATTTGTTAAGACAAGTAAGATATTAAAAGAATATAAAAATTTTACTGAAACAATCAAATGATTAGTTCGCTTATATTTGACTTTGAGATTAAATTGATTTATCTAATTTCGATTTTGTCTTGTTTTTTGTTACAGTGTACATTTGTTTAAAAAAAGTAATCTGCTAAATTACATTGACAAAGGGTTGTTAAAATTTGAACTCAATTTTCAAAACATTATTTTTCAACGAGATAGCCACGATAACTCAAATATGGTTTATCCGGTCAATTAAAAATTTTAAAGCAATATTTTTAATAACATTTTGCATTAGATTACAGACGCTTAAAATCTAATTTTCAAATGTGTGCAGTTTCGAAATAAAATTTAAAAAATACCCTCCTTGATCCAAAAATGACAAGTAAAAAAAAATTGCTCATTTTTTAATTTCAGAAATTTTATCGAGATTAAATCATAACTGCCATGCAAAAATGTTTATTTGTTTAGAAAATGTTATTATTAGTTACTTATATTCATATGTGTTTGAAAATTTTGCATATTTTTTTTTAAACAAATATACTCTCTAAATTCTTTGGATGGAATCCCACTCTAAAAGTGTGAAAATCCTACCAGTCTTGATAAAGAGTGGCAAGATTTTCACATTTTTAGAGTGGAATTCCACTCTTTTAGATGAAATTCCACTCCAAAAATGTTAGAGAATACAAATTTTCCAAGCAGAAAAGCTTTTTTTTTTTTTTTAATAAAAGTGTTATACGGTATTGGAAAAATAGGATATTTCTCTAAAGAGAAATAATGTGTTTCTACTTAGAAAATTTGTATATTTGTTTAAAAAAAAGATGCAAAATTTTCAAATACATATAAATATAAATAACTAATAATCACATTTTCTAAATAAATGCGCATTTCTGCATGGCAGTTATGATTCAGTCTCGATAAATTTTCTGAAATTAAAAAATGAGCAACTTTTACTTTATAGTCGTCATTTTTGGATCAAGGAGGGCATTTTTAAAATTTTATTTCAAAACCGCACACATTTGAATTTGAAAATTACATTTTAAGCCTCTGTAATCTGATGCAAAATATTATGAAAAATATTGCTTTAAAATTTTAAATTGATCGGATAAACCATGTTTGAGTTACACGGTGTTGAAAAATATCCTATTTATCTATTCCTATAATCCCTTTACGTTATTAATGGATGGGTTCGCATACATTAATAACATTAGAGAGATAAGGTGAAGATGCGCGAAAGCACATTTCGACTGCATAACAAGAAAAGCAGCCGCGTAACTTCATGTGATATAGTTTAGGGTTAATGGTGTGAGAGACATGCTCGTTCGCAAACTGCCGCTCTCAGAAAACTCAGCCTTCGGCGCCCAACCTTTGGAAAATTAAATTACTTACTGTCCGATATTGTTTACCGATACTTAGTTCGACCGACACGACGAGCACCGACAGTTTAATCTCTCCGCGGCCTTTTCCATCCCCCCCCCCCTCTCCCCCAACTTCTCGCGGAAAAGAAAGGTCAGAGGAGCGGAGCGAGCGACCCTTATCGATTTCAGCGTTTCCCGCGGGAAATCGCGTTCGTTCAGCAAGGAGGAAGGCGGACACCCCTCCCCCCCCAGTGGAAGGAAGGATATTCACGGCGAACGGCGGGTGCAGAATTTTCCATTACACCGAGTGCGGTTACCCACCCTTATCATAGCGGTGCATATTCCAGCGACGGCGATGGCGACGACTACCTCTCGCGTAGTAATGGAAAACAAACAGGGAAAATATCGTCCGTTTACAATGCCGGTGATATTCCGCGCACGGCACGCTTCTTAAAGCCGGATTCGCGGATATTCGCGAGGCGTGGCAATGAACCCCGATAAAGAGTACCTACATTTCTCGAATTCTCTTATTTCTACGCGTGTACCGCAAGTAGCGGAACGTGACGCGCCTCTAAAATATAACTTTCCAGCTGATCTGTCCGTGATTCCACGAATAATTTGCGAATATATATGCGTTTATAATTCCGTTTCGCGTATCTTTCTTTTAAAACGCGGAGCTTCCACGTTTCCGGGTGTGTTGTAACTCGAGCCAAGTCATTCAGCTGTACACGTGCTACTGCTGCACAATGTCTCTGTTATGTGCATAATTAGGATTATCGGTTGCAAGCGCGCTGTTTTGGAGCCGCGTTTATTTATTTGAATTTAAACTCCCGTCGTAAAACCCACGGCGAACGCGCAACCGGTCAGCAATGTGTATCGAAGTTTTGACAGCTAGCGAATGGCAAAGCGGCCACTATAACGAAGAACAGTGGCGTTGTTTCGCGACGGTAATGGCCCGCGTTTAATGCACCATTAGAAGTTGTTAACTGTTGTTTCGGGAGAACGCCGCGTTTATACATACATACGTGTACATGTACGATGGTGCACGACGCGACGATGCGCGTCGTTCGACGTTGTTGCGTAGATTTATCGTTTTCCGGCCTCGAGAGTTGGCAATTAAATGCTTTTCCTTTTTTGACGGCTTTTTTATAGTAATTGCATTTGGTCAACAGAACTGCATTGTTGAAAGCAAAAATTATTTTCTCTCTTTGAAAATTTGATTGGCCGTCATACGTTTTCGCAATTTTCAATGTCCTAATTGGAAAGACAAATAAGTTACTCAAATGGAGATACTAAGATTGAATGAAGATTTTATATTTTATATATCTCATCATTTCTTTTTATCGATTTATAATTCAAAAATTATATACTTTTCATTGTGTGTATCATTAAAAGGGAATATTTCAGCTTTCAAAAAATATATTGCTTGTATTAAATATGTCCATAATCGAGATTTATATTTAAAAAAAAAAAATATCTTTTCAATCATTGCAATTGGAGCGAAACATTTTTCGATCTTGTTTCGAGAATCACTTTTAACCGGACCGAGGCGGTTAATTTTAATTATCGTCGCACAACAATAAACCATTCGATATATAAGCAATAAAATATTAAATTATCAAATTTGATTAAACCGCAACTCGCGTTTTTCGCTTCCATTCCCATTGCCATCCCTGATTCTCGACTATTTTAAAATCAAATATGAAATCATTGCTTTTGTTCCTCGTGCAGTAATTGTTTTGATTAAAGTTTGGTCAAACTCACATTTCAATTGGTTTAAATTTAAAAATGTTGCAGCTCGCGTACAAAACCGATGTTACATATTTTTTTTTACTTTAATGATAATGCTGCTTATTAGTATATGTAGATTTTAAACAAGCAACTGCAATTTGTTAATGCGAATATCACATGTATATCGGGTTGTAAAATCGAAGAAAAACTTGAATAGCAGAGTAAAATTGTTTCGCAAAATACATAAAACTGGCAATATGCTGTATTACAAACATGGAGTGCTCTTCGTTATGTCTCTCGTACGTATCTCTAGTTAAACTGTGAATGAACCGTAAACTCGCGGATAAAGATGCGATAAAAAATTGTATTGATTACATGGGAAAAGTACTTTATTAAGACTATAACTGTATTTAAATTCAACATAATTAAGGCGCATTTAACGCTTCGTTTTACTCAAACTGTTCGAAGTGAGAATACGTTCCATGATAAAGTGCAATGTAATTAGACTCTGATTACAACGCAATTTAGCGAATTACATTTTGCTGTGCGTTAGCAGCGGATTGCAAAGTATTGATTCGTCTCCAGTTGGTTGCCATAGCATTTCGATTCGTAATATATAAATCCCTCTCTCCTCGTGGTCTTTTCGAAAGAGTTAATCTTCAGCCCCGAAACAATGCCAATTTCTGTCGTAAAATTTTCAAACTAAACTGAATTCCTTCATAAAAAGATAACGTAAAAGTTTTATTTAACATTGAAGAGATATCTATGGAATTACGTAAGATTCATGGAAGTACATGAGGATCAACTGACGGATAAAGAAACGGATACATCCGAAAACAAAGCGCACGCAGAATTTTGATCAAAATTATGGAGAAATGCCGCGCGCGTGTGTAACGGACTAATCCAATCATAGTACCGATATATGCAATAACGTTTACTTGATCGTACAAGTACGTACTATATATTAGAGCGCGTGTACATATGCGGTGTAGGTGGATGTACATATTGCACGCGTGTCTACACTCCGTTTATCGTGTCTATCGTAGCTTATTACATATATGAAGGAAACACAAGAGAGAGAGAGAGAGGGGGAGGGAGAGAGAAAGAGGAGAGAGGAGGACGATACTTTGTTCAGCTCGAAATATTGTTATATGCGATGTAGTCCTCCTTTGTCCGGCGCGCGCCGCGCTGGCGTAATTGTAAAATGAGCGCAAAACGGGAAGCCTCATTAATATTTTGCTTCGTTCTTTTCTCCTAGTTGCGCGCCGTAAAGAAAATGCGAGGAAGCTTTTATTTAATCGAAAAATGTTGACAGGAGGGGCCCGGGGGAAGGAGGGAAACACGGTTTTCGCGCGGCGCGTTTGTATTTCTTTAATTTCGCTCGACGGCACTCTCGCTGAAGGAGCGCAGCGACGTTAATGTGATGCTCCATGGCAAATCTCGCAATGTCGCGCGTGTCTCCTATGCGTATCTGAAATATGTTAAGCTAGGGCGATTAATGCCGCTCTGTACGACGAGAATCGTCGTACGAAAAGATACGCGAGGAGGCTTCTTTACGTTCCCTTTTTCCGTAGGAATTTCTCGGGACGTTTTTCGCACACGCGTGAGAAAATGGGATATCTGTCCAAGCGATGAAATGTACGCTCGGAATGCGTTATATAAACGTCGTTCGTGAACGTCGCGCATTCAAAGAAAGTCGAAAATGCGCGGAGCGTTACGGCGATAAAAATACCAAGACTCCCTCGCACGCATCTTTCGTGCCTCTACCGCTGCCGCTGACAGTTCCCCGTATCAGTGTTCTTCATATGCGCGGGAAGCAGAGCTGTTCAAGCAAGATTATGTTGAAGATCGATTATGTTGCAGATATTGTGTTGAAAGACGTATTAATTTAGTGAAAATTACTGCTACAGCTTGGAAATAGGAGCATGCAATTTAGCAGTGCCAATGTGCCACTTGATTACGTCAATGTAATGTTTGACTGATTTAGCAAAATTATTTTGAGAAATAGTACATTGATAAAATAATTGGTGCACGGTCGATCAAATGTATTTTATTGATTTCGTTTTGCCGCAAGGCAACAGCCCTTTCAGAGAAATAAATTTAAAATTTATTATTCATATGCGATAATAACAATTGCATTTTAAAAATTGAAAAAGAAAAGGCGGAAATTAACTATAAATATAACAATTAAATAAATTAATTTGATAATAATCATATTAAATTATTTAAATTTATAATATAATAATAAAGATAATATAATGCTTTAAATTTAGAATGCATTTTAGCAACAGAAATGGGCATTTTTATTGTAACAGAAAAATGTTTTTTTTAGATTAATAAATCACTGTTTTTGAACAATTGCGTCGCTATCCAAATATTATTTTATACTCATCATTTTTTTTTTAATAGAGTAACTGGTATTTACGTCATAAAACAAAAATAGAAAAAAGCAATTTGCTTGCAATTACTCTACATATATGCTTTTATGTTATAATAGAATTATAATGTGATTTTAGTTTTTTACTGTTAAGATTCATGAAATCATGAGTTGAATTAATTTATTATTATTGTGAGTAATACAATAATGTATTACAACATATGTAAAATGAATACTCTTGTAGGGAATGTAAAAGACTTAATTGTGTTATTTTGTGATACATTAATAAATGTAGAGAAATAGTAAAGGATGGAGTACACAAAAATACAAATGCTTAGTTTTTGTACTCTTTGTTCAACTTAATTATTCCACTCATGAGCGGCCATATACTTCACCTCTTTTAATACATGACAAAAATACAGAGGTTTTTAAACGTTTTTCTTTTAAATGTAAGAATATTAGTATTTCGTTTTTTAATTTTTTATAGCAGACTGTACAGAATTTTCTTATTGGTGTAATTTTTTATCTTAAGCATCGTAATTAATGTTTAATAAATTGTATTTTCGATGAGTGCAACATGTATACGGGAATTACCTTTTAACATATTAATCGCGTAAATTTTGATAAATGTAACAAAAAATCAGTAAATAGCGTACGATTCATCGAAAATCATCTCTAAAGACATTATATATTATTTAAATCGCTTTGCGGAACGGTAAATATTATTGAGAATATTTCCATTGTCTTTGCGACGTTATTCTAACGATCGAATTAATTCGGAAGAGCCGAGCATACGTGATCGAGGTTGCGCGAACTGTACACGTATACAGCTGCTGTACGCAATCGTCGCACCGCACCGACTGAATATCACGTCGATCGTTCGCCATTATGACATTGGTGTCGATATGATGTCGCGACGGCGTATGTCGATTGCGGACAGGCGGCCCGCAATTAGCAATTAAAATCGGCGGACCGGCCGATTGATTGGACCCGCATGATATCCTGCGGCCCAATCGACCCGCCGATTATAATTACCAGCGTTAATTATGCCACGGTACCGCTGCGCGAGGTATGATCAACAATATAGCCGCGACGAATTACGTTCGGACTATTTTCCGTCATCACGCCAACATTGCTGGGATTTCAATTCGGACAATTTCGTCCGGAATAACGAAACAAGTGAGCATGGAGATTTATTTACGCCGCGCGTTGAAATTGCGCCTCATCGAGATTTATTACCGGCTTCGACGCGCCGCGCCGCGCGCCTCTCTATCTTCTCGGAGAAATTTGCAGCGCGATTCTCGCGAACAGCGGCGCAAGGCGCATGCATATGAATGGAGGAGAACAGACTTATAACCGTACTCACGTCGTTCTGGGCAAAGGTCGGCGTGATTGGCCCGTCGCTGGCTTCCCATTTGTCCGCGATGCGGATCGTCTCCGCCGTTTTCTGCTGCACCGATTTCGACTCGTCGAGCAGCGTCAGCTCGTAAAACTCCTGGATATCTGCAACAGTCCGGAGAAAAAGGAAAAGACGTATTACCATCTGCCTCGGATCTCTCGACGTTTGGGAGGTAAAATCTCCGCGGACCGTATGACCTGCAGCGGTCTCCCAGACGGCGGGGGATTTCATTTCGTTTCTATCTGGCTTTCCTGCGTGCAAACGCCATGATAAATTGACCGGGAACTCGATTTAGTCCGTCCGTTCACATCGGATGCATAGGGGAAACTCCAGAATGATATAATGGGGCTAACTGAGAGACAGTCGGTCGTATAAGTCGTATTGTATAATAATGGAATAAATTTTGTGTTCAACTAGGATTGATATTTCCGACGATCAACACGTTATTTAAGGTGAAATACACGTTGTCAACTGACGAGGTCGGGCGAAACCCCGAGCGAAGCAGATCTCTCGCATCTTTGTTCCCTCGCGTCGTACTGAAGACTTTAACGCCGGTCCCGAGACGTGAAGCCGCACGATAAGGCGGTCACATAATTTTCAATAGTTACGCCACTCGCGTAACTCGAGTGGACTCTCGAGCCAGCACGTGTCGCGGCGCCGCATTCTCGAATATATATCACCGGTACCAGGATACGTCGGGTGCAGGTCGTCTGGGTCGAAGGAGCCCGTAACTCCTTGCCAGCGCCGCTCGCTTCTCGCCACGACGTTACGGAATGGGATAAGGCTGTCTCCTGACAACACGGGGATCGGACAAGGTGGGACATCGTCTGAATTAAGAATGAATCGCTTGAAACTTTCGAAAGATCATTTTTTTTTTTTTTCCGTATTGTAGCCGCATTCTTTTCGCGCAAAGTTTTACTACACGGCCATGTCCTGAAGGTACCTAAAAAGATTTCGGAAAAGTTGTAAAGAAAAACGTCGTAGGCAAATAGATATTAATATTTACGAAAAATACGATAGAGGTGATGCAAACTCGTGGCGGTATAATAATTTAGTATTATTCAGACAGTCGAGTCAGTTTACAACACGTGCAAACCTTCTTCCTTACATGGATTCTGTTGAAGCATCTAAATATTTAGCTGGATACAGATCTGAAAATAATTTTATTAGACCATCAAAATAATTGTGACCGATGTTCGGGTATGATGAGCAATGCTGTAAAAAATTTTGACAATTTAGCAATTCAGTTTGAGAGTACAACCTAATTATTCTGATGGCCTAACAAAATTATTTTCAGATCTGTATCCAAGTAAATTTTTAAACACTTTAGCAAAATTGTTCTTTCCGTGTAGATATTAATTCTGGAGAACAAAAATGTTCTTTTTTCTTGTACTAATACTGCTGACATCTTATTAATTACATATTAATGAGATTATCCTAAATATTGCCTGAAAAAAAAACCGACATTGTGGAGTCGCGAATAGATACGCGTATGGATATTTGAAAGATATTAATATCGCGAATTTTTACAATTTAATCTCTTTTATCGATGGAAAAGGCAGAAGATTCAATCTCTTTCTTAAGCCCCGGCTATGCCATTTAATTTCATCCCCGTGAGCCGCATAATATCTCCGAGTTAAAGTAATTTCCAACATATAACCCACAATTCTCCGCGCTTATTGTAACGAGCATTACTCTCAATTTCTTTACTGAGCAAGCGAGTGTCTTGCGCGTTAGTAGTCGTTAATGAATTGAAATTACGGTTAGCGCTTTGAGGCATTGCTCCCAAGAGTGTCGCGTATTAATTGCTCCCGCGTGAGCAATTCCTAAAGGTAATTTCCAAGTTACATCATTATAGCACCTGTGTTTCGCGCAATATTGAGCTTCCTATAATTACGCTCATTAGTCGGTCAAGCTCGCTAAGTTTTTCCGTTCTTTCCAAGATAATGCTGTTGCTATCTAGAAAAATAATACCCCGCCATGCCTTATAAATTAGTAAAGCTATCCATTCTATCGATACACGCTCAAGAATCCACGCGATTAAGAAAAGCCAGTTTTAATATAACTTTACAACTTTCGTCATTCTGTAATTATTTATGCCTGTTATCGATATAGAAACTTCGATGCAATATCGAAATTATTTGTTAACCTTCGAAAAATATAAACGATATGTTTGCGAAATCACAACGGTGTCTAGCAAAACCTGTAAATGTTCATTGTATGTTGTATCGTGAAATTGATGAAAGATATATTGCTAATACATTTTTCTATTTTTCTCTATTATTTATTATTTTCTTTTAATCTTTGTATTTTATAATTTGAAAGAAATAAATAAATTCACGAGAAAGAAAGAAATTCACTTCAACCCGTTCTCTCTCATTTCCATATTTTCAACGACGATTTTAAAACTACGTACGAGTCTACTTAGTCCATTTAGTCGCTAGCGTTAGTCTCGAAAGGATTTTTCCCCTTTCGCCTCGAGGTATGTGAATGCGCGGAAAATTTCTAGAAAGTTGCGGAACGAAACATTTTATCTGTCGGTCGAGTGGAAATTCGGGAGTCTCACTTGTATAAATTCGCTCGAGAGAGCGGTGCATTTTTCATCTTGACGCCTGCAATCAGCGCCGCGAAAATAATTTGTCGCGCGCGAGAACATAGTAAAATACTGTCAGCGTCGTGAACAAAATATTTTCCTATATTCTCTCATGCTTGAAATAGAGTTGCTGGAACAATATCACACGCTTTTCTCGAGGTATCGGTAAAAAAAGGAAGATGAGAATCGCGATTTCCAAGGGCGCTTCTTTTCATCTTCGCAACGCAAACATCTTGCATACTGCAGAGCCGGATATTTACGGCACCGGGTGCTGCCGGGAGGTTATTGCATTATAAATTTTCAAAGGGCGTCCCGATTCTTCACCACGATAAAAATGTACATCAATCCCGTTCGAGCTCTCGGTAGCAGCAGCGGCAGCGGCGGCGGCGGCGGCGGCGGCCGCGGCGGCACCCTTTCACCATTCTCCACGAGGACGGTACCCTGTCTAAATATCACCAGGCGTATTTCTCACGTGGAATGCAAGAAATATATATCGAAGACTTATTTCAATCCCCCGCCTTGCATGCGACGTTGACGTTGGTATGTGGAACGCGCACGGAATTCTTTCCGATGATGAGCATTCTGTGTATAGGCGGTGGCGGTGAATGCCGGCACCGACGAAGCTTATCTGACATTTCGCGTCCGCAAAAGAGAAAGATTCTACCGTTATCACGGATACAAACTGTACCAACGTATAAGGATTTATGTCTTAATCTTGAAATATAAAACGCAAGCGACGAGACGGAGACTTAAAAAAAATCGGACTGATCTTTTAAATCGCTCCCCATTTTACCGAATTTGTCCTAAATTCAAATTTGCTCAAAAAAATAAAAATTGTGTTTCTAAATATTAAAAGAGCATTAGAATTTTTTTCAGATTTTTTCAGAGCCCAGAAATACTTTGAAAAATACAACCGTTTACCAGTTGGTCTGACTAAGCAGTGAAAAACGAAAAAGGTTGGTCTGCGGAGGGTTAAAAATGATGGTACGAGGAAAATTATGAAAACCCAGACCCAAGTTTAAAAAAAGCCATAAACTGTGACGATGATTTATAGAAACGTTAAAAGATTGATTATGTACGATATTACGTGATTCAACGGTAATTGAATACCTAAAATTGTTTTGGGCAAGAGCAATAAATTTGAAACTAGAGCAATAAATTAGTAATAAATGAGCAAGTAATTGTGCCATATTCCCAATTTACATTTTTTTTTTATGGTGGGAGTGCTAGCTTCACACAGGCGAGAAAGTTGCTATTTTAGAACGCGTGCCTAGTTTCCAAGCCCCGATTAAATATGCTTTAACGGGTGGTATAGTTATTCTATATTGCATAGCGATAATTGATTGCGAGGCAATCACACGTTCCTGTAGCGTCATCCCTTTATAATTAGCCCAATGTAACCGATGCCATCGCGGTTCGTCCTCTTAGTAGGCCAATGGTTGGGATTGCAATTAGAGACATAGCCATATCGATAATCGATGCATGCCGTGGGCATGGAATAATAATTAGATTACTGGTACTTAAATCCGATTCGCGATATCCATAACCACGTAGCTCTGTTCCGATGCCAATTGGAGCATGTTGACGTTCCACTTATGTCATGCAATATATCCACATTATATTAAACACATACATATTTGTTGAAACCACATTCACGTGTGTCGCTACAACTCTTCATATTTCTAATTTGAGATTTTTTTAAGCGTTGACATAGAAAATTTCGCTAGATGATAAAAAAAAGGATTTAAAAAACAAAAAATGTTACTAGCATCGTTAAAACACTAAGATAATTCAGAATTTCTCAAGATTTTTTTCCAGACAAGATCCTTATCGTCAGAGGATGCGCGACCACGAAAGACCTTTTTTTAGTGGCGATTTATTTTATTTACGTTTTCGCGTTTCCCTATTTTTCGTACCACGTGGCCGCCGACCGCAAAGTGCGTGCGATGAAAAAAATTGCAACTGCACATCCAGGGAAAAATATCGCTAGTCCGGCTTTTCGTTAATTTTCCGCCGTTTCGCCGTTTCGCTCTCCCTTCCGCCGGACCGCAACGTTACTCTTGTATCTTTTTTTTTAGCCCCTTTCGTGGAATTACGAGTATAGTGCTTTATTACGTATTATGGTGGTGCATTAAAAAAATTTGCGTTTTCTACGATAGCGTGATGCAAAATAGAAAAAAAGAGCGAGAGAAAAGACGAGATTAAATTTGCATGGCGCTGGTTGACGTCGGGCATTTTTTAATGTACTTTGGCAGTTGGTATACTTTTGAATACTAATGTGCCTCGCGCTTAACGAACGCATTTTGTTTGGTTTATCAGATGAACGTGCCGGCACGTCAAAGCTTGCCTGCTGCACAAGCTTGAAATTCCCGTTGCAACACATCGCCGAAATGAGACAACGCCGCTAACGTATGCGTAAATATTCGCACATATTAATTTGGGCTTTTCCGCACGTATTCTGTTTAAAATAATGAAGTAATGGCGAAACACATGTAATAAAATCAGTTAAACATTGTTCATATTTTAATTCAATATGCACGCCCATCGCGAAAAGGCATTGTTTGTCGAGAAATGTTAAAATTATTCTGAAAAAATGTAACTTTATCTTTCCCAAAAAAAAAAAAAAAAAAACGTAGCACGCCGATCAAATGCAATCTACGTAACTTTGCACACGCGCGAAATATTAACGAGATGAAAGCAGAAGCGATTTATTCAGCGGAATAAAAGCAAAATATTCAGCGTATAAATTCATAGATTAAGAAGACAGACGCTTTAAGCATACGGATGGTATATTTCTTCCAGTAGAACAACAAGTCAAAATGACGTAAAAATGATTCACGATTGATCGAAAAGTGACTTTTAATAATCATTCTAGAATCATTTTAACGTCACTTTGATGTCATGACCTTTTGTTCCGCTTGGGACATATTATGTTTCATCCCCCTTATCTATTGATTTCATCAAACAAGGACAGAACACAGCGCAGTTATTCTCGATATCCACGTATACAGGATGTCCCAGAATTAACAGAGATTTTTTTAATGAGCGAATTCTTTGGAATATTCTAAATCGAAAATCCTGATACGAATATGTCGAGGATATAATACTTTTCGAATTACAAATTATTAAAGTTATCCAAATGTAGCGCTTAGAATTCGCACGCTTAGGCATGACACTTAGTACACCAATGAGGATGCTCTTGTACATTGGCTGACTTTCCACATATGAACTTCACTTTTTCATATAATGATAAGGAGTCACTTTTAAACTTTGTTCATCAGTGATTATTTAATTTAAATTATTCGTAAAGATTAATGTCAATCTAATGTTACGAAATGTCAAGTCATACATAAATCGAACTGTCAAAACTATCAAATGAAGTACGTCGACATACTTTATTTGATAGTTCACTATGGTGCTAAGTGTCATGCCTGAGCGCGTGAATTCTAGGTGTTACAATTAGATAACTTTAATAATTTATAATTTGAAAAGTATTATAGCCTCGACAGTTTCGTATTAGGATTTTCGACTTGAAATATTCTGAAAAATTTGCTCATGAAAAAACCTCTGCTAATTCCGGGATACCTCGTATACGCGTATTATTCGCAATTTCGTCATTTGCCCCCGTAATTTCACCCACCTCGGGCTGCTAGCAGAAAGAATGCCGCGTAAACGTTTGCACAATAATAATTTTTAATTTTCCGCACTTTCTGATTTTACAAAAGAACCTTTAGAGGCTATCTTCTTGCCCCTTTCATCATCTTCATGCTCCGTTTTCACCTTTCCCTTTAAGCCGCGAACGGAAGTAGAAAAGTTTGCAGGAAAAGCAGGAAGGATGGAAGTTATTTACAGAAATGGCGTATCTCGTACGGGCAGGTCTCCACGGTTGATGTTAACGAGCTCCAGTTTATCGTCGGCTTCGTCGTCGCCGACCTCGCCCTCGTTCTCGTTCCCGTTCTCGTTTTCTCCATCTCGTCTCTTCATCGTCGTCCCCATACCGCACGCAGCACACAGACTGGAAAGTTCCGTCGGTGTGGAAATTACGTGTCGCAGGGGCTAAACTTCCGTCTTCGGCGGAGTACGAGAGGAGGAGTTGTTAACGCCTCGGCGCCGCGTGTAGCCGACCGACGTCGGGCGTCGCGACGCTTTGGCCGTGCGAAATGGCTCGTGATGTTCTCGCACGTGCGTATTTACTGCGCGAATCCGCAGAACGAACGGGTAAAAGCCTTCGCTTCAATCGTTACCAACGTTTTGACTGATTACGTCCATTTTTTTCTAATAATCAAACTTCAGGAACGACCACGCTCGAGTTAGACTAAAACGAGGGGAGAGCGAATTGCTACTTCCCTAATTTAATATTTCTCTCTAACCCGATGTTACATCTGCTCTACCTAACTTTAAAGCGTAACACAATTACATAATGAAACGCACAGTTTCGATCCAAGTTTCGAATTATCATAACAGCAAAGTTGTGTGCGACCTGTGAGATTCTCGTCTGTCTTAATGTATTCGCATTAAAATTATCGCTATTCTTGATGTATTATCGCAAAACAAAGAGGCCGTTAGATAATGCTGCGATGAAATTCACGACGACTAACAAGAGAAGTTATGAGAGTAAACAAGAAACAAATGGTTTAGAAGATTTTAAGAATTTAAAAAATTAAGATGAAAGAATATTCGCGCGCCTGCGCACAAAGCATACATTATTACACGGAGAGAACGTTTTGCTCAATCTAAACATTTAACTACATACAGATCTGAAAATAATTATGTTAAAGCAAACAAAGTTATTATATCGGACGCGGAAGTTGGTTGCTAACATGTTAAAACTTTCTGCGGCATTATCATCATGCTTGAAAGTTCTACATAATTATTTTGATGGTTTAATGTAATTATTTACAGATCTGTGTCCAGTTAAATTTTTGAATACTTGAGCAAAACTATTCTATTCGTGTATCTTAGCAAGACGATAAAGGTAATTTTATTATCAATATCATTATCTTCTTCATTGTTCAATTAAGTTTCTGAGTAGCGTTATCTCCGAATATTCTTATGTGTAACGATGTTCAACATTTAGATTATCTACTCTGTGCTACTAATATGTAATGGTTCAAACCACGAGTAGTCATTCCCGCAGGTCCCAAAACCGCAACGAATTTCGCGCTGTAGAAGCAAAGCAGTCGAGGAGGAAGGCACGGTGAGATGACATTATCCCCGAGTCCGCTCATCGAGCGACGTGATGATGCTCCTGATGTTCCTGCGTTCTTAGGCGCGCGTCCTTTCGTAATTACTGAACCTGTGGGTGCGAGACTTGATTTCGTGCAAGAGACTTAATGAACTCGGATCGTCGCGATCGACGCGAAATTTCTTACGCTAATTATATTCAAGTACGCGAGAACACTGATATCGACGCTCGAGATATCCTTTGAAATAGAAATGAGAGAAGCGTATAATATGAAGAGAAATGATTACGTATTTCCTATTTCCAATGATTGCTGGTGAAGCAAACTCTCCCCGGAATTATTTTATATATCGATTGCATTATATCTTCTTCCAACGTATTTCAATCATTTTTAAATGCTTGTGCGCGATATGTTTTTGATACAAATATAAATTATAATTTTTTCTATCTTGTTTTATATAAGACATAATTTATAAAGAAGGAGTTAGCAGTTAATTTAAAATATCATCAATTGTTGGTGCAACTTTATCATTACAACGTCAATAATTTAATTTAATTTCTTTCTATACGTACTTTAGAAAGTTACTATGCATTCTGTTGCTTATAACGTATTAGCTGTGAAATGTTCATTAATCGGAGCAGTGTTCTTACTTCATCTTGAATTCTTAGAAATTGTTGGGCTCACGTACGACTGTTAAAAGGGTCATTCGAACTATCCATCACTAATGCAATTTCGCACTGCGCTGTGAGTTTTAGATAGGACGAAGTCGTGCGAGAGAATCGCGGTGAGGTTCGCATAGCTTCGTTGGGATATCGTGTGAAATGTTCACTGTAAAGCCACGCGCGGTGCAACACGTAGCGCACAGCTAAATCACCTGCGGTGCGACTGGATAGAACGAAAATTCTATTGCATACGGTAAATCGTTTACAGCGATCAGCAAGCGTTTATTTTGGCTCGCCAAAATTATTTGTGCACCGCCGTTGTCTCGGGGAAATCGCGACAAACTGTGTAAGGACACGTTAATGAATAAGAATGCCAAGTAAGGAAAGTTAATTAAATACTCGGGTATAAATTCAAATTTCTACAAATCAAGTTCCGTAAGGCGTAATTTAAACTTTACAAAATTACATTCGTCTCTTGTATGCGCGGCGATAAAATCGATTATTTACATGTTATTTGCATGAAGCTTCGACTTGTATTATCTCAATCACGAGAGAGAATTCGGAGCATCACTGGCAAATACAGCGAGCGTATGTATAGTTACACATAGACGTGGTATTATGCATAATGATCTCACGCGAATTTGCCATTGTGTACGAGATGTTCGTAACGAGATTGCTCGTTGATTAGATTTGTGATTAGTTAAGATGTTATATACCCCATGAGACACTGAATAACACAGGTAACTGAGTACATTTCTTGGTTAATACACTTGCTATTCTACTGTTATTAGATAAGGATTACATAGCAATATACAATAAAGCAGAGAAATAATGATGAACAGTTTCCATTTGACAAAATAATCGAGTTTATTCAGTTATGTCTCAAAAATAGATTTTTAAGCTAATATAATTCCGTTATATTTAAATATAACTATGGATACATGTTCGTGACACACATTGAAATAATTGAAGGGCTTCCTTCATCTTTAATGCAAAAAAAATATATAATAAAGAAATATTATGAATAAATATGTAAAATATTATGTCATAAATAGGTAGTAAATATAAAATTTTTGAGAATCAAAGAGAGCCAAAGGTCAAGAATCAAACAAGTTTAGAAGTTTATAATATCTTTATTCGAAATTTTTAACTTGAAAATATTAATCAAAACTTACAATTTTGTTCTTGTATCGTCTATCATGTTACTTATTCTATGTCCAGAGAAAAATTATCTTTATTATGCAATAAATGACTTGAAGATGAGAAGTTTTTCTGTTTTCTGAAAATCTAATTCTTTGGACTAGTTTGGTTAGTAGAAGAAAACCGTGAATTATTTTAACTTACTCAACTAATTTATAGCAAATGTATTAATGAATATCTGAGAATATTACTATCTTGTACTATTTTCTGTTTATATGACTGTTTCCTAATCATCGTAAAACAAAGAGGTTGCCATAATGTGACCTGGATATTGCCAATTGACCGCAGGGCATCGTCTGAGTTTAAGAGCAGAGCATTGTATTTGCGCATAGCGGTTAATAGCTTTGCTGCGCAGTCAAATTTTGCTAAAAGGTAGCGATATAAGCTCTGCAGCAACCCAAATACATGTCCAAATCTCAGAGAATACGATTCTCTGAGAGAGAATATTGCAGCTTTAACGTTATAATACAGTTGTCGACATATATTTAAAGCAGTGTGAAAACAAGAACATTTGCCAAATATTGAATCTCACGTATATACGGTATATTCAGCTACGTTATTTATTATTTTAACGAATACACGTGTAAATTATTAATTAACAAATTAGAAATTTTTTTATTTATCAAATATATTACAGTTATATAAAATAATTATAATTATATAAAATTACTATTCCGGAAAAGAGGACTTAATAGTCCTTTGGTTGTCCAGTATTCTTACGACTTATTTCTACTTCGAATATACGTGAATACGAAGTTTTTAAATAAAAAAGATTTTATCGCATTTGCGTATGTTATTCCGAGCGGCGTAAAATATGAGACGCTCGCAGTTAATTCGTTTTTTTTTTTTTAATTACACGAGTATTTATGAAGATGGCCGGTCGTTTCATCGGCGAACGAGAAATGGCTCTTCTCTAGAACTTGTTGAGGACCTCGGGGTGGCCTGATACCAATCCCTGTTCAAGATGCGGATCACGTTTATCGGATTATGCGGACGGAATGGCACACAGGCGAGTGTGCCGAGAAAGAGACGGAGCGAGAGCGGTTGGTGGATTGCCGCCGGTGAAAAAAGATGGGACGAGAGACACCTGAATATCCCTAGCTCTGATATTTCTACGGTTACGTTTTACAACCGGGGATTTAATTACGTACGGTGCACGGGCGCTTCGTTAGCACGCGACCGACCGCTGCTCGACTTGCAAAAATCTGACATAAAGTCAGCGTCGTTGACGTGATTGCGTAAACGACGTTGCTGACGCCCGATGGCGTCCGATAAAAATATTGGTGAACATTTATCACGCTTGCCGAGGTAATGTTTTCTCACGTTTTATAAGTGTTAACCGTCCTAATGCAAAGTACCTCGCAAGTTTTGATATCTTTTTCTATCTGTACGGCTCGGGTACCTTTAAATGAAATAGTAGTCGAATTTAAGATACGCACGTTTCTAGAGATAAAGTACGTTTTTTCATATTGTGTTGCAAGGGTTAAACGAGTTGATTAATGTATAACAAAATGTATCTTTTAGGTAACGATAACGAATTATTTTTGAGAAATCAGTAACGAGTAATAGTAACAAGTTATTTTTAAAAAGTAATTTTCTTCATCTCCATATCTTTCCATATCTTTCTCCTTACTTCCTTTCATCTAAACGTACGATGCTTACAAAGTACGGTGATGCAGTTACCATTACTCCTAAATGTAAACATAGCGGTATTAATTAGTATACTCGTGTTTACTTTAGTTTGGACGCACTACTTGCATTATTCATAACTTAGTTTTGATGATAAAACTATGCAGCGAAATAGTGCAATAAATATGCAGATATTGAGACAAGCGATACGTGGATGAAAGAATAAGTAAAGAATAAATGTACCAACCCGAATGTAACACTTGTACTTTTTTTTTATGCGATGCTAATCCTTGTTTTACATCTAATTAATTTTAACTTGATTACATTTGCACTCAAAATTGATAATTACAACAGCTTAATTAAAACTTTTACGAGTTCATCCAGAAGAAAATAATTATTTCACAATCATTATATTCTCTTGATACTCTTCGCAAGTGTACATCCCTTTTATGATTGCATAATATTATGTCTTCCCCGGCGAAAGAACTGGCCGATGTTGCACATTAATTTTCACCTTTATTTCCTTCCCGTCTCTCAAGTGACGAGATAGTCGTATTGAATATTTTCTACTAAAGGCTATATACGTATACATAAAACCTCACACATGGCTGTACGAGGAACGATAACACGGAGATAATTCATTTCTAATCCCCCGTTTGTCCTGCGCGACGGACAGGATGCACGCGCGCTTGTTTATTTTTGACTTTCATCGAGTTTGCTAAATGATGTGCCGAGATTATTGCTCTCGCACGTTTGCGAGTAATTAATTAATAGCGATAATCCCGCTCGCAGGAAAAAAAAGTGATTTTGTACAACGTGAAACGTAAAACATTCGTAACGCGAATCGAAGAAAATCATCTTTTGCGACAAAACGCAATTTACGAAGTATCTACAAATTACATATGCTGTTACATTACGTATACAGCATTTAACTTGTTATTTTTCACAGTCCATCAACGCTTAATGCTTTTGAACATCATGAATGGTTCGCCAAATTGAGGCACGTCAACGGAATTATGCAACGGTTAATTTCCGAGAGCTCCCCTTCGTTCGAGATTTCTCTTCCGAAAATGATCAAGTTTCACACAGCCATTGAAGTACATTGGATAAGATAAATGGCGGACGTCGTGCAGGGCAGTAGTGTCTGAAGGTCGGTTGCGCCAGAGCAATTTATCAAACCTTTCATATATTTATTATCGGGCTGGCTACGGCATCGGTCGGTCGGCCGCGCAGACTGACGCTGATAATCGGTTTAAGCTAACGCCACGAAGATGAATTCGCTATCGCAGTGGACGCAGCTTTCTAATTACTTGCTGGGAATTATTCTTGCCGTGATCGAATCGATACAGTATTAATATTTTATCGAATTTTTTCATTAATAACTCAATCATCCCATCCAACATCGCCAACTGCATCCTTTATTTCTGATAAATTTTTAATTGGTCCAAAGTTACATGAACAGTTTGTTTTTTAAGTCGTAATTAATTTTGTCAATTACAATAAAATAAAAAAGTATGCAATAATTTTAAGTACAATGTCACAACAGACTAACGCGCGATTAATGTTCGACAAGCAAATTGCCTGTCGGGATTGACGAAGTAATTTAGAAGAAACCGGGGAATCATAAATCAAGTTTGGGATTAACAACGTAGCGTAGAGTACATAAAGGTTTGATATTTTTACACAGAAGATATATTAGAAAAGAGTTACTGAATGCATACCGATCGCTTAAATTAGATTTCAACAATACTTTTGAATATACGCAACATTCAGTGATAAAAATATGTCAAGTGCCAACATAAATTTAAGCCAGATTTATTTCGACATCCTTATTTTTCCATTATTGTTATTTATTATTAGTAATATAATTAAATATTTGATTCTTTTTTTCGATAATTATTCATAAAATAAGTATTAATTAATGATTCCTTATATTTTTACTTATTTTAATTCATAAATTCAAACTTTCAAGGGCGATGCGATTTAGGGGACCCACAGGTATGATTTAGACGACCAGTTGCCTTAAATTATACCTTCCGCAGAATACTGTAAAAAAGGTTAGAATAAAGTTATTTGTTATTGGTGAAAGGTTAATCACACATTGTAGTAATAAATATCTGAATCATCAAGCTACAATTTCCAATGTTTATTTCTGCACAAATCATTACAAAATGAGAAATATAAATAAAAAAATAACACAAGAAGTACGCATTCAGCAACTCTCTCCTTATATCATACAACGTTCGCGCGTGGAATTATACAGCAATATTAAGATAAAAATAGATTTCAATAGTTTCTTATTATGAATTAATATAATAGTCTCTTATTCGCGGAATGTGCAATCAATCAAAAACCTATAAGAATTTCGCAGAGAGAGAGAGAGAGAGAGAGATTTTCGTCAATGTCATACTCTCAGGTTGACGTAATTACATAGCGGTTTCCCCGAGGGATCGTCCCGCAGGAAGTCAAGATCTCGCAAGAGTCATAACGTATAATAATAGCTACTTAATCGCGAGAAATCGAGTTTCCTACGTGACATCGCAAGTCGAGCACCTTCGAGACGGCGCCATCAGAGACGGTGCCATTGTTGCCCGCTACGCACAGTGCCGTCGAGGTATTGTGCAAGAAATTTCATTGTATTACCGGGGTAGGTTTTCCTCGATGTGAGAGGTAGAGAAAGAAAAGCAGAGAGAGAGAGAGAGAGAGAGAGAAGTGGATAGTAGAGAACGGGTGAGAGAGGGAGAGAATGGTGAAAGAATGAGAGAAGGAGAGAATCGTATCATGTTGCCTCTTCTATTGTCTATGAGCATTGTTGCCGAGATCCAAGTAGGAACACAATTCCCGCATCGTGCGTTGATTTCAGCGTGATACGTTTTTGGGTTAGTGATTCCCGCAATTTATATCGACAAAACTTCCGCTTCAAACAATTTTATTTTTTGCAATGTGAAACAAAACGGTTTAAAAAAAAAAAAAAAAAAAAGAGGAATTCGGGACACCAACACACCGAGAGAGAATGCCGATTATTTTGCTCCTAGTTGATGGATCGCCTCGTCGTTTGCGGCAATGGGTGTGTTATGAGTTAGACGCGAGTTAGCGATCGCGCGTGCCGATCGGGCAGCTGACGGATGCATTATTGCGTTTAGGGGAATGCCAGAAACGCATCGGGTCGTGGCCGAGCATCGTATCGGGTGTAGACGCCGATCCTAACGGGAACATTTGTGGGATTGCTCGACTTCGTTTCTTCGAATCCAGCGGGCCGAGCTCCACGGACGCATTCGTAGCTTTCGTCGTTGATTGCGATTCGCGATCCAACCATTCTTGTACCGTCTCGCACACAGATGAGAGAGCAGTCTGAGATGCAGCACAGTACAATGTCTGCCATCTTGATAAAACGAAATAAAGCAAATTCGATGCAAGAATGCTTCAGGCGGCTGATAATTTCAATCCAATCTCGTATTTCGTTTTAAATAGAGATGTGCGAGTCAAAATGTTTTTTTATATCGAATCGAATTAAATCGAATTTTTTTCTTTGAATCTGAATCAACAAAATTGTCAAATGAAATTGAATTGTTGAAACGCAACGTTTAATTAACGAAGTAATTATCATTACGTTAAATTTTAATATAAATAATAAAAAAAAGTTTCTCTGTAAGAAAACCAATATTGATTATATGATATAAAGACACTTTAAATGTAATAAGATTTTGTAAGACTGTCAATAACATATGATTCGTAGTCGAAACTTCTAGATTCAAAATTTTGGAAGTTGTCGAAACACAAGAATTCAAATCCGAATTGATCTCATTTGATTCGGTTCGATTCGTATTCGAGTAATTCGTACATCTCTAATTATGAGTACATTAAATGAGTACTCAATAGACAAGATAAAAGAAAAAGAATTATACTCGTGAAATATATGCAGCATTACTACTCTCATCAGTAATTGCAAGTTGCTAAGGGTTGTCATGTGCATTTCGTTGCATTATCCTGTACACAGCGTGGCATAATGTACATTGTTAATATCTGGCACAATAGCGAGGATAAAAGTGCAGTGAAACACAGAATAATAAATGTTACTTCACAACGTGCTTTTGTTTGAGCTCGTGCATAGTCTAACGGTATCTCTTTGAATCAGAAATATTAACTTTTTAAGTTGTGAGGAGGAACGCACTGATGAGATGGAGCGTTTTATCTTCAAATAATAGAGCGAGAACAATGCAGTCTGCTTCAGAGAAACTGGAGTATACACAATCTTTTCACATTCAGTCAATTAGTGTGTTCAAACTCAACGTCGGTGGGAAAGTAATCATTAAACTATATCACGTTCATGTAACGTATGTTTATACGTTGGTAAGCGCGGGGTTGCTTGGAATCGTGGCGAACGATTATTGCTCCAACTATACTCGTGACCTTCATATGAAAACGCCAGCATCTTCATTAGCACTAATTATCCATTCAGTCTGTGACGTCGTTCATGCGAGCGTAATATTGCGCGGGATTTGCAGACACCGAAATTTGGTTATACATGCCTAAATTAATATGACACGTTGAAATTGTTATGCAGGTGTAGATAATTAGTTTGCATTCCATCTTGTTATGTGAATTATTTTCGCAAAATTGATGTAAATTTTGTATGTATGCGTGTGTACGTTGTCTTTTTATGTGTATAATAATATGTACCTGTTTACAGTAATAATAAGAAACAAATGTCAAACTTCTTTAAACAAATTCAGTATGCCGTTCTGCTTCAAGTTGTTATCAATAACACCTGCATTTAGAGTAGAAAAGGACCGGTACGTGAGAAAGATTTCCTACAAAGAGATCGTCCCTTACAATGGCGCGTAGAGGTAGCCTTTAGATCTTGCGATGTTCGACAAGACAGGACGAGTTTGCTCGCGAAAGTGACGGCAGCGTCGAACAAGCGCCACTAATTGCTTTGTAGAGAAGGGGAGGGGAGTGAGAGAGGAGAGGAGAGAGGAAGTTAATTGGCGCAGTTAGTTTCGTAAGGGGCGCAACTCAGAAGTGAATAGAGTTCACTATACGTGTGCGATGTGGTGAAATATACGACTCCCAGCATCCACCGTCTTTCATCAGCCATTGGATTCTTTTACCGGCTTTAAATCGATTTTTCCTTAACGAAAATTTTATCCGATATCTTCTACCTTCGGTAAACTTATATTTTACGATATCGAATATCTTTCGGTATCTCCGAGCCTTGAGTTCGAATTTCAGAAAATTGAAAATTAAATCCCAATTGAGATAACTTATTGTTGGAAGTAATTCTCTAAATTTATTCTAAACTGAGATTTCAATTCTCTCGAGATATACATCGCGACTTACCAATAATTTTATAAAGGAGTAAATAAATTTTAGCAAAAAATTTAGTAAAAAATTCATAGATTGAAAGATAACAAAGTCATATGTATAAAATGCTCTATATATACAGAGAAAACTATGTATTGTACATATGAAACTATATACAATTATATAATAAAAAAAAGTATAATACTATGTGTATAATGTAGGAAGTTCGATATTTATAAACAAAGAATTATCCTTTCCCATGACAATGATAAAATTGTTATATTTTAATGTAATATGAAATTCATTAAAGAGAAAGCGTCCTATTTATCTGCATACTATGCGCAGCGTAATTAAATATGCATATTTAATTAATTTCGACAAGTAACAACGCCCTCTTCAAGTAATTTAAAAAATAATTTCAACGTAAACAACTTTGGACAAATGTAATTAGACTAATATGTTACAACGTTGGCCTTTACATTTTCCAAGGACAATAACTTCAATTTTTAAAATGCGTTTCAACATAACGACAAATGACAGATTTTTCTTGTAAGTAATTTTATGATATGTTAAATGAGGCTGATGAAATTTCTTGAATGTAAAATTATAACTTTCGGGGCAGAGATCCTTCGCGGATAATCGATCGGCGAATAGCTCGCAAATTGCTTTTCTCGACGAGTTTCTTTTGACCATCTTCCGCACATTTAATCGTAACAGTAACGAATAATAGTCGTGCCTAATGTTCTCTAAAAGTTTTTAGAGAGCGATTTTAGAAGTACCTGCAATTCACTCACGGAATTGTAGGAACCATTACTACGAATTTAACGTTAGTACAAGTGGTGGAACGGATTATACAGAAATATCATGGTAAGCAGTGCATAAATAATCTATGAATAATTTATTCGAAATAATTTACATGTACATGCACAAAGAGATTGTAGAAGATGCGAAGAAATGTTTTATCCACCATCAAAAACGCAATTTTGTTGCAAATTTACAAACGGCGAAAAATGATGTTTTCTTATTAAAAACAATTCTAAATCTATTATAAATAAAATATTTTCGTTTCTTTCCGTATACGAAGAACTTTAAACATTTCATCAGAATATACCACACAGGACAGCGGTGAAAATTAAAACTGAGACAAACGTTTTGAAATCGGCGCAGCCTTTGTCCTTTGACTATGAAGGTACTGAAATAGCTTTTCCAGCTTTTCCAGCTTTCCCGGTTTTCCTCGATTATGTTTGTTGAATATTTTTTGCAGCAAGACTATTTACAACAAAACCATTTTTTTTGCAACAAATAGTAATAAACTGAGAAAATGCGTTTTTAACAGTCTCCGATTAACACAATTTTTTAATTTTCTTTATTAATTCATATGTTGTACTGTTCATTTCATAAAATGTTTATTTTGTAATTTTTGCTCAAATTCTACTGAAAGAATATTTAACGTGGATCAATCTTTATGTCCTATAATGAATAGTGTTAATGAATAGTAAAGAGTACATTTTTATTATTATGCAGGGAATTGTGAAATTTCCTTTTAATATAACCTTTTAATATAACATGTCACGTACGCAGAATGCGCGTTGAACGGCTTTAGGAACGGACTTTTTTAATTATACTCATTAGTACAGCATACCGACCGACGTTGGTTCGCTTAACTACCTTTATTTTCGCGAAATTGCGGCATAATCTATACATATATAAATTATGAAAAGGCATATTGTCCTTATCTGCTATTGAATAATCGCTTAATGGCATCTAACTGTCTTGAATCTTTTTCAAGCAAAGTTTTGCTTTGATATTTCTGAATAAACTTTCACCGATAATACTTTTACCGAAATAATACTTTCACCGAAGAGGACTATCTCGAGGTTTAATAGACGACTATTTTATTGCAAATTTATACATATGTTATATACAATATATATTTAGCCGAAGTTTCTCTTTGTCTTTCTCTTCGTAAAGATATCTGCTCCCTTCATAAAGATCTTCCCTCGAATTATCATATTACAAATCTGATCTGGGAGAAAGATAATAAACTCAAAGTGCAATCGATTCCGAAGTATGAATTATTTTCAGTTAGAAAATCTTGTATCTGTGGAAAAATTACGTCCCGTGATAGAAACGGAACACACTATAGTATTATTATCGCGAAAGTCCGAAACTTTTTCCCGATCTTCCTTCCTCTGTCCCCTACTTTCTCAACCGGTTCTTCCGTTCCATTTTATCTAACCCCTCTGTGTCCCCGCGGGACAGCTGCAAGCTGGATGGAAGATAATAAACTCGAAACAATACGACGACCGCCGTTCGCAACACAACACGAACATGCTTTCAGCTTTAAAGCGCGATATCGCTGAGTCACTGTTATACCGTGCGCGAGGAAAACTATTTCATAACTAGGTCGTACGTGATACGTACGTGTACGTATGCGTGTTGGTGTCAGGTGCGACCGCGGAGCGACGCAAGATAAAGAGAGAAAGGAGACAATCCGCTGGGCAAGAGGCTCTCTTCTCTCCTCACCTGTCGCTCTATCCGGTAAAGCTTTGCGGATTTTAGTTACACACGTCGCGGAGTAACTAGCAGACACGCAAAAGCGCAGCTTTGCCGGTACGACGCGCGAGCAAGATGATTATCCAAGAGAAGGATAAAAAATTTACTGAGCCTTCTCATGTTCCGGCTCATCTGTTTCAACATGCTTCCTCTCTTTTCTTGTGGCAATCGCGACAATGAATAAAATTGCATTCGCAGCACGCGCGATATTTCGTGAAAAGAATTTCTTTGATCAATTAAAATCAACATATCTTTGAGTTAAATAAATTCTAAATTAACAATTTTCCAAATGTTTCCTTATTAACTAAGTATGTATCAACTGTATTGTCACTTTGTTTAACTGCATACGCTCATGTAGTAATCTACGGGAGTAGATAGACGCAAATTAATCCTTGTTATTGTAGGCTAAAGTCAACTTTCGCACAAATACTGACGGTAAGTAACTCTCGTCACCGTCATGCGTCTGTTAATGTACATACTTGAAAGTCTATGCTTGTTAAGCTTCAGCGCTAAGAACGAGCGTTACAATAACCGAAAACGATTCACTCAACCGTTAAACTCCGTCTTGCGCGGTGACATGCGTTAGCGTCTATCTCGTAACGTTTCCCAATTCAAGACTGTTGTGATGAAAAGCCACTTGACATTTGCCACTCGCATATCCGCCACTCAAACACCACAGGCTGATAATTGAAAAGTTAATGAAACTAAATAACTGGCATTTTGTGTAATATATGCGCAATTGATTAAATATTGTGCTACATAGAAAAAATCCATCATTTTTATTAATACACTGTGCAAAAGAAATATAACAATATATAAACTTGTAAAAATGAATATAAAAAAGGGAAAATTTGATTAATTTTGACATTATTTCAACGATATGTGTGTTCTCGAAATGACCATTTAAATTTGTTCAATAATCGAGGCGTGTCTAAAAATTATTAAATACATTTTTTAATAGCTGTAACTGTGCCTTCAGAGAATTTCAAGTAAATGCTTTTCATGGAAATAACTGTCGAAAGCTTTTAAATATACGGGATATTTAGTGTGTTATAAATTTTTATCTTTGAAAATTCATATCGTAGCAAAAAATGTTTCAGATAAAGTTGTAGGGGGACAAATAATGGTAAAATTAATTTTCAGAAAAAATCAGTTTTATTTTTTGTTTAAGTGGAATTAAATGATTTACATGATATTTCCTCTAATTATTTTACATATCAATGTATTAAAGTAGAATTATCGAAAAATCAATAGTTAAGAGATATTTATACTTTATTCTCTGGCATATTTCAATATGAAATACAAAATATCTCGTAAACTATTAATTTTGTTGTAAATGTATTTTAATACTTTTATAAAAAAAATAACACGATATATCAATTGAGAAAAAACACATAAATGTTTGAAACGTAATTTTAGGGATAGCATATCATTTTTAACGCTTTAAATATCCTCCTCTGGCCTATATTTTGAGCCATGCAATTAACCAACAATTTTCAGATTTATTATATTTATGTTTACAACGTCATAGATACGTGTTATTTTTCCATCACGTATTATTTTATAAATGATGGTTTATTCCAAGGATGAAAAGTCGTTACTTTTTATTTACTTTTCGTTACTTTTATTTTTTTATAATAACAATTTGGTAATGACATTACAATTTTCATAACTGTAATGATAACGCCGATTGTTCCCTATGTAACAATCGTTATCATTAAACTAACCGGCGTTATCATTAACTAGTGTGATCACAGAAAATTGTAATGTCATTATCAAATCGTTGTTATAAAAAAATAAAAGTAACGAAAAGTAACGGGAAAAGTAATGACTTCCTGCCTCTGGTTTATTCTATATAGAATAGAATAGTATTTAATTTCTTTCATTTTGCGCATATAACAATTTATAATAAAATAAGAGCTCTTAATTTTATCCATTTCTCGTCTTTCTGTGTATCGTCGTCATCGGTTTGACACATTAAGGTTCTTCGCGCTTTTGCGAGCATTTAGAGAAACAGAAAGGCACGCAGCCTTGCGCTGCCCGCGGGACAATAACGACGTTGTATAAAAGCCGCGCGTAACCAACTCCGCAACTCGCCATAATGCAGTCGCGGCTGGCAGATGAAGGGCGTTGATAAATACAATACAACAGTGCGTTGGCAGCTCCCTTTATGCGCGCGAATCGCACCGCACGAACGGAAGTTCCACTCGATTTTCTAACAGACATTATCGCGCGCCGCGCGCCGATCGGACTGTACCACTTTTTACAGGTCTTTTTTATTATCCGTACAATACTGCTCTAAAATGCAAGAGCACGCGCCATCCATCACTGTCTCATCGATAATGTTTCCTAACGAGCGTGCGCTCCGCGTTTTGGCTGCATCACGACACGTACTCGGCAAAGTTTTCTTATGCTCTTGCAATATGCCGGGGCCGCATTACCGTAGCAAGATCGAAAAACGGAAGTGCAAGAACTTTCTGAATTTATGGCGGAGAAGCGACTGGAATCGAAGTAGGTCGTGTTCCAGGCTAGTCCGTGAGAAAGGAGAATACAAGCGATACAAGCGCTCTACTTGTGTACTCGACGTGTTGTGACAATTGTGTGTCGATAATTTCCGTTACGCCGCAACGTGTTTTGCGTCTAACGGGGTACTCTGTCACTTCTGTGTGTCAGCTGTTTAACATTTAGTCGTAGTTCAAGCTATCAAGAGTTGTGTCAGGTTCGTTCCTTTCCTGCGAAACGATTTCTCTTATTATCGCACGCCGCGCTGGTGTTTTCGCGATACGAACAATAGACGTCACGCACCGCCGGCTATATTCCTTGCAATTCCCGCAAAAGTTTCGTGTCGTTGCTTCCATTCCGTTTCTCCACGGAGCCCGAAACTTTTCCACGAAGCTTACATTCGAGCGCTCGGGAGACGATGAACTTTCAAGAGGACACTCGAAAGGCGCATATTAACAAAAGGTGAAACATAATGCACGTGGTACGCGGCTAATAGCTTCGAATCATATGATCGAAATCTCTTTGTCTTTTTCACCCACGAAACTATATTCTACAATTCAACAGTTTTTCAATACTAACAGAGTACATTGAAAAAATATTATTTGTTATTAAATAGTATATTTATTTTTGTATCATTGTCTCTCGATTTAAAGAATTAATATTCTGCAAGTTTATAAAAAAATTGTTTCGTTAATATTTATTTAAATATAAGGAAATAATACTAACATAAATATATTTACTTATAATTTCAAAAAATATTTTTCTCGCTGTACATTATTTAACGCAATAACTCAGAAATCGGTCTGATAGAAATAATTGATAAGGAAACGTGAAGGGCACTCTACCTTCTTTCGCCTGAACATATCCGTGCACTTCGCAGTAACTTCCGGCCGGGCCAGCCGCTCCAGGAGTGTCCAACGTAAAGAGGGTATTAGCTGAAGAGCTGACGCCGTCGTCGGACATCGTCTGCAGCAGGCTGGTACCCTGCGACAGGGTACGTTGCTGCTGGTGATGCTGGTGGTGATGATGGTGCTGCTGCTGCTGCTGTTGCTGCTGCAGCTGCGCCTGCTGCTGATGCTGTTGCTGCTGCTGCTGCTGCTGCTGCTGCTGCTGCTGAGCTAGCATCTCCTCGTGCCGACATTTCGAGCAACGACGCATCTCAGAGCGGACACGCAGCAGCCAAACCATGCCGAAGAGCGCCATAGCAACCTCGAGACCCGCTGACCTCGATGGGTGCTTCATGCTCGCGGGGTTGAGGTCATCGAGGCTCCGGGAGCCAGCGCGACACATATCACCGACTTCGGTGCGGATTTGTCCACCTCTCTGTTTTTCTTTCTGCACCTTCTTCCCTCCCGCCTCTCTCTCTCTCTCTCTCTCTCTTTAACGCGCGCGCCTACTTTTACAAGATGGCGATAGCTAAGTAACGACGAGTGTCGATATTTTTCTCAAATTGTGACGTTATGTTTCTCTTTTGATCTGGCAATATAGAATTATTAAGCTTTCATTGGCAGTGATGGTTTTGATTATTCTCGAAAGACTTGGATTACTTCGTTTATAACTGAATTAAAAGTTTGTATATTTCGCAATCCGTTGAATACTATTAATTATCGGACTTTGCCGTTTCCGAAAAAGGATTAGTGTTCACATTGGCAGCTTCCGATATTTATCACGTCGTATCTTTTCTGTCCTGACCTCAGGTTCCTATTGTGATGTCGACGTCGCTACGCTACAGTGAAGCAATTCCATTTATTCGTTGCGAAATAGTCGGAACCGAAGGATGACCTCGTTCACATTTTGCGCGCGTTAGCTTTACTTTCAACGATTTCATTCCGTAGAAATCAGGATCCTCGTTTTGTGAAAATCTCGCCGAAAATAGAGACAGCGCGATGCTTCATATTTCTCGTGGACGATACATCGGGATGAACATGTCCCGCAATTACCAACGAAGGATATCCAATAAATTGTGCGCAATCAGAAATTGCGCAAGTCTTCTTTCTCCCGCCGTTTTCACGACATACGAAGTTCAATTTAAGGATGGCCGAAAAATGAGCAAGGCACCGTTCTTCTTGAAGGCTGGTCAATAAGTGTCTGAGTGATGCATTCGATGCTTTGACGAAGAAATGCGAAACGATGCCTTTGTACGAAGAAATTGTCTCTTACTTTATCCTATAAATCCTTTGAAATTTAAATAAAGATTTGAAATTATTGAATAATTTCAAAGATCCGTATAAACAAAGTGGAAAAAAACAATAATTCCTTTTGCTCAGTCAATTGCCGTGCAAATTGAAATGCCAAATCAACGTCGAAGATGTTTCTATTTTGTTGAGACTTATTTTAATCATTCTTCAACAGTCGTTATCAATTAGACGTTATCAAAGCAATTATCCGATCAGAAGGAAAATATCTGACAATTTCCTAATTTACAATTCGTTTTTCTTTTCGGCGAAGAGAGAAAGAGAGAAAATTCTTTGAGCTCGGGTTTCGTGCTGCAAATACCGAAGCGAATCAGCCAAGGCACCAATTCTTTCGAGTACCGATAACAAGAAGGATGAAGATGATCGATACAGCCTTAATACGGAAGGAAGCTAAGCGATTGGTCCCGAGCGCACTTCGACGACGATGATACTTTTATAAAAGTACAAAAGACGTCCGTCCCCGAGTGGTCGAGTACGTGAATCCTCCCATATTTTCCAGGAACTACCCCGTGATCATCACCCGTTTCCAAGTCGTGGCTACGCCTCGCTCTTCCAATTTTCAACGACCGAGTTCTATCCCTAGATGTCGTCTCCAGCAATTTCTACCGTCCCCGTTCCTTCTCTCGTTAAACTTCTCGTGGTCCATCGAGCTACGTGATGCTGATTCCTTCTCTCTTTTTCCCTCTCTTTCTCTCTCTTTGTCTCTCTCTTGATAATGCCGCTCTAGAAATGTGACTCCGTCCCATCGGGACGCGTACTTCCGATCGTGCAACTTCCGTTGTCTCACTCTTCACGCATGAGTGAATTTCGCTCGGCGTTCATTCCCGATTGACGGGAAAGCGGGACAGATGGAAGAGCGTTCGATATAGCGGCCAACTTGCCCCCTTCTTCGTCCCTTCTTCGCTCTGTATGAGATTACGTGGCATTTGCAACCGAAAAGTAGCACTTCAACCGCATGTAGTTCGCCTTTTAGAATGGAAAAAAGATACGCTTGACAGTAGTGGTGACAGCGGGGAAATCGGATACACGTGGAGCAAGTGGATTCTGCTCTCGCGATCGGAGGATTTAGCTAAAACGGAATCCTCATGCGGAGTGGACTGCTTGGATTCAAGCAGCGGCTCGTTATCAATTCCTGTCGAGTCGGAGTCTGACTGAATGGGTTCACTCCTGTCAAACTCCTGTCGATGGACGTTCGCAGAAGCTCCGACGGCCCGTACTTCAGCGATGACCCCGCTTTGACGATAAAAGGCGATATTAATTTCGTCGTTTTGTTCACGATTTTTTTACTTTACGAGCACTTTGTCGCTTGATCGCGGAAATCTCAAGATAGGAATTTTCTTTCAAGGTACGTTTCCATTGGATTTCATCTCTCTGTCGTGACCGTTTATTCAGAATCCTCTCGAACAGAATCGATTAACGTTCGGAACATCCACACTACTGTCGCTTCGTGCTTTTCCAAATAATGATGTTTGCCACTGAATATCACATCGAGATCGATTCTTCTCGACAAAGAAATCCTTTGAACTAGAATCTGCGAGTACCTCTTCTTCCTGGAAAAGCGAGTGCTTCACTCTGTACGCATGAACGGATGAGGCGTTATTCCGGGGATGCAGTCCGGGTTGATATCCGGCGATAACGCGGCTTTCCGGAACGTGAAAGGGAGTTTCGAGGGGGTTTGCGGGTTGAAAACCATTGGTGAAGAAGGCTCGATAAGTGACCGGTTTCTTTTTCTTCGGGTCGTCGGTTCGGCCTCGATACTCCCTCTTAGGAAGGCTCTGCAGCCTTAGATTTCCGGCCGATACTTCTCCATTCTATCCTGGAAAAGTCATGGCAGGAACCTTCGAGCGTTACCGATGCGAGAGAAGCGCGGTCGATTTCGTTCGCGAGCTCGATGCTCGCCCGAGGAGAATTTTTCAATGAGCTTCCACTTTCGCAACGACGGCTCTCTGAATAGCAGACTAATCGATCCTTCCGTGCGTTGATTGATAATCTACAATACCGTATTTTTCGCTTACAGTCGCGAAACTGCTGGTCGTCATCGGTGGAAAAGTTTCATCAATTATACAATATTAACGATTATTTAAAACGCTTCCTTGTTCGCGCTTGCCTCGAAAGCATTCTTACTCAGGAATAATAGCTTTTCTCTTTACTTTTGAATTTTGTAAACAAAGTAAAACACGTCAACAATAAAATAATTCGTTAACGATGTAGAAGAAACAAATAACAGCTTGAGCTAAATGAAATCCATCCACGTCAATAACTTATCCAATTGCATATCGACGGTGTGCAATAGCAACGGAATAAAACGGTCCATCTCTAAAACGCGGACGATCGTAAATACAGATCGCGCCCAATAAAACAGGGACGCCAGCTAAGTTTCAGAGATCGATTTCGTTGCAAAAGGGAGAAAGGGAAAAGTAGAGATAGAGGAAGAAGGAGAGAGAGAAAGAGAGAGAGAGAGAGAGACGGAGAGAATACTCTTCGAAAGGGTTATAAATCGTGACCGGGTACAAAAGGGACGACGACGACGACGACAACGACAGGATTGTGCGCCGGGCCGAGTATTCGAAAAAGGGGTGAAAACACTTGTGCGCGCTCGTCGGGCACTGACGCTGCTGGCAACTACTGCTCTACGTTGAGTCGCAATACGATGGTAAGGGAGCGAGCAAGAGGGAAAAACGCTTTCCGTCTTGCGAGCGGTGTGCAGGCATAATTAAAAGCTTATATAAATTCCGTTTCATGCGCTACCGTTCGTCCGCGAATGCGTTGATCCATTTCGCCGTGTTATATCGCCGCCGTCGTGGGCGGAAGCGAAAACACGGTAAATCGAAACACCTAGGGCCGCTACCGCCGCACGTTCGTCGATTTTACACGGGGATTTACTGGATCTGCGTTACCCGCGTTACCACCCACGGCGAGCTGAATAGCTCAATAACTGTCGGGTTTTCCCTTTAGTGTCGGTGCTCGCGGTGATTAAAAACGACGCTCACCATGGCTCCGCGAGTGTATTGCGATGAGCCGTATATTGAAGTGCCTCCGCGCTATCATCAAATAAAGCGCGTCATATAAAGCAAGCGCGCAGCGTGATACGTACATTTTTACACGGCATAGTTATTTAATATATTTTAATCTTCGATGTGCGTGTGCGTGCGTGCGTGCTTTGTTTTTTTCATACACGTTTCTCACGAGATTTCGTGTTTACTGTTTAAATCTCTTATTTATTTAGCTTTCTACATTCTTCCATTTTCCGTCGCTTATTCAGCCTTATACGTTCTGCGCGGGAATGAGATACGTTGCCGAGCACTCAAATATGCTGAACAAGCGACAAATTTTGTGGATGAACAAATTTTCATCGGAGGAACTCATTTGGCGGGTTATCCTTCCGCGCGCGCCCGATATATCGATTTAACGGCGAGCCGATAAACCGCGGACGAATGCGATTATGTCGGAAATAATGCAGCAGGCGGCTCGATGACCGCGCGCTCTCGATGCACGACCGCCAGGGCCCCCGTCGCAATAACGCACTCACGAGAGTTTCGTTGAAAATGGGTGGGAAAAAAAGACCGGTCGATTGAACGAGAGAGGCTTGATACATCGCGCTCGCCCGATGATTACGCAGGCCGATCGTATTTCTTCACGGCAAAACGTCCGAGCGTAATTTCGCAGGCGTGTAAATCATCGGAATTGAAATTGATGAATCATTAGCCCCTGCCCCCCCCTCCCCTCCTCCCACGCTTTCGAGCGGCGCCGTGGCCGTCGAGCGTTTAATCGACGCGGTCGTAAAAATTAATTTTGCACTGCGACGCGAATTATTGTTTACGGATCGCCGACAACCAACAGCGGCGGGGAGATTAATATTTGTTTCTATTCGCTTTGTGAACGTAGGTATTGTATAGTTATTAGCTATCGTAATCGGATCACGGAGATCGGATGTAATTTATTGATGCGCGTAACAATTACATAAGACCGCATATGGAGACACATTGTTATTGCGTAATCAATGATCGCGATCGATGCTTATTAATTAATGTAATATTACTACAGTTATATTATTATTATTTAATGAAACAATCATGTTGGTTTTTATTGAATGCATTCGTTTCTACCTCGAATCGACGGATAAAAATTTTACTCTTTTATCTCGGCCTGTTTTGAGACTGGGATTATTATGCTTGCAAAGTTCAAACTGAGGTAAAACCAAAAGCGGGATAACCTGATGAAGGTAAGGGGAAGGACGGAATATATTTTAAAAGTTTCACAGGGAAGCCCCTTTTTAGATGGAGACAACTTTACTTCCTTTCTTCGTGAGCTCCGACAATTTCCTCGACTTTTTTACATACTTGATAAGTTAATTCAAGAATCTTAAAGACACTAACGCCAAATCTCAATATATTTTTTACTTCAAATAATAAAAAAATATGTTAAGTAATATCTTAACATAAGTAAAATGATTCGAATTAAAATGTCATATTTAAATTTTAAAATTTATTCATGTAATAAAAAAGTTTGTTTAATGATTTTTCAATGACCTAAAGCTATTTCCAATTTAATCACTTTAAACAAAAACAAAAAAAAAAATATATATATATATATATATATATGCCTATACTATATATATTGCGTGCCAAAATAAAAAGGAATACGTTTGTATAAAATAAAATTATTTTAATTTCAATAAATATTCATTTTCACAGAGAAATCATAACAGGCTCACATTTAAAATCTCATGTTCAATAAGTTAAGACTTTGATTTCAAAAAACCGTTTTAGCTATAAAAATGAATACATATCTACTTTTATACGATTTCGATTTAAAAGCAAATTATTACTTTTGTATATCACAACAAATAAAAAAAATAACGGAATTAGGATGTCGCATTTAATGCAAATTCTTTGTAGCAACATGTATGAATGTAACATATTTCCACGTTTCCAGCGAGAAATGAAATGCTGCTTTCGGGTGGTAAAAAAAGCTCATGATGACACGCATCGTTGTACCCGCTAATAACGACTGCGCATTTTGGAAGTTTTGTTTACCTCTGGCAACGGCTGGGCTAACAATGAGAGCCCAAAATTAACGCGTCAAAACCACAACACGTATCGAAAAACATTACGCACAATTCGCGCCTGTGTTAAATGATTTTATCTCTTTTTGTCACCTTGTATTGTAATCGTGACATCAGTGTGTAAATAACGCATGAATTTGTGAACATCAGTAATTGCTTGCAGTTTTTACAGTCGGTAGTCGAAAATGTAGATTACATGTACAGGTCATAATATATAAAGTATTCCATTTGAAATTCTTGATTTTATAAATGTTTTAATAAAGACAGTTCCAGATAAAAGGTTAAATAAATCAGATGTTTACGGTAACGTGTGCATTTGTTCAAAACAATAATATAGAAATTATGCAGCTATGAAGATTATAAATCGTGAAAAATATACTTATAAATATGCAACCGCAAACGAACTACTGTTAATGTATATACATCATTAGAGTTTTAATTTTGAGTCTGAAAATTCATCAAATATTCATTCAAATATAAAAAGACAAGTTTATTTATCTTTTCATTACTTTCATCTTTAAGAAGCTTAAAGAAATATCAACTTGGGACCAGGATTAATAAAACTGATATGAGAAAAATAATCCGCTTACAGAATACGCGACTTTGAGTTTTTTTGGAAAATTTTTTCTTTTCATATAAAATGCTATAAAAAAATAACGTATAAAAAATCGATGCATGACGGCAAAAAGTTTTGGTAATTAACGTTATATCAATTTTTATTTGCAAATCTAATAATAACGTAATTGTGCTTCACTCACAACTATAGCTTACACTTATAACGTCGCGTAGATCATAAAATATCACAAGAACATAATTCGATATAAAAGTAATTGTATAACGGTGAAATTTTGAAAAAAATATTCTCTTTTAAATTGGTGTAATTTATGAAGGTTTCATATATTTTTGTAAAAGATATATCATTTAGTTTTATTAGCTGCGATAGCTTTTTTATATTCGAGAAGAGCACAAATATTTAGCACTTTTTTTACGTTTTTTCAAAAAGGTAGTTTTGTTTAGATTTGCACTGTATATCACGTTTATATATCACTTTTCTTAATCTTCGATGAACTAGCTGGAGTCTGACATACATCAGCAAGATTTAAACTATTATAACTTTTATTATTTGTTTTCTTGATATAAAAAATTAAATAATTCATTCTTTTTATTATTTTGTTTCATTTTTATACTTTAAGGAACAAGAATCGATTGTTATGGCAATGGAGTTAGATATCGTATTAAATTAGTATATTTATGAAGTATTGCAAGGGTACAATGGGATATAAGATACCCTACATGATTCGCCATGTTGATTTTTCCACTGAATTTTCAGAAGATTAACTATATTTTTATTAAATATAATTACACAATTTTTCAGCACACAATCTATACATCGAATTGTAAAATATCCAGACGTTAGATCTGTTTCTTCTTTGACTATACGCCGAGCACAATTCAACTCATTGGTACCATTTTATAATCTCTCCGCAATCCTTAAGCGTTTCGTAATCGTAAAAAAGAAATTTATCGGATAGAAATGGGCGTTTCTGTCGTTTCCAATTCCCTTTGTGGTAGTGGCTGGAAGTGCGGTGCCACATGGAGCCGCCGTACAAATCTAACGAGCAACCGTAAGGGCGAAGTGAACTCGATGCAAACTTGATGGCAGGGCACGTTGTTCCAAGCGTATTCGAAAACGCGGGGTTGGGGATAGCATACGGGTAGCATAATGCAGATTCCGGCGCGCGATTACGGCGGTTTGTGCAGACAGTACAAACAAACCCGCGAAACTTGTGCGTGCCCTTTGACGGTCATTCATACGTTAATAATTTTTCAACAAAAAGCTACAACCGCGCGATCGAACACGGTAAACGGAAAGCGAAACAAAATTCGACAAAGATTTTTACGAAGGAACGTATCATCGATTCTGAAAGAATTTTGTACTTTGAAATATAAAGAAAGGCAGCGGTATCTTTTTTAGTTTTATTGGTCACATCATGACAAGGCTTTGAGTATTCATAATTGCAAAATCAAATGTATTTTCAACTATAGTAAAATGGACAACACTACAGATTATAGTTTGCTAAATATAGAGCTAATTAAGATTATAACATTAGAAAAATCTAATTTAATCATCAAAGTGAATAAAATCAATATTTTGCTGCATAAATAAATTATTAAAAATTAATTAATTGCTAATTTATTAAAAATTAAATTATTTTGACACTTGGCAGCATGATTGCAATATTAAAATAATTTTTTTTATAAATGATAACCAATTCAGCTCGCTTTGGTCTCTTATTATTGTTTTTTATTATACAAGCGAGGAACCTTCGTTGTTTTTTAAATTATTTTACTTCATAAATAAATAAACGAATTATTTGCTTCGTAAAAAAAATGAATATGTTTGTATCGCTTTACATTTTTTTTTGTTGGAATACGTATATTTTTCTAGCATATTAACATGGAGAATATTTTAACGGTTTTTGCTCTTGCATAGAAAGTTATTGAAAAAATAAGTAACACATTTTTTTTACAAATGAGTTCGTTGTAATTTTCGATAGAGTAGCTTCATCTCGAAGCTTTACGCAAGCAGAAGACGAGAAAAGGTGAACGAGAAGCTGCCCGCATTCAGATTAAAATGAGCGGAAAGAGTGTGCTTTTCAGCATGACACAGGTGCGTTCGCATCGTTGCATCGAAAGTATACCTTTATATTTTTCCGCTGTCTTGGTCGCTGCTCTTTAATCCTTCGTATTTAAGTCCCCCGGTTTACTACGAACTTATCCTCGCTGCCGCGAAGAAGACGGTCTTAGATAAGCTCTTCGCTTATGAACAATGTGCACTTCTTTCTTTCTTAAAGAATAGCTACGAGTTACTTCTCTAGCGATACTTCTCTAGCGTCTTAAAGCGAATGTCAGAAAAAAAATATTAATGTATCAATATATGTCTATCTAAAATTTAAATACTTTGCTCTTCCATAAACTCTTACAGTTTATCATAATATATATATTTTTTCAAACCTTTCAAATACTTTACAAACTTTGCGTTTCCTATAAATCTCTCACAAGGGTATATCCAGAAATGTATCTCGCGAAAGTTTGATATTATGATATAAAGTTTGCTATCGTAAAATGTAATATGCAATTCAAGTGCCAATGAATCAAAGGATTGGAGTTGCAAGATTTTAAAGTTTGGAATGACTGCACGCGTGACAGATATCACAGCGAAGGTCGAAATTTCACAAAATCAGTGTAACCAAAATGTCGAGTTCTCTTGAGTTCGCAGATTTTGTTAAACATCACGGCTGCGTCCGCAGAACGTGTTATCAGTGCTATTGCATCATTTTATCCTTATTTTATATGTTGGAATAGCGCTAATAGCGCATTTTCCAAACGCAATCTACATAAGAAATAATTTAATTTTTTTTTATAATTTATTTAATTATTATTTCTTTGAATAAATTTTAAACAGATACATAATATGTTTGTTTTTTTTATAGAATTATACAATAAATTAAAAATACGAAAAAAAAAATAAATGTAGAAAGAAAAAAGATATCAATCGGTTTCGAACAGCAAAGAAGAAAATAAAATCTTGTAACTTCAACCCTCTGATCGATTGGCATCTGAATGTTAGATATATATTACTTTTACGACACATCAAATTCTATATCGTATATCAAACTTTCTCAAATCCGCGAGATACATACATCTGACATCTTTTCTTGTCAGTTTCGTATAATTTACACGCACAGATTTCAGTGACATACATATCGTTTAAATCTAATTTCCGTGGTCAATATATTTGCTCCTTAAAGGCAGCGCATTTATCTCAGACGTAAAATATTATTGCACATCGCAGTTGTAACGTTCGTAGATAAATCGTCGAAAACGCGAGGACGTCAAGAGGGTTTATCTTCTTCTTTTTGAGTTTCGAGCTTCGGTGAAAAATTGGTTTATCGTCAATCCAACGGCCGAATTAAATTTCGGTTGCTCAGAGCGGAAACTATTTCACATTTGCACGGAATTCGTTTTTCCAACGAGCCGCCATTTGTGCCGCTGTCAACGTTCAGAAAGTTTTTCAGAAATAAACTTTGCTTCCCCTCCCTTTCTCTCACTTCCGACCCTTTCTCACCACCGGACATTTCTCCCGTTTGTGACGGAAGAGCATGTTTGGAGAGGGATACTAAATTTTCGTTGAAATTTTTTATTCAACTAACTTTGGCATTAAGCTGCATCGTTACGTATTCATATCGGTGGAATTGTTCGTAAATATTGTTAGCCATATTTTCGACGGGCACACGAAAATCGTGATAATCGTTGTAATCGCAATAAATCTCTCGTATACAAAAGTGCATGAGGGGATTTGGCCGAGTAAAGCTGCAACAAAACATTGTTTCCAAGTTATATTTTTTGTAACACAAACGTGAAAAATTCCATCAGATGATGGATACTTGATATTTTGCAACGTTTATTTTTCGATATGAATATAGAATTTATGATTAAAATAAAATTTGACATTTAATTGTTTATTATATTTAACTGTCAACGTTTTGTAAAAAAATATATATCGGCTTACAATATTTATTTTAAACTTTCACAATTTTCGAAACTTTATTTTAGTAGATAAGACATTTAATGATCTAATGAAACATTCTCGATGAAAAAGAAATCTCCTTGTCATTCTACCGGGTTTCTTGCGCCACTGAAAATGGAAAAGTTACAGAAGCGACTGCAGTTGCAATTACTCGTTGACGGAAGTTCGCAACAAACAAGCTAATTGTCAAGATTCCTTGTACCGATGTGGCTGTCATGCAAGCGATTATTAACAAACTTTATAATTTGAAACAAAATCCCCTCGGCGCTGTCGAGTAGCCAATGAATGCACAAGTTCGTTGGCGTAATACTAATTATTCTATTATTAATTAGAAAGTTTGTGCAACGGCGCCTTGAATAGCGACCGTCCGGTATATTAGTGTGCCCTTCTGTGAAATTAAATGAAACGTCCGCGCGGAAAGAAAAGAGCAACGGTAATCCCATTGTAAGCGTGAAAAGGATGAAGACGTACATTCTTTTGTGAAATATACTGCGAATCCCTTGAAAGACCGAAAGAGAAACAAAGAGCGGATTTCACGTTATATGTCTGATGATTCTGTATATGATCATCGAGTTGCGCACGTATCAAAATAAGTACTCCGTTATCGGGCACATTTTTTTCCTTGCTCGATACATTTTTGTATAATCATTCGTAATGTAACGAGATTTTCTACGACGGTTATTTTTCATCTAATTAATGAAATGTTTGGGAAGAGAACAGCTCTGTAATTTAATTCCGGTTACCGCAGATACTCTTGTTAAAAATGAAGAAAGACGATAGAAAATGATGCCAAGTTTGCTTGCCAGATCCAGGTTTTGCAGTAACGAAATTTGCACGGATCTCTCGCGAGACTCTTGCTTCGCTACGTTCGCTGTTCGCTAAGTTGGTGCATACCAGCTTTACAACTCGCGGTGAACTTATTCACGCGAACACGTTACATTCGACTGCACGAGTTACAACGATTAGCACATCGCTCGCGGCGCACGCAACACTGTTATCAATAACGCAGGAATTCAATAAAAAAATCCCGCGAAGGTTTAACGACCACGAACGATACGGGTGGGGTCTATGTGGTCCCGGCTAACGGTTGTGCTATGAATCCAATTTGATCCAATTTAAAAATAGAGGAGCGCTTTGTTTCAGGCATTCCGAAGAGAGAGAGAGAGAGAGAGAGAGAGAGAGAGAGAGAGAGAGAGAGAGAGAGAGAGAGAGAGGAGCCATCCGCATCCATCGAGGGATCGAAACACACGATACAGCCGACAAATATTTACTGAAGCACACGGAACGACGCGCGCTCGAATGAAAATAATTAAGTCTGTGCGCGAAAACCGCGTTCCGTTGCGCTCCACGCGACTGCAACGCGAAGACGCATTCAGGCGCCATCATCGCCGCGATTATGTCGTCTCTCATCGCCGTGCATGCACACGTGCGAATTTCTACGTATGCGCACACGGGCAGGGCCCGCTATTGTGTCGTGACCCCGGGACTGCGCGTCCACCTCCGCATTGAATTAGGGCGTTGCATCTCGCCGGAAATTGCGTCCACCCGGACTGATCTGACCCCCCCCCCCCCCTTTCCCCAACCAGGAACATCGTCCTACGAGATCGATAAAGTACGCTCTTCAAAATCAGACAAGCGACGGGCGTGTAAAATACGCTCGAAAATGATTGCAAATGTATGTCGGCCGCGAGCACATTCCACGAGTTTGAAATAAATTTAGTTTTACATATTCGAATGCGTACACATGCATCATGTACTCGAAATAATTTTGATTTGTATCATATTTTGAATTTTGCTCTCGCAGTTTCGTATTACTCTTTGAACGTATCAGCCAATATTCTGGCATCTGCCTCACCGGTGTGCGCTAAGTTTTATTCATTCGATACTTTTGTTACAAACTCGATATATGCGATATCAAATATCAATACTATGAACAATTTACAATGGTGTGGCGTATTTAATTTTTTCAATTTTATACCTTTAGTACAAATTATATCGCAAACTATGCAAACTGTGTGGTTGCTAATTATTGAATTAAAAATTATTTGAATCTTAAGAACTAGAGATTCAAATGCTCGAAAATCGTATTTGTTTTTCACAATTTTATGTGACGAATTAAATAAAAGTAAAGCTTTATGCTATATTTATACAACATATAAAAAATAAAAAATATATTTTTTATTTGATTACATAAATACATAAATACATAAATATGCGATGCATATATGCATGGTTAAACTATGCACCGTTTCTTTTACTTAATATAATATGATTTCGGCTCTTGATGATCAGTGATTTTTAACTACAAACATTCAAAAGACTTGCTGATACCGAATGAATTTTTGTGAACAAAATAGATTAAATAAAAAATAATAAAATGGCAGCTATGACTTCAATTTTTTCGACCAAACAATTTTGATTTCGTTAATACTAGCTACCACTTCTTTAATTTTTATTCAATTTATTTTGTACAAGTATTCGATAACAATAAGTCTTCTGACGTTTTCTAGCTAAAAATAGCGATGATCGAACCATCGAGATTGTCCGTAAAAAATATATAATGTTTTTCTACTCTTTATATGTTGTACAAATATCCATTAAAACTTCACTTTTATATATTTATTCAGTTCGTTAGAAAAAACTGTCAAAGATTTTCGAGCAATCTGATCCTCTATATAGTTCCTTCAAAACATAAATTTTTATAAAATAGAGAATATTTTGCAAAGAGAAAGCAAAAAGCTTCGAAAATACAAAACACAATAGTTCATTTTTTAAATTCTAAAATAAATTACTCTAATCGCGAGTATAAATTTAATTTAACGCGTATTAAAGACGAGAATATACTAATAGTCTGCGTGAATATATTTTCATCAAGGCAGTTTGGCACGTTCTAAATATTAATCCTAAATACTCGTAAAATAATTCATAATCAGAAAGGCGTGACTTCTAGTAGTTCTGATGCAACATGTCCGTGCAATATCCATCAATCTTGCTGCAAATAGGACCTTCAAGATATAGAGCGGACGGTGCATTTATATGGCTCGACGGTGAAAGAATATTTCACGTGAGAATTTCCGCGTCGATTCACGGATCGCGCTCGTTCGTTCCTCGGCACCGGCTCCGTTTCGCGCAGCTCCGCACAGCTTCCGCGAAATTAAGCAACTCACTGTCATGTGCCCGATTACATTTTTCGTCCGGTAAAAAAAGCGTCAGCAAAAGGAATAAATGTCTGCAGTCGTGAGAGAGCGCAACCGGAAGGATATGCGCGATGGCACCCTGCCATCGCAAGAAGAAGTTTGGCCGCCTCATTGACGTCGACTCTGCTTCTCCCCGAGGGGCTTGCCGTCCTTAAAGTGCTCCCACTTGGTTTCCCTCGCGCAGATTGGCGGTTGGAAAAACGTGAATCTACCACCCGACCTTACCTCGTTATAAAATTCCACCGGTAGGTCCTCCCCAGGGGGCTCACTAGATTTGATCTCTTTCGTCGCCTCTCATTCACGCTTTGTCTTTCTCTTTCGCGTTTTGACAGACCCGACAGCGTCTCCGACAGTCGCCCTTCGCATTAGCCTTCGATCCCCTCGGAATAGAGGGGGTTGCTCGCAAAGGAAATTCCATGAATTTCGAATAAGTGATAATCGAGTGAGAGTTCTATTCGATTTATGATCTCTGCGTAATATTTCATCCACAGCGGATATCGCGAAAAATCTTTACTGGTTACATAATTAACAGTTTGAATGTCGTTTGTTGCATTTTTCAAAGAATTATTCCACGAAATCCACGACGCGTGTGATTTCATAGAGTCATTGTGAAATAAAAATAAAAGAATCTCTGATTAGCGGATATTAATATCACTGATAGAAGCAACTAAAACGATTTAATTAACCGTGCATTGATAATTAATGCGCTATACATTCTCATTAAATCACTCTGCGCCAGCAATCTCTTCTATTTCGTATATCATAAATGTAAATGCCGGATCAGTTTCAATTAAAATTTCTCTCGGCTTCGGATAAATTCATCACGGCCCATTATTCAACATCAGTAGAATCATTATCACGATTAACACCACGCACTGATCACAATAATCCATTCGTTTCGCCCGTCTCTACTGCGTTCAACACTGCGGTAATATCTTCGGATATAATTATAAAAAAGAAGATGCGAAAAATGCAGCTCACAGATCTCTCAAAATACTAATCATTTGATACCTCAAATTAAATTGCTCTCTATTAATAATGTATTATAATTATGTTAAGTAATATATATTATTAATATTAATGCTCGTATGTAATATGCATTATAATATGTGCATAATACATATTAATGCAATAATATATTAATAACTAGACGGGCACGCATTCGTCAACCTATATAAAACAGCGTCGGTGCATCTGCGTTTACGAGTGCATTATCTCCCTGGAGTACACTTTCCTTTTTTACAGGCTCGATCTGTGGAAGACAGTCGACCATCAACATCGTTCCTCTACGTTTTTGCAGTTCATTTTCCGTTCTCTCTCTCTCTCTCTCTCTCTACTTGGTTCCGCATAAATTGATGATTACACTGCATGACCGGGAAAAGAAGCGGAGTCTCTAATGGACTCGTGTTCTTTGTGCAATTTGCATTTGATATTTCCCCGGAAAAATTGATTTCAAGTATAATAGCCTATTTCTAGCAAATGAAGTCAAAATTTTCACTATGGAGAAAAGGCGATGAAAATAGACGAATTTTTTTTTTAAGATTTTATTCCTCGTATAACTTGTACAAGAATATTAACTAATAATTTCTTTTTCATTCGATTTTAATTTTAAATAATAATAAACAATTCTTCAATAATTCAGTGCTTATACAGTACTTACTTTTAACAATTCAGTATTATAACAAGTAGACTCATTTGTGAGTTAAAATCAAAATTAAATGCACACACAATTATACAATAGTATAATTTATATATTTAAAAAAGTACGTAAAAATCGAATTTCCAGCATTTAGGACACTGTCAGTAATTGAGCCATTTCTGTATGAAATTCTAGAAATATTATTATTTATTTGCTTTCATTTATTTGTATAAAGAGAGCTTTTCCAATACGAGCGGGAAAGGTTCTTCGGCCCGACAGAAATTAAAACGATGAGAGAGAGAGAGAGAGAGAGAGAGAGAGAGAGAGAGAGAAGACGAACAGTGATCGATAACTATTTCCGGTGTCTTTGAGAGATGTTCTTCTCGTTAACCATTTGAGTTTCTTTGCCAGACAGTTCGTTAAGCAGTTCCTGCAGTTGATACTCGTCCAACAGTTTCTAAATTTTTGGCGACCTCGTAAACGCGATGCAGTTGTACAGTCCATGATACTCGAGTGGATCGTGACGAGAATTCTTCATAATGATTCAATGCAATGAAGACTTTTAATGAGCTAAGCATAACACTGCTTTTTCATTGCGCATTATGCGCTTGATATTATCTTTCGCGTGTAAGCTGCCGCGAACAAGGAAGCAATTCCTTTTTATCGTACATTATACGATATGTTTGATATTATCCTACATGTATGAACGTTTGCGGACACACCGAGAGAAATGTTTAGTAAAATGAACTAACGTTTGGTTGAATGGTGCTCAAATGAATTTTATAATTACTGAATATATCATTGTTTTGACCAAATAATTTGAAGCCTTAACGAAATAATTATTTTCATACAACAAATTACAAAAAGTTTTGTTGGATGTAACCAAGTGTTTGGTACCAGTAACTATAAAATTCATTTGATCACTATACAACCAAACGTTAGTTAATCTTACCAAACGATTTCTCTCAGTGCAGTAAAGCGTATTTAAACTGTGTTTTTTTTTTTTCAACAATAAATAATAAACATAACATTGACAATCATATAACACAATAAACGATCTATATTATCGAATCATTTTACTGAATTAGATAGGCATTTGTTTCAATAGGCGGCAGTCGATTGATTAGCCTGATAATACGATGAAACGTCCGATTAGTAATTACTGCTCGATCAAATCGCGGAAATGTTTAATAACGCACGACTGTCAGGGCGGTTCGCATTTAAACATGCATCGTGACACGCTCAATCCCACCACATCGCTCTCAACACCGCATAAAACGTTCATCAATTAATCCCGCGCGCGTGTCTCGCGTCAAATTTTTCATTCGGCCACTCTGCCGAGGAGTGGTGTACACACAGGTCGAATATCATTGGGAAACAATTTGCGCGTGACGCATACCGCGTGTAACTTTCGGCGCAGTTGTCCGCGGAGCTGGCAGCGTCGAGTTAAAAAGTAGCCGGCGCAGTGCGTTGCAAACTTTCACGCCGGGCTTCATTAAATTGATAATGGATCGCATTCCGCGCGCGAGCGGAACACAATAGACGTCCGGACGTTAAACGACGCGGCATTAAAACTTGCCGGGCGACATCATGGCTGCTCGCCGTGCACCGTACTTCCGCCGGCCTAGGTCCGCGCGCGCGCGCGGGAGTAACGCAATGCGTGTTCGTTACGGCGTGCATTAACACCGTTCCCGGGCGGAACGTTGTGCTGCAAAATATCATGCCGGGCGTTTTATGATATCTCCCGTCGAGTTACCCCTCCCCACGCCAGCCCGTTCTCCACCTAGTTCCATCGCAACATCGTCGTAACGTTATGGAGCGTTGAATATCGTCCGGAATATTATTTCGACTCGGCTAGTCTGTCGCGAACGCAACGTTTGTTTCGCGCTCCTACAAAACCTATCGTCAACTGTAGCATTAATGAAAGCAAATGGCGATCCAATCGAGCCTCGATTGTGTAATAGGGCGAGCGCGCAAGTGTCATCGGTGGATCGCGTAATTTCCGCTTAATGTACGATAATTATGGAAAATTGAAAAACGAGCGGCGTTATTCGCGATTTATTGTCGACCGATTGAGCGCGAATCCGCGACGCGAAACTCGGCGCCGCGCCGCTTTCGTTAAGCCGATAATAGCACGCATTCCGTACGAACGGAGCACAATGCTCAATGACTGCTTTAAAGTCCGTCGCGGAAACTGCAGCCGAAAGAAAGTTTCGCCGTTGGAAAAGAAACCGAGTGGCTTACTGCTTCGTCGCGAGCCGCGTATGCCGCGAAAGTTTCACGATATTTTACTGTCCCGGCTGAAAATTTCAGATACTCTTCCCCGATATCGCTGTACTTCGCCAAGAACGCTCGAACGGGGGGGGATTCGATATCGAATGACAAATCGAAGCGGATGACACCGCTATGTTTTATTTTTATCGCAACAGTGTCAACAGCGCGTAACATAATAATTAACTCCCAGATATTTGGAATATTTGGCTTTGCAATTAATTCGGAACAATAACAGTAATGTATCAACTACGAAATGGAGATTTTATACTATACAATTACGCTGTATTAATAATATTGCGTTTTTATTATGATTATGAATTCTATTTTGTTACGATAATAATATGATGTCGTAAAGCACACGCCGAGTGTGCGCAATATGGTTAGAAAAACTTTTAAGGGATACGGCGCGGCGGTGGACGCCGCGGCGGGTTCCGGACGGCGGCAGTGGTAAACAATCGATCGAGCCTGGCAAGCGAACGATCGCGATATACCTATACGGACAAACCTCGCATAACCATGGCAAGGAGGGAACGGTAAACACGGATATCGAGCTCGTATAAAGTTTCATTTCCAGGAATTCAATAACCGCTTACATCGTAATAATTCGCGAGCCGTTCGATTTTGTCTTATCATCGTCCTCGCCGTCGCCGTCGTTCCGCAGAGGATCCCGCGAATCACGTCGAAATCTCGCGATCGCGAGTGGGAACATAATATCAGAAACAAATAACGATAATGCGCTCTACGGGAATCAATGGCGAAGTCGTATACCATCGAGAGCGGATTCGAAAAGAGACGACGGCGGTATGGAGACACAGTAACATATTACGAACAATGCGCGCCACGTAAACGGTGAGTAATTGTTATAAGCCTATATTCGTGATAATGATGCTCTTATTGAAAAAAAATTGCGCAATAATTTCTCTTCTTGTAACGCAACGGCATAGAGTAAATAATATTAACGTTCGTTAATTTGTGTATTCCACATGTTTGCGTCTTCATTTATTTCATTTTATTTCTCGTCACTCGCGACATTAACGTCGGTGAAAGAAAGCAATGATTAGACATGATGATTTACTACACCCACATTATGCAGTTTGCATAATGCATGACAGGTGGTTAAGGGACCGACGCGTGCAAGTGAATGGTGCACGTTCTGTGCGAGATAATTGCGAGGGAATATGGGTGGGAGATGAGGAAGCGACGGTGTTCTCATCTTACAGGGGTGTTACTTGTAACTCGGATCGTCTTCACGGAACGTAAATTGAGATCTATCTCGTCTGGGGAGGGCTAATTAACTGGGAATCAAATGTCGGTCCCATCTCTTCGGCGATGACTAAAGCAGGCTTTGAAGCGGATCCCTGGCCGGATCGTAATCTCGAGAGAAAGGACAAAAGAGCGGATTGTAAGGACACGTGGTTCGATCCGGGCCAGCTGAAGTGAACCAACGTTGAACGATTATTAGTGCAAGAAACGGCTGAATCGAATATTTCGTTCGCTAAGTACTTTCTCGTACTACTTAATGAAGTAATTGGGGGATTATATGCAAGGCTCGATCATTCGCGCTCGGGCGACTCCTAAAGAAATAAAATTTCTTCGGAAACGGAACACCTGCTCGGGCATCCATCTTGCGCGACGGAAAACTTTGGGGCCGTTGAACGGCGTGCTACCTTTCCGCTTGGAATATTTAACGTAGCGCAATTACCTAGCAAATTACTTACTTGAAATTAAAAATTTAGATCTATTTGCAATTAGTTACCTTTCATCGTTTAAATATGCTTAATGTACATCACTTTGTAAATCGCTTTTAATATACAGCCTTGGCTCGAAATATTAACCTTATATTTTATAACTGGTTTAAATAGAAACCGAATGAATTATTTTTCATTTTAAGAACCCTTTAAACTCGTGTATCATATGCTAGTAATCAATATGAAATAATGACGGGTAAAAGAATTGCAGATAAACGAAAGAGATACAAATGCCTTGTAATTTTGGCTAAGATTGTATATTGTACCGTTACCTTTTTATGCATATAAACTTGTTTTGAAAGATAATAATTTGAAAGATAATAATTGAGGAAGAAATTGTTGTCCAATTTTTCCATTTATGTCTTCATATTTATGGAGTATTATTACGTCTTGTATGGTTGCTAGATTTATGTGGTTGAGCATTTAAAGCGCCCTCGACCGCGAGCTAGTTAAATTTCTTGGAAAAACATTTTTAACAGAAGTATCTCCGTTATTACATCGGGCGAGGTATCGTAGGATTGCGTACATAAAGGCAGCAACTAAGATTTGCGAGCGCAAACAACTTGTCGCACTGTGTATACGCATGACAGTAGTACGACCTTTAAATCAAGGAGACAATTACTTATGTCTCAAACATGCCTCGAAGGATACAGTTGGTTTATGCCGATCGGAGTATAGTTACAATGACTTAAGTTCCACTCGTGAGTTTCGGAAAAATATTGCATGCGAATAAAAGACATTTAAACAAATAATTTTTGCACAACGACATCCGCGCGAGATATAAGAGATTAACTTTTTTTTTTCTTCGTTTAACTAGCAATTTTGCCAGATTGGAGCACGTCATCTTTATAGAGCGTCAATTCTGAACGAATGAAAAGAGTGGAAGAGCTCCCTCGACGGTAGTTACGCGAGAATATTCACGCGGAACCGATAAAAGTTTTCACCAAGAGACTGGAGACAGACGCCAGCTGCGGTTCGCCTGTTATTATCAGTAAATCGCGCATTCATATGTTTCGCCCCTCTCTCTCTCTCTCTCTCTCTCTCTCTCTCTCTCTCTCTGTCTATCTATCTATGAAAACTCTGAAATCACTCAATTCAGCCCTTATTCGTACTTTCATCAATGTAATCGCGCGATTTATTCGACTAATTTAACATAAAGCGATGCTCAATGCGGTAACAAATAACATTTTGCGGTTGTAACGTAATATATCGAATTTTAATGGTTTTAACGTTCCATAATAACGTCCGAATCAGCGGTATCAGATAATTTCGTTTTCGTTAGGTATTATAAATAAATATATATATATATAAGGTAATTAATAGATAAATAAATATATAAAACTAAGAGAATAAGCAAGAATTTTTTGAAAGGAAAAAATATTTCAATAAATCTCATATTTCTGCCAATAATCCTTTGATGTTTCGAGATATTTAATTCTTTCATTATATTATATTATACGTAATTAATCATATTATTAGCGTTTCCATGCCGACTTTGATCACTTTGATATTATTAATTATAAAATATTCTAACAGAATTACTACTTCACACACGAACGCAGCACCACGCAAGTTGCGCACCGGTGTAACCGAGAGAGATATCTGCTTCATTTTGAGCAACTTGCCTCAATCACGCGATTTGAGAGGGTAATGGGGTAATAGATGCAATTTGGAAACTTCCTGCTTGACGAAATGAGATCTAGAACGGCGGAAGGTAAATGAGAAAGTCGTCGGCCAGTTAATCTTCCGCACGGCAGGCCGGCTCCGAGACGCCTCTCTAATCCTATAAAGACTTTAAAACCGTTAGCGACAACGCGACCGTATAACATCCGACTGCAGAGAGGTAAAGTCAAGGAAATAAAACACAGAAGAAGCGGTACGGCAGAAATAACTATTTAATGAAAATAAATGTTTATCTCGTGGTAATTCTTTTTAATTTTAATTTACCTTCTGTGTTATTAATTTGAAGCGATACATATATTTCTGAAGCGCGGAATATAAACCTTTCGAGAAATTCAATATTAATTGACGTCTCGAGGGAGAGAGAGAGAGAGAGAGAGGAGGCATGCGACGCAAATATTTTTATTATTTACCAAAGAGAAATTAATGCAATATTTTTCGATCAGTTTGCTGATGTATCTACCCTGTTTTGCTGCTTGTTTTTAAGCGAGTATCGATTTTGTTTTATCGGCCGCAGCACGGGGAACGCCCAGCAAATAATTACTAAAGTGCAGAAAGAGAGGACCCTCGAGGAGAGCGGGAGAGATAGAAGGAGGCGCTACGAACTCTCTTATCTCCGCGGAAAATTCAGCATCCGGTCTTCCGACGGCTGACAAAGGTCGCGTCCATCGTCGCCAATTCCCGTTTTCTCTCGTTTATCGTCGCGCTCCGCTAGGAACGAACGTATAAAGGCTACGTGGCGGTCGGTTAGAAATCTCGTGACCGCCGTAAAACGATAATTACGGCGATCTCTTTTTCCCGACGTGGAAAACGACGATAGCCACGTCGAGTTAACTGACGCTATCGCTGCGGCTAAGAGAACAACGCGAACTTGTGGAAAATCACCGTGGACAGTTGGAATAGTGTTTGCAGCGTCGATGAATGTCGAACAATATGTGTTAATAATCCGACTGTGACAGCGAGCGGACACACACGGCAATGTTATTATTTCTATTTAACAACTGTGCATAAATCTCATTACAATATCTGTAAAATAACGTTTCCGTTCGCAGCACTGTCGCGTCGTGTGCGCGAATAAATACGATTTTGCGTATCGAAAAAGCTTATTTATTTAATTTGAGTAGAGAAACACTTTTACAAACAACGTCATTTTAATTTACCAATAATAAATATATAGGCGACGACACACGTAAATATTCAATATTGAAACGTGAGTAAAGTGCTCACGATGCTTTATTTTCACGAGATATTTGATTTTCTTTAAACCAGAAAAAAAAACGAAAAAAGAGAGATAACATACGCATAGGATGCACTAACAAACAAATCATTTAAAGTGCATAGAGACTCGCACGAGCGCGAGATAAAGGACATTTGTTCGAAAATCCGTGCCTACAGCATATTTTTCGACAGGTCGCCCACGCGTCCGTCGCGCCGGCGAAAACTGTTTCCCGCTACCTTTAATTCGAAAGGTAAAAAATTGTAGGATTTCCATCCAGTGTGCAGCGGGTCGGTCGGTCGGTACCTCGGCCACGCGAGAAACTCGCGCGGTGTTTCAACGAGCGAGACAACTTTGGTGCAGCCAGGCCGAGACTTGTTTACAGTGCAGCGTGATTTATTCGCACGGGCGCAGTCTGCGCGTGATATATATTTATCGTCAAAACAGTCGCCGACAATTTGGAATATGTATTCACATACGCAGCCACGGCTGTTCGTCTCTCGCGCCGCCGCCGTCGGCTCGATTCTATTTAACGTCCGTCCGTCCGTCCATCTGTCGCATACGTCGCGCGAAGAATGTACGCTACGTTTTGCGTAATATGATTAATAATGCGAATACGATCCCTCCCCCATCGTTGGCTCACCCGCCCGCTCATTTGCCGCGTGACACTGATTCATCGTTCTCGATAATGCCACTGTTCAAACTGGTTAAACAAATGTCGTTGCAAGAAACGATCGCATGCGCGCTCGAATACGTTTCCCTTGCCACTCGGTCCCGTTGTCCCGTCGGTCGTTCGCGAAAAACTGTAAGATCTGAGACGGTTCGATTGTTCGTGCGATTTATAGCACGTTTCTAATCGGGTAATGAGAAACTGATAATAGAGAGAGAGATCGGAGACGAAGGTATTTTACCAGACAGATCAAAATCTCTCTTTCTCGCACTCTCTCTCTCTCTCTCTCTTACTTTTTCTCTTTTCTTCGATATTTTTCCTTCCCTTTTGCTCAAATCATGGATTAAAGTTCATTATTTCTTCTTCCCTCGTGTATCCCCTTCATTTCGCGGCCTTCCGTTCGCAGTGATTCGTTCTCGCGAGAGCAATCGCGTCGGGATTGTTCCTCCATCGAAATTCCGACCGTCGCGAATTCGATTAACTTCTTAATCGTGGAGTTTCACTCGACGTTACCTATTTTCCAATCCCACGTCGCGCGTGATTGCGCCATTGTTGCGTTACGCACAGCCTGCTGAGAAATATCGCGTGGCCTCATGCGGAATCGTTATCGCTACGCGAAGCACGAAGCAAACTAATCAACTTTCCATTTGATTCACTCAATTGTATAATTTTTTTCTCAGAAAAAAAAAGCGAAACGACTAAAATTTTCGCCGAAACCGCAATAACGTACATACGTGTCGCTTTTGCGCGTGAGCACACACGATACTTCATTGATTGATATCTGATATGAAATTGAATATCTACGGCAAAAAATAGCGTACAAACACTCGTTGACAATTCATGACCTCTGGCAAATCAATTTCCAAAATTTATTTGGAACAGTTAAAATATCGTGAGCGCTTATACATATATGTATTGAGAAAACGTTTTAAGCGCGTTTTAAAATGCACATACAGCCTTGGCCAAAATTATTAAACACTTATATTTTTTTTTGTTTATCTGAAATTCTTTTATCTGCTTTATTTTATATCAATTATACATAGGTTTAAAGGGTTCTTGAAACAAAGGATAATTGATTTTAATAATTAACATTTTAATTTTTGCTTAAATTCTTGCTAAAAATATTTTAAAAAAATATAGACTGCCTAATATATATCTTGAGCTGTGCAAAATACATAGTTTCCGCAAAGAATGAAAATCAAGTGAATATGTACAACGATTTTCGCGTGAATTATGGCGATCAGAAAAAATTTTACGATGTATCCTTCACTGTTTTTACGACAATTGCTTTTCGAATCTACGGCAAAGTTTAACGTATTACGTAGCACGGCGTTCGATAAGAAGCGAAAGCGGAAGGGAGGGAGATAGAGAGAGAGAGAGAGAGAGAGGAGAAGGAGAAGAGATAAAAGCGCAGCTGCAACGTGTAGCCGCAAATCTTTCGCAATGCTTTCGCCGGACCCTTTTGACGGCTCGTAAATGAAAGGGGCGTGCTCGTAAAAATCTTTATGATCGTCACATAACGACGTCAGTCGGGGGGCGACTCCCCTTCGCGCGGCATTTGTACCACGACAATCCGACGATGAAGTTCCCGCAGAGAGCGGCTTACCAGACGTTACCGACGTATCGCACGATTTATGACAGCGATTATTTATTAAAACGACGTAAAATTCGCCGGACCTGAGGTACGTCAACGTCGTCGAGTGTACTTTCAATTGTAATCGAATGTATACACGTATAGCGATTCGAATAATGTCAGTTTACGATTTCTGCGTTCTAACGGCGATGCGAATAATAACTGACAATGGCCTTCTTGGACATAAAGATTAATATAATACGACTGAAACTTTCGCGACTGCGTAACGACTTCGCACAATGCTGGAACGGTTGTTATACATTATATAGGTCCACATATCGTGATGAAGAGTCGTGAAATTCATTAGCGACGTTTTACGATTCGTCGTCTCTTTTTATAAAAACGGTTTTTCAGCGCGATTGTAACTACGGGCGACACAAAATGTGCAAAATTTCAACGTAACAAACCTCATCGTTATTATCATCATTATTCTGCCGTGCTATTTTGTAACTAGGTGACTTTTGCCGATTGTAACGGTAATCACATGAAAAAGGGAAAGGAAGGCAGAAAAATAAAACAAAGCGACCGTGATAGCAATCGCACGGCCATCGCGTTGAATCGTGCGGAGCAAAACGCGCGATGCTCGCTAACGACGCGAATCGTTCGGATCGCACACAACGAGGCGTCAAGTTGATCAAACAACGTGCAACAAGGTTCGTTTGACTGCTTAGCGTTGCATGAATCAACCAATTCCCTCCCTTGCCGCAACCTGCAATTGCAGCTGCAACGAGCCGCGCATTAGTTAGCACGGCCGAATGGAGTTGGTCGACCTCGAAATTGTCGCGTTCGCGTTTGAGGGAATTGCAGCCGTGCATCGACGTGTCGATATTAAGGCTGCACATCGGCGGAAACGTCGCGCCGGCTGCAGGTCGGGATTGATGACAGATGTCGCGGGACCGGTTGACTGCATAAACGATCGGCTGCGCGCTCGAATGATATTCGCGTGCCGGCGCTGCTGTGTCGCGTTTCCGTATTCCCGGCCCGGCTGAATTATCGAGATGAATGTATCGCGGCTCTTCAAAATGTCTGCTTTTTATTTAAAATCGCCACTGGCGACGTTTTATTCAGCTTCCCCACTGCGCCTCTCGTGAAAATAACTTCTTTCACCGGAGAAATTTGAACAATCTTGAAATTTTATTTTTCGAAATTCTACGCACGTTCGTTTCTCTTATCTCTAATATCATAGAGATAAGAACTCGTGATATACATTCAGACTTCGTTCTTCAAAAAAGGCTAAAATAATTAAATCCGAAATAGTTAAAATGATCCTCTTCATATAGTACAGACATCAGTTTCTCTTATGATACAGTATTTTAACTTTCTTGCTCCATCTCTTTCGATACACAGCGAAATAAAAACGTTATTTTTTAATTCAGTATTTCTACTTGTTTGGCTTATAATTATTTCACAGAAACAATATAACTTTAAATAAAATATTATTTTGATAAAAGAAAATTTTTTTATTTTCGTTGCATAAAATATTGTTTGACCGAAAACAAACACAATTATTTGAAACGATATATTTCGATATAAAATAACAATTTCTTTGATTACGTTAAATAACCTTCCCGCGAGATCCCCATGCATAACGGCCCATTACCGTTAGGTGACTAGCGGGACCGCTAATAACTTCTAAGCAAGATTCAGCACACGACGAATGTAAGGCCGCGCGGCACAAGCTTTAGTAAGCACAGTAATTAATATTCCTAATACTCTACTAATACTTTTAATTCCTGAATACACTGAATACACTAAATTTTATTCAAGAGTCACAAAACATATTTTCGATGTTACAAATATATATAGTAGTTTAATTAAAATAGTACAATACTGTAATAAAATAATAAAATCGTTTAAAGTAATAAAAATAATAATTCAAATAAAATAATATAATATTTTTAGTGAAATAATGAAATTTTAATTAAAAAAGAAACTGAATTATTTCAAATAAATATATTTTTTAAATAAAAATATGTCATTTCAAAAGTCAAACCCAATTGTATTTTTATTTTATTGGTTTGATTGGACTATTTCAATGCATAAATTTCTTTGGATTTAAGAAAATTTTCAATCTCAAGAAACATCATTTTTCTTTGCGTACGATTTCAGTTGCATTTTCGATTCTGATATTGTACAATTTCGATAGAGGAAATCTTTTCAAAATTACTGTAATAAAAAGCGATGTGGTATTTCACATTGTCACATCTAAACTGTCAGAATTCCCCAAGCGTTCGTTATCAATAACGTAATCTTCGCGATTCATTTAACCAAGGTCTTCACTGCGACGAAACGCTTGATCTCATTGCCGCCGCGCGCCGTGTTTTCATAGGGGCCTATCGGATTTTCAGTCCCGACGGGCGTCTCGGTGGAAAAAGGAACAGTCCTCGTGCGGAAATCGGCAAAAAAAGGATAGATCCGCGACTTCAGCGACGGGTCGTTCAAAGGGTCGCTGTATTTGCGAGGTACACGGAGCTGGCTCCTGCGCTCGGTTTTTTCTCCGCGCGAAGGAAAGCGCTATCTCTCCCCCGCCTCCACCCTCTAGTCAATCTTCCTTCCGCGATCGCATGATTAAAAAAGGTGTCCGGCATCCAGCTTGCGCGCCATGGATTCCATCCAATCAACATCCGCGAATCTCTTTACCCCTCCGGCTCCTCGTTTCCCGGGGGATGCGCACACGCGGTTCGTTTCATCGTAATGGTGTCTGTCGATTTCCATTTTTGCCTTCCTCCATTCCTCTCTCGCTCTTTCATTTTCTTTCTTTCTCTCTGCATGCTTTTCAGGCAAAGTTTAATTTTCTACAGCGTCTCGTCGTCGGCGGCGGCGGCGGCGGCGCTTTTATAAGTCGCGCGCAAAGCATTTGCATTTTCTCGTTGCGCCCTTTACACGAGCGCTTAACAACCAACGGTAGAATACATAGATGATCATATTTCGCACGAGAAGGAACGGAGGGTCGCACAGCAATATTGGATGGCTATTCCAGAAAGATTATAAGCAACGTATTGATGGTGTAGCTAGTAAAACAATAAGTAGACTAGTAAAACAATAAGAAATGTTCAATTTCAATGTAAACAATAATATTTCGTGAATAAACGCTATTTTGTAAACGGTTCTACCTCAATTATAAATGGTAATTCTTCTGACCGATAGTGAAAATCGTTGGATAATCAAGTAGCGACGATTTTGATTAACAACGACAATCGAAAAAGCGTAGAAAGCAAAGAGGGCACGGAGCAAAAAGACGCGGAGTGGCTTACGAATTAATTCGCGTATAATCGTAAAACGAGGACGCGCACTGTCGCTCATGCTTTACACAATAAAACAAAAGCCGCCGATATTGTCAGAAGCGTTGAAGTCAAAGGGAACTATTTCCAATTAAACATCACCGCACGTGCACACGCGCGCACGCCCTCCGCGAACCGCCGCGATCGTTATATTGAAATGGAAATTCCAATTAATCCATCGACTCGGGGGAATACGTCTCGCGCAAGCCCTTCGCGATCCGATCAAAAGTGCAGCGTGGATGCATTTTCAAAAAATTCCTCTCATCATTCGTCGCATGATCAACTCCCGATTCCATTTTTTTTCCATCGCGATCTGCGCACCCGGCAGCTATCGGTGCCAATAAAGGAGTCGCCTGAAAATTGATTTTTTTTTCTCTCCCATTCCGTCACCGCGTCCTCCCGCCATCGTCCTCGTCTTTCCTTTGCCCCTCTGCTCCACTGCCTTTCTTCGCCCGCGGGCAAAGCAGAAGAAGGCGGAAGGGGTTGACGGTGCACCAAAGTGGTTCTCGAAGAGTGGATCGTCGAGGTTCCCGCCAATTACCGTCTCCTCAAAGAAGACGGAAGGGGGAGAAAAGACGATCTTCGCCGAGAAAAGGTGAGAAGAGGAGCGAAACTGAGTCTCGGTAGGCTAGAGAGAGAGAGAGAGAGAGAGAGAGAGAGAGAGAGAGCAGGTTCTGATAGTGCCTATAAGTTATCGTCGACGGCGAGGATGTACTAGCACGTGAGGTCGTTTTCTCTGTAATGCCCTTACGGGATTGCTCTGCGTGAAGTACACACGTATGAAAGAAGCGCCAATGCGGAATGCGAGTCGAAGCGAAATGACGCGTACGCTTAGACAAATCGGAGATTGGCAAATGCATTTGAAGGAGGGGTGTGCGCGATGTTGACGACAAATTAAATACTTGCGCAGAAAAAGAAACAAATTGCCAATCTTAAATATATATTAATAAAATTTATTGTAAAAATCACGATAATTTCATCGCAAATTAATTCTTGCATAAGTGTTGCGTTAACTTCTAGAAGATATATTTTTTATTCTACAGAAAGACGGTGTAAATATTTCGATGATATTCTGGAATATGGTACATGAATTTTTATATATACATGTATGACGGAAATTCAATGGTGCGTTAGAAGATCAACGGTGACGTGAAGGGCGCGCTAAATTTGCCAGGTACTCCTAGAATAGCGCCAAGTCAGCGAGAAAATAGTACGTACGAGTCAGATAGGGCGCGCGGAGCCTTTCTCCGAGGTTTTCCCAGCTTTCGCTCGCACCGCCGCCGCGACTGCACGTATCGCTTGATTCGGTTCCCTTCGAGAGGATGTCGAGTTCTCAACGAACGAAGCGACTGGAATAAACGACGAGTCTACTCCGGTACAACGCAGCGCATCTCGATTTACTTTGCTTTACTTGACACGCGATGCAACGAATTCTACGTACAACAGTATTATTATAAATTTATTTATATATTATATATATTTTTTTGCGTCACGTAAGAAATTTCGACTTATTAAGTTATCGTCAACGTTAAGAAAAGTTAGTTAAGTAATATGTTCTATATATATATATCAAGCTATATATATATATATATATATATATATATATATATATATATATATATATAATCAAGGGGGAAAAATCATAAATCTAGGCTTCGCTTAGCCAAATTATGCACAAGTTCAAGAAATAATTCGGGAAATAAAAATTTCAATAAATTCGCTTTTCTAAGGAACTCGAATCACGCAGTGACTTTAGATTGCGATAACGCAATCGTGGTCGTACATGCAAAGTATACGCATGTATGTATGCGTGTACTTGAATGTGTTTAGGACAAATTTGCGGTGTTTGAGGCACTCGGTTTCAAGGGGTTTCGTAGTTGGCTCCGGCGGATTTGCAACAAGGTCATTGATCCGTTGCGTTCCCGCACACCAACACAGTCAAGTGCGTACGAATAATTTAAGTGAATAAGGTATGTATATTGCAGAAGCTTTCTGAGAATTCTTGACTTGCAAACGTTAGGAATCTTGATGATAAAGTCTGATGCAAGTTTTGCCTCGTTAACAATTGTTAGTTCGTTCTATGTAAGCGTATCCCGATGAATTAAATGTGCACTTAAAATGCATGACGATAATTGTAAATACATGTAATCGCAATATGCTATTTTGTAATAGGATTACATTCATTACTATACTAGAGTATTATACACCACATTGCATCATGTCATTTTATTACCGTTAATAATCTATAATTGTATATTTGTAACGAAACTTCGAAAATCCTGCGACATATTTCAATGTTTGATTTCCACGCTAGTCTATTAAACGTTTAGTAATAATAATTAATAAGGTCCGGTAATTATTGCTGTTGCTTGTGACATACTCTGTAATCTAATTGAAATGCTAGTACGATTATGAAAACATATTACTGGGACGTATTTACGTCGTGTACAACCTGCGCGATGCAACCAGCCGCAGCTCCTTGCGGGTCCGCGAGAAATGAGATTGAATTAAGTTGGACCCTCGCCAATCTGTCGGACGTTTTAAAAGCGACACACGAAAGTCTGCGAAAACATGTTACAAATGGAAATATCGCATGACACTTGCACCCGCCATCATCGTTGTCATCGTCGTTGTTGTTGTCGCATTGATGTTATTGGTGCACCGATTCCAACGGTCCCCGCCTTCCGAAAACACTTGCGCGCGAGCAGCGCACCTGCAAAATTCCGGCGCACATTCGCGCGATTGGAGTGTTTCGTGGAACGAGAAAAAATGAGAGAAATAAATAACAGTGATCAGAGAGAGCGTGCCGTACGTGACGACGAGTCACAAACGAATCGAGAATGTTTTTTAACGGAAAAAGATAACACATCCTCTCTTTTATATATATATATATATATATATATATGATTTCGTACGATGTAACATATTTCAACTGCCATCACCGTGGAGGCGAAAACGAACTAAAAAGTCTTGAAGATAGACGTAGATCGTACTAGTATTTCGGAATTATTAGACACGTAAAAAAAATATCGTTTTCTATAAGTTTGAAAAGTCCGATGAACCATTAGTTTAACTGAAACCAGTGATGCGATTAAAGATGACATTTAGCGTCGAGTCAATTTCTTTTTTTTTTTCTTAAAGAGTTTCTTACATAGGAAACTGTCATTGATCATAACGTTCTAAATTTTCGCATTAGAAGATTTCAACGAAATAAGATACACGTAGAAATAAACTACGAACAAAGTTCCGTTATCTATCTGTTATCTGTCCCTCCCCCGTCGACTTTTGTTACTTTGCGGTCCCCGCGATTCCTTCAGCCTTTCACCGGGCGACAACAACTCGCGCAGCACGACGACAAGACCGAAGTTTTCGCGGGGGTACCGATGCATCTTCGCGGATAAACTTCGGCGGCACAAAAGACCGAGCGCGCGCGCAATGCAATTCGCGAAGTTTCCTTTCGCCGAGGCTTACGCCCGACTGCAACTGCATTACAGCAGCTGCAGCGCAGCGCGAGAGAGCGAGGCAGAGGGGCGGACGGGCGAGAAAAAGTTGCGAGCGGCATTTGCAAGTTCTTCGGCCGTGCAAGGCTGCATAAATCTCACGTTATCGTTGCATTCTGTAACTCCTTTCCTTTCACACACCTCTCCTGCGCCCGCCCTTCGCCGTCTTCTCCATGAATGCTCAACCCTCGTCGTCCTTTCTGCCGTATAGCCCTGCCGCTCTTTTGTAACAACAGCTCCTTCAACGCCGATAGAGAAACAGACAGGCATGCGTCGATATTGCACTAGCTGGCTTTGTTGCTACATATAAAAGAATCTATTATTTGCGTTATGCCGACAATGTTATCTTGCGGTTTCCACGGATGAATTGACATTCTCCAGCGATGGCTATTAAGGATTTGAAAGGTCTCTCGGGAGATTGAAAAATATAAATCGACGAAATTAGCATTTTGTAGAAAATTAAATAAAATTAGTTGTAAATTCGTGAAATGGAAAATGATAAGTATAATATACGACGAAGATTTAAAAGTGATAAAGTATTTTGTGACGGTAAGTCATATTATAAATTATTAAGAGCACAAGAGATTACGTACTCTCTGAATCTTCTAGAGTAACGTCACTTTAGAAACGTGAAGATCGAGCTAGTAAAATTTTTTGAAAAATTTGTCACTCTGATAAAAGTAAAAAAACACCCTTGCGAAGTGAAAATTTACTACTGCAAAATAGAAATTGAGCCAGTAGAATTTTTCGAGTGATTTTTCACTCTACGAGAGTTAAGGACTATTAAACATGCGCGTGTATCTCTGTGTGTATGATTAGCAAAATACTGACATTGTGTTGCGCGTTTTTCTGTAATCGCCAAAGAGTTTACAACCTTAACCGAACATAAAATCTTATCGTGAGTGTGTAATAAAATTTTATAACGGCACTTGGAGAACGGTGTTACATGCCATTTTCGACGTAGGTATCTTCAAGTTAGAAGGATAATGGGCGAATTTCTTCTTACCCTTAAGGCGGATTGCTATGCCACTGAAAAGGGGCGCGAAAGGAGACCATTATGTTCCTCCTCTTACGCAGCCCTTTTCTTCCCTAATAGTCTCCCGGTTGCTGTTTCTATTATTTGTAGAATAGAACACTGTTTCGCTCACTCGCGAGCTGTTATATCGTTAGAAAAGAGTTCAGGAAGTGCTAAAACTCGTTTCTTGAAGTTTTCTCGCGAAAGGTTTGATGTGTCTTTACTGGCAATTGAAAGGCAAATGCTCCATTGAAATTCCTTTATACGTTAACTTCAGCCTTCTAGGGCTTAATTAGAAGATAGCAGAAGCATTATGACAAAGGATTTACATAGAATTAAGATTAATTGACCGTTATTGGTTGTAAAATATTTGTAATAAGTAATTTAAAATAAAATACATGAGAGAAGTAACGCGTTAATATAAAATATAATTTTATAAATATAATTAAAATATAATTTCAATAATAAAAGTGTATTCAAAAGCGGCTTTCAAATAACTTTCTATTACGCTTATTTCCGCGATATTGTAAAGAGATTGAATCCGCGTAAAGGTAACGTAAATATGAAAAATCTAGATAAGAGGCCGGAAGTGCATCTCCGGGATCACTGAAACTTTAATGTCAAGTATTTTAAACTCATCATGATACCCGTCGTTCTATTTCCTCCTGGGAGCCTCGTGCGGGAGCTTCTAAGCGAACGAAGCTGCGCGACCGTGCGAGAGAAAACTGTAAGTATATTTCTCGGCTGTGGCGTGCAATTCGGAAACGTCGATTGCCAGCCGCATCGGCACGGCACGGCTCGACACGAAGACAGCAGGCTGCAGGGCAAGAGTAACGACGTCTATTTCCCTTTCGGCGCCTAGCAACGATCGGCTGACAATCGCTACGGAGATATACGCCCGCAGATAAAGCAAATACAGCTGAAGCATTCCCATACCGCTCCTCTGCCACCTCTCATCCAGATCGTTCAATTCTCTGAACGAGTGAGATAAAAGAACTCTGTCTGAAATAGGATTGGACGACAACGAGATCTGTAGAGTATCCTGGACTTAGTCCGTGCTCCTTAAATATGAAAGATTGATCTGTCCTTTCGAGGTGTACCGTAATTTCGACGCCTAAGAATCCCGATCCCGAAGGAAGATCGATGAGATCGAAGAAATTGTCAACAATCTTTTCATCATAATTTATATTTTGAGTTTACAGATTTCGCAAAGAATTAATCTTAAATTGTCGCGACAATTTTGGACCAGCCCTGTATCTGTGAGATGCTATAAAGACGTAGCGTATGGGGACGATTAATCTTGCGTCAAATTCCGTGATCACACCGCGTCTACGTGGAAATATTCATGATGGGTCGAGAGAAGCGTCACGTGTGGTCGGCGATAAAAAGTTCCGCGGCTTATACATAAGTCATCGCAAAACTCGGAGACCTGCCGCGAGAGAGGCCCGGCCGAAGGGTTTTCGTATGCAGGGGAATAATGGAACGAGACGGAGTAAAAAAAAAGCCTCTCTTCCCGACCTCCACAGTGTTCGTAATGGTGCCGGTCGGTCGGGCCGACTCCAGTTTCCTTATGCGTATGTATTATGTAGGCGCGTGCTCTCGTGTGGGTGTAAGACGCGCGCGACGCGCGGACCTTTTGACGTCGGAGGTCCCTGATATAGCCGCGCTCGAGTGGATGTTGATCGTATACGACGAGGGAAAGAATATTGAGAGAAATATGTATATTTAATAATAGACTGCATACATTGAGATAATGTTCCCAGAATTACAGTCTCGTACGTCGAGGTGATTGAACAACGGGAATCTCTGGCATAAAAGCAAGGTATAAATAATCAAGTGCTTGCGTTTATCATTATATTTAACGTGTTAATTTATGTACGTATTAAATGCGCCTGAAAGCACTTTTTGCATAGAGATCTATTAATTTTTTAAAAACGTAAATGGATGCTCTTGCAGCGTATCCACTTACTTTCTTCAAACAGTTCACTTGGATAAATTTTTACTATCAATATTAACTTTCCCAAGCGTTGTTAGATAATTAATACTCTCTCGTTAATTAAACTTTAGTTGCTTGAATAAATTTCAATTATTCACATTTTCCTGACTTTTATTTAAATAAATTGTTACGTGATATTTACAAATGATTGCCCATCTCTTTTTATATATTATATGTACGAAATCCCATTATTCCTGAAAACAACAACATAGAGTTTTTCCACATACATGTTGCCGTCCTGCTATTAATTGAAATTTTGGAATTAATTTAAGAATTTAAGGCGAATAGGCGTCAATCATGTCATCTGATTCGTCACATGTCAGTTAAAGAAATTTGTGCGCACCATTCTGTTCCCAAATGTATTTACGTTATAGTGTGTATTGTATTAACGATAACATATTTGGCCGCGGCTGATTTTAGATTGGACATTTTGATAGCCATAACTGATGGTCACGGAGGTCAACGTAATGCGAGACATGCGACTGTTCCTTTCGTTTCCGAGTGGAAGTAATTCCAGTAGTAGTAGTAGTCAACGTAATACGAGGCAGACAACCATTCTTTTCCTGGCGACAGTCTCGACGTCGGTCGGGTCGGGCGTTCTGCGCCGGGTTACATATAAAATTCCACATGCGGCGCATGTAAGAGAAAAAGAAAAGAAGAGAAAAGAATGGGAAAGAATAGAAAGGTACGGCCCATGCCTTCCCGCACGTCTCGCTATTGCTTCGGAGACAGTCGAAGAGACGCGATGTGTCACGAATTTCGCCACGTGATGACACTCGCACGTAAACGCGCGACACAGGAAAAGGCATAGGCGTCTCTCTCGGGCAATTTGTTAAATTCCGTTATGAATTACCTTTCACGCCCACGGGATCAGACGCATACGGTTCTCGCTGTCGACTTCGAATTTGGTGATATGAAAGATACACACGTCGCGCCTACACATGCCAAGTTGCATTGCCGCGAGGTTAAAATTTTATGATTGGTTCTTTCTTTTTTTCATAATGTGCGAACATTGGAAGAAACATGTCTAAGAATGAGAAACAAGCTTACGATCATGAAAAATCGAAAAATAAGACAGTATTCAACGCTGGAACGTCAAATCTTCGTACCGTGCGTTAAAATATTGAGTTCATTTTCGTAAAAATGAAACTTGTAAACATTGACATAGACTACTGCGCGGAGGCAAACAAAGAATTTATTAATGAAAACTGGAGTGCGCTTTTGGCATACAAAATATTTTCAATCTCCGTGCACAGCTGGAACACTTCGTAAACGAAGTAACAAATATTCTTCGTCGACACATACATAACCATCAAAATAATGAAATTAAATGACTGCTGTTTCGTAATAAGTGGAACAAAAATGAAATGAATTAAACATGAGAATAATTGAAATTACTCTACAAAGAAAACCCTTTTTATTAACATATAGTTGAAAAATGTAGAAATTTATGAACTTATAAAAATAAACAGTATAAAAAATTAAAAAAAACTGGTTGGTTGCATAATTGCAGCGATGTATATTCATAAGATTTCGAGGGCTAATTTTACAAAAGGAATTTACTTGGAATTCGTTGAACATATAATTATAGATTAATATTAAAAAGTGTATTTAGTTTTTAAAAGTGACTCGTTTATTGTGCAAGGTTTAAATGGTTATTGTTTCAAAATTGCACTCACGCATCGAGCAATGAACACGAATTGTGTTAATTCTTTTTTAATATATTTTTACAATATTTTATAATATTATTTTTACTAACTTGCGTATATTTTTTATCCAGTATTCATACAAAAGTTGAGAAAAAAATATATTGTTAATAGTTGTAAAGAGCTTTGATAATAATCTATCTTCGGTGAAATGCATATTCCCTTTGGTTTTGCTTTCAAGCAATAGTAGGTTATAGAAAAAAAAAAACGAATTCTTTTGAATAGTAGAATATTTAATTTGTTTCACTTTATCTATTTTTTTCATTATAAAATTTATAACAATTATTTAGCTTCAGCAACTTCTCGATTTTTATCCTACGTATATTTACAACTCGTATACATATGTCTATACTCGTCAAGGAAGTGCTCTCGTCGGTGACTCCATCACACGCGACAATAAAATTTTTGCATATTTCATTGTTAGTTGCTCTACTTGCCAGAGATGTTATTCATGTTAAAGTTTCACGCGGTAAACAAGTACGTGTGTGCGATGTGTGTCAGCCCAGCGGTTAATGGCAGCCTCGGACGGTAGCAGCCGGGCAAACCTAACTCGCCGACAATTTGCGGAGGCTTCTGCATAGTACACTTTGGTATATCCGGTAAACTCGGTACTGTAATTATCTGCTTGCCTAAGGCCGCTATCAGCTCGCCTGTTCTTCGTGAGCGCTATGACAGCGTGCTCCTAGGTTGTATCGGCGATAAGGTTTTATATTCGCGAGAACGCCGCGTCAATGCTCTCGACATCGTCAAACTTAAAGCACTTCAACGCTATCCAGACGTAAAAGAATAAAATAACGTAAAAAATTGTTGATCTTGTCAGTCGCTGTTTCACGTAAAAATACTATTATTTTTATCCTTCGCTTCGAAAATTAAAAACTCTCGATCGCCTCTGCAGATCGTAATTCTTTTTTTTTCGTATGCTGCAGTTGCACGAATTCGAGTAATGATTCATAGCTGAATTCAAATACGATTCATCAAAGTTAAAAGCACCGCGTTGTGAATAGAAATTCAAGCGAACGTGGTGGCAAAGAGATCGAAGCGAGCGAAATGGAAAATGGGACATCGGAAATAAATGTGCGGTGAAAGGGACCTCCGCTGAAAAAGAGAACTAATCATCTCGTCTTCAATAATGATATTCTTTGTGATGCGTGGGAATCCGCACGTGCCACGCTCAGACCTCCTCTCTCTCTCTCTCTCTCTCTCTCTCTCTCTCTCTCTCTCTCTTTCCGAATTATGTTGTAGGTAAGTTATGTGTCCAAACATATACCTAGCTAAATAGATTTGCTTCCCCTAAAATTGTAATAAAACGTAACGTTTGTGTTGCGTTAGTTTACCGAGTAATTTTAGATGTTAGTTCGATATTATATAAATCATATTGCAAATGGAACGATATTGCAACGAGCGATTTCACGTTACGACTTTCCACTGGGCGAGTAACAATCTTGCTTTACTGACCTTAAGTAATCCGCAATGTGGTACACAAAAGTTATATTTGCGTTCTGTCGTGACTGAAAGGGCCAAATGCAGCGAATGATAACAAATACTCAATATAACTCTTTGTTAAAGGGTTTCGCTCTCTTGAATTACACGGGTAGCGTTTTTTCTCTATTTCTACGGTGTCGGTCGGGAATTAAAAGATCCCAGTGGAACATGCACGTTGAAAAAAGCAATTTGATACACCACGACGATGTGATAATGAACGAATGTCACGGTAGTCGTAGCGGTTTTCCTCTCTTTTATTCTTTTACTGTAACGAAAAAAATATTTGAATTAATCCCCGAGGTGCTTTGAGCATCGGCAGCGGGATTGAACTTATCTTTAGTAGTTGGTTCACATATATTCCGTAGCTAATTTATGTTGTGTTAAATAGGGTCGACATTACTGGCCGTGATATGATAACGTATATATACTTGTGGAGAGTAACATATCGCTAGTTTGGTTCTCTCTCTCTCTCTCTCTCTCTCGCTCTTGTTCATTCATGAGAGAAAAGGATAATTATGTTGTGCCCAGCTCATTTTCCTGATATACGTTAAGCCGTGGTTACATTAACGAGCGTACGGTCCGCTGCTGATAGTACCTAATTTCGAAATGAACGGAGTTAGATGGACTTTATAAAAACAGAATGGAATTGAATAATATGATAATTGAATAATCAGAATTATGATAAAAAATATAAGTTTTAGAAAAAACAATGTGTAAATAATTAAAAATGTAATTATATACGTTTTATTATTTTTTAAATATCTTTATCCTACAATTAATTTTTGCCTACAGTTAACTACGATTATATCCCCGTCATCTAATGATGCTAGGTTAAGCTCAAATGGACTTAGTGGATTTTATTCACATAATTTTTCGTATAATTTAGAATTGAGAAAACAACTAATCGCCTAAATTTTAAGATGCAACATTATTAAAGAAAAAGTTGAGAATTACGAAGCTAAAATATGCATGGTGTTATATGCCAGGGATATAATCGCAGAATAGTGCAAGGGTGTATAAACAGTGTTTTAGCACACCTGTTCCCCAATGCGTTCCGTAATGGTGAAAAGAAATTCACGGAAGTTAGGGGTGCCGCAGAGGGGAAAACGCGGGTAGTGTTGTTTCCGCGGGAGTGTTCTTTCTTTTTTTTCACAACCGGCAAACATAATCGTAAGCAAAAGATATGCAGCAACCGCGAAATCCCTTCGGATTTTTCCTGCTCCACGTATACTTGCAAAACGGTATAGGCAGACGAGTTTCATTGCCGGGCGCGAGAAAGAAAGAAGAGGAGTCTTTTTTTTTACATGTCTGCTCTTTAGGCAAATGCACGGATGATGCTTACGTGAAAATGGTAATTTTCGTGGCGGTATGCCGCGAAAAGTATTCGAGCACTTGAGTTGTAAAATAAGGTTGTATACCCGAAATGTTAATCGGATGTCATTATTTAGCTCGCAGACAATTTGCAGCTAAAGTGTTTTTCCATACAAATACTTAGAGAAAATTTAACATTATTTTAAATAACATTGCAAATAAAAATTGTTTTGAATAAAATTGTAGACGTAAGATTATTTTAAATAAAATGTACAGTATTGATGACATTAAACCTAAATTTATGAAATCTGAATTTGCAATCTTTATGATGGTTCGACGTCGAATTTCTAACAGAGTATTTTTAGAATAAAATAACTTGCTTACATGAAAATTTTAAGAATATTATTATGAAGAATTATTGAAACCTTCAATTTTTATTTAAAAAATTTTTTTTATTCTATTAATAATTTTGTGTATGTACTTTAACATATTCAAAGTAAAAAAAAAAATTAGCGAGAGAGACACTTGTCCCCTCTTGCAAAACTAATAACGAAGATGTATTCTCAACAATTGTATGTTTGCAAAAATTTCCTCCTACGTATCTTTCAGCTTTACATCGGTATTAATTCACGTTATCTTCGCCGAAGCATGAAAATAAGGAATGAGAAGTTGCAATTTACGGCAGCTTAAATTTATGCTGTTAGCATCGATTCCGGTTTTGAACGGTTTTTGTGCCCACCGCGAAACAATCTCGTCGTTCCTCGTTACGCGCGTTTCTCGCTTGTAATAAACAACGTACGAATGGCGAGCCGGACAATTATCGCTTAACGAACGGGCTGTCATTATCATTGACGGTGCATCGGTGCGACAATATCGGTATCTCGATTCAATCGTTAGCGAGAAAAATTCGGTTTGTCGAACAAAGCCGCGCACAAGTCGAAAAAATAAATAATTTCACATACATGGAAAAGCTTTCAAAATTTATTTCATTATAATGCATGATGATTCGGTTTCTCTAAATTAATTTCTTTTATTCTAAAAAATTTACGCATTTGCCATCGCTACGTTTCCGCAATATTCTTAAACACTAAAAATTTCGCGCTCTTTCTCTTCGCAACAGTTCTTTTTTTACAAATAAAAATGTTATACATGATATATGGAAGCTATATGAGATATCATGGTTATGTAACTGAATAGTATTGAATACTGCTAACAGGAGGAGCAAATGAATGTATCGTGAACAGTTGTATCATGAAAGAGATAGACAATGAAACTTCAAATGAAAATCAAAGTGATAGAGTTGTGGACAATCTGAAAACGAAAAAAAAAAGAGATAGCTGTGACGTAAAAAAGGGGTGCAGCCTGCAAAAATACGATGACGAATACAATGACGAATTCGTACGATGCGGTTCTGTTTTCCGTCGCGCTCGACAAGTTTACTGCAGTCCACAAATTGGCTCCGGAACTATTCGAATTAAAGGGGCGATGCGCAACGATAAGGGCGGGTTTGGAACAACAAAAGGAAACGGGATGAAAGGGGAAACGGCTAGCGGATGCAACGATACGGTAAATCCTCACGATTAAATTCAATTCGGGTTGCGGCTAAAAGATTGTCCGCTTTATCATAGCTGCGTAATGTCCAAAGCGACTCGCGATAAAATAACCGACCATTATTCCAGCGTCAACTCTCTCGGCGTGGAGACAACTTAACTCTAGTTAAATAAATAAAATGGCAATGAAAGATATAAAGGAGAACTTTGTAAATTGCGACGCGCGCGCAATTACGCCTCGAGGACGAAAAAGGACTCGAGCGAAGCGAACCACCACGGGAAAAGAAGCAAGGGGCTGTAGACTAATTTACGCCGTAGCACGGGATGGAAAGAATTACGAGCGAAATGCCACAAGCCGCAGAGCTACCCCTAACCTAATTTGTCCTCATCCGCGTCTGCCTCTGGGATTCGCAAACAAAATTACATTAGAAGACATCGAAGGTTGAAGCGGCCCGCGGCACCGTCGGCCAGCAGTCGCCAGCAGACTAGGCGCAATTACAGCCTCGCCGGGACTTTATCAATCCTTATCTCCCTCCTCTACTTGCGTTTTAATACCAACATCGTGTCACGTATCGCCCCCCCACCCCTCCTCTGGTAGAAAGGATGAAAAATCCTTGTTATAGCAAAAACTGTCGAGCCGTCGTCGAAATCAGTTCGAGTAAAAATTAAATCGCCGATGTTCATTGCGCGAATATAAAAGGGATACAGAAGCTCGTCCACCGCGAGTGTGATGCTAATAGCTTCAAAGAGAAGTTATTGCCGATTGTGGGATTAATACAGCGACGAACGAACGTTAACGAGCTCGTTAATGCGAATTGCGTCATGATAATTAGTGACCCGATAATAGGAGACATTGAGGCAAACACTGAAGTTTAATGAGCTTTATTAGCCCGACAAATATTATTAAAAGACGTTTATATTTTATTCGCGGCTTTTTTATACCGAAATACCCCGAAACGTTGAAAACGCCACAAGGAAAATTATTAATCAGTACAATAATTGCAGATCCTAAATAAATTAAATATTTTTTAATTGAAGGCTACCCGTGCAGCAATCCTTTCAAGCAAATATTTGATATTCTTCTATCGGATACGCTTTGGGATCTTTTGCGCTTTAATATAACGTCTTTCATTGCGCGATCAAGAACTCAACGATTTTATCTTTTCAAATCCTCGGAGGAATACTCTGCCAGGATATCCGTAGCAAATTCGCTTGAAGATACCTCGCCTCTCTCGTACTTCAGACTTTCTCTTGAGTAAACTCTCCTCTTTCCACGGCGCGTCTCGCGTTTCGTATATTTCCCGGTTAGTACAATTCCCTTTTATTCGTGGCGTCCACCTTTATCTATTACCCTCCTACCTCCTCCGTCGCCGTAATATTTCCCCCTTATTTAGCCAGTCGTTTATTCTCGTTCCACTTTTATTTCTCGTCCACCGGAGCTCCACCTACATTACCAGCCGCACTTTTTCGAGCGCACTCGTCATTCCAATTTTTTTTTCCCCTTTTCCTCCTCATTCTTCCACGCGCCCTCGCATGTTCCATCACCGGACTCGTGTGCGTCTGCATATCTGTGTGTTTTCCTCAATTTTACGGGGTTACAGGACGACCACCTTGTTTTTCAGCCCGTCCCTCGTTCGTTAGTCCTTAATTTTCTCCGCTGCGGTTTTGCCACGTCAGAGACCACCGTCTCCATTCCGACCATTTTCTTTTTATTACGTGCCCCGATCCTTCGTATCTTTTATCGCCGTCCCTTTCATCTTTACAACCCCGCGCGGTGCCGCTTTTCCATCCGCATCGCCCGCTCTTTCCGTCACGCTCGTCGTATCCCTCGCATTTGTTTTTATTCCACCCGCCGGCCCGCACCTTCCACCCCCGTCCGCCGTCCTGTTCGCGATACTCTCGATCCTGTTTGCAGCTCATTTGAATGCATGGCGTACCACCTGGGATAAGAAAGGCATTCACGGGCGAGAGCAACACGTAGGACACCAGAAACTCAGATTTATTTCTTTAATACAGTCAATATCACCTTATCTAGAAATGCATGATCTATGATGCGAAGTATCCTAACGCTTTGAAGACACATCATGGTTATCTAGTATGTGTCAAAGATCAAACAGATCTTTTTATAAAAATATATAGTATTTATTTTGAATAAAATTTTTCTTCTTATTTCTCCTTTAATAGTAATTTATACGAAAAAGGGATTTAAATAAATATATTTATAATTTATGTCGAGTTTATATTTACCATATGAGTAGAGAATAAAATGTATTATGAAACCTCATTTTTTATTTATAGGATTTCGATGTGAACAATCTTTTATTCGGATGAAATCAAGTTTTTAAGCGCGGCTTGGAATATTCATAGAACAGCTACGCATACTACATGACATTATCTCATGAAAATTCCAACCCTTAAAAATTTTCATATATTTTTCGAGATTTATTTCGGCAGAAAGGTCCATTTAGCTCTGCACCTCACGTTTAATTTAAAGAAACTTTTTTATAATGTAATCTTAATCTGCAAATTAAGTGGAAGAAATGAATTTTAGAGAAAGAATAAGAGCATCAACCTCTGGTTAAATCGACGAAATCGTACGCAAAAGTAACTTCGGCAAGCTTACAACGCCCGGTGTTGTATAAACTAAGCGTCAGTTCGTGGAAAAGCGCGCAAAATACATTTCGCTGCGCCGGCAGTTGACGTTGATTTGCGATTCTCTGTTATTGGCCGCTTTATTTAGGCTTCATAAGAAATAAACGACGTTGGGCGTCGTCGTGCCGTGGCACAATAGGAGGTAAAATACCGGCCTTCATAATTCTCACGAACGATCGCGTCGACGCCGGAGATGGACAGGAGGACAGGGAAGAGAGGGACGCGGAAGACCCGTCCGGAGTGACGGAACGCCGGGACGGAAAGCACCCCTTTCTGAAGAGGATGGCCGACAATTTGCAGGCTCTCTTGCCCGTTCCGCCCTCTCATCCATTCCTTTGTTCCTCACCATTTCTTTTTCTTTTTCGCGATTTCCTCGACTCGCCTCATCCTCGCCTTCTCTTTCCTCTCTATTTCTTCGGTTATTCGGTTGTTCTTCCTTATTTTTCCGAGGGGGTGATACGATGCAATTACCGGAGAAAACGTTAAGACAGTTCCCCACAGGCGAACCGATCTCTATAATTGCCGGCGTCCTCCATCTCGAACCGGAGAATCCGCTTCTGGACCATCCTTTGTCGTACTTCGTATCCTTCCTCCGTCTCTTTTGTTCAGCCTGGAATCGGTGGACGTTACTGGATAATTCTGGAGTTTGTGCGGCGGCAACAGCCGTTTATTCCCCCAGCTCTCGATTCCTTTTCCCTCCCTGCCCTCCTCTTCTTTATCTCCTTACTCCTTACGCGAATCTCGATGCGGCTATCGATGTTAATTAAAACTCACCCATTCGTCCTCTTGAGCGTCGCTCGTGATGAATATCGGATAATTTAAGAGCGCTACTAAGAGCGTATTAAATATTACCCTTGTTCCTTGCTTCGTTAAATCAATCGCTTAATTCAATGAAGGTGATGCGTCTCTCTCTCTCTTTCTTTATCGATTACATATTGATTAAGATATTGTAATGATTACGATATATTGATTACAATACAAGTCAGCTCATAAATTATTTCCGACGGAGGTTTTGATCGGCGCATGTGGAATTCGAAAGTCGTACAAAACGCGCAAAACGTCTGTTACATTTTATTAGCGCAAGTACGAGAGTCGGCGCCGGCATCGGGTTGCTCGCGTAAATCGATATGCCGCACAAAAGCCGCGGATCGTAAATATTCTCGAGCGCACGCACAAAACTCAACCGATGGAAAATGCGGTGCGCCGAAAGTTGCGGTTGCGCCGCACATTGCCGGCTTCGAAAGCGCATATTTCATTGCGCGTGCTCGTTCGCGTTTGCGCAGCGAAATCCACTTGGTTCGTTTTTCTCCGCTCTGACACATGCCGCGGGGCCGCTGTTTACGTTCCCGCTTTACGTGCGTCTCCGTCCGTCGTTGCTTGTTACACGGCGCCACGTTTTCTTCACGAGTTATTTAGCGTAGAGCTTACCTCATTTGTGTGTGCGTCAACGCGCTAATGTTAATTCGAGAAATGTAACAACATATTAAAAAGTTCGCTCTTGATATATTCACTCCTCGTATTTATATCTATCCACTAAACTTTAACGCGTAACGTTCTTTATTTATTTATTTTTTAATTAATCATTTGTATTTAAATCTATGAGAGCATTAATACGTAAAATAAAGTAACTGTATCCTATATGGTCTACCTTTTGCGATTTTTTCTAATTTTTAGCTGAGTTCAAAATTAAAGACTGATGGCCAGATACCTTAATTAAAAATGGGACAGTTTCAAATATTTATATGAGCACAGTGGAGATTTAAAAAAAAAAAGTGTTATTTGAGTCGGTATAGCACAGAAAAAAAATTAATATCAAATCAACAATTCATTGTTTTATATATACGCAAGAATATCAAATCTTCTTGGAAGAATTTATAATCTTAAACAGACATAATTTGCTTAGACGAAGAAAATTTTTCTTTTTGTGTCAGCAAATTATGTCTGTTTAAGATTATAAATTTTTCCAAGAAGATTTTATATTCTTGTTTATATATGAAACAATAAATTGTTGATTTGATACTAAATTTTTTTTTCTGTGTAGGTCCGTATGTATTTAATATGGCCGAATTATGTTTTCTTCTTTTTTACAAAAAAATGTTAGAAAAACGCAAGTTACAAAACGTAACTCTTTATTGAATTTTATTCTAAAATTGATTCAAAATTACGTTTATAGAAATGGAAAAAAAAATATGCACAGCAACTTTACACAGTCGTTGGTCTCTCGACTGCTGAAACGATCACACAAGAAGCGAGTATTAAAAGTGTTACACGTTTTTGTCTATGAATTTATGGAGCGTTACGATGGAAACATATTTAAACAAGATTGAAGCTAAAAACGAAGCTGCTGGAAAGAGAACGTGTCAAACGTTTCGGCGCGTTTGAAGGTAGCGCATGTCGGAATGCTGCCGCATACTCGCGCAACTTTTTAAATAAATAATATTAATATCAACGCAATGTTTTGCGACCGCGAAAATAATTTTTCGACGACCGGATGTCACGCTCGGGCGGCGCGCTCTGTGTAGTATCGAGCCGGGATCCGCGAGTTAATGCAATACCAACCATCGCTCCCGGCATATCATTCACGGCGGATTGACGTCCTTGGGTACGCTCCTCGTACATCATTCGATGGCTTTCGCTGGCGCGTCGCACGCTTTCAAAACGTCCGCGTACGCGTTACGACTGACACTATCGGCCACCGGCTCGAGTGGATTATGCTGACACTGGCGACGATGGAAAGCGGTCAGGAAATTGACTGGATTTATGTCGCTCAGAGCGCGGCGTGTTCGCGACCTTAAGGCTATTGCGTGCAAATTGACACCAAAGCATAACGCGTAAGCTGCATGTCGGGACTAACGAGAGACATCAGCTCAGCACAGATCGATCGTGTCATACAGTAGAATTTACGCTAAATGTTTCATGTTTGTCGAGCTAAGGTATTAAAGCGTAATTATTGTAAACTGAACGCGACCAATTTGATAATTACGCGACTTCTGCCATAAAATTGAAGTCGTTTCTTCTCAAAGAACTGAGATTAAAAGGTCAATTCTGTAAACTTTACAATGTCGTTGTAGTATCGTTGCGCAGGTTTTTTGTATCATGTAATAGCTGCGCAACGATACCATAACGATACCGTTAAGGTTGCAGAATCAAAGTTCGCTTTGTTCTTCGAGTTACAGTATCGGATAAACAAAGGCCATAAATAAACGCGTTTATGTCTGGCTTATAATTCGCTGATAAAAAATGGTCAATCTTTATTTTTATAAAAGAAACGTTATTACTAATAATCCAATTTTATTGTATTAATACAAATAATTGTCGTTATCCGTGCGTTGTTATGTTTCCTGTGCTAGAAAACATCTACATAAACATGGTAGATATCAAGCTACTTTTATCGTACTATTCCTTGATAATCAGAAAGTTAATAGAGTAAAGTAACCTCGCTTTTATGCATTTATGCAAGATTCGGCATTTCATTTTTCGCTCGTGGAATTTAATAAACCTCACGGCGCCGCGCTAGGCAGGAAAGCACGATAAGCCGTCAAACAAGTCGGACATAAACGCGAATTATAAATTATTAAGCAATCCTATATAAAGCACGCTGCAATGGATTCCATTCCGCCAGCTGCTGCTTTAAATAATATCCGTTGCCGGAAACAAAACGCATTTTCATTAAATTTTGCGAAATTTAAATTTCAGCCCTGAATTTTCGTTAATTAAACACATTCCATTTCAATTCTGTGATAGAACTTCCTTTTCTTTTATAAAACTCCGAACTGATCGCAGATGTCAAAAAAATACAAGCACGAGGGGCAAATCGCGAATTTACTCAATTCGTTACATTAAATTAAAAGGTAGTTTTATCGAATATACACGTGTATTCTACTATGATAATAGAAATTACAAGTGAAATTTAATAACAATTCAATGGATAATAATTTGTTCTATCTGTTCCCGTCTCGAACGTAAGAAGTGGATTTTATCCTCTTCACGAGGAATTTCCCTTTGTCGCAATTTTCTTCTGGCGTACTGTTGGTGGTATCCGAAGATGCGGTTCGGAATTTAAAGAAGATTCCTGAAAGCCATTATGCTGTATGCTTTGATCGTTGCCGCGTTGAGAATATCGAAGACGTAATGTCGCCGTAGAAAACGTTTCATATATATCTTCTTTCGCTTCCCATTCACTACCCTTGTATATCAAAGATATTCCAGATGCAATCTTTGAGCTGGTTTCCGTGAGAGATTTTGAACTAATATCTCCCTGCTTCTATTTACTACTAATCAAATCTATTAAAACGATGGCATAATAAATAAATCTAAATAGTGTAGGTAATTGTTTTTCGTACAGAATCATTTTCTTTCGTCGTTTTTTATTCATTGTCTTTTGCATGTTTTTTCTCTTATAAGGAGAGATATATGCAAGTATGTATCTCGCGGATTTTGAAAATAACGATACTAAGATATAAATTTGATATTGTAAAAGTAATGTTGTAACATGTAACATTCAAATACTAATAAGTTAAAGGGTTACTAGATTTTTTCTTCTTTTCTTTGTTCGAGATCAAGTTTGTTATATCTTTATTTCCTCAATACTCATTTCTTTTCATGTTCTTGATCTGTTTTACGTAATCCTACAAACATATTTTTTTAAATTTATTAAAAAAATAAAAATAAAATAACATAAATTATTTAAAAAGATCAAAACACATTAAATTCTTTCTTAAATATGTATACTGTTTAATAAAAAGTGAAAGAGTTAGTTATCTAAGCGCTATAGCTAGACTGATTCTGTGAAGTCCCGATCATTCGCTGTGATATCTACCACGCGTGCAATCAACTACAAACTTTAAACTCTTGTAATTCCATTCTTTGGTATTTAAATATTACATATTACTTTCACAAGATCAAATCCTACGATATCAAACTTTCTAAAATCCTCAAGATACATACCTGGATTTTCCCTTGTTAGAACGAAAGAGAGCGAGACGGAGATTAAGGAAGCATCACCGACAGTAAGGATCACTTGCGCTCGAAGCTGTCCGTCTACCGTACGATAAACTAACGTCATTAATTAGACTGAGGTTGGTAGGAAGCCAAGTAGTTGAACATTCTGAAATTTCTGGCGGAACTTACGCTCTCTGCCCCCTCTCGCTCCCTCTTTCCGTCCCCCGAAAACTGGCGTTCCCCCTCTCGCAAGGAAAGTGGGGAACACGCTTCATTACTTCGAAAACTATCGGTTATCGCGTGTACCCTCGACCGCGGTGCACGTAGCCAGGGATCACGTAATTCGATCATACCAACGTGGCTGCGGCTACCTTACTCCAAGCGCCATAGTTACCACATTCGTCTCTTTTAATATGCGAGACGTGCGATCATATCCGATCATTTTCATCAATTATCTCTACCATCCTTCTTACGCACATTAAAAAGAAATAAAAGAGTTGAGACTATATAGATTTTGAAGAGGAGCTTAGACGATATTTCTTATATGCGCAACTTTTACGCGTCTCTAAAGTTTGTTTAACTTTCTTGATATTAATTGAATGTTGCTCGAAAAGTAAACGTGTATAAAGTTAAATTTTAACGGACATAATTCGCGAACGAAATTTTCGAAGGGAAATCTCTAAATTAGAGTCCGGATTGCACGTAAAGTGCGCAACGGTAACTGATAGAACCGCGCTACTGCTGGCGACAATACGGCGTTCATAATGATATCGAGAGCATAACGATTACGCTGCAGGAGAGAAACGGAGTGTCTTAAATAACTTGTAAACTTTTGAAAGCGGAGTTTTAAAGTGACTACGGCGGACTATGATGGAGAATTGCACGCGCGCGAACGATCCGCGCGAGTGCTTTCAGCTATTACAATCACAGGCGCACGTTTCGATTCAAGACTTTGTCTCAAATTAGACCCTACTCTTCCTGCGGATAGTCGACGACAGAAGATGTGAAAGCGTGATAATCCTGCGAGTGCTCGATCCGGTTAAAGGTTTAAGGAGTAGCGAAGAGAGTTAGAGAACTTCACGCCTTCACTTTTCCGAAAACTTTTGCGATAAGAACAAAGAATATTCCTAAGAATATGCGATGTATGTAAAACTTAATTTAATCGATGTAAAACAGTAATAAAATTGTAATTGCCAATTTAAATTTGCATAGGAGATAATGAAAAAATAGATACTTATATGATAAGTATATATTAAAAATAGATACTTTTTTCTATTGCCTCTATTACTTTTTCTATTATCGCAATATTTATATAAGATATTGTAGTAGGTGAAAAGTGATGAGTATTAAATATAATCAACGTTTTCTTATTACACTATTTCTATTGGCAAATATGTTAAAATATTACGAATCATTAAAAACAATACGTTGCCAGCTGTAGTTTAGACACGAAATTCGAATAAGTTAATATGGTTTCGAATAAAAGAAAAAACGCTTGAAGAAAGCTTTCATACTCACGTAATAATAATGTAAATATTTCAGAAAGGAATAGATATAATATTTGAAATAGAACATTTGTAAAAAAAACATTTGTAATATATTCGGAGAGAATTCTGTGTTAGTTCCAACCTACAAAGGATAGTTTGCTAAATTCAAATGAAATTTCAACCTCAAAGACGGAACCACGCTTTGGCCAGTCCTCTGTATTGACAATGACAACGTGCGTAATTTAACGGCTAGAAACTCACGAATTTTGATAGAAGTTGTTGATGAATTAAACGTTTTGACAGATCGACGGCCCTTTGGCATTTAACTAAAAACAAAAAAAAAACCCAACGTTGGTTACAATATCTGTTGAAAACTCATCAAAACTTTCGCACTCACCCAATATACTGCATTTTATATTAATTTTTTCGTCTATATTGCATAGTATCGCGTCTTCCCTGTTTATCTATCCTTTTTTTTTCAATTCGCGCAGTTAATCGGAATGGAGTTGGTCTCCACAATTCACGAACATTGACACTTGCAGTGGATTTTCGAAACGAGCAAAATGAAGAAACGGAATAAAACTACGCGTTCTCGTTATAGCACTCATCCCTTTTCTTCGGAATTACTTCTAACTCCCTGGACCGATGATACGTCGTGAGCTTTATTGAGATAGATCGTTGCGTCCGCGGCGTTACCTCTGTACGTGTCTCGCCTTTTATCACGGAACCCGTTTAATCTTCTTCGCGCGACGCTGAGAGCATCGAACGACAACCTAAGCCTTCGCCGCACCATTCCGTCGTGTTTCGCCATTTTTGCGCACAGGCAGCGACGCCGAGAATGCAGTGGCATCGATCCTCATACATATGCATAGCGTTCTCAAATACTAGTCACGAATCCAAAAAAAAAACCGATGTTATTGACAAAAGAAAAGCTGAATGAGTTTAAAGGGATTTCTTTTCAAGTATCATCCCGCACCGTTCCAAGAAAAAAAAATCAACTGATAATTGCGGATTACTGCGCGATGAAAATTTTAGTCACGCGCCGGCAACGTTTTCAGCGCCTCGCTGTATTATTCAGGCACATTTCCGTTGGCTCGAGAATCGAAGTACCTGTGGAGCTTGCATTCGAGTCACTTGATAAAATTATAAATACGTCAATTAGAGCACGCTTCTCGGCCGATCCGAGCGTAACTCGCTGCGGCGAATTCTCTGTCAGAGAGACATCCGAGAAATACTCCGGTCGCTAAATGAAGAAGAGATCTGCCGAATGTCATGAAACGACAGCGGAGGTTGTCGTCGAACCCGGTCTTCCCGGAGGGAATCTGCGCCGAGCGCACCGAGTAAAGGTTCGAAGGGCGCGTGCACGAGTATCTATCCATACCGGAAATCCCCATCGATCGACATACGAGTACGTAGGTAGGATATCGTAAAGCTGATTTGATGCTGCCTTCAGGTATCGGCTCTCGATAACACAAGGCTCTTTGAGCTTCCGTCGTCGTCTCACGCATGATAAGCTGGAGATCCGATGTGCTGTTCAATGAACGGGGACAATGCGTTAGCATTCAGAAACCATTTCGAGCAGCTCTTCCTCTCTCCCTCATGTATTAACGCACGTTTATCGCCGCTGATACCCGTAGAGGCTTTTTCCCGACAATTTTTGATTGCAAAGTTCTTAAATTTCTGGATCGCGGAGGATTATAAGCAGATTACTGCGGTCTGCATTATCGCCGCGCGTATCCGATATATAACTAGAGAGGCCGAGCGAGCATCTACGCGATGCTTGCTGGCGCTAATTACAGGATATTACAACGTGCGCTCTCTCTCTCTCTCTCTCTCTCTCTCTCTTATCCCCCTTCCATTCTCTCTTTCTCTCCATTATAACCGCTCTATCCGCTCAGCCCCATCGAATAAGCCCCAATTCCAACGACCGCCTCTCCAGCGGCGGATGCGCCGCCGCATGCATATGCATTGCTGCTTACACAAATAGTATGCAAACGATGTGTAGGAAAAGTAACTGCAGCCAGCCAGGCTGCTCTTGCAAGGCAAGAGTTGTCCCTTTCGGCCATCCGCCGCTCGAGCTCCTAGAAATCAAGCAACCTCCGAGAAGCGGAACTGGCAAAATACAAGGAAGACATTTAGAAAATGGAAGCGGAACAGAGAGAAAGAGGAAAACCCCGAATGTATTTCGCGATTGTATTTAGCGCCGATTTTCCTGAGGCAGATGAGAATAAAATTATTATTATACTCGTTTTCCTTCGTAACTTATTGTCATCTCTTCGACATCACGTATATTACTAAAATCTCACTTGATCGTCAACTCATAACAGACGGATGGCTGTTAGAAAATAAAGTTGAAACAGTTTACGAATATAATTACATGTCTTTACTACGATTTAACGATCTTCTTACAATGTAATACATTTTGAGAAAATTTAAAAAGTATAATCAGAAAATAGGACAGTTATTTAGAAAACGGAAATCCTATAAAGGAGCTTAATACAGATATCATTCAGTTAAATCTCCATAATTAATATACGTTCCCTGACAAAATATCAAAACAGAAATGTTCTCGATAATTAAACATCGCTCGATACATTACGATTTTATCGCGCATTATGAAGCGTATGATTAATATAATTGAAAATTTAACGAAACGCGCTTAAATGCAAACTGGAAAGTAGTACACCGATCACGTTAACACGTATAACGTTTGATTTTTGGTGTTTTGCACCTCTATTAATATAATGGTAAAATTTAATGGTGCTATTTATATTATCGAATTGTTTAATTATTATTAGAGAGCAACTTCCTCAATTGTTATATTTTCACAATAGTTCGTGGCGGTCTACGCTTTAAAACGTGCGGGCAGAATTACACTTGTGTTTTTTCAAGGAAGGAGCAGAATTTGCAGTTTTTTGCGAAAGTACCCTTGTAATTAGCATTACTTTTTGCTCGCTTTCGCCAGTCCGCCAGGGTTTACGCAACTCTTTTTTCTTTCTAGGTCGATCAACCCCCCAAATCCCCGGGCTTCAGTCGCTAGATTTGCATGTAGCTTAACAACAGCGCACTAAAATCGCTTTGCGCTTTCTTCTGGGCACCGCGAATGTAATTTGGATTTTCCCATTACAAATTTGTTTCACTTACATGTTACATCTCTCGTTATTGAAGGAAAGAAAGAAATAAAATTATTTAAATAAATAACTTTATCTCTTCTCTTTTAACGTCGTTATCGAAATTAATATCAATGTCGTCCATTAACGCTTAAGAAACTTCACGGTGACCTAGCAAATTTTCAGTGATAGCTGATCAAAGGGATCTGTTAGAATATTAAATATATGCTGTTTGATGTTCGACAAACACTTGCTATTTCCTAGGAAAACACGTGCGCACCCATATTCAGCTATTTTCCACAGTCGTTCGGTATAATTGACGGTGCAGCGTAATTGACGAGGCTCGCCGCGGTCCTTTGAACCATTACGGAACATGAGGAGTGCCCAGATAGTTGCACTTGTTCTTGCGTGAGCATCCTCCGCTGCAGGTGCAACGTTGGAAATTGCGGTCGTTTGGTGGCGGCCAGAGATGATGGCTCGAGTTACGTGAGTTACGATCGGCAGCGGAAGGCTAGTCGTCGGACCGGTGCGTTTTAGTGCGTGGGGATCGTGTGGGTCAACATCTCCAGATATTATTCGTTGGACCATTTCTCTCCTTCGTGTGTTACATATAGTGCAGCACGAGTCGTATTACGGTGAGCATTTAGCGCGCTAAAACATGTTTATGTTCAGGAGTATACGAAATACGTGAAACGACATCCCTCGTATACGATACAGAGCCAACATTTTTTTTTTTTAGTATACATACGATCTCTTTACAGAGAACGCTATACCCTTGCACGAAAAAGGGCTCTGGATGTGCATCCGTGCGATCGCTTTTCGCAGAATACTTGCGCTCGCGAGTAGAATAATCGTGCCAAAGTGACGGTTTTAATTAACGGCGCCTATTTCCCGCGTAATAACCACCATCAATGCCACATTCTTCAAATTACAGGGCGAATCAAAGGGTACAGTACAGTCTCGCGATCCCTGTGTAATCTCGGCGGCCGTCAATTACGCTACCGCGAGTTCGCTAGTTTCCTACGGATGAGCGCGTCACAATATTCGCTTGGCATACAAATATTGTGTACGATGCGACGCTATATATAATATACGCTATATACATGTATATATGTATGTATGTTCTACAATATCCTTCGCAATCTTAGGTTTTGTGCTGGCGAATGGTAGAAACTTCGTCAAATCTATTGTGATGAGTTTCCACTAGTCGTAAAGGATATTGCGTGATAAAGATGCATTATTAATTAATATATTATTATAGATCTTTAAAAATATTAATGGCAAAAATAACGCGGATCAATTAACGAAAAGATTTTGATGCGGCGAGTGATTCGCCGTTTATACTCGTAAATAGAATTTGTTAATTTGCCCTTTCACTTGATCGGATTAAATTATCGGAACGGAAGATTCGTAAAATTCGCACTACCGTCAAGGTCTTTTAACTTCACAATGGTGCTGCGCGCGATAGATTTATTTCATTAAAAAATTAAATTTTATTTGAACACAATTTGTGGGAGTAGCTTTTGTATACCACTAAATAGACAATAAATGTTAGTGAAATATAATTCTATGATCATGATAATTTCACGTTGTTTAGTTAACACAATGCAATATTTAGTGATGTTACTGTCGAGTCGCATATAATTGCATGTGATATTAATGCAGACTAAATACGCTATGTGTGTTGAATAATATTATTTATGCAGTGTCATGCAACGCGTGTGTCTAATTGCGATTCAGGGACCGCCACAGATTTCTAATCAAAGGACAACAAAATGAAAAAATGTGTACGGTAATAGTCAGCCTCGAAAATTTCGAGAAATTTCATAGAAAGAAATTACTCTTTATTCCGATGAAAAATAGGAATGTCAATTACATTGATTATTGGCGGTGGCTAAAATCCATTGTTTTCTCTCGGCAATGGTTAAAAAAAAAAAAAAAAAAAAACAATTCTCTCGTTTGTCTGCAGATAAGAGAAAGCTGCTAAATAAGACTATTCAGTATAACTCTGATGGATCTCTTTAGACGCGATGCTCGCGTGAAATCGCGAAGCAAGTGCGGCGCAATAAAATATCGCGGCAGATGCGTGCGGTTTTTTCAGTGGTAAAGGTAGGCGGCTATATACGGTGTTGCCGGTAATTTTCGAACGACACGTCGGAGATATCCGCGGAATTTTCTCATTTTGCACACACATGCGCGTGCGCGCGTTCATTTGATTCGTAAAAAAAAAAAAAACGCTGCGGCAACAACGACAACCACGAATGAAAGTTTCGTGGTTGCGCGCGCCCGCGGGATGATCCGCAAAATTCGTCGTCGCCGAAAATTCCATCGCGACGAATAAATTCCCGATTTTGTAGAACTCACACGGACGCGATGCAATAGAACAAAATCCGATTCGCCAAACGGCGAAATCTGCCCGAAACTTTTGACCACTGCACCGTACTGCAGCACCGCACCGCACCGTACCGCACCGTACCGCGCCGTGACTGATTGTGATCGATATTGCCACGAGATCGCTACTATTTCTCATGCAAAACAATATAAGTATATGAATGAATTTCTCGATTTTAACTATATTCAGCGGTTATGCAAATTCGCAGGAATTTCGCAGTAACAATTGCATAAAATATGTTGCGATAAATATTAACTGTTCACTAATGAAAACGGTGGCCGGTATTCAAAAGATAAATAATTTTCAATCTTTGATTAAAAGCGTAATTAATTATAAATTTATTCATACATTTATTTATATTTTTCTCTAAAAGATTGAAAATTATTTACAATTATGGATATCGGTCTCGATATAAAAAATATGAATCCAATAAACAGTTGCGTAAAACGTCAATTATGCAAATCTACTCTTTCTCTCTACCCTCTCCAACCTCTCCCCCGTTTTTTCTCTCTCAAAAATTTACGAAATATTTCTGGTTGCATTATGTTCAGTTAAACAAGATTCAAATTGTTTCAACCATGCGTGATACAATCGCAATTCCGCTTCAAAGAGATGCGCATCGTTGAATAAGATTTCAACGATAGCCTCAAGACGATTTCGGAAACTGTGTCAACGTGAGATAAGCACGTCCTTTTCTCTGGCGCAGTGCCTGATGCCCTGACGCTCTTTTTTTGCAGCCCGTCTATCTGTTTCCTGAATATTCATAACGACCGCGGAGACTCGCGATCGCTAAGTCATTAGTTTATCGTAATACCGCAGAGCGTAGCTTATCGTCTTTTGTTCGTCAACGTTACTCGAAAGCGAAGGGAAAAAAAGTTAAATAAAAACGAGTTATCAACAAAACGCATTAAAATGTAAATTCCGCACGATCTTTGCAACGTAAATGTTTATTTTATGCAGAGTAATGATAATTTACCGTAGAATTGATGGGATTTCAACTTGTACATCTTATGCAACACGCAAGTAAGTATGATAAATGTAACATCTATTTAAAAATTATAGGGAAAGTTAATATCGATGCTTTCAACTTGTGTCAATTTACATGTATCATATATCGTTTACTTACGTACGTCATATAACTTATGATAATGATAAAATAATTTAAACTGCGATAAATTGCGCACTCGTATCGATATCTGCTTACTTTAATTAAGCAAGTAACCTTTAGTATTAATTGCAATACTGCAATGTGATAATTTATTTTTGGATTATTTATAAAACATCAGAAATTGAGCGTAATCTCGCCGCAACCGATCCCGTTTGTATTTCACGATAATGTTTCACATTGATAAAGGTCGCAGTTTCATTAAAGGGCCGCAGTTTCATTAAAGAAGCAATCCATTATATCGCCGCGGTAATATGGAAATGAACCGCGACGTTCTCTGCAAGGTGGAGTTGGTCGAGGAACAAAAAGAGACAAAGAGTGAAAGAAAAAAAGAGGGACGGTTTGTGGAGGTAGAGTGAACGAAATGGAAAAAGGGTAGAAAAGCATTGCGCGATGCTGAAGGTTCGTATCACATAACAAAAAAAAAATAAAAAAAAAGAGATGAATTTGGGTAACCTTATAATAATGCTTTCAGCCAATCCACTCTATCCATGTCATCCAACTTCACAACCATGAACCATATCTCTTTTTCTCGTCAGCCACTTGGCTGGAATTATTTGCCTCGGTTTCCGTTTGTCGTCACGTTTCATCTCGCTGCTGTACTAACTCGTTTTAAAGCCAAAGGAAACATACTCGCGAGTCATCACGTGTGTTCCTCGACAAACGCCCGGAACCGTGAACAGATGCGTACACAAGTTCTGCAATTTTATATTAGATAGAAATAGAGAGAATCGATTGATCTTTTTTTTCAAATTTATGTGGACAATATAATTGCTCAATATTTCAGAAGAATTCAAGCGGATTTTGTAGCGATGATACTTTCAGCATATTTAAAAAATCCAAAATACGTTATACGTATCTCACGTTGAGGAAATAAAAGGAATAGAAAAATCGAAAGAGAAAGAGTTAGTATTTCAGAGAGAAAAGTAGTTAGTATTTCATGACAGAATACAGATTAGGAAAAAACTTGGAATACGATTATATAATAATTTAAAACGTACGGAATTATTTAGCATTGAAATTACTGGTCAAAATGAAATATTGGTCGGCTTTGAATTCTAATTTTGTACGAAATAATTTCCAGATGAGAGATCATATTGGCTGAAATAGCCGAATGCGTAGTCATGTGAATTTAATTTCTCTGCTAGAAACGCAATTTCACGATACGTTATCGATATATTCATGCATAGATTAGGAAATTACATCGATTCAATCAAATTCACGTCATTCGCATTTTATGAAAGGCTTCTACGATCTTTTAGCATGCATTTGCATTGGAAAGTACTTCAACGAGTACTCGAATGGTAATAAATGGATAAATGGATATTGTATATGCAATAACGTTGCCATAAAATAAAGTTGGTCAAACTTGACAATTGGATTGAATAAAATTAAATGTGTAATAATATGCAAATAGCGAACGCTTCTTGAATACATCAAGCTCTGACATCCGAAAGTAACTGTTATACGCAAAATTTGATTAACAGGACATCGTAAACTGAGAGCAAGCACTCGTGTATTCGCATGACAGATTCTTATTGCCAAGACAAACAGAAATTCCAGAGGCAATTAAGGCTAGGATACGATTATGCTGGTAAATACAAGACGTAAATAAGAGACGATGCTCTCTGTTGAAATTTAAAGGACGTCTGAATATCTGTAACTATTTCCGTAACTATGCTGATTCCGGCGCACGTTTCGTTGAACTTCGCAATTAAACAGCTTCCCGGAATTTCGAAGTTGGATAGAATGTCGGAAGACGCTTCCGAAATATTATATTTCTAGACCTGTACACAAAGGGAATCACTAACAGTTACAACTCTGGTATCGTTTATGATTTCCTAGTTAAACGCGTAGCGAAGAGAAGTGTCGAGAGAGCTTCAAGAGCGCGTTAACACCCTGCGTTGAATTTCGAGTATCCTTACCCAACCGACGTGCTTAAAAATTCTAAAGTATAGCGAGCTTACTTTGGCATATCTGCTAAGTACAGAGAAGATGGATCGTAAGTAACGGCGCAAAGTAAATCTTACAATCTGATTGTTCCTCTAAATTATTTGTGCCGAATAATTAAAATGGCAACTGAAATCTGTGCTAATTACTTTCAACATTAATAAATATGTAACGAGTCGTGCTAAGTCGCATTATGTCAAATAATTTCGCCAAAGAGATGCGAAATGAACGCTGTGGCCGATGCACGAGTGAAATTAATTTTAACATACATACATTATATACATATATAAACGTATGTAGAAATTTTATATTTAGATGAAAACTTTATCCGTCGCACGCTATTTATGTTCAAAATAATTATCGTAGCTGCAACCGATTTCCCGTTAATTAGCTTTGGATAGAACATTTCTGAGGACATCGTATTTGCGACCGTATTTATGCTAATGAACGTATTTTCCATCAACAAAACAGATTGCACAGCTAATTTAAAGTGATTATTTTATAATAACGTTTAATTAAAACTTCTTAAAAGTTTATATTATTCGTTCGCTATTAAATAATTCATATTGAAAAATGGACGGGATAATAATACTTGGAATTATATTTCAATCACACTTCATTATGTGAGTCAACGAAATATTAAAAAACTTGAAATAATTACGATATGTTCGAGGACTCAATTATTCATCTCATGACAAATCCCTCTCTCCTTTTCTTTCCCTCTCCTTTACGCGAACAGAATCCCTTCGAGTTCACGATCTTATCAGCTGTAACTGCTGATAGGATTTATATCCCATGTGGAACGACAACGAAGATCCGCGGATGGATTTAAAAGAGATAGCTTTTAAAGACCTCCATAAACGCGGGTAATCGCTTCCTAATCGTGAGCTTGATAGAGAAAATCCCGAGCGCTCGGGACTAATTATCTCCCGTAATTAGAGAGCCTTTGACAGCGGATAATCGAGTGGAAAGTTTCCCGTAATAATTTCTTTTCTTGCTGTTCATTTTCATCCCCAGCATCCAACCCGTCCCACATCCATCTATCGTGTCATCGTTTCGCTGTCATGAAACTCCGGAGCGCGAGTGAAGATTGGAAAGTTCTTACAAATAAAATTATAGAGATTAATTGCGTTTGCACTCCGATTTTTTCACGGACTAATCACAGCTCGTCGTAAAAAAAATGCGTACATTAAATTAATGCACAGTATGTTTGTGTTTGTATACAGTGAACTTGGTTATAAAACGAGTTACTTACAATCTGATTTGCGCAAAAATGTAATTATCTCAATCAGGAAATATAAACGCATTACTGAAAATTATGTTATTAATCATTTTTACTAATCAAGTCGCATATATTTTAGAAATTAATAATAAAATTTTGTTTAATTGCATCTCAAAAAATCCTTTGCAAGAAAGAAGATTATTTATTATTTATTTTCATTGGTCTATAGTACTTTTCAAAGGCAATTGATGATTTAATTAAAAAAGAAATCGATTACAAATTAATGAAAACAACAAATGCTAAAGCGATCACGAGACCTTAAATAGCTTTTTCCGAAGGAAGAATGTCATCGCCTTCGTTTTGGACTTTTGTGGAAATGGTCGGATTTGCCTGTGAAAAAGCTGAGAGAGAATGTCCGCGCGATCGTATCGAATTGTCGGACCGTACTCAAATGCTCGAAATTTTCCGTCACTTACACATACTTCGATGACGCGACGATAAAACGCGCTCGATGAGTAGAAATTCGCTCTGGTCTGAATGGGTAGATAAAATGGTGCCTCCGGAATGATAATTAATATTTAACAAGTTCCGTTTTGGCCATCCGTCGTGGCAACATGCCAGCAGTCTTTGTCATCCTCACCACGTCGACACAAGAAAAGTGGATTTCCACGAATTTCACGCCATTAACCGCTTCGCAGTTTTCCTCCGGTCGCCGATATCAAACGAATTTTATCCCGCTGCTCTGTATCGGCCAATTTCCCAGTATGGAGCAATTTTTTGTTTGTTTTCGGTTTATATAGTATTGCGGTGTCATTCACTTTCGGAAGTTCATGCACCTATAATCTACTAAAAAAAACTCTTAAAAAAAATCTCTAAAAATGTATCTACAATAAATAAAAGTATAAAATTACTCAATTTCATTTCACATGTAATGAGGAAAAAGTATCGGAAAATGTGATTAAATGTAGTAATCTAATCAGCTATGAAAAAGCCGCTTTTCATTTTTACGAAAAAGCATTTAGTAAGCTTTCTAGCTGTTTTCTACCCCAATTGTGCCTTTATTCAATAACCCTTTGCAAAAGAATATTCCTCTCGGAGAATTAAATTCTAATAACGTTAAGCTATTGTTGTAGTTGTGAATAATTGAATGTATTGATTACCGGATTTTTTTAGAAAAGACACAAAATTTTAGAAAGAACTTGTTACTGACAAATAATTACACGACCAAAATATTTAAAATAAAGGACTAAATAGCAAAGTATACACATAATTATATCTTTTTATAAATTTAAAACCAAATATATATTTATAAAAGGAGATTGCCGAAATCGCATCACCTAAAGATTCAACCGTTGTATTTTTTTTTGCCATGATTACATTCGAGACATTAGACACAGTAATAATTTTGTTATTTACGTTTATAGGAAAATCGTAATATTTTAGCTATTTTTCGATAGATTTTGTAGCTGAATTGCAGAAAAGATAAGATAAATAACGTATACTATTGAAAATGTCATGAAATTCATTGTATTTTTAAGTTAAACATTAAATTTAAAGTACACTGGAAACTATGTGCATGAAATTTAGTTTATTTTTGACAACATTAAGTTGTTTTTAATGTATCTATTTGAAAATTGCTTCTGTTATATTAAATTCTGTTGTCTATTTTTAATAATGTAGATAATTTGTAAAATGATCACAATACTGTTAGAATTAGACTAAAGCCCGATTTTTCGATCTATAGTATCACGATGTTGCCTACATCGCAATTTTTACTATCGCGATATAAATAGTTGTTTTTTTATGGACGGATCAAAAAGTACATGGAAAGTATCCAGAATTTGAATAAATCGTGTTCTCAACAAATATAACGACTGTAAAATAAAATTGAATGAAATAGAAAGAACATACGTATTTCAATAAAAAAAAAATTTTTTTTTGCAATTATCGGAATAAAGTTTTACATGGAATGAAGATAGTGTAGACTCCGTAAAAACCATTGCGATTTTGGCAACTGAAACGAATCTCCTCCAAATTGCACTACTTGCAAGCTTATAGAAATTTCATATTAAAAAAAAATGATAATAATGCAAGAATTTATGAAAAAGTTACACAAGAAACTATTGTATTTTATTATGAAAAAAATTTTTTTTTAATTTTATAAATTTTTCTTAGTTATAAGTCTTTACATGAAAGTGATGCAATTTTAGCACTTTCCTTTACATTTGAACAATTAAAATATATTGGAAAACCGCGTTTCTATTTCTCGTACAAAGTTACTTCATGAATAATTTTAGAAACTCGGTTCATCGCAAAAATATACAAACTGTTAAAATATATACGCGAGCCATCACATAGCTAAGTTTTGTTTCAAAGAATAGACAACCGCAAGTAAATCATCCCAAGGTATCTTACTCTTTCTCTTCCTTTCTTCGCTCAGATGGCCCGGGGCTTTGTCCTTGTGGCCAAGATATTATTCGAGCTATTTTCAGAAGATTTTCTCCGTTATCATGCAAATGGATCTCCGCTTGGTTACATAAATATTTGCTAAAGAGTAATAAAATATACCTTCGTCGAGCTCTTTTAACATATAAACATCGCAGCGCAAAGTATATCAGAGAAAAGAAAATAGATATGTTTGTACGGTGAACTAGAAATGTGACTTCGCCAAGAAATGTCAAGAAAATCATGCATTTAACTAAAAAACGATAAAACTAACGATTTTAATGAGCAATAAAATTATCCATTTTAAAGTAGTAATCTCTAAAAAAATGCAAAGAAAGATATAATACTAAGAAAGTTGCACCGCGTTGTTTACGTTGAAAGTTGTGATATCATGTAATAGGGCAAAATTGTGTTGTAATTTCATTCATTAATTCTATGATTGCGATTCTTGCACAACAACATTTTTCATTCTTTTCCTTGAATAAAATTCGAAGAATAATAGAGAAGTCCAACTTCTAGTAGTTAAATGTGCATGTGAGTGTCTTGCGAGATGACTGTAGATTGGCGATACAAGAGAAATATCAAGTACAGCGGACCCTTTTGTAGTAATATTTACAAACTGTTTAAGTATGCAATACAAAAGTTTAATTTCTGTTTGAATACTTACATAGAATTTAATATAAAAATGTGTTTATTCTATTATCCGAAAATTCCCTTATGCGAACAATTTTGTTGCTCTATTATTTCAGATATGAGAGGCTCCACTGTAATTGGTACTTATTATACAGAGGTGAATAGACCGATATCATCTTTCTTTTTAGTGCTTCTGCGATCTATCCCCCGTATTCACCTCGAGATAGAAATAGAACGATATTACATTTGCAGATGAGGCGGGGAAGACAGGAAGCATGTAAATACGAAGGAGGGATGTAAATATGTACGGACGTTTTGAAACGTCGGTGGCTCCCATGAGACGAGGCCTGTATGGTCGAACGAACGCGCGTCTGCTTTCAGGACGAAAATGGCGGCGGAAGCGGCCGCCATTAGCCAGAGAAGGAGGTATTAAACTTGGCTTGTTGCTCGTCGACGACGACGACGACGACGACGACGACGACGAGTAAACCGGAGCCGATAATCATTCTCGCACGAGGGAGGAAAATGCGATGTTTTTTTTTGTAGATCTACAGGGACTTTAACGCGTTAATTATTTCGATCCCACGTCATCGTCCTTTGGTCTTGTACAATTAAATTGCTCTTTTTCCTTTGCTCAACAGAAACATTGAGGGGCGATTTAGCGCGCATAGTAAATAAAGAATAAAGAATAAATCTTGCATCAACGTGGAATATATATTTCTTTTATTCTGCGTTTTTAAAAATTATTTCCCACCATAATATGTATGTATGAATTAAACTCCATATTTGATATTATACAATTGTTCAATGACAGCATAAAACCTATCATTTAAAAAATAATCCTTTTTGAATGTGAATTATTAATAAAACATTTTTGTTCTCGTTACCTCTTGTACTTTACACATTCTGTATGGATAATGCAAAAGAGCTGTAGTATTATATTCCAAATATCTATGTAACATTATATCCTGAATATTGTTCGATCAATAATGCTACCACTCGATTCCTATAAATATATGCGTGTGTAATCTTCAAATTTATGCAATGGAAAATGCAATTTTCAGCAAATTATTGCGCTAATGGCCAACTGTAATTGAGGCTCGTTAAATAAACATATATAATAAAAAGTATATACCGTCGCGCGAACGAGTAATGTCAAAATATAAAAAGATAGTTTATACCATAATGTGTGTCTCGGGCGACATTTAGGATTCAAGACGTCACGGATATTCAATGCCCCCGAGGGAATTCTTCGTCAGTTTTCTCATTCTGTCCGCGATACGAAACACGCACGAAATCGCCGGAATCGATATTGCAGTCCGCTGCGCGCAGTTCGTACACAGATTCATCCATCCTCGTAAATTCACTTGCTCGGCGAATAACGCGTATTCATCGTTCAGGCATCGTAGACCGGCCAATGTATCACGGACAATTTAATACTACACTTTACGTTCTCCTGTAATTTTAAAATACGTCGCGCATAAATATTCAGGAGTATGCTCCATTATAATAAATGCCGTTGCGCTACAATGAATTGGAATTTCCCGTCGCGGATCGCCTGCGCGCGTCGTGAAAATATTTTACGGCACGTCTCCCTCCTAAAATACCGAGATTAGTCGTTGTTACCATTTAAATGTAAAAAAATAACGCAAAATACCTATTGCCAATATGATACCTCGCTGCTGTCCTCTTCAATTTTCTTGCATTTACATGTGCAAGCAATATATATTTATTACATATATCCCGCATATTTCTATCGTATATATCATATAGTATACGCATAATATACGCGCAGTAATAATTATTTTATCAACAAAACTGTTGATAAAATAATTGCAGACTTAACGTAACAACACGTAACCAAAAAATTTTACAAATCATTATTTGTGCATTCTAGTTTGAACAAATCAATTAAAAAAATGCATGTATAGAAATTTAAATAGATAATATAATACATATTTAGTAGAGATATCATTAAATTAATGATGTTCACCTAAATTGACGATTAGATAATGTTGTGTGTGCATAAAGTTTACGTTTATTATTAAATTTTATGAGAAATATTTTAGAAGCGAGAACATGCAGACTCGTGCAGCTCGTAAGATATCAAGGCGGGCAATATCCTAGCACTATAATAGAGTTGCAAATGCATTCGAGACTCCCGCTTATCGTTGCGCTGTCGATAGAGCATACCTGACTATATACTATTATTCAACCGTCTGAAACATCGAAACAACCAGCAACACGTGCGGATCGTATCTTCGACTATTCTGGCATCGCCGGAAATTTATAATTTGATGCAAGAATGCCTGGAGGTACTGATAGAAACACATTTTTATAAGAATTCACGTTTTGAATACTATTTTTCGTTGAATTGTCGAACATCGGATACCGAATGTTAAATAAAATCTAATATTGAAGCTTCCGTTGCCACTAGTGTTTATAGTCGCGTGCATTCGATGCATCGCAAATAGAGAGATGAATGATGGTATCTCGTAGAATATTAACTATGGAACAATATAAACAATAGTACGTAACTGCTTTAATGTACACAGTGTTATCCGACAACCATTATGCGGAATACTGCACATTATCTTCCAAAACGTGGCTAATCTCTTTGCGTATTTCAACGCGCGTATAAAATAACTACATTAATTGCAACATTATACAGTAAACTAATTTAGATATAATCGAGATAAAATAATCATCAAACAACCTTTCGCGTCATGTTTTAAAATTCATATCCATCATTCTTGATTACAACATCCATTCTGCAACCTTTCTGATGAAGCGTTTATCGTAATCTAAGTTTTGTTTAGACAACTGTTAGTTTAAAAAAAAAAAAGAAAACAGGACTATCGAATCAAAGAATTTTTAATATTTGCTCTCCTTTCTTCCGTGAGGGGAGTAGAGAATCCTTGAAAAAGACTGGCAACAGTTCACGCGATAAAGTTCGCGCGATTACGGGATTAAGAAAGTTGACATAGCGCGCGTGATCATTAATAAAGTCCACGGCCAATTAACAATTCTAGGCCCCGAGGCCCTTCGTTAGGGAGAAACTCTCTTCACGATCTACTCTCGCAGTGGAGCCGCATTAAGCCGGTAAGTTACGGGCGCCCGACCCCACCCGCGGCGTCGATTCGTCTTCTCGAATTCCTCCTTTCGACTTCGCTGAATCGCCTGGGAAATTCATCTCCTCGGCACACTCTTTCATCGTATGCACCGCGCGTAAAGCAGCCTATAAATGAGCATTGGAAATGGGATAGTGTTCTATTCCAGTTATAACAATCGATGAGAACAAAATTTTTATGTGTGCGTGTGTGTGTGTGTGTACATATGTATATTAGATGTCCCATTTTAATGGAAACGATGAAGTATTTTTTTAAAAACAACAATGTGCGTTTTCTTTATTGATTCGACTCATTGATCTATGTATCTCTGAAAGTATTAAAGCACAATTGCTAAAAATTGAATCGCCAAAACGTTTACAAGGTGTTTTATACTTTATATTAAAATATGTCAAAATAAAGTGCGAAATATCTCATAAATTACTGATTTTTCGACAATTTTGCTTTAATGTGTTTATATGCAAAATAAAATAATAATATGTAAAGAAATATATAATTCCGTTTTAAAAAATGGAGATTGCAAAGGAGGATCGCAAAATTAGTCAGAAATTTGAATTTTATTTTTAAAAATTAACTTTACCATTTGTTCCCTTTCAGGTCAACTTTTATCTGAAACATCTTTCCTTATTTTCCATATTTTTCTAGATATTTCACTGTTTTCATTAAAATGGGACACTCAGTACATATATATCAATAAGAATCAATAAAAGAATGAAATTTTCATATATATATATATATATCAATATTTCTACGAAAAATATCCTTGCACATTTTCGATTTCAGGTGCTTCATTGAATTGTAGAAAAGGAACGACATGTATATTGTCCAATATTGGTAACGTCAAAGTGAAAAACGGCGTTGGTCGATATAATGCGGTTAATCCGAGACTCACGGTTTTTTCCCACAAGCTGAAACATCGCCTCGCAAACGGCGCAATAAAATCAGAAAAGCGGATTCGCCGAACAAGCCGGAGATGCTTCCGGCTGACCTCAGGACAAGCCGTACATAAGACACAATGTCACAGCACATTTCACACGACACATTTTTATACCACGCATTTACGGGCAACGCTAACGACTGTCCCTCTTTCTTTTTGTTTCTTTCCGTACGTTATTTTCGCACGTGAAAACGTGTACGTATAAATTACATCATGAATTGGAGCATTTTTCTGTTTTAACGCTTGTACAGGATTTAGCACGATTACCAATCATCACCTCAGTCGTTTCAAGAATTATCGTGAAGCAAGTCCGCTTAGCAGAATCGGAAACGACACGCGATAATTTAATATTATATAACGCGAAAAGACACAACTGCTTGTAATCGATTGTTAATAATAGTAAATAAAAGTAAATGATAATAAATAAATCTATATTATCTCGTTTCAAGTAAATTCTTTATTGGAACAATTACTAAGAGAATGAAGGAAAAAGGGGAGAGAGTAAGAGTGAGTTAAACGTTTCTCGAACGAATTATCGACGCGTAAAAAGCTAAACGCGCGCTTACACGAGAGAAAGATGATACCGGACAGCTCGTTACGGATTTGTCGGCAATCTGGAAGGAAACAAGGAAGCTCTCTTCGTCTTCTGCTTCATTGTTTCACGCTAACAGATTGTATCACGCGGTTTCACTCTCTTGGATTATTAACGGGGTTCGCCACGGTACGACGCGTATCCGCAATTATAATTTCTCACTGTTGCTAAGAAATAATCTCGTCCATTAAACAAATATACATACATCGGCATCTATAGTTTTTTTTCTTTACTATTCCGTTTCGGTTAACGTTTACATGTTAATTTTGAGATGCAACACATCCCTTAGATATATCGGATAATAAATTTAACATCACGTTTCTTCCCGTGTCGATGGTACTGTACACGTTCTGCAAAACAGGATGTTCCATATTTACTTTCGTGCAAACTTCCTGTCATTAAGCTGAGCTTACCCTGCTCCTGTAAACATGAATTTCCACATGCTCGCCGGAACGGCTTTACACCAAACTACACTACAAGATTATAGTCCAACCGCGCGAGGAAGATGCCTCTAGAAGCGACAGCGCTATTACGAAATGCGACGTCTTGTAGTCGTAAAGCACGTAACAGATGGGCGAGCGCGATAAAGAAAGTCGGAATGTTCCACGGTAGCAATAGTATTTCCTTTTGTGATTCCGATACAAATAGAATATAGCACCGCGTCGCCCATATGCGTCTTGCAGGATTTAATCGGCCGCGATTTTTCGATAAAAATGCAATCATATTCTGGAAATTCGAGAGAAGATGCACAAAGTTGAAGAAAAATCTCGAGTGTGCCAGGTATAACGATATATTCTCCCTTTTTACCTTTCTCCCTTTTTCTCCTGATCCGAAGAATGCAGACGTAAGAAATATCCAGATCGCGGACTCACCCCTCCGTTCTCCTTTCTCCCCATCCGCTCTCGAGCCGCTAAAATATTTTACTCGACCGAAATCCTCCGTGTACGCAACGACGTGGAAATAGCGCGCACGAAAGGATGCAGAAACGCAAACGTAGGAAAAATTTTCTCGTTCACTATATTGGAGAGCGAAAGAGAGGGGGAGAAAAAGATGATACCTATCGGTTCTCGCGCAATTAAATGACTACCATAAATGATGAATTTAATGAACACTCAGGCAGAGTATATCAGATAGTTCGACGATGATCGACAAGTAGCATTTCCGATTTTCTCACAACACGCTCCTCGGATTTGCACGAGCCGAATCATCACGTCATCGCTTGCTACTAAGCTACTCCACGAAAGGATCTAATTTGCATTATTGACACAAAATCCCACCGCGGCAGGATGAAGCTCCACACATCTGAGAATCTAACCGGCGGCAACCCGAAGCCGCTCTCTCGTAGTCGCTTATCCCCTCGAAATCCCGCGGCAATCCGCATAAAGACGTCGCCGCCACCGTCACGTATCACGTAGGAAAAAGGAAAGCGCGGAAAGCGTCCGTGAGAGGACAGCATTCTCCTTTGATGCGAATGCAGTGTATCGCTGGCGATGGTCCAAGCGAAGGCAACGACCGCCCGCGGGGTGGCCTGATAATCGGGTCGTTGCGGAATTGATATACATGCGCGTGGATCGTAAATCACGGATTTGATTCACGGCCAAGATTCCAGCGGATAAAGGAGGAGAGCACGGCTGTTCGAGTGCGAGCGATAAATTCGACGGTTACATTCGCGTACCAATGTCCTCCTCTCTCTCTCTTTTTTTTTCGCCTCCTTCTCTCATTCTTTCTCTTCTCTTTACCTCCACTCGTGACTTCTGCGGATTTTTCCCAAGGGTACTTTTCGTTTCCCAATCACTATACCAACAAAATTGTATTCTCAAATTAAGAAGTTACCTCTTATTTTTATAGTAATTTCTTGTAGAATAATTTAAAAGAATTTTCTTAACTTTGGAGAAAATTCTTCGAAGAAATATTAGTAACAGGTGTCCTTAATTTTTATACGTCTATATAAGTAAAATGAGTTTTTTTTTTATAGAATTTATTCTAGGATTGATTTTCCACAAATATGAAAGAAAATATAACTTTAAAATATTGAACCTTATTAGGATACGCACTGTTTTCCGCCAATATCGTGAAGGTTAGATGTAAAAATAAACTAATAAAAATTCTAAATACTTCTCGTACCAATTCTAAACTCTAACAATTAAAATTATAAATCTTCAAAAAATATGCATGTTATGTTAAATTGTAACGATAATTGTTGCAAACACTAAATTAGTAAAATATGGCCTGCATAGAATGTCATTGTCTAGAAATTCGTTAGAAAGAATATAGATATTGTGAGGATATTTTGAAGGATATTTTAGAAAAGAATACAATTTTGTTCGGTGTGCGAAGACGGGAGACTAGTCTTTTATAGCCGAGCGAATTACATTCCGCTTTCACACAGCAACCTTTGTATTAATTTCTGGCGCGACCAAAGCGAATTTGCGAGTTAATTTGTTGATTTAATGTACGCATACAAACGCATTGTGTGTACAAAATTGACATATTTTCTGTTGATAATATCGAGAGAGGCAAATTGTAAATACATAAATTCCAGCTATTCAGCTATCCAGATAATAAATTAATTTTGCAGAAATAACTTAATGTCGTGTTTGAACTTCGTATATCTTTGATTTAACTGTTGTATTTTAATATATATTAAATATATTGTATCATAAATATATTTAAATGTTTTACATCTAGGTTCTATATACTCGTACGTAGACTAAAGCAGGATTTCCCAAAATTATGTGTGGATCGTGATCCATTTTTTAAAACGGCAAATATCCGCGATCCATCTAGCTTTAGGGGATATAAAAACCGAGAAGGGAGATGAGTGTATTGATTATTTATTTATTTATACCATTCTATTTCTCCTGCTTTTTATCTTTTTATTAAATATAATTTTATAAATTTATTTTTCACACAAACACATTGAAAATACAACGAGATTTAAAATTGCGAGAAACAAATTTATATATTATTTCTGTTGATGACAGCTTTGACATCGACATGAATTATTTTCATGATACAATGAGTTTGATAATAATTGTCCATTTAAAAATTCAGTTTCGATTCTTTATCATAGCTGAAAATTTTTCTGCGACCCATACTTAAAAAATCCTTACATGTACATCTAGACTACAATATAAATAAAAAAAGCTTTTTCTGATGCACGTTTGGTGGCAATAAATATTATCTCGCGGTATAAGCAGCAACGGATATTTGTATTATAAGAATCAGGGATAGAGACGTATCACAGAATATATCGTACGTTATCGATGTACATCACATTATACGATTTTATACTTTGCGAAAACGACGATTCCAAGATTTAGAATCGTATTATTCCAAATAAAACGTGAAAGATGTATCTATGAAGAAACATTATTACATATTATAAATATACGTACGATATATAGAGTTTTTATATATTCTGATCAGCGCTCGGAATAACGAAAAAAGCTCTCACAGAAAGAGATGGGGGATTACATTGCCGACTGTATATGTACCCTCCCGGCGTCTTCAAACTTTGCGAAGCATTTGAGTTTCTTGGCGAAAAATTCCTAAACACGTATCAGCTCCTACCCGGCGTATGTACGTTCCGCGCGAATTTTTTATAGACTGCTCGCGAATATCAGTTGAAACGCGAAAGCTCGTGCCAGTGGGCTTTTAATCGTTTAATCATGCATCGCGCTTTTGCGCGTTGAAAATGCATTAATAACAGGTCAATAATACGCATCGACGGTTCCGCGTTATGCGCCCGTTGATTTATCGGCGACGCTTTTTACAACGCACATACCATTTTCGTCCGGTCGCAGACTCGCGTAAGTCATTTACGCGAGTCGTATTAAACATTTACCACCAACGGCGAGTTGAAGTAATAAATTTATCTGTTTCGCCGGAAAGCGATAATATTCGCGGTGGCGACGGCATGAAAAACGGCCGCCAAAAAGCATTGCTGTAATATCGTTAATGAACCCACGAAATTTCACCTTTCGACCTGCGGCCGTCGGCAGTTTTAATGTCAGCCGTGCGCTGCTTTGCGGCTCCGACTGAAACGAGAATAAATAATACAGCGAAGTGCGCACAGAGTGACGCGCCATCATGTTCGTCGTAACGCGCGCGCGCGCGCGCGCACGTGTTCATATTTCCAACGTGAAATATTATGAATGATAAGGGTATGCATTGCGCGCGCCGCGGAAGGAGAGCTCAAGATTTATGGAACTGAGATACGTACACACGTACGTACACGTTCACCTTTCATTTAAATAATATTTTTATTTTTACACACCCCCGACAAAATTGTCCGTCGTGCGAGCTGTCTTTCGAGTGATCTCTCGAGCTTTGTCGTGCTATCGATATCTCCATTTTGGATGCCGTACGTCTAAGGCAAATAATATTAATACGATCGTTCAGATTTAATAATTTAGCAAATTTTTATGAAAAATATTCGATTAAAGAGTGATCTTCCCTTCTCTCTCCCTTCTATCTATCTGTGTATATCTTATTGAGAGAACGAATGCACCCAATTTCGTAACCGTATGCTCGGCTGCGTAATGAACCGATACGGGCCGCATCTAGTATCCTAAATACGGGCAGGCAGTAGGAAGCAAAGGTAAATGGGCCGCCCAATATAGCAATTCCCTTCTCTCCTATTCTGCGTGTAATTTACCAGCCTGTAAGTTGGACGATAGTGGCAAACGCTCGGGGACGACTTCGGAATATCTTGAAAGCAAAATAGCCAGGGTTCGGCCGAACGAAAGAAAAAAGAAAAGCGAACGAAAGAGAGAGAGAGAGAGAGAGAGAGAGAGAGAGAGAGAGAGAGATGCCTTCGCCATGTAACGCCAGCTAATTTGAATTCCACTTCGGTAGTAGCTATCAACTCTGCCGGCCCACTTGGTCCTGAAGAGGAGAGTCGAGCTGCAATTAATTAGAAGCCCGGCCACGCCGATGGTCGTCGGGATGACAAAGTGCAGCGGAGTGCAACGTACGCGATGTTGCGTTTTCAATGTGTGATTCGTCGCTGGTGTCAAATTTGAATCCAGGAACAACTTCTGACGTTTTATCCGACAACGAGATCCATCGATCAGAAATCGTTCAGAAAATTTTCTAAATTGTTTAATAATATTAATTTTTCCTTATTTTCGATTTTATTCCGATTACGACGTAAATTTTTCCTTCATTCCCTTGCATATAGTTGTTCGATTAGTCAAGACATACATGTATAACTTCATTGAAATAAGTTACGTAATTCGGAGACAGCCTGTGCTTACCTTCCATCTTGCTACAGAGCACAGACACTGTCGTTGCAAATGAGGCAATTAATTACATGACGGATGGAGTTTGGTCAACATTCTCGCGGCCATCTTGATACATGATGCATAAGATGTGTTTAGTACGGTAGTCAAAGTGCGGAGGAATCATGTCTCACAAGCTGATTGGAGTGGCGAAAGACACGGTGCGGGTCATGCGGGATGTAATATGGTCGCCATAGATATGTAACGGCTCGAATATCGGCTGTGCACTCCGCTGGATTAACTCTTATATCACTCTGGAGTGGTACACGGTGACCATTATTGCGCCAATTAATAATGTTGCCAGCCTTATTATCCAACTCCTAGCGCGTTTCATGTTTCTGACGAAAGACACGTTTTTGGGCGATCAATTATTCGCATTTGCTATAGTACATTAAATAATTACTAAATAATGTGTATTTTCCGTAGATGAAACGTATGAACGAAATGCTCAAGTAATTGACAATTGATATTTTGACGTAAATTCAAAGAGTGACTCTTTATTTCTTGCTAGAGTATATTCATCATTTTAGATGTATTTTAATATGCGTTTTTACTTAAACCGAGAATATAGTTACGTATTTTCTACACCCCAGAAATGAGAAAATTAAATTTTTACGTTACAGCAATTTTTGTAGAATTTATTCTATCTTTCATTTGAAAATTCCGAGACCGAATTTTTATGCTATAGAATAGAAATAAGTTATGACATATATTCGTAGTAGTGGTCTGTTGAAAATTAGATAGGGATAAAAATCCCCTCCTCTATTATAAGTGATCGATTATAAAATCAATCAAGTTTATATTATAAATTTGAAATAATATCTAACATGAGGTTTTGAATGAGATTTGAGTTAAAAAAATATAAACCATTAATATGTCTATATGTTCATACAATATAAAAAAAAATTTATATTATATTTATAAATGTTTACTTTATTGAAAAATAATATTTATATTTATATTTATATTCATATAATATTTATATTTATATCTATATAAAATATATGTATAATAAACAAATACAATCAAAATGAAACATTTTAATCATTCTGAATGAATAATGTAAATAACTTTATATGATAACGACGTAATCTTGTTTTAAATTTCTATCAAATACATATCTATTATTTAATATTTCGTTTTTTTTCTAAATCCTATTCTTTATAAACTTTTAAAAATACAATCCCATCGAAAAAACTCATAGCAAAGTACAAAAGTGTTTTATTGATATCTTCATTTGTTTAGAAACACTGTCGTAATAAGCTGTTTAAAGTGTTTCTTCTATATTTTTCATGTTTTGCCTATAATCGGATAATTACTTATAAGTAACGTGTTACTTCCCAATCCTAGGATATAAAAATCACTCCAAGTAATTGTTTACGTAAAAAAAAATGGAGCGACTATTCTCGGATTAAAAAGATCCACTTATTGTATTCTTGGAGATCAATGTGAAAATCGTATGCTTTTTAATACAAGTCATAACTACTGGAAGTTTATTGAAAAGCATTGAATTTTCCTTTTTATTCCTCTCGGTTTGGTCCGAGAAGTATACAGCTCAAAGTGAGCAGCCTGTGTTTGATCTTATATATAATTCAGATAATATTCTTTTCGCTTCTTTTCATTTTACAGGTCACCACATTTTTTTCGACAAAGTATCGTGCTTATGGCGTTGTGCCAAAACAACTTCGCAGGATCCCCGGAGATTGTGTACGCGCCCGGGGTGGTGATGCATCATCTCGGCGGATGTCCTGAGCTTCGTTCGCGTCCTTGCTGTGCCTTCCCTGGTCTTTTTAGCTTCCTTTTTCCACCGAAGGAAACCGGTAGGAAGAGTACTATTCGACTCCACCTCCCGTGCTGTAATCCCCTGTTCCCCTTTCTCCCTTTAGCAGAAGTTAGGCAAATAAAGTAAGCTTTATGACGGTCGGGCGATATTTATGGCCCGTCCACAGCGATGCTCCTGCGCCGCGGCTTCGCGCCGGATACGCATTGTTGCGTTCCCGTATCATGGAGAGACGTGGCACGTGCAAGAAAAATGCACGGGACTTGGGTCCGGATCTTTGTGCGCCACCAACAAGTATACGTCGATACAAATTTACTCGTTGTACAACAATGCTCAAGGTAAACATAGCTTTTACCTATTCTAAACATCGAAATTTTTTCGCATATATAATACGAACATAAATTCGAGACTTAAAAATATTTTACATTTATCTTGATGAAATATTTCTGATGTTATATACATAATTGTAATAATAAATTTTAAATATACGATACACATTTATTATAATAAAATATTTCTAAAATTATATAATTGTAGAAATAAATTCTACAATTAATCAAGAGAGAACTTTATTTCCATAAATATTTTGAATTCTTATGTATATCAGCTTTAGAATAATAAAAACGTTCATATTAATAAAGATTCAAGCTATTGGCATCGAAAACATCGACTTATGCATCGATTTACATAAAAATTCAAATCAAAGTATAAATCTCAATTATGTTCGCCAATTTATTATGGATTAGCGCCAGTAAAGGCATTTTAAACTCATTTATTCATTTTTTATCAAATCGATTGGATAAGGTCATGCTGATTTAAAGATTAAGTAAAAGATAAATATAAACAAAATAAGCAAATAAATTGGAAAAGAATGTTGCAGCGTACAAGTGCAATTTACGAAGGAATTTTTCCGTAACGGCCTTTTTGTACCATTTCTCGCACAACTGTTGTAAAGTATTTTTCTTATCAAAATTGCGCAGATATTGTGCGTAAAAGGGTTGGAAACTCATAAAGTAGAGGAAATATCTCCTTGGAATTTCGTCCGGAATCCAGGCGAGGTTTGATAAAATTTTTGGTTCATCCCGGCAATATCGGATCGATGCCGGAGCCGGACGTGAGCAAGGCTCCGCTTTAAAGAGCTTCTCGGCAGAGAGTAAATCGCCTCTGATCGGTGGAATGGGAGTTCGAAAGATCGCACGTAGTCTACCTGGCTAAGGAAGTGGAGCGCGTATATCTTACGGAAAGAAAATATTTTCATCCTCTGAGCGTGAGAGAAAGGTTCGCAGACATCGCGGAAACAGCTTTGTGCGGCTTAATGATCCGATCACGTTAATTTCGTGTCTCAAAGCAAGGAAATTGAAATAATCGACGTCTCGTACCATATTGAGTTGCATCGTGTCTACTTAATTGCAAGTTTTATTATAGCCATGGCTTTGGCTAGGAATTACTTCTTAATAACATAAATATGGTGGATATTGTAAAATATGAGATAAGTTCCATTGGGTTATGTAAATTGAACGCGATGTAACGTTCGATTTATTGTTGCAAAAACTTTTGTGGCGCATTAATCGGGTTTAATTGAAACGTAACAGAAGGAAAATGAGGTCCGAGGGGAAGTATAACGCGCTACTAACTACTACAATAAATTCATTTCCGACATTATTCGCCGTGCAGATATGATATATATATATACTTCATCGAGAATACGCGAACAACAGCATTAGAAATTAATTCCCTCGTGTCTGTGCTCTTTGATTCTACTCAAGATATCGTTGACCGCAGTATCGAGTGACGCGGTAATATATAAAAAATGTATAATATATCAATTATAATAATAACCGTAATAAGTCAGTAATATTATATCACAATATTCGCTATAACATTGTTACCAACTATTGTGTAATTAAAATATCCGAATGAAATAAGCACTAATGTAAAAATTGTATTTTTTTTTTTTTATACAATGCCACAGAGACTGATTTGAAACTATATAGTATCGATATAAAACAAATTAGAATACATAGATCACACAATAATTTTCGAGGAGATAGATAAAAGTTATTCTCCACATTTGATTTTATCATTGATCATCTGTATCTGTACTCTATAGTGTATCTATTTACGAAATCGCGCCGGGTTGTTTTCGTCGTAGATGATTTGCGAATTCCGAAGAGGGATCTCAGCCAATATACATTTATGTATTTACTTGCGAATAAAGTCGCGAATAAAGAAACGAATAAAGTCACTTGGGGTCGCTCGAGATAGCTAAGCGCGCGGACAAACTTCGCGGCTGCGCTACATTTCCTCGTCGAATTTCTACGGCTTCTCGCACAATATCCATTTTTCCGGGAAACTTTCCGGGTCCGCTCCTGAATTCCAGACGGTGGCGCGTCTGACCGTACGTGTCTGCTACTACTGCGCGAAGAAATACGCATTGTGGTAAGCGGACTCGAGGAACGACGAAATACGGCCGCGGTGTACTACGCGGGTAGATGTATGACGACAAAAGGAGCATTAAGAATGACGGAACGCAGCGGCGAAATAGCCGTGGATTTCATTACGGTAAGAACGTTGTCCCGGAGGGCGGAATATGAGTCTTTGTAACGAGACGACGACGACGACGATGACGCCCGTGGCGCGTGGCGCAACCGGGTCTGTAATAACCGAATCTAAATCCCAGCCGGTCGCTTTTCCGCATTAATCAGAAGAGAATTTCATTCGTGCCCAGCTGCGATGAAAGTGCCGGCGACAATAAAAGCGCATTCGTCGCTGTGCGCGTTGAAAATTCAGAAGGATCTCTCGGTTTCTCGCGGAATTCTTGGTTTCCAAAATTTCAACTGGGATCATTACGTCACACTTCGTTATACTTAACGTCGGTGCGGTCGAACGACGAACTTTGACCCGGTCCGAATTTTGGTACCGGACATTAACGCGGTTAGTCGACTTGCGCGAAGGGTGGCAGACCGCGGCACGGGGGGAGGAGAAAGAGGTGCGTGGGAGGGAGAGGCGTGGAAGGTAATGGCAAAATATAATAGCGTCGCGCCGGCAAGATAACCGCGGTCACTTTAGCCTGCAAACTTCAAAGTACATTACACCGCCATTATCGTTCCTCTCCGTTTCTCCAGCGCCCGCAGTAGGAATGAGGAAGTGAGGCAGAGGGAGGGGGAGGGGAGAGGAGGGATGGGGACTAATATGATTTACGTTTTGACTTCTCTACTAGCTGAGTCTAAACGTGATCTTTTTCAAAGACGGAGTATGCACGAGACGAAATTGGCTTCCCGGCTCTTTCGACGATATTTCTTCGCTCAGAGGCCTCGAAGCATCGCCTCTATCTTAGTATCCTGAACGACCCTTCTCGACGCGCCAGACGGCATACGTCATCCATGACGACGGTAAAGCGCGGCCGGAGTTCTGCCGGGCAGAAGGAGGATTTTCTGGGCGGAATATCATTTGATATTCGTCACGCGGAGGGCACGTGCGCGAAATTGAGTTATAGAAAGATGCTATTCAAAAATATCTGCAAAATGCAGAAAATAATTGCGACAGTAAGAGGAGGACCCACGCTTGGATATAATTTATGCATATTGTCGGGACGATATTCAACGACACGTAAATAAAAGGAGAAGAATTACCACACTCTTAATCGCGCTGCTTAATTTCAGGTCAAATTTTGTACGGTAATTAATACAAACAATTGTACGAGCAATAGGCTTAAGTAAGACTATACATGTAAATACAATACAAAACAGTAAAAATAAAAATACTAATACTAACGTGGGTACCATTTGAAGACAAGAATCGTGCGAACAAATATACATTTTCATCGCTCAAAGGGTTAAGAGCTTACTATCGTTGTGAATATAAGAACTGTCAGAATTAGAACTGATAAAGCTCTATTCTCATGATACTCTCATTGCTACAATTAAAATTATTTGGATATGAAACTTGTTAACGGTGTTGCAAGCGACAGACGATAGGATACAAATAGCATTGAGATCCTTGCGGAAAAAAATATTAGATTTCGCGTGTAGATACGCACGGAATGAAAAGACAATGTTTGTTTCTACGTGAGCCAGATATTGATCTATTGTCATATGACGTCAATGCGGATAACGCGCACGCGGGCGTTCGACTCCGGAGTAGCGCAGCATGCCCAATAGAATTTCGCTTGATGACTGGTGGTTTCCAATTAGAATGCGTTTACAGGGGCAATTAACGATTCGAATGATGGTAGCGGATGCGTTATCGTGTTGATGGATGGAATACGTGCGAGCAAAGAAAAATCAATCCTCCGCGAGATTTTGCCGAGGGTTTTTCGAAAATGTACGTGGCTCAGCGAGCATCGCGTAATTGGCAGCAAACTGCGTTGTTTTTTCCAGAAGTCACGAGATTCTATTGCTAGATTCTATTGTGTTAAATTTTCAATTCCAGAGAAGAGAAACGTTGCTAGCTGCATTTAATGACTAACAATATTTTAGTGGTACTCGCGGAATATATGTGACTCTTTCGCTAATTCAATATCGTATTTGTGTAAAAAAAAGAAATAAGAAATACATGTAATGCTTTCTAGTACTGCAGAAAATATCACGTACGCGTAATTTTATGATGTAAATTCGCGCAATTTCCGTATAAACTTGTGTGCTGTTCGATACACGCTCTCTCTCTCTCTCTCTCTCTCACGCAGTCTAAGAATCTTTATCGATTAATTATATATAATAAGAATCTCTATTAATAAATTATATTACAAATTCCCGCTAAAACTTTTAGAATGTAAGAACTTGTGCAGATACTTTTAATAATAAATGCGGATTAAAAGCGGATTGAATCAAATTATTCATAACGCGTAGATAGCAGCACTAAGTTTTGTCTTGTTAAATTCCGTTTTTTTTTTTTCGTGAACCGGCATTATTGTCAATTTTACACAGGGGGCTGCAATAACTCACGCGAAAGAGAAAATTGGGTATTAATTATTAAGAAAAGAATGCATGAATATGTAGCGAGGTAATCTTCGTCGATGCTAGGAAGCCGTTGGTCTTCGAAAAGTTAAGATGCTTAAGGCTCATTGGATATTCGACACAGGATAACTTCCAACGTCGGGCTCGAATTACAATGAGGCGCTGACATCGTCGCGCCGCGGTTGTCCCATCTAAATCCCATAAGTACAACCACCTCGGTGTCCGTAGCCAGCTAAAGGTCAACTTACGATCGATATTACACGCAAACGCCTAATCAATATGCATATTCATCGTTAATCGTGACCTAATCTCAGCCTCTCGTCATTTCCTTCCTTCACGTCAGATTCCGGAACGTCTACGGAAGAGCGTCGCCGTCGCGTCAAGTTTGGCTCACGCAAATTCTCAAAAACATTCGAACCTGAAAGTCCATTTATCTTCGAACCACTAGATTCCGTGGACCTAATGCATTTTCCTTGTAAAGGATATCGCGATATGTTGCGACAGTTTTCCAAATAAATTTACGGCCGTGGACAAACAAGCGAGCGATACGTGCTTACGTCAATGCATAACTTCTGCTTCCGAGTTGTTATTGGTTTTTTCTTTTTTTCAACTTTATACCTCTAACATGCAACACGCGGTGTCCAATCAAGATAAAGTATCGCGATATAGGAGACACGCAAAAACATGTTATCCGAGCGAATGGATGAGAAAGATCATCGAACGCGTATCGTTGTCTTCGGTACGTAAATTTGAGACTAGCGTGCGAGAGCTGCGATATTTCCAGGCCGCCGTACGCGCTCGTGGCAGATAGGGGCGACGCTTTTAACGACATCATAAAGCACCCCGAGTATACCGGCTCACGTATCCGTAGCAGTAAAAAATAAAGAGGAAAAAAAAAAATAATGAAAGCGGTTCCACGCAGCAGGGATGCTCTTGTATCGTACGCGTCCTAGTTTCGTCGGCGTGATCTATATCAGATATTGCTGCAACGCCCGGTAAACACGAGAGGACTCGATTAAACGCTCCCGATTAACGAAATTACATTCCGAGCGCGATTTTGGTCGACATTGTCATCCTGCGCGCCATACAAAATGGACTAATCGTCCACGAAAGCTTCCGGTTGTATTGATATTTAACGTGTAATGAAAATGCGAGGCGTCGCGTTGCATGGACGTGCCATATATTCACGGTAACGTAATCGGCCCAGCTTACGGACGATAACGCGAAACAATTCGCGAACTTGCAGTCGCCCCGTTCCACGTATCGGACCGGAGAGAGATTAGACCCGGATCACTGCTCGTTGTCCAACACGATCCGACACTGCGGCCGATCCGGCATTGCCCGCGGCTGATACCTGTCGCCGAAACACAAGCCGCCGAAAACTGGCGCCGTTTGGTCATTAGGCAGGCATGCGGGACCCCCCGGCACCCCACGGTGGGCCCTGGGGGACGTTTCGCACCCAGCTCCGCGACCAAAACGCGTCGCGCGACGCCGATATGGATTTTGTCCAATAAAAGCCGGGGTGTATCCAACACGGTGCGGCACTTCAACTGGAATAACATGCGCGACGATAAAACTCTCGTCGGCTCGTGCGGTTAACCGTTAAAAAAAAGAGAGAAAGAGAGCGAGAGAGAGAGAGAGAGAGAGAGAGAGAGAGAGAAAAGAAAAACAACAAACATTCTCTCCGATTGCAATTGAATCTGTGCGCCCGTTGATTTCACCGTATACAGGTATATACTGGTCATGAATCAGCGAGGTCAAAGAAAAAATATACTAGGAATTTGGCAAGCTGTAATTAAAATGTTAAAAAATACATATACAGTTGTTGCAGTTAAATGATGTTTGTCG